>NC_068938.1:28018648-28712966 GCF_016801865.2 Culex pipiens pallens | reverse complement strand
AATTGGGATATTTCAACTTAAACAAGCTCAACCGATTTTGATGATTCTAACTTCATTTGATCTACTACGATTTGGATAATAATTTCCAATAAGGAAAACTAAGTCAGCTGCATATTCAGAGTTAATACTTTATCCTTATTTTTTCTTAACCATTCGGCAGTCTCGTACCGTAAACCGGGGTGACTTTGATAGGATTTCAATTTGTTTTTGGAATATTTCCCAACAGGTAAGGTTTTTCTCAAGATTATTATTTTTAAAACAAGTACTGAGGTAGGCCACGCAAAGTCCATGCACTATTTTGAGAAAAAAGTTTTTCAATAGTGTTTAGAAAAATAGTTACGTTAAAATTTCTTAGTTTAAATTCCGGGGTGACTTTGATAGTCATCGTTTTTCTTGTTAAAATCAGAAATAAGATGTTCAAACTTTATTTGTACGTTAAATGTACCATCACTGAAGTAGCTGATAAAGATTTTTAAGAAAAAAAAAATCAATTTTTATGTTTAGTTAACTAAGTTTATAAGCCTTTTAACAAAATACATATAAACTTAGGTAGAATTGTTAAAAAGACGGAATTTGGTGTGAAATTTGTTAAAACTGGTTTTGTTTATAAAATTATCGATTTATATTGCATTTTATACTGAATCCCTTTGTTATACTTTTATTTAATATGTATTTATGTACATGATCAAAATCCACTGAAATTTTTGCAAAAAAAAAGAAAAAGCAAAATCCACGAATTTAGAAAAAATGCTTAAATTAAATAACACTGAAAATATGGCTTAACAACTCTGGTCCACCATAATATCAAACAAATCTTTGTATTGACTCTTCTCTTTACAGTCGCCTGACATGTTAAAATGTTATTCAGATAAATTTAATTTTACTAGGAATGTATTTGATGTCTGTTCACAACAAAACTACACGGATAGAAATCTTGTAAGCAAATCCGGTAACTCTATGTTTTCGAATTCTTAAACATTGAAATGAAGTCAACATTTTTCTCGATTTCAATGTAAATGTTTTCAAAATCGACAACATTGTTGTTCGAAATCGGATTTCAAAATAGTCTTGATTTTTTTTTGCAATCATCAATGCAAACCTCGGCAGTTCCGTTCAAAATAAACTTTTTTACGTAGTATCTATGTGTAAGTGAGTGTAAGTTTTTTTATCATTAACAGCCAATTCATTTTGTTTTAAGTTGCATTTTCGAGAACTACGAGAATACAACTTTTTTAACATTTAGATTACTTGTGATTCTGAGAAATCATAAAATTTTGTGGGAATCCAAGAATATTTTAATTTCACGTTTTTCAAGAAAATGTCAAAATGTACAGAAAAAAATATGGTAATAATGGAAATAATGGAAATGGTGACAGATATTATGAAAAAAGTGTAATTCTACGTCAGGAACATCAGTTTCTGTTGAATTAAAACATTAAAAAAAGATACCACTGGGATTTTATGTAAACAGTTTCAAATCATCGATCTTTTGCAAGAAAATATATTTACAGCTGTTCTATAAGTGATTTTTTAAGCGTTAACGGTCAAAAACGCTTTAACATATTTTATTCCAAACTGTATTTTCAAATACTTTTTTTTTAATTCTGCTTACATTTATATTTTTGAAGGATTTTTTTATTAATAGTGTTTTTGCAATTGGCTTACATGTTTTTTTTTTGCAGTAAATTCAAAATACTCTATTATAATTATTACAAAATGTTTTGTGCTTTTTTGTTATTTTATAATTTAAAACATACTTTAAATTTATGATTGAATAAACCCAAATTCGTTTTTCAATAACTTATCACTTTAAATATCTTTGTAAAAAACACTCACAAAGTAACGCCTCCGGTAGCTCATCCAGATTTATCGGTGGCACTCGATACTCCGGACTCGGCGATCGCTGCTGGTGCAGCAAATCCTTTTTGCTAATCTCGTTGTTGTTGTTGTTATTCACACTACTGGCCAGATTCGCCATGTAATCACTGGTATCCATCATGAGCTTTAGCATTTCCATTTTGAATTTTGTTTGATGTTTTTAGACTTTTTTTTTAACTTTAATTGCACAACTTTTTGTTCCAGTTGAAATCTTCAATTTTTCCTTTCGTCTGTCGAACCTTTTTTTTCAGAGAAAATAAATCTCCCAACTCTTCTCAATCACTTGTCGATCGAGATTTTACGACACATGCTTAATTTCGTTATTTCATTTGACCACATAAAAATTCACTGTCAGCAAATTTGCACCCTGGACCACAACCAGACGACGACGACGTGGCCTCCAGCTCTCACTCTCTTCTCTTGGGGGGTTTGGAAAAACGGATCGATTTTCCACCTCCTTCAGACCTCGTCCCCCAATTCACACCCACACAACACGACCCACTTGGGACAGAATCCGGCTTGTTTTTCCAAACGCGCACGTTTCGCGCGACGGACTCTGACGGAGCGGGACGTGCTTCGGCCAGCACACCCTTATCGATTGGTTGACAAACTCGTACTGAGGCCGAGTACCCTTTTGGACGGTTTTAGAACACGACTTGAACGTAGCAGTTTATGCTCGCACACACACGCAAACGGCGAGGGTTTCTATGCTCACGTTCTATGCTCGCGCGCGCACTCACCTCCCCGCAAGTACCGTTGGCACGATTCGTTTGATGGTGTTGGTTTTAGTACAACGCAGCTGATTGGTTGGGTGGTGTGTGGTTGTGTGCGAGAGTGGGGTGTGGTTTCGTTCGTGTCCCTTTTCTCTTTTGTTTTCGCGTATGGTTCACTTGTGTGTGGCGGTAGAGTAACGTCGAGCAACATCAGCTGAGGACGGTTTTGTGACAGCCAGCATAAGCCAGCGTTTATCGGTTGATATTGAGTTGTTTTGTTGGTGATAGATGAGGTGCTAAAAGATATGTGCTGATGTTGTTTAGTTATGCTGCGTGAACGGAGCTGGTGAATGGTGGATTTAAAGCGAATTTGGATGTTTTGGGGTAACAAATAGGTGAGATTCGATTTGGAGTCGTGTTAAGTTGAAGTTTCGATTATTCAGATATATTTTGATCATGTTATCTGAACACTTACATTTTTTCATTGTTTTTATACTTTATTAGGCTGGTACAAATATTTTTAAAAGTTTTTGTCACCCCCCCCCTTCAAAATTGGCCCGAAAAATCTGGGGGCAAAAAAAAATTTTTTTACAATAAACATCAAAATTTCAATGAAAATTCAAGTGCAACCAGCTGAAATCAAATTAAAATACATTCTCCTGCGTTTAAAATCATTTATAGCATGTTTGGGTTTATAAAACAATCTTAAGATTTTTTGAAAATTTTCGATGCAAAATCTTTTTTTTCGATACAATTTTTGTTTTTGTCAGATCTTAGATTTTTTGAAAACTTATGATTGCAAAACAACTGAACTAGTGTAAAATGCTTTTTAAAACACTTTTTTCATTTAAATGTGAAGACTATGGCTTGTTATTTAAATTTTTATATTTTTTTATTTTTTTGCCCCCCCCCCCCCTTGACCTCGGCCAGGGCCGAGGGACAAAAACTTTTTTAAATATTTGCATCGGCCTTATGTAAAAAAATTAAACTGCTTTTTCCTCAATGTCATCTGTAAGTATGTAATAAAGGAATATTTACTGTTACATGAAAAACTGAATAATGTTTTTCAAAAATAATGATTGAATTACATACAAGTAAGAAAAAATGACTTGCCTTCTAAACAGGATATAACCTCGAAAAAAGAAGTAAACTAACTTTTACTAGAGGAGTTTTCGATTTCTGGGCTGTGACTGCACATTTTAGGTAAACCATACTGCCGCTCGCAGCTAGTCCGTCCCATATGTAAAAACAGCAAGCCGAGAAAAACGCATGTCAATGTTGTCCCGCCCATAAGGCTACGTGTTAGAATTTCACGAAAAAGTGGATTTTCTGCGGGTTTCTAGAACAAGGTACTAAATTTTATTGGTGTTTCTGATAGTTTACATGATTTCGAACCAAACTGTATCATTACCTCAAAATTGACGAAATTCCATATGGGACGGACTAGCTTCGAGCGACAGCATAGCAGAATTATTTAGGTGGAATCGAACTTAAAAATTGTTTTTTTTTAATGCAGATATTTTTACTCATCTAATGTTGATGATTGGCTTTATTATTTTTTTTTTTGCTTCAATTTATCTATGCATAGAAATTCCCGGGGGTCTGGACCAAATTTCCCGGGAATCGAGATGTTCAAAAATGGCTAATTTCACAAAAATGTATCCCCGGAATTGCCGCTCGTCACCCTCTAAATGAAACTGATGTGATGAAGTAATAACAATCATTTTAATGTTGTGTGTGTGTGTGGTCCAATCCAATACCCGCTAACCGGTAGCGAAATTATGGGAAAGTATAGTTTGTATCAGACTTTGTATATGCCGAATGCTGATACAACTTATCTCAGTCCCGGGTATTAGGTGGTGATAGCCCTCGCTCTGCTTCCAACGACCCATTTCAGAATGGCAGAGATCCTAGCGGCCCAAATCCGAGGTCGTTGGGCATTGTCCGGCCCCGCCTTAACATAGGGGGATGGCGTCGCTATTTTTAGACCACGTTTTCCACTTTTTCTCATCGAAACCGACTACTTTATCGACTTTATTTTGCTGGGCGAGATAGGACGCCGTCTATTTTTAGACGATGACTCAGCTCTTTTCCACTCTTGCACTTAAAAAAACCAGATGGCAGCACGATGCAACGCCACGTCCCTATAGAAGCAAGCACCAGACGGATCCTTGATCTATCTTAAGACTCCCAATCCCTTCAGGCAAATCAGGGATCAGAGCGTATTTAATATGAGAAGAATACAGCATGTTTTAAAACCTTCAAATGGCCGACTGGTTAGAGTCCCAGACCATCAATCCAAAGGTGTGAGTTCGAATCCCACCTGATTCAAGCTTCGTTTTTTTTTGTTCATATTCAAAGTTCCAATTCCTGATTCCAAATTTCAAAGGTACCGACCGGGATTTGATCCCTGAACCTTCTGCTTGTGAGGCAGAAGCCGTAACCATTAAGCCACGGAGCCGGTAATAACAATTATTTTAATGTTGGCTGTTAAAAAAAACATTTTTACTCTAAATCAGCGATTCTCAATGGGGGTACCGGGCCGGCCGGTACCGGCCTAGAAGAAGGTTGAGAATCGCTGCTCTAAATGAACATATTCAAATTGTATATCATATTTTTGTTACAAATTTACACTGAACAACTCTTTCTGTTTTGAAGTAAGGCCGTTGCAAATATTGTTCAAAGTTTATAACGCCCCCTTAAAATCTGCCCGAAAAATCAGGGGGAATTAATTTTTTCACGAAACTTAAAGTTTTTTAAGGAAATTGAATTCTAATCAACTGTAAACAACTAGAAATTCATTTTCCACTTGTTGACGATCATGTTTAGCATGTTTGGGCTATTTCAAAATATTTAGATTTTTTTTGCGAATTTCAATTTTAATGTTCCAAAATAGTAGTTTATGCAACAAATTGCAAAATAGAAGAATCAAGTTTTGCAACGAGTTGTTTACAACATTTGTTGCGATTCCGAAAAACACCTTTGAAATGGAATGTTATGTCAAACATCCATGCGTTAAATAAACTCACCGTTCAAATAAAAAAAAACATAAAAAATGATACTTTTCGATAATAGTGCTGAAAAATTCAACTTTTCAGCACTTATTTTAGTGCTGGTATTGTAGACTATTATAAGGTAGGCCATTTCGTCGTTCGAGAATGATATGAAAATTAATTTTGGCAAGACTGACTAAACAAATGATTGCAAAAGAACTGGGCTGGTTTGAAAGTAATTTAAATTTAGTAATTTTAGTTTTTTATTTTTTATTTTTTTCGAGTCAAAGAACACAAACTTCAAAAATATTTGGCACGGCATACATGAACATTAAAAAACCATTTGATTTTCAAAAAGGATTTTTGCAAAGCAAATTTTGTGGCAACGACCATTTCGGGCGTTCCCCACAAACCCTACAAGATGCTTTAAACAGCTTTTGAAAATTTGCTTTCTTTTACTTGATGACGCAATTCACATTTTCCGAGTTTTTTTTCTTAAAGGTCCAATTTAAATATTTTGCTTTATGTTTTTTTTTGACTCAAGGCGGCTTCAAATACACCCAAAAAGCAAAAAAAAAAAAAAAGAATAAAAACTTTGTGTATGGAACCTTTTTAAAGAAACTCCAGATGTGTGAAATAGACCAATTTCTCATCCAGTGAAGGATTTTTGTCTTATTTTTCTAGAATTTTTAAATACATTAAATCTTTTGTTTTTCAAAATATACACAGTAGAAAAATGTGTAAATTTGGAATGTGTAAAATTTTATGGTTTAATATTACTTTTTTAATGCTGTAATAGAACATCAATTTAGACAGGAAAAAATGCAATTTACTGAAATAGTGGTGAATTTAAAACATTATTAGGGATAAAATTGCACATTTCTAGATTTTAAAGGTCCTATTAAATAAACATATGAAACACAATAGTTCATAGGACATTTTCAAAAACAAAATCTTTGGATTTGTTTCTAGATGTACCCTTTCTTAGATATAATATTACCATGATTTTTTTTAATGTGTATTGGTTATTTTGATTAAACTATTAATTGAAATTTATTTTCTACAGTCATGGCCAAGTCCTGCCAAGACGGGGGTACTAATACATACATACATACAACAATTAATTGAAACTTTTCTTGATAATTTTCTTGATAAATACTAAATGGTCGTTGTCACAATCTGTGATTGTGTGTGATTTTCCAAAAATAGCCATTTTGTTCTGCAAAATCGCCAAAACTGCACCGATAACGCTGCTCAATCTTCACCAGGGTGATGTGTTGACCCTTAAAAATGCCTACTTTGACTAAACAAAAAAAAACTGAAGAATTTTATCGCAATTTTCATACAAGCCCAAAAATGAACTTAGATTAAAAATCGATAATCGAATCGATTGTTGTTGATATTTTTATGGAACCAATGTTTTTTTTAAAGAAACAACCTTGTGTTTATATAAATTATGATTTTTTGGAGAATCAAGTTTAATTTTTTTACCTTTAAATTTGTTTCGGCGGACCATTCCGTTAAATTTGAAGCAAAATCGGAATCATCTGACAAATAAAAAAAACTCCAAACCATTTTTCCTGCACACATACACAGAACACAGAAATGCCCTAGTAACATTTTAGGTTTTAAGTAGGCCATAAAAGCCTATTTAGGCCGTATGACGGTTATCAGAACCATGATAAAACCTGTAAGTTTAAAAATGTTACCAGGGTGGTCCCCCAGCGGATGAGGCGCGTGTACAACGGTTTTGTTCCGTTTGCGTGGTGACGTGTCGACTACGAGTGCGGGGGGTGGCATCGTTACAACAACACAAAAACGCCACCACCCCCACCACTCCGACGAACCCCTAGGAAGACGACACCACCACCGTCAGGTAGCTACAAATTATACCGAAATAAAATTGAAATAAAAATTCATTGCTACACTTTACGGCATGTCCCAGGGAAGCTATTATGGGCTGCCTTCACAGGGTTGTTTCTCTCTGTCGGAAGAACCGGAGAAAGTGCGTCCTCCGACGTTGTTGGGGTTCGAGCATTTCGACATTTCTACAAGCCATCATCCCTTCTCTGTCCGGGAAGGAGAAATGGCCAAGGGAGTCGTACGCTGAAGTTTTACACTGCTGCGAAGCTGAACCTAGGGTAGAACTTGAACTCAGCAAAAAAAAACTTGTCCAACTTTAATGGAGTGGTATGTTTCAAACAAATATTGTGGGTGGTTGATGGATCACAAAGGAACTCCTCCCCCCCGGTGGACACATCATCTGGTCATCTTGCTGCTGCTCTCTTCTTGTTAACCGTTCCGACAGTGTCAACGATGTCCTTTCTCTGCTTCCAGGCGGTCCCCAGTGCTGAGACTGGTCCAATTATCATTAATTCTGCTCCGTTAAATGAAAACACTTTTCGACGTTTTCGTCCTTGCAGCGATTCCTTTGGACGTTCAACTATTTTATCCGATTACTGGAGAAAAGTTTTCCACCCCAGGAAACCGGGAAAAGTGCATCCCATGAACCCCGACGGTAATCGAGTAAAAGTTAAGTTCTTTGCTCGATTCGATTATTTCATTAGCCCGAGATTGCTCTACATTGGATCTCCTTCAGTTGGGCGGCTGCTGGCTTTGCGAGTGTCACGTAATGTGGTCCCACAGGGAGAGCAGTTGGTCTCTCAGACTCTGTGAACAATACGCGCGGTGGCAGCTTTAATGAAAATAAATGGAACAGTTTAGCCGAGCGAATGAAAATTAACGAGGAGACAGACGTGCTGAATAATTGATTTTTATCGTCGACCTGGTGTGAACATGGAAACGGATTTTTGTTTTTATTTTGGGGGGTTTTGTTTTATGATCCAGAGATAACATTTACCGAATGTTGGTAATTTAAATGGACTATTCAAATTGTATAGATCTATAGATGATCATATGAAAAATCATCTATAGAAATAAAAATCATAACCAAATTTGACCACAGAGTTTTGCCACCTTTAATACAATCGAATGGCAGTAATAGTCTCTGCTTAAAAACAACTATTTCCATTCATCAGAAATCAGAAATTATCAACACAAGTGGCGTCAAGATTTTGGGTTAAAAAAAAGATTGACTCCTGAAAAGACAAATTAGTTTAAACTGTCCAAAAAATAATCTCATCTTGCTTTTATAAAAATATCCTATTAAGATTTTCTAAGCACTGTACTATTCGTTTTAAGGTCTCTCCACCCAAAGCCGTTCAACAGTGTAGGAGGGTTGGGGGTAAGATGAGCTATTAGTATTCCTTTTAGTCAACTCCACCCCCTCCTACACAGAGGATTCCGGTATTCTTTTGTCTAACTTTTCTCGTCTTCAGCCCTGTGCCATCGTCCTCCTCAACGTATCTTTTTTCCCTGACTCATATTGTGCGAGGAGGATATTCGCTTTCAGCTATTGCTATTGCCGCATCCATACGTATTTTATGGGTTTCCCCTTCTCCCCTTCTCGGACTCGTTCCACGTGGCACTTTGGTGGTGAAGTTTTCCACCATCCCGAATGGAAACTACGAACGAACGGAGGGCGAATCGCTTTTCCCGGCTGTTTATGCCGTACCCTGTCGTATATTATCCAAGCGCGGAACGCTCCCATTTTTCCGAGCCCAGGCATCCTGGTGGTTGAATCGCTCGAAGGGGAGTCTGTCTCGACTGTAGGTTGTACCGGGTAGTTGTCCTGGGTGCTTTGGCTACAGGCTTCAACCGTCTGCCGTCGTGCCGTGAATAGAGTGCGGAGGGATATCTATTTATCTCTTCTTTTAGGGGGGGATTCACGGTGAAAGAGAACTGAACGGTGGACCCATTTTTCATACACGATGGGCCAGGGCCGTGGTTTGTGTTCAGGGTTTTTTTTTGGAAACAATTACATAGATTGTACATTCTGACTATTTTGAAATAAGACCTTAAGTTAGAAGTTAAAAGTTTTATTTACATTATGATTACAAAGAGATGAGTTATTCCTCACAGCAAAAAATCCGATGTTAAAATCGCATGCAAAAGCATGCACATCACCTTCGTCAAAATAAACACTTAATATTACACACTGCATGTACAATTTTTGCAAATACAAAAAAAGTTGTAACTGACGGGATTCAAACCCAGCACCAACAGTAAGGACTGGCGCCTTAGCCCACTCGGCCATCAGACCGATGAAAAGCTGTAAGGATAAACGCATATATGAACTTGACATTTCGGTTAAGTAGGTTTCCCATACTGATGGGCTACATATTTCAGGGTGTAATATTACACAGAATTTCATAAAATAATGCAAAGTTTATTTTACACCCAGGCCTTTTACACGCAGCTGGATTACTACTTTTTTAGCTGTGCTTTTAACAACTTGTCTCTTTGTATTCATAGTGATGCATTCTGCTCAGGGGGGGTGACATCTATATCTCACTACAGGCAGCTCGACTGCAGCCATCACCAGCTGTCAATTACGGCACCAGAACAAAAGGGAACTGTCATTTACGGCACCAAAACAAAGCCAGAACAAAAGAACAGCTGTTCATTACGGAACCAAATCAACTGCGCACTGTAAAAAGTACAAAAACTTCTGGCATAAAATGGAAAGAAACTGATTATTTTTTTCATGTAAAATTATACCGCAATTCAAGTTTAAAAGGTAGTGTATGTTTTTGAGGTGATTTTTTCTCAATTTATGTGCAAAATAAACTACTAAAGTTGGGATCCTTAAGAACACATTCATTTAAAGTTGTACTTTTATCACATGAAACATTTAACTGAAGTACTGTGTATTTTGACTTTTACTACAGTAAATCAGAATTTATGTTATGAAAAAAATTAAATATAAATAAAAAAATATCATCCCCCAAGATGTTTGTAGTTTGTACCCCGTTGGTTGGTCAAAATCAAACCAAAAATAGCGAACTGTCACTTCTTACACGGCGCAAACGTTTGGTAGTGTGTGTGAACTCCGTGTAAAAGGGGTGTCAAAGTGACCCCGTTCGTTTGACAACAGTTGGTGTCAAACCATCGGGGTTTGAGTGTATATATTATCAATATAATTTTCATGACCCAGTGCTGAAGTGCTGAAAATTCAAACTTTTCAGCACTTGTATTAAAAAGTAATACTTTTAGAAACTGTTTTGGTTTTTGAGTATGACCAAACGCACGAACGCCAAACAAATACAATAAAAAGTTTTTTTTAAGAATATTGTATGAAACACGATACAAAACTCGATTTTTTCAGCACTCGCCACATTTATTCAAATCGTGATGAAAAAAAGGATTTTGCAACTTGTTTGCATGGTTTTGCAACCAATTTTTCAAAATTTGTTTTTTTTAGTTTGAATGGTATTTTACATGACTTGAAGTTGTTCTAACAAGTTTAATTTTTTTGTTCATGCTATTTACTGCCGCTCGAAACAAGTACGTCCCATATGTAATTTCGTCAATTTTGAAGTAATGATGTAGTTCGATTCGAAATCTTGTGACCTATCAGAAAAACCAATAATATTTAGTACTTTGTTCCAGAAAACCGTAGAAAATTCCCTTTTTCGAAAAATTCTAACACGTAAGCTTATGCGCGGGACAAATTTGAAGTGCGTTTTTCTCGGCTTGCTGTTTTTACATATGGGACGGACTAGATTCGAGCGGCAGTTTATTTTTCGAAAGCTTACTCCCTCACCTTCAGAATTTTCTTTAAAAAGTGTACAAAAATATAAGCGATTCTAAAATTAGAATATTTCATTGAAATTAAATTGTTCTTTTTCATACACATTATGCGAGGACTGTTTTTTTATATTGTTTGCTTTAAATGTGGGCAGTCCATAGATTACAAACAAACATGAAATCTGCAATTTTTTATTAGAAGATTTTTTGTATTGTTTGCATGTTTTTCGCATACACACACATAAATGAAAATATATTTCGATGAATAAAATTTGTTACTGAGTTATTTTCTAGCACCGCACACAGCAGTTGCTCCGAACCCTGTTTGAGTTTCATCTAACAATTTAAAGCCACACGTAGTTGAAAACCTTTTGATGAGAAATGTAGAATTAATGAGATTTGATTTTTTTTAAATTTTGTTCAAATTTTAAATTGTTTTAACAGTATAAGTTTACAATTTAACTGAGAACCAGATTTTTTGCAGATGAATGCATAGGAAATGTCAGGATCTCTTAGTATTTTTTTGAGTCACTCCTAGGCTAAGAAATAATAAAAAGGATTTCTTTGTATCGCACAAAACAGCAACTTTTCAAATTGTCGCTTGTGTGCTATCTTGTGAAACATCTGTTGTAAAAAGTTAGGAAGTTTGACCTGCAAAATAGCACACAAGCGACGAAATGCTATTATCGTGCAATAACGAAAAACAAGCGGGGATGCCGTGGAGATTTTCCCTTATCCTCTCGAAATAGTGGAGCATCAACACTTCCCATCTTCCTAATCCTTTTCTTGTCCCTGGTACGCGGTGGAGATGGGAGCGGCCGGCAACGGATGGCTGTCATGGTTTTGAATATCTATTCCGGTGGAGTTGATTTTATTCCTAAGCAGCCTGAGTGAAATTATCACGTACACATGGCAATGTCCAGTCTGCAATTCGCTATAATGACCGCCTCCAAGTGAAGCGAATTACGTTACATAAGGATCCGTTTTTGTTTCGAGTTTAAGCCACTCACTCATTTAACAAAGTTCTAAACTATCTCGTACCCTTAGTTCGGTACCCCCTTGGAACGGCTCTGACGACTCTGGACTAAAACGTACCGTGTTCGAATGTGGCGTGGACCGACGAGAAAAGGACCTCGACTTGGGTTGGGAGTTTAGCCTGTCATGTCGTTTCGATATTCGCAGTTTATGGTGTAGTACAGATCTGCTGCTGCTGGAGCCGGTGGTATTATCCGGCTTCTATCAATGTGTGGCAGTGCGTGGCCGAATGGTTACGCTGTCCGCTTTGTAAGCGGATGATTCTGGGTTCGATTCCCATCTGCTGCAACCTTCCATCGGATGAGGAAGTAAAATGTCGGTCCCGGCCTTGGTTGTTAGGCCGTTAAGTCATTCCAGGTGTAGGAGTCGTCTCCATGCCATAAGTACAAACAACACACCAAACCAAGCCTACTCCGGTGGAATCGCTGGCGGCGGTTGGACTCGCAATCCAAAGGTCGTCAGTTCAAACACTGGGGTGGAAGGTTCCTTGGAGTAAAAAGAGGTTTGGGTGCTCTCCCCATTCAAGCCTTCGGACTCCTAGGTTCGAGCAGAAACTTGCAATAGAGACCACAAAAGACCCGGGGGTCGTTAATGTGGATGGTTTGATTCAATGTTGTGGGTGAGGTTGTGAAGAGAGAGGGTGTTTTGGGGAGGAGATGAGAAGGTCTAACCAACCAACTACGAGGGAAAAAAGAGAGAGTATTTTCCGACTTTATCTTCTTGTTTATGTTCGCCCTAGTAATACTTTTATGTATGTGCTTTTCCGTTTTTTTCCCTCCATATTTGGAAAATTTGTGTGTTAGTGTGTGTTTGTGTGTGGTGATGGGTTTTCCCAACAGATCCACACTACAAAAGAGGAGCGGAACCATAAGCCAACTTTCGTTTGAAGTCTTTGTTGGCGAAAAAACTGGAGCTTCTCTATGCCAGTTTGAGGGTCTTTAGCCGGTTGAACATGAAGCTAGGGATGCCTTTTGTGGAGGAGTATGGTCTCTCTTTGTTAACGTGAGGAGATTACGGTACCGAACGATGAGGATTTTTGCCTTTACGTATTTGGATTGTTCGGTTCGAAAATTGAAACTCAATGCCGTTCGGAGACTGTATGGAAAATCCTTTCAATAGACCTGCCGGCTACAGCCAAGCCTTCAAGCCAGGGAGGGAGACTGTGTTATTGTGCTATTATTTAATGGAAGGTATGGAATTCTAATCAAGTTAGCGCAATACAAGTATGGCATTGGATAGAAGGTTTTTTTTCAACATCCCTTTGAAACATTTCAACTCTTGCAGATCATTATTACATTTTTCAGGGTGTGACCACCTCGTCAAATCTTTTCAGATTCCTCCAAGCTCACAACACCAAAACTCGTAAAATCAATTAAAACACCCAAAGGACACATCTTACTTACCTTTCCCAGAGCAAACTCACCCACCTCAGAGCTGCACTTAATTTTCCCCAACCCAAGAAAGCCGAACTTTGACCGACCGTCGGTTGTTTCTCCGAGACCGTTCAGATTCACCTTTGCGGGTCACGCTTCTTTTCATTTATATAATTTAGCTTTCCTCTAATGGAAGTTTACTTCCACCAGCCACGACAGTCTGGACGGACACAAAAGGACGCTTTTCCGGAGTTCCGTCGGAAAGAAGAAGAAAAAAAAAGTGACACCAGTTCTTGCCAACCCCAGTCGTAAAAAGGCAGCACGATGACATAACGTTCGCCCACTTCCCCAAATGATGACGCTGCCGCCACGTGGGTGGTGGTATTAAAGAGAACATGGCGGCTTCCTACTGACTGGTATTGCGGAGGGGGTAGAGTTCAAAAAGTTTCCATGATATTGGGGGGGTTCTGGCGGCCCCGAGGGTGGGAGGTTTTTCATCTCGTACAGGATTTTCCAGGGCGAGATGGCTGACGGCATTAAGGTCGTCTCTCGCTCAACTCAACAAAAGATAGCTGAAGCTGTTGATGCTTTTAAGGTTAGGATTTACGTTCATTCATTTATGGATGAGAGAGCACACCAAGCCAGATAACGCAAAACTTCCGAGAGTGCTCTTCGCGCATTATGGCGTTGTTGGAGCTTGAAAAAACAGATGGGATCTGCTGACAGGGATGGTTCTGCGAAAAAGCTCGGGATGATCCACCTAAAGAAAAGAGCAACCACGTGGATATTTCCAACAAATTTAATTAGTTTTGCTCATTTAAATATATTTGTCATTGAGCTAATTTTTACGATTTCACAAAAAGACTTTGTTATGACCAAAGAAGCCATTTTGCATCTTCACACGGAAAGGGAGTCCATCATCAACTTGATCACCAATTCGAGATTGGGAAATATCTTACTGTTTTCTAGACCTGAAAGAAATTTAACTGAATTTACTATTTTTTCGCTGGTTTTTAAGCTCTTGATTTAAACCTCAAACCTCAAACTAGCTTGCAGTCTGCTGTAGAGTTGTTTGAGTTTTGCAAAATCAATATGAAAATTTATTTTCTCTGAATTTCTTCTATGATACAGCCAAAACGATTAATTTAACTTGATTTTTTAAAGCCCGATGGAATATTCTTAACAGTTTTTACATCTACTTTTAAAACATTTAATGAAAATTCAAGAAGCAAGAATAAAAAAAACCTTTTAATTTCAAAATTTCACCAAGATAATTAAACCAAATCATCGAATATCGTGACACTAAATTTTTCAAGCCAAATTTATTCTATTTATTCTGAAAAACCAAGAATTAATCTTCTTTTTTTGTATGTGTTTCTAAAAAAATGGTAATTAAATTGATATTGAAGTGAATGAAAATATGATATAATTAGCCAATTTTTGATGTTTGTTGAAATGCTGATAAAATACTGTTGATGCTCTCCACTAGTGCGTCTATCCTGAGAATTCCCAGGACAAAAATCCCGGGATTTTCCTTAAACCGGAAATTCCTGAATCCCGGGATTTTTTTTATAGTTTATCCCGCGGGAATTCCCGAAATTGAAAGAAAAAAAAAACAATCTTTGGTCAAGAAACTCCAATTTGGTTGTTGAAATTGATGAACAGTTCAATACTTAGTAATCGATAAGAATTTTAATGCATTAGCAAATTTGTATTCGGGATACATCAACATTTTTTTAGCTTATAAGTGAAAATTATTTAAATTTTACGGATCCGCAAAATGCCTAGCGCTTTAAATATTTCCCATAAAATTTTATTGATTTTTCAAAGTATTTACGTGTAATGATCAGTTTAAACTTGAAAAAAATATTTTAATTTATTTTTCACTAAGGCCGATGCAAATATTTAAAAAAGTTTTTGTCCCTCGGCCCTGGCCGAGGTCAAGGGGGGGGGGGGGCAAAAAAAATAAAAAAAAAATAAAAATTTAAATAACAAGCCATAGTCTTCACATTTAAATGAAAAATGTGTTTTAAAATGCATTTTACACTAGTTCAGTTGTTTTGCAATCATTAGTTTTCAAAAAATCTAAGATCTGTCAAAAACAAAAATTGTATCGAAAAAAAAGATTTTGCATCGAAAATTTTCAAAAAATCTAAAGATTTTTTAATAAACCCAAACATGCTAAAAATGATTTTAAACGCAGGAGAACGTATTTTAATTTGATTTCAGCGGGTTGCACTTGAATTTTCATTGAAATTTTGAAGTTTATTGTAAAAATATTTTTTTTGCCCCCTGATTTTTCGGGACAATTTTGAAGGGGGGGGGGGGGACAAAAACTTTTAAAAATATTTGTACCAGCCTAAGCAAATTTGAGCAATAGTAACGAATTAAGACAGTTGTTTAAGCCAATATTTTTTGCATAATGTTCTGATATTTTTAAATTAACAAAACAATTAGGACACCGATTTCCAAATTTATTGTTCTAAAATATGCTGTATCTATTCAGACTGCAGTCCCAATTTCCCCCAGTTGGCGGTATTGACTTAAAGATAATTTGTAAAATATGTTTTATATAAAACATGAAATTATATTTTTTTTAAATTTGCATGGTATCAACTTATTTGTTTTCATTTCTTTTTTTCCAGTTCCAATTAAATTTTTTAAGCTTTTGTAGTCATTTTAAGTATAAAAAAAAGAAAAAAAATAATACGAATTTTTAGATTATTATTATGAAATAATTTGAACCACATTTAATTAAATATTGTGATTCATTAAAAATCCAAAGCACAGCAAAGAACCAATAACAACATTTTTTTAATATTTTTTAAACTAACTAAAAACTGCTGTTCTTGTTCAGATTGAAGTATAGATTATCACCAATTAACAGTATTGAGCTAATTCTATGAATGTAAGCTTGAAAAACATAACAAATTTAAAGAAAACGTAAATTTTATGACTGTTTTAAAAATATTCCGGGATTTAAAAAAATACTTTTCTCGTTTCCTGGGAAATTCAAAACCCGGGAAAATTGGACGCCCTACTCTCCACGATTTTTAACGCTCTTTTTCCACGTGGGTTAAGGATGTAGAAAAACGTAAAAATCTTAATGTTGCTTTGGGCGGGAATATGTTAAACATTAAAAATTTCAATGAAATTAGACGTACTGAAAACAATTTAATGTGCATTTTCCTGCGTTGACAATCATTTATAGTAAGAAATTTTGATGTACAGTATCACAAAAAGATGTTTTTTTTTCGCAAAAAAATGCCAGAGCTGGATTTAATAAAAACTAATGATTGTATAACAACTATACTGGTGTTATAAGCATTGAAAATTATTTACAACGGCCTTATTAAGTGCTCATTTCTTAATAGACGATATCGTTTAAACTATTAATCCAATTGTCAGTGTAAAAAAATAGATCATTACTCAAATTTGGAAAAGAGAGAACCCCCCTGCTGATAGTATCAAAATTAACAAAGAGAACAACAATGTTTCTGAAGAAGACAAATTTCCAGTTTAAAACTTTTCCAGAACAAATAAAGCGGAAAGGTTACTCTACCACGTCTGCTTCTCCCCCATGTGCTTCCACACTGGAATCTGACTGAGTGACTGTCGGTGAAAAAGTTGAAGAGCGAAATGAACGCCCGTGCGCAAGTTGGACCATTTAATATTTAAACACACAATTGTGTTGAATATTTTATAAGATATTAACGAGTGCGCACCCTGGAACAACGGGCCAAGTCCCCATCCAGCAGTACCCAGAGTTCAAAGGCAGGTGAGCAGCATTTTGCGGTGTGATTTTGCCAGCTGAAGGTGCTGCTGCTGCTCTGAAGAGGGGTTGATCCGGCCAATGGACCGGCATGACGTTTAACATCAGATTTAATTAGTTAATTTGAGCGTGAGCGGCCCTTTTGCGTGTTCCGAGATTTTAATGACGGTTAATGTTTGGGAAGAATCACGGCGTTTAACGTTTTTTGAGATTGAGGGTTTTGCGTGGAAATTTGCACTAAAAATCTTCAACTGATGGAAATTTGAAAGTCATTTCAATGCAGTTAGCTTTAAACGACCTTGACCTAATGATTTTCGATGTTTACGACTAACCTCATTATGTGTAGATATAATTCCTCCATTCCACCTGGAGGAGTTCCATTGACTCGAGCTTATTCATGCCACAGAACTACCCATCACGTGTGATGTGGTTTGAATGGAAAGCCAATCCTCTACGGCACAAAACGGCCACACCCAGCCCGAAACCGGGACGGGAACCTCTGGATAAAAAGGGCTATTTATCAAACTAAAAAAAACGTAGTAGGCAGGCAAACATGTGATATCATCATGACGCTCTTTTTGTATGCTCAACAACATACACCCACACTATAGTCAGAGTAGAGTGCACCAAAAAGGTGAACATCAGAAGCCGAGGCTTGCTGACAATGAATGAACCATTCATGCTTCAAACCACAAAAGCTTGACGCTCTCTTTATCAATGTTTCCATTTGGGTTGGTGAGCATCATCGGTTGTGGGGCAGAAGAAAAAAAATGAATAAATTCAAAGAAACAGGTGAATCCATTGTGTTTTGTGGGATTTTCTGGAAGAATAAACCATAAAGGCTTGAACAAACTTGTTAAATTTGATGTTCAAATATGCAAAATATCTGCTTCATATTCTTCAATAAATACAAAATCTAAAAAAATATAAGCTCTTTTTGCCGAATAATTCTCGATCACCCAGAAAACAATTTAAATCAGCTGCGGTTAAAGAATGCATTCAATGAGGTAAACAATATTCAATGGAACGTTCTAACAAGTTTATTGTGACGACAAAGTTTGTTGTGATTGTGATGTTTCATCGATTAAACCACAGCTGAAGTGTTACTAAATGGAATGTTTGCATTTGGACGGTTCAATGATTCAATTTTTTCCTATTATTATCACATATTTTATTTTGTTGATCCAAGTTTGACCGTGAAAAATGGTTCAAAAAATCAGAGGGTATTCTTTTAATTCAAAATTTTGAAGAAAAAGATTTGAATTGACGGTGCGCATCAACCAAAGATGTTGTTGTATTCTTATTCCAAAATTGCCAAGCTTACGGACCCAATCCTGCAACAATCTGATTGTAAAAATAGTAATTTTATGTTGTAAACTATTTTGTAGACAGTACTTCAGGGGTTGAATAAAAAAATATATCGATGGTTCCCGTAATTTTAACGAGACTAAAATATGTGTAACAGAAATCTTGGTTGATGTGCACCGTTAAGCGTATAAGATCCACCAAATTTGTATCAGAAATGCAAAAATGATTTCTCACAGCTATCGATTTCAGAAACGATGCTTCAGATTGACGATTCGTTGACTTGCTTCTCTTGGGACAACAAACGAGTCATTACGATTCACCCTATTGCAAACTCAAAAAATGGAAGACGTCGTCGTACGGGAAATATATGTAAATTTTGTAGATGCAAAATTGTCAATAACTTATCCAGTTTATGCGTCATTTGTTACATTACTTAATTGGTACAAACTTGTAAACTGCGATATTTTATTGATTTCATCTCACTCGAAAGCATCTCATTGTAAACTGAATTTCCCTCGAATCCGTACGAATTCCAGCCCGCGTTAAATTTACCCATCAATTCCACAAACTAACTGAAACCGGAACCCTCGATTTTCTGGCTTTCCTCAAATAAACAGCCACACCACAGCATGAAATCCGTCCGTAGGGCTAACCTGCTGCTGTTGGTGCATCAACTAGAGCCTGCGCCAGCGGGGATAAATATGTTTGTTTTTAGCATAGCGCTGACTTCCCCCTCTGTTGTTGGTCCATGTTCCCGCGATCATCGCAACAGATTGCCTTCATCCTGGGGAACGCTGTTTTGCCAAAAAGGAGGGTGCGTTTTTCACGGTGCTGTTTACCCACTCCGACTCTCTCTAGTGGGTATCGTTTCGTTTTTGGAAGTGTTTTTTCCCTGTAGAGAGGGATGCGAAACTTGAGTTTCAAGTGAAGTTCTGTTTTTGTACGGGTTCTCACTGTCATTCCCTTGGGCGGCTTCCGGGGACTGGTTTTCTGGGCAGGGGATGAGACAATAATTAAATTAATCATATCAATTCCGAAGTGCAGAAACCAGAGCCCAGCAATAAAATGTTTATTGATATTTATGGGATTTTTTTATTGGGCTCGTATATTTTTGTTTTAAATAAGAGTTTAAATTTATTACGATTTGTTTTGCTATACATTAAACTATTTGGAATCGAGGAAATATTTGGAAAAATAGTTTAATGAAAGCTGACAATTTGAATTGTTTTGCAATTTGCGAAAACACTTTTTGATGCTAAAATAGTAGTTAGTACAAAAAGTTACAAAAAGAAGTTTTTTTAAGCACGAGTTTTACATTTGTACAACATTTTTTGCAATTCCGAAAGACACCCTTTGAATGGAACGTTAAGTCAAATTTTTATGTGTTTGGTCGATTCATCGTTAAAATCAAAACAATATTGAAAAGAATTATTTTTTTCGATACAAGTGCTGAAAAGTTCTAGTTTTTAGCACCCATTTAAGGACTGAAAAGTAGAACTTTTCAGCTCTTGTGTCCAAAAGTAACGAAAAAAAAACAAATAAAATGCGTATGTAATTCTACCACAGTAACTCTGTAAAAAAACAGTTAAATAGAAAAAATAAAAATTGCATCTCGCTATTGTAATATATCAAAGTTTGAGATGTAAATTACATCACACAAAACTTGCCTGAAACATGTGTTTTCTATGTAATTTTAAATAAGGTAAAATTACAGTAAAAAGTTGATTTAAAGCATCAAATATCAACTAAATTTAATTTGTTGCGTTTAAAAAAATATAAAGTCTATACAAATATGAGAATGAAAATGAGAAATGAGACAAATATGAGAAATTTGCCAAAGACACCAAATTGAAAATTTTTTATCTTCAGTCGTAATTTAAAACAAACTGTGAATAAACATATGTCGAAATAAAAAAAACTGTGAAAAAACATAATGTCAAAGTTATCTTCTTTTGACAAGAAAGTTTGTACAAAGTTCTATTCAAGTATCCAAATAAGAGACTGCTAAAAGTTTAATTTGTGTATAAAAAACAATGTATGATTTATTTATTTATAAACTAAATAATTATTTATTTATGCTTAGAGTTTGAAATTATTTTAAAAATTAAAAAGTGTAGCTTTTTAACAAAATTTTCTAGTCTGTATGGTTGTTTCCACTAATTTTTAAACAGATTTATATTTTCAAAAATTCTAAGCAAAGGTCCTGATTTACGGTTCAAAGATCAGAAATCACTCACTAATCGCCGAGCGAATCTTTTCCGAGTGGAGCTCGCAACCAGTCGCGAGCGAACACTACACTTAGGCTTTCAGTGACTTGCTCAATCGCTTCTCCCAGCGACACATCGATCGCAAACTATTTCGACTCAGCGACTGAGTGATATAACGCAATCGGTCTCTCTGAACCATTCGCTGTACTACCCGATTGAAGTGAGAGGGAGAGCGAAGAGAGAGTATTCTGTAACGATTGGTGTGGAAGCGACAAACGGTAGGAAACGGTCAGAGCAGTTTTTGTCGCTTTCAATTTGTGGTCGCGAGTGAATGAGTCGTTTTGGAGCAATCAGGACTCTTTGTCAAGCCAATACAAATTTAAATTAAATTTGTCCCGTCATTTAAAAAAAACATGCTATTTAGAATACATTGCATAACAGTTATTAATGAATTTCTTATCAAATGAAGTAAAAGTAAAAAGTAAATCTTTCCCAGTTCCTGAGGGGAACACCCTTGAAGAGTATCGGGGCCGGCATTTACAAAGCGGATTCAGTGGCAGTTTCATTCTCAACTTAATGTTAACATGTTAAGGTTAATGTTAACATTCCATAGGTCGCCTCCCTAAGGTGTCGTGATAAGGTCCAGTTTGTGCCGATACACTACCTTCCCTTTACTAAGCAATCGATTCCAGAAGGGAAAAGATCACCAGTTGTGTTGGTCCGAGCCGGGATTTGAACCCCGATCTACCGCTTACGAGGCGGAAGCGTTACCACTGGGCTACGTGGCTCGGTCAAATCAAATGAAGGCTCTTAAAAAAAATATAAATTGTGACAGCACAAATAATTATAAAAAAAATTTTAATAAAATTGTGACCAGCCTTTTTTGCAATTTCCAGTTTTTTTTTTTTATATTACACGGCGTGTTTTCTAGAACAACCTTATCAGGAAAAAATAGTCATCGCTACTTTCAAATGTGTCTTATAGGAAATTTTCTCAGCTTTCCAATGCTTCTAAGAGCGAAATGTTTCATCGGGAAATTCCTGAGATATCTCTATTTTATTGTTTTTGGTTTTAAATTCCTTTATTATTTATTGGAAACTTTTAAATAACAGTCCAGGAAACTTGTCAAATGATGTGTTTCATGTTTCTTTTACTCATCAAAATGTGCAGAATAAGACAAAAAAAAACTTTGTAAAAGGTTGCAAACCGCTAAACATTTTGCAAATCATGTTTTGTCTAAGTTTTTGAATATATGGGATTTATCCAGAAATTAAAACCATAAAACAGTGTAAAAATATATTTTGTACAAGAATTATTTGATAATTACATATTTTTTTGTGTACAAATAACACGTGTCTACTCTGATTTAGCTTGTTCAACCGAAACTATGGCAGGTTTGTGATTGTTAATGGTATTATTTAATTTTAATGAATACATTTGATATTTTCTTGAGCAAACATTAACCTGGAACATAAATACAAATATGATTTGAAATCGAAAATATACTACATATTACTGTAGCAAGCTTCAAAAGTCATATTTTCATCAGTATAAAATAAAAATTAAATTTTATAAAATGTTTTCTGTTGAAAATGCACTTAAAAGTAGCACTTAAACTCGAGTCTTCCGATTCAGAATGCTGAAAACACCGTCACAAACATTTTTTTTTGTTTGAACAAAAATTAAATAATATTTTAACAAAAAAAAAACAAACAGAAACTTTCTTATCAAACTATTTGAAAAAAAAATCAAGAAATATATATATATTTTTTATAGATGGAATTGAAGATGAGAGTCTTATAAACTTCTAAAATATTGCTAATCATTTAATCAATTAATACAAAAAAACTAAAAAAAATCATTTCATACTAATGGAAAGTATTTCTCCTAAAGAGCTCGCAACAGTAATTTGCAGTTTAATTTCTAGTATTAAACATGTTTTGTATCCATGCAACTGTTTAGTGTTTGTTTAAGGAAATATTATATTTATTCATAAAAATCTTGTAATACCCTATCAATCTCAAACCTGTAGAAATTTCGGTTGTATCAGCTAATTCCAAGCTGGATCAGAGCAGACCGGTGTTATTTGTACACATCAATTATGTAATAATCTATTTGTTCTTTTAAAAATAATATTTCAATACGATTTTATTATTTTAATATTTGAATAAATCCCACATATCCAAAAATTCGGTTAAAACTTAATTTTCAAAATGTTTAGCGGTTTGCAACCTTCTACAAAGTTGTTTCTTGTCTTATTCTGCACATTTTGACGAGTAAAAGACACATGAAACACAGAATTGGACAAGTTTCCTGGACTGTTATTTAAAAGTGTCCAATTAATAATCAAGGATTTTAAAAGAAAAAAACTTAAAATAGAGATATCGCAGAAATTTCCCGATGAAACATTTCGCTCTTAGAAGCAATGGAAAGCTGAGAAAATTTCCTATAAGACACATTTGAAAGTAGTGATGACTAATTTTTCTCCTTAAGGTTGCCCAGAAAACACGCCGTGATTAATTAATTATAATTAATTAAAAAATTTGGGTCAAATGCATGCTGCCATAATTATTGATTTATTAGAATGTTTATTGTCTTAGGTCTTAAACAGCCTTTTCATTTTCATATAGATTTAAATAGTGAAAGGAACACAAAATTTAAAATTAGATCCTGAAGACGAATTGAGTGAAATTAATTTCAAAGGTCTACACAATATTTCAAAATTATTCAAGAGTTAGAAAATATTTTTCTAACAAAGATGCTTGGGATTCCTGACATTTCTGACAATCACAAATTCCCGACTTTTTCCCGATTTTTCGTGGATTTTGACGAATTCCCGACTTTCCAGATTTCCCGACTTGAGTGGCCACCCTGACGGTAAAGATCCCCCAACTTAGGTTCCAGTTTGCTGGAGCATTTGTTCGTGTGATGTCTCGAGGATAGAATTTCTAAGCTTTATTTAAAAAATCATTTAAACCTATTTGGCAACATTGTCTAATGGTTTGAGAACTAAATAAAGTTGCTGGAATTAAGAGAACTGTTTTAAAGCTATGTGTTGGAAAATTTGGTTAACATACATTATTGTATACAGAAAATTTCACTTCGTTGAGTTTTAAACTAGAATTTAGTAGTATTTAAGTGAGTGACATTTTATTGAAAATATTTCTTACTAAGCAAAGGGGCATCCTCATCTAACCTTTCGAAAGTCGTGTGTTTTGGCGTTTCATAAAAGTTCCCTTACAAAGTGTGTACATAGTGTGTATGCGACTGCCGGTGCTCCATGTACAAGATTTTCAAAAAACGTTATCGCAAAATATCTCGCAAAACTTAAAATACGTACGTCTCATTCCGATGTGTTTAATTTTCAAACAAATCTTGATCTACTTTTCGATACAGTCCTTATTTTATCATCGTTCTAATGGAACACAATCACAAAGCAATGTTTGCGCTATGTCAACGACAAGTGCGCCCAAATGTGCTCGAGTTCCGAACACAAACAACCCAAAAATTAACTTGTCCTTTTTGATTTTATCACAACACGCTCTCGAGTCCTCCCAATGCACGTGTCCCGCAAATCCTTACAACTCCAAACGCCCACGTTCGAGCCCATTTTTCTCAACGAGCATCGAATGCGGAGATGTGCACGTGACCTGCTCAACAGAGGCTTCGCGCAGATTCCCGCCTCCTTTGGTGTTCATAAAAGTGCATCCACAAGAGATCTCGCCGTGGAAACCAGTAATTAAATTAGCGACACGTGCACACTTCCAGCTGGCACTTCAGCCTTTTTTTTGTGTGGGGAATGTGATAATCGATGGACATTAATCACTTTAGGTTATGGCGTGGTGGATGGGGGCGGTGAATTCCCACGTGGGCCGGGAACGCACTTGTTTCTTTTTCCCAAAGCTCTCAGACGTGGCACGTGTTGGAGATTTTTCAAAGAATGCGTCTGCGAAAAAGGACACATTTAGGGCGCGACGCGTGTGAATGCTAAAAATACGTTTCGGTACGGATCAGGTCACGCCTCGACCGTCAGGTCTCTGGGTCTGTGTCCCACCGACCGTCGTACGTCAATGTATTTATGACTGGTGCGTGTTGAGGGTCGGCTCAGGATGGTTGAAATTATGGGGGTTTATTCAGGGATAAAAATAAACACGCACTTTTGGGTTCTCATTCGAGGAAATTTCAATGAAAAATAAATTATATGTTAGAGTTTTGTTCGCCCATTTATCAAAACATTTGGGATTTAGTTATTCAATATGTTGGTAAAACCATCAATGGTGTTTGAAATTGCTCAAAAATTTGGTTAAAATCTCATTTCTACAACTTGTCTTATTGAAAGTTGTAACAAAAATTTTACCTTAAACCTAACTTCTAAAAATAAGAAAAAAGAAATCATAAATCCGATAAATGGCATCACACGCCAATTAGCACACACAAAGAACTGACTTCTCATGTACACAACTCCCAGACTACAACGTCCTTTGGGAATGATCCGTTGTCTGCTTTCCGTGCGGAACACAGATCTACCAGACAGTATCACGCCGGCAATCTTCCCTCGAGACCTGGGCTTCCATATTGCCGAGGCAACAAAGGACACACGCGGCTCTCCCCCACGACGGCGTGGCTTTACGTGAAGCAAGATATGAAAAATTATCAAAACTAATTCGATTTAATCTGCTACCAGGACGAAGTTGATACTTTACTCTAGTTAGACTAGCGATGTCCCACGAGGTTCGTGTTGCTCAGCAGGACTATTCCTGACGTTGGCGAGTAAGGATTCACGAATCACGTTAAACTCCATGGAATGTGCTATTAGCAAATTCGATTACCGATTAGGTCACTGCGCATTGGAGTCCCTCGCTGGCAGGATTATTACAAACTAATTATCGGAATAATTTTCCAAATAGAATGCATTTTCACAATTCCATTTGTAGGCTTTGTGTGCGTTCTAGTGCTGTGCACACATAACATCCAATGTTTATTTATTATACATAAATTCAATCCATATTCCAGGTGTGTACCATTAAGGTCTTGACCTCTCACTTCACCCACTCACGTGTTCGGGTTCTTGCTCTAATTCACAGACAGCCTGTATGCGATCGTTGATTACGTGAAAGCCTTTCCGGTGGCCACTCTAATGCATAATGAAGCCTTTAGGGGCGGTCACTCTAGGGTACACGTGGTGGTTGTACGGGAAAGTGGTACAAATGATAAAATAACCATCCTTTTTCCCCCCGGGGAGGAGGTGAGTGCTCAAAAGTCAACTACCGGGTAGTGGGGACATTTCCACCGCTAGGGAAATGTCACAGTTTTCCGAAAGGGTTATGAATAATGTAGGCGATTTTTATTGTAAACATACAGCCACAAATTCGTTTGGTGTTGGAAGTGTGACTTAATGGAGATGGTATCGCAAAACTTTGCTGTTGTGAGTATTTCTAAAAAATACTGCCTGAAATACATTTCTAGTACAGATGACCAACCGTGTACTTCAGAACCCACTTAACAATTTGAAACCCCCAATGTCACTCAACTTTGCTGTTGTGGTGTCAGTTAATGTCGAAGATGTTATTGTCAGCTCTTGCATTTATGATTACGGGGAGGGTGCTGGCGTGCCGCACATGCACTGGACTGCAGCAGTAATCGGTTTTGGGCATGCAAGTAATTACACCTTAATTGAAGCACTTTGTAGTATTACTTCCATTAGGAGATCATGCGAGGATTATGATTGGTAATTACGCTGAATGTACTCAAGTTGATGTGGTTTGATTAGTAATAGGTTAGGTCTTGTTTTTAGGATGTTTAGTAATTTTACATTTAAGGTCAACTATTTTGTGTTCATAAATGGTTCTCGGACTTATCAACGTTCTTATCCCAAATGACGGGGACGCGCTGTCTTGTTTTTGCATGCTCATTTTCGTTTCTTTTGTGTCCCTGTTTGTGTGCTTGGGTGCGGGGTTATTATATATAGGTGAAGGGATTTTATTAAATGATCATTATATTGCATTATTATATTTAATTGATTATATAACCACACTATATTTTACACTTAACACATTATATAAAACACATATGAAACTGTAAACTGGAGCGTTTGGTACGGTATGTCCACGCATCCTTCCTCCCTTGTAGATTCTGTGAAATGTGATCCGTTCTCAGTTTCCTCTCTGCGGTAAACACAACATAGTAGTGCTGGCCGCTTAATTTTTTGCAATACATTTTCGGGTGTTCTCGGATGTACTGCAAATATTAATAATGACAAGAAAAGTGCTTGGGGCGTAATCTAATCACAAGACTTTCCAGCATGCTTTCATCGGACTGGCTGCGTTTGTGTTAGATTAGATTAGATTAGATTAGATTAGATTAGATTAGATTAGATTAGATTACATTATCAACGTTCTTATCTCAAATTTTTTAATACCTGGCAGTACTGTTGAGTTCAAGTCAAGTCAGAGTGGAGTTCACAAAAATACTTAGATTTTTTTATATCCCTAAATCACAAGTTGATAAATTGTTAAATCGGTAAACCAGCTGTCGAAATAAACACATTTTTACCGAAAATCGTTAGTAAGATCAACAATTATGAACATTATGTAATACCGAAATAAAAAAAAACGTGCCTTCCTCTCATTTATAGTGTGATTCCAACCCCCCTAAAGTGTTCACATGGTTTATGGATTTTCCCCTACGTGATCGCAACACCTAAGAGGTCCTAATACAAAAAGTGATGAGTAAAAAAAACAGACTACCTACAGACTTTTTCTCAAGATTATACAGACACCGCCTCTGAGGAAAATGGCATCCCTCTTCACGGTGGTCAGACCCGACCATTTGAGGTTATGTAAATTCAGACCATTTTTAAACTACATGTCATTTTAGATAGGTAATTTCAGAACCTTTCTAAAAATATATAATTTGGCAGGTTTTCATGCAAAAACCACCCTTTTTTGCAAATTGTGAAATTTATATGCAGCAGTTTTTTTTTTTTTTTATTCTTTGTCCTCTATCTTAACCTATACCCTAACTGGCTCAATCGGCCTTGCCATCACGGAGCCGTGCGTCTATTTATAGATCCGAGATCTATTGTTCTTCGTCTTGATGGATGTTGATGATCTCCTGGGGGTCTTGTTGGAAGAGTCTTCCTTCCTTCCTTCACACGTTGTGGTGTGGTTGGTTGGTCATCTTCCCGTCCATTCCCCACTCACCCACCGCTAGTTGTTGTAGTGGGGGGAGCGGCATGTGTTTGTGTGTGGTAATTAATTACCGAGTGTATCTGATGCTCCCAGAGGGAGCAGGGGGTTCTGGTTGCCACCGAAAAATCGGTGGCGAGGTGACCGGGCGGGATATGATCCCTGATCGTCTGCTTGAAAGGCAGATCGCTTATGCAGCAGTTTTTCAAGCAGAACTTTTGATGTGCTTTACCAAATCTTATAAATTTCAATAGGGGCTTATGGGACCCCAAGACGAATCGATTGAGGCCAATACGAGCCAAATCGGTTCAGTCAGTGACGAGATATTCCAGTGACATTGATTCGGTACACATGTCTACATACAGCCAAACACACAGACATTTGCTCAGCTGGTGATTCTGAGTCGATATGTATAAATGACGGTAGGTCTAGGAGGTTTAATTAAAAAGTTCATTTTTCGAGTGATTTTATAGCCTTTCCTCAGTAAGGTGAGGAAGGCAAAAAAGTAAGGTAAAAAATAATTACATATAAAATAAAAATCTATGCAAAAAATATTATTAATTTTCAAGAAATACCTACTGTGTAAAATATCAAAAAAAAACAGGACAGTAAGGTGGCCAAATATATTTAAAAAACAAAAGCTTCAAATTTCTCGGTAAAATATCAACAAAAAATATTTCAAGCTTTGAAAAATTCCAAATCCTATTTTACATCTAAAAATAAAGTTTTGATTTTTATTTGAATTTGTTCACGAAGTTTTCCAAAAACTTGAATTATCCTAAATTGGCAGCTCTGCCAAAAATGTCTTGCCTCGGTGAGTTGTTATAGATCTAAAGTAGGGCTATCAATTTTTCATAATGGTTATGGAAACCCAAAATATGATCAAAACTCGAATTTTCGATACTTTGGCTAAATGTTTAGGGCAGATTCAGATTCAACGGGCAAAATCACATGGAAAAACATATATTTGGAACAAAATTAATGACTCTTCAATTTGTAATTTTTCTACCAGTTTGTTTAATCTCACTATCCGCAATCACCAGAATAACTGCTGTTAACGTACAGAAACAATCAATTGTACCACTTGAAGTGCACAAACAATACCTTACAAGAGCAAACGCAAACAAAAACATCATCTGTCAACCATACACTCCGTGCTCCCATCCGTCACCAGTCGGTTGGCTTCCTCCGCCAGATGATTCCGTACAAATGAATCCAAGCGCAAATCCGATGAAAAACGCAAACAATGCTCTGTTCGAGACTTTGCCTCAACCCTCTCCATTTAGCGCTCCAAATCATTCCTCCTAATCATCATGTTGAATTTTTCCGTAGATTCTTTCAAATCTTACCACAGCTGAGCTTTTCCTCAAAATCCAGAACGTTTTGCGATCGGGAGGAAAAACGCAGTGCAAAGTGCATAAATCCATCATCGGTTCCGTTCCGCCCCGGAGCGCAAATATGCTGTGGGCCATCTGTTCCGATGTTGCGCCCTTTTCGAATGTTTCTGTGTGACATATCGCGTTGACTTGGCGAGGGAAAACCCGGGCCACGCTAATGTTATAGAGCCATAACCGAGCGTCGACGACGATTCGACGAAAATCTTGGCCTTTTGTTATGGGCTTCGCATTAAACGCATTAAATACTCGCTCTCTCTCTCTGCGCCAATCGGTCGGTTAAGCGAGCCATAATGGATTGATGTCCTTGGAAGGGGTCGTCCATAAATCACTATTTTTTAGAATTCATTCTTTAACTTTTTAATTTTATTCTCCTTACCAAACAAAATGTTGATAACTCGGATTAGTTTTCAAAAAGACATAAGAGCCATTGGTAAACATAGCTCTTTTTGCACCGGTAATCGAAGTACTCATGAAACATCATTTTCAAAAATGCTTGAGATTGTTCATCTACACGTCCTTATTAAGCGCTTGATGTTATACGTAACTTATGGTCTACCCCCTCGCAAAAGTCCTTGCGAGGGATTATCGTAATGTGTCGCCGTCGTTCCGGGGGAGGGTGACAAAAACGGGTGAAATGCGATGGTAATTCCCGAAAATACCTTATTGACATTTATATGCATTTTTCAGGCAGCACTGTTTTCAAGGATCATTACCAACTGGCGACCAGATTGAGTCTGGTAAAAGTCTGTGGCACCGCTGGGAGTAGGGGGATGAATAAATAAATTAAGGTCAATTACCAGAGTGGGTGCGGGACGGATGTGGATTACATTGACATCACTTTAAGGGTGACATGCGAAACCGGAGGGGAAAGTGGATAATTGATATTAGCTATTTGCGAGAGGAAGTTTACGGTGGCAGTATTTTAAACTTCAGTTTGGAAAATGTTATGGAACATAAAGATGTCAAGATATTTGTTTGTTTATTTTTTTGAAAATCATTTTGAGCTACAAGTTGAAAATAAATCGGGAATAAAAAATCATAAAACCGTAGCAGATTCAAGAACTTTTAGGTTCAAGTTAAATCAAAAGCATAATCTGGGTATTAACACTAATAAGACAAAAAAAAAAAACAAAAAAGTCATTTAACCTGATATTCTCCGTTTCATATTGCAAACTTCATTCCATGAGACTTCCAACCCACCCAGCGTCTGCACTAAAACATAAGCCCCCCATTTTCCAGCACATGGTTAGACTATAATCGTTATTATTATTGTTATACCGACTTAATTTATTCACTCGACGCTCTTTCCCAACACCCAACGACAAAAGAGAAAACTAAGCTCTGGTGCAAAAACAAAATCCTTCGTAAGTACGTGAACGCTTCTTGGAATATGTACTAAACAGAGTCTATTGTCCCCCCTCTCGAGGGGTTACCACCCTGTCCGGGGGCAAGAACTTAAGAAGGATTGGTTTCCATGCGAGTGTGGAAACCCCACACATACACATTCACACTTACACAGGCAGCTACCCGCATTAAACAATATCCAGCCAACGGAAAGAGTGAGAGAAAAACAACGATAAACATTTATCACCCAGCCCAAACCCTTAACATCCTTCCGAGTGTGGCCCAGTCCAGTCGAAAGGCCTCCTCAAATCCTCCTTCTAACGACTGTCCTTCGGGGTGGACATTTTGGCACGTCTCGGTTCGGGCTCCGGAGCTTTTTGTGCCGGAGGGTGTGCGAACACACAGATTCAAGTCGGCTTTTAAGTGATTATCACCCATTTACAACATTTGTCACCATGTGGATAAGTCGTCGTTTTGCTGGTCCTTTGCTTGGAATGTAGCGAAAAGAGTGCCTGCTGCTGCCGGGGGTGGGATTTGGCGTAACGTTACTTAATCGAAGTAAGATATGGGCTGTGAATTTCAATGTGGTTAAGTGATTGTTTTGAAGTTGGGATGTTATTTAGTGACAAGTGTCTGTTTTTGTTTGTTTGATAAATCCTCTAGATATATTTAATGTGTTCGTCTCATAATAATTCTTTTGATAATTATTTAGTTTATCCTGTGTGTGTGTGTGTGGTTCAATTCAATACCCGCTAACCGGTAGCGAAATTATGGGAAAGTATAGTTTGTATCAGACTTTGTATATGCCGAATGCTGATACAACTTATCTCAGTCCCGGGTATTAGGTGGTGATAGCCCTCGCGCTGCTTCCAACGACCCGTTTCAGAATGACAGAGCTCCTTGCGGTCCAATTCCGAGGTCGCTGGGCATTGTTCAGCCCCGCCTAAACATAGAAGCAAGCACCTGAAGGCAACTCGACCTATATTTAGACTTCCAATCCCGTCAGGCAAATCAGGGATCAGCGTTTATTTAATATGAGAAGATAGCATGTTTCAACACTACGGATCAATTCACTACTAGAGTGTAAACCTGTGATGGCCGACTGCTTAGCGTCCCAGATCCAAAGGTGTGAGTTCGAATCCCACCTGGTTCAATTTCGTTTTTGTTCATATTCAAAGTTCAAATTCATGATTCCAAATTTCAAAGGTACCGACCGGGATTTGATCCCTGAACCTTCTGCTTGTGAGGCAGAAGCCGTAACCATTAAGCCACGGAGCCGGTTTTGATAATTATTTAGTTTATCCTAAAGTATAATTTATGATTTTCATAGATTCGAAATTTACAAAGATTAGGCACCCTCCTTAAGGGGAGAGTGCAGGGCCCGGGAGCGCTTTTTTGTTCATCATGGCAGTGCTGCCAGTAAATCAAGATTGATTTTGAAAAATCAAATTAATTTTGACATTTTTTATGACGATTGATCTTAAATTTTGTGAAGAGTCTATGTTGATCACTTTCATGACCAAGTGGCCACTTGTCCACTCCGGAACCGGTTCCGTCGGATTCCGTGAACCCGGGTGCGGTCATTTGGCGGATTGGTTCGAACCTCATCATGTTACATATCAAATGCCTTGAAATTTTGTAAGGAATTATTGTTGACCACTTTCATGACCAAGTGGCCACTTGTCCACTCCGGAACCGGTTCTGTCTGATTCCGTAAACCCGGGTGCGGTCATTTGGTGGATTGGTTCGAACATCATCATGTTACATATCAAATGCCTTGAAATTTTGTAAGGAATTATTGTTGACTTCGATTCACATTTCGATGCCTCTGTGCTCTGATGTACTAACTGACTTTTGGGCCAAAATGAGTTAATGATGACATCTTTTAGCTAATTAAATTCCCTGCAAAACGCTTCTAAGAGATCTGAAAAATTCGTTTCCTACGCGGAGATATCGCCCTGCAACCATTTGTACTAACTGACATTTTCGAACGCATCATGGATGTGCTCTCTTATTTTTCATCATGGCTTGACCTTTTGAAAACACGCAAATCCATAAAAATACGATTACACTATAATATTATGGTAAATTGCCAAGTGTCCTTACTAGTTTGAGCAATATTATGGAGCACTATTTTGGAAGGCAATTAGCATAAGTGTGCACATTTGGATACGTGAAGAAGTTGTAAGTTAGACGAAGTGTGTCAAATAGTTATTTAGCGGCAGTTTTTTTTTAAATTGGATGACCCCTAAGTATGACATTGGTAGGTGGATGTTATTGTTACATAGTTTTTGGATTGGACGACCCCTGCAGTTGTTCTAAGTGTGCACAACGACTTAACAATGTTTTAAATTGGATATTTGGGTTAGGCTAAGTGTGAGAATTATTAGTGGATTTTATTGTTACGTAGTTTTAATGGATGACCCCTGCAGTTGTGCTAAGTGTGCACAACGACTTAACAAATGCTTTAATTGCGGTGTATTACGGTGTAACGAATGTCACGGTGTAAAAAATGCTACGATGCAACGAATGTTGCGGTATAACAATTTTACGGTGTAACCATACTACGGTGTAACCATACTGCGGTGTAACGAATGTTACGGTGTAACGAATGTTACGGTGTAACGAATGTTACGGTGTAACGAATGTTACGGTGTAACGAATGTTACGGTGTAACGAATGTTACGGTGTAACGAATGTTACGGTGTAACGAATGTTACGGTGTAACGAATGTTACGGTGTAACGAATGTTACGGTGTAACGAATGTTACGGTGTGACGAATGATACGGTGTGATGAATGTTACGGTCACGGCGTGTTTTCTGGGCAACCTTAAGGAGAAAAAATAGTCATCGCTACTATTAAATGTGTCTTATAGGAAATTTTCTCAGCTTTCCAATGCTTCTAAGAGCGAAATATTTCATCGGAAAATTTCTGAGATATCTATATTTTAAGTTTTTTGTTTTAAAATCCGTAATCATTTATTGGTATCTTTTAAATAACAGTCCAGGAAACTTGTTAAATTATGTGTTTCATGTGTCATTTACTCATAAAAATGTGCAAAATAAGACAAGATACTACTTTGTAGAAGGTTGCAAACCGCTAAACATTTTGAAAATGAAGTTTTTACCGATGTTATGAATATGTGGGATTTATTCAGAAATTAAAATCATTAAACCGCATTAAAATATTATTTTTACAAGAACAACTAGATTATTACATAATTGTTGTGTACAAATAACACCGGTCTGCTCTGATCCAGCTTGGAATTAGCTGATACAACCGATTTTTTTCAGGTTTGAGATTGATGAGGTTTTTAAAGATTTTTATGAATTATAATATCATATTTCCTCAATCAAACATTAACCAGTTGCATGGATACAAAACATGTTAATGTTTAATACTCGAAATTGAACTGCTAACTACTGTTGCAAGCTTTAGGAGAAATACTTTTCATTTGTATAAAATAATTGTTTTAGTTTTTTTGTATTAAATAATTAAGGAATTAGCAATATTTTAGAAGATTATAAGACTCTCATCTTCAATCTCATCTTTTTAAAAAATGTTTTATTTCCTGATTTTTGCTCAAATAGATTGGAAAGGAAGTTTCTGTTTGATTTTTTTTTTGTTGAAATGATAAATAATATTGTTCGAACAAAAAAAAGTTTGTGACGGTGTTTTCAGCATTCTGAATTGGAAGACTCAAGTTTTATTGCTAAGTGCATTTTCAAAAGTAAACATTATATAAAATTTTATATTTATTTTGAACTCATGAAAATATGACTTTTGAAGTTTGCAACAGTTATATGTAGTACATTTTCGATTTTAAATCATATTTGTATTTATGTTCCTGGTTAATGTTTGTTAAAGAAAATATCAAATTTATTCATTAAAATTCAATAATACCATTCACAATCACAAACCTGCCAAAGTTTCGGTAGAACAAGCTAAATTAGAGCAGACACGTGGTATTTGTACACCAAAAATATGTAATGATCTAATAATTTTTGGTAAAAAATATATTTTTACACTGTTTTATCATTTAAATTTCTGAATAAATCCCATATATTCAAAAACTCAGACAAAACATAATTTTCAAAATGTTTAGCGGTTTGCAACCTTCTACAAAGTTGTTTCTTGTCTTATTTTGCACATTTTGATGAGTAAATCACAAATGAAACACATCATTTGATAAGTATTCTGAACAGTTAGTATAAAGTTTCTAATAAATAATATGAAATTTAAAATCAAAAAACTTAAAATAGAGATATCTCAGAAACTTCCCGATGAAACATTTCGCTCTTAGAAGCATTGGAAAGCTGAGAAAATTTCCTATAAGACACATTTGAAAGTAGCGATGACTATTTTTTCCTGAAAAGTTTGTTCTAGAAAACACGCCGTGACGGTGTAACGAATGATACGGTGTAATGAATGTTACGGTGTAACGAATGTTACGGTGTAACGAATTATACGGTGTAATGAATGTTACGGTGTAACGAATGTTACGGTGTAACGAATGATGCGGTGTAACGAATGTTACGGTGTAACGAATTATACGGTGTAATGAATGTTACGGTGTAACGAATGATGCGGTCTAAGGGATCCCCCGAGCACAAATTTACAACTAAAAAATTCACTAAAAGTAAAAGTGTGTATTTAATATGTTAAACTGCCTTACCCAAAGCGTTTTCAGTCGCAGATGGTAGTCCCAGATGTCTCCTACAAGCTGCACGTCGAACCGAAATGATATATGGATTGAACACTTTTTTATTTGAGTTTGAAATTATGCTATATTTTCACTAAAATGCCAATAACTCCCTTTAAATATAAACAATTGCGATGCTTTTCCCTGCATTTTGTTGCATTTTTTAAGCCCTTTCAGATGCATTTTGAATTTTAAAATTAAATTGAGTTTTACCAAAGTTACAGCCTTTTTAAGATTTTTGACGTTTTTGAACCATCAAACTTTGTGTCCCAATTTGCCCCACTTCCCGTTGACCTAGAGTGCTAATATTTTGGAAAGATACTAGTTTTATATGTACAAACAACCCCTTAAAATCCAAACGACGTCCCATACAAAGGGGTATGCACTGTTCGTGGACTCGCTCTTAAAACAATCCAAAACATATTTTCTGCATTAACACTCAAACGCTCGGGTAGTCATTTGACTCCTATTTTTTTTCTTAAAAATCTCATAACTTTTGATAGAATTGACCAATTTGGATGCTTCCGGGTGCAAAAGATCCAAATTTGTCTATATTTTCAACTGTCAGACGGAGGACAAAAGTGGTCCATTTTTACCGAAGATATTCCGGATTCTGTTGGGGTACCTCGGCCCTCCTAAATGGATATTTGGCCAATATAATAAAAACTTTTCAACAGAATAAATTCGGAAATGATGCAAAGCTTCAAGGAATCATCCTAAAACATCATCCTGGATCTTTTGCAACCGAAAGCATCCAAATTGGTCAATTCTATCAAAAGTTATGGGATTTCTAAGAAAAAAAATAGGGGTCAAATGACTACCCGAGCGTTTGAGTGTTAATCATAATTAGCATGTTTGGGCTGGATTAAACATATTTCGAATTTTTATGAAATTCCAAGGTACAGCACCGCAGAAACTTATTTTTTTGCAAAAAAATAAATTTTCGTCAATACTCAGAAATTTTGGAACTAGGGATGACAAAACAACTGGACAGGTATATAATGCATTTTTATACACTTTTTTCATTCAAATGTTGAAACCATGTCTCGTGAATTTAATTTTTATCCCCCCCTCGACTTTGTTCATAGTCGGGGGACATAAACTTTATAACATATTTGCAACGGCCTTATTATAAATTCCAAGTTCAAACCAAATCCTGACAACAAATTTCATTTTTTTTAATTATTAAAACTAATTGATACCCTTACATAAAAAACATTGAAAATTGGTCTAATAGTTGCTGAGATAACCGAATCTGATAATTTGAATTTGACAGTCTGAAAACTTAATTTTTCGGTTGATTTGCTTCAATGAATTTTCGATTTTTTTTATTTATTCCCCGAAAATATTAGGTAAAAACTGCAACTCAGTGTTTAAACAATTTTTGAACTGTTTCTTCTATAACCTAACCATAACATTAAATATAATATTTTTTATAGTTCATGTTCCTCAACTGCAGCCGAAGTCTAAATTTACACGAAACATTTTTTTTTCAACTTAACAAAACGGTACTGTAAACCGAAATGTCTTTATCTTTCAAAATAATGTTATTCAAGCAGATAAAGGTTTTGAATTGTTTTTATTGAATTGATTACACTGCTAATTTCACATTCAAAATATTGGAACATAAAAAATATTAACTTGAAAAATACTACGATACGATACGATGCGATACATTTTTTTGTTAATTTTTAATATTGAACTATTTCAGTGTGAACATAATTTGTGAGATGTTTTTAATTACCTTTGCAAAAACTATTAAGTTGATAACAAAATCCTTTGTCAAGAGACATGTTTTCAATATTTTGTTAGCATTTTTGCATAGAATTGCATGCCTCAAATTTTAAAGAGTTTTGTATGGGCGAACCAATAGTGCAAAGAGTAACAAATGTTGTACAGTAAAAAAATGCTGTTTGATTGCAAATTGTTTTGATACAAAAACTCCAAAAAATGAGCTCATTTTTCGTACACCATACTCAACTAACAACGTTCCATGGACGCCGAAAGCAACCCATCCCCGACGATCTCCCTCAAACCAGCCAACAGCATCCACCCCACACGTGCACATGTGCAGACAATTTTCCTCATTCTAGAACCACCCAGGAGGGGGTTGAACGGCAGCAGCGTGGAAAGAGCACATAAAATATTATTACACGCGGGTGACATTTTGCGCAGCGGGATGCCACCACTTCTTCCTCTCCCCTCCCGGGCAGGACTATCGTGGGGAACAAGTTTTTCAAAACAGAAACACCAGGACACCTTACTTCAGGGGAAAAACTTTTGACTTTACCGTTTTTTTTTTCAAGTGTACATATGGGACTTTTGGTGGCGCAATTTCAGTAAATCATTCGGAAATGTCAGCGCCAAATTAACATAAATAGCTCGGTGTAAACATCTGTTTGCAAATTTTGGTCTATTTTGGAAATTGTTTTGCTTGGAATGATGCTCCACTTAAAGTCGCATAAATTTTCTGTTTCTATTTGAATATTTTCCACACCATTTCTCTCCCACATCACCGGTCAGTATATGCTAACCCGAGCAGATGGAAATAACTTGGGAAGGTCAGTTTTTGATATTGTGAGAAGATCGAAATATGTTATTGGGATGATCGGATTAGTTGTTAAAATAACAAAAATCAATAACAAAGATTTGTTCGAAGAATAACTAAAACTGTTATTATGTTGTTATTGCAATAACAAACCAATAACACAGAAGGAATCATCAAGGAATAACAAGATTTGTTATTTTGTGCGGAGAGGTGGAGCAGCATAATAACAAAAAATGTTATTGAACTGGTATGTCTCCATAACAAAAAAAGTTATTGTTTTGGTTTATTTGTAATTTGCAAATAAACCTGCAGTTGTCATATCTCCTCTGTACTAGTTTGGGCTGCAGAGTCGGGTACCTCCAAGCGACTTTGAATCCATAATTTGAAGACAACTCCGACTCTGGATGCAGGATATGACGTCAACGACGACTTCAGCTTTCCAAAAATACCCGACTTCACAGATTCCGACTCCAAGTAAAAGTTGATGAAAATTTGCTGAATCCGATGCAGTCTCCGAGGTCTCACTCCAGCTCGAACTTCAACGTCAGCTCCGACTTCCTGGCTCTGTAAAATAATAACAGTTTTTGTTATTTACACTTCAAAAATTCTCAATAAATAAATCAATTCCGTTAGGGAATATAACAAAATTAACTTTCAAAATTAATTTTATAGGATTAATTTAAGCTTGAAACCCCATTTCATTATGAAATAAATGACCCCGATAAAATTGGTCAAAATTATTTCATAGTTCTAACCAATTTTAGTAAAATCCCTTAGGGGGTATATCAAATAATAAAAAAAATCAACTTTCAAAATTTAAACTTTTAAGAATAATTTTAGCTTAAGGACCCCATTTCATGGCCAAAATAATGACCCCGACGAAATTGGTCAAAATTATCGCATAGTTCTAACCATTTTTAACAAAGTCCTTTAGGGGGTATATCAATTAATTAAAAAAATCAAATTTCAAAATTTCAACTTTTTAGAATAATTTAAGCTTAAGGACCCCATTTCATGGCCAAAATAATGATCCCAACGAAATTGGTCAAAATTATCGCATAGTTCTAACCATTTTTAACAAAGTCCTTTAGGGGGTATATCAAATAATTAAAAAAATCAACTTTCAAAGTTTCAACTTTTTAGAATAATTTTAGCTGGGGTCCCCATTTCATAGCCAAAATAATGACCCCGACGAAATTGGTCAAAATGATCCCATAGTTCTAACCATTTTAAACAAAGTCCTTTAGGGGGTATATCAAATAATTTAAAAAATCAACTTTCAAAATTTTAACTTTTCAGTATAATTTTAGCTTAAGGACCCCAATTCTTGGCCAAAATAATGACCCTGACAAAATTGGTCAAAATTATCCCAAAGATCTAAACATATTTAACAAAAGAAAAAATAATAACAGATTGTGTTATGGACACTTAGAAACTTTTCCATTTGTGCGATTTATGGTAATTTTTTTCTAAGTCAGTATACCGAACGAATAATAAATTTTGTTATTAGGAGAGTTTTTGAAATGTATAACATTTCCCCTTATTAGCGTGTTATTAAACATTTTCAATATAATATCACTTCAATACCAAATTTTGTTATTTTATCAGAAACTGTTATTATTTTTTCTTCTTGAAGTTGAACTTCAGGATAAAATAATTACACTTTTTGTTATTTTAACAGGATTTGTTATTGAAATATTATTAATTTTGTTATTACCGTCTGCCCGGGAATGCTTGGGCCCAATAAGGGCAAAGTGTGCCGATATCGAACAGGATGGGCCTCCGAACTGATAATCCATATGCAAATGGTACTATTTTATGCATGAGCTCCACTTTGGGTCGACCAAATCGACACTAGTGAAACTATTAGGAATTTTCCGAACAAAAATAAACCTCCCTCGCCTTAAGCTATGCCGATCTTGAGGAAAGAATTTGTAAATTCCACTCAGACTCGATGAACTTGGAAAATCTCCAGGGTTTTAATAAATCACGTGCTTATTTGTGTGGAGACCCCTTTATTTCTTTGCTAGGAGCCCCAAGCAGAACTGGAGAGGAAGAGGATTTGAAACATTTTTGTGCCTTTCTGCGAAACAATGGCAATAAATTTGGGCAAACTCAGCCCAGCCCGGAAGGTTGGCAAGGATGAAATATGCTCGTTTGGGGCCCGGAACATAAACTCGGGACTTTTCTTCCGGAAAGAAAAACTGCCCAACCTTTGACGGTGTTTTATTTCCACTGGCTGCAAAAAGGTTGAGGTAAAAAATCACGGGATGACTTTCTGGAGTGAGGGGGGAAGTAAATGGAAAGAATGAAAATAACTCATATTTTAAAAAGTTTACTCGAGAAACCACGCCTTAGGCAGTTGGATTTGCGGAATGGTTGCAAAAACAACAGGAAAAGTTGAAAAAAAAGGTTGGGAAAAACACTTTTTTTTACTATTTACTCAGACTTGGGACGGAGGGCCTCGGGATAACCACACGAGCTGGCTTTTCCCAGAAGGGCCTGTCGTTTTTCTTAGGTAACTCCCAGCGCAAACGTTTGGCGGTGGCCACACAATGTGAAAAGTTCATGAAAGTTGGTGGAGGCAAAAAAGCGACATGAAAAAAAGTTCGCTGGACTTTTTGTGGAAAGTTGGGAAAATGGTCGCTTGAAGGGCAGTTTACGTTCATTAAACATTAATGTGAAGATTTTTTAACGTTGTGGCCAGTTGTGGTTGGTGATTTGAGGTATGTTTTCAACGTGAAAATTCAAATAAATTCAGTTGTTCTTTGTTTTCGTAGATTTGATAAATAAAGAAAATTGTAATGATGTTTCTAGACATTTTTAAATTGTCAACTGGTCCATAATTCATTTTTTTTTATTGCTCAGTCCATAACGCAACGCACAACCAACTGCCAGAAAGTGGAGTGAAAATTTGAAAATATATATGTATGAAATAGCACCCCACTGGGGTTACGACACGGAGAGAAAAAGCCAGAAAATTTAAACCGAATTAAGGCGCGTAATTTGATAATGCTCGCGCGCCGAGAGGGGTTAACGGTGCACAACAGAACAAGTATTAAATTTTATTGCATTATAAGTGATAAAATGCAATAACAACAAATAAACTGCCACACCCGACGGAGGAGGGGGGAAGGCATGGGCGTGTGCCTGCTTTTTGGGGGTAATGAGACGTTCTGTTTTGGAGAATCCTGCTGGGACATGAAATGAATTTATGATCCAGCATTTCTTCTGCTTTTGTTTGGAAAGTGAAACGGAAACAGTTATGTCGCTGACAGCAGTTTATTGACTAAAAACACTTTATTATTTATTTTGGTTGTAGAAAAACACACAAAATATAACAAAAACTAGTAATATAATAATATTAAATACATAAATAATTTTTAAAGTAAACTGTCAGAGACAAAAGTATGTAATCTAAGTAAAAATTTGACCCGCAGAATCTAATATTTGGTACAAACGATAACAATTTAAATAACGACCTTTTGAAATATTGCCAACATTGAGTAATGCAACCTGTCACTTTACAGCAAATGTTTGATTTTTACGAGAATATGATATTCTTGTAGAAAATTTACTTACTTTTACGAAAATAGCTTATTTGAAAGATTTGTTTAAATTTGAGTGAAATGCAAAGATTTTTTTTGTTCAATTTGAATTTTTATTTATTATTACTAAACATGCTAGCATAAGATTAGAACAGTTCACATTGCGCAAAAGTTCTGTTTGTGTTTTTTAAGACGACAAATAGCCATGTTTTAGCTTTGGAGTACGTCCAAGTCATAGTCCACGGAAAAAAATGTTATTTTCCCCAAACCTCTAAATTTTGGTTTGTTGAAACTTCAACTTCTTTTGAAAAATCTAACTTAATCCACCTATGAGGTTAGTGCCTTCCTCACTATTTACCAACAAATGACGAATCGTTAGGATTAGACACAAATTTCATCTTGTTTTTCAGTTTCGAGGTCAAAACTCGAGGCAGGGTTGCCAGATCGATGGAAAGGTTTTTCTATTTTTCGGACAAATACATTTAAGTGAGATCTGGCTTCAAAAAAAGTACACCAATATCACTTAAATGGCCATAACATAAGACAGGGTTGCCAAATTCTCAATGTTTTGGAATTGTTGGAAGGTCTTGTGATTCCCTAACCAACAATGCAGGGCCGTGTACAAGGGGGGGGTTTTAGGGGTTTAACCCCCCCCTGGCAAATTAAGTTAGTTACACCCCATGCGCCCTTCGGCCCGAAGGGTCGATTTTTTTTAGCTATGTTGCTAAAATGCCAAAGAGATTTTTTTTTCAAATCGATATGAAAAATTTGACTGGAGGCGCCCTAATGACTAAAACATTTTTATGAAAATTATGAAAATTTAACTGGAGGCGCCCCTAACACTTATTTTTTTTCAATACGAATATGCAATATAAAAATTTGACTGAAGGCGCCCCTACGACTTACAAATATCATGCAAATTCTCGATATGAAAAATTGAAAGCAGGCACCCTTACGACTTAAAAAAATCATACAAATTTTGTAATGAAAATTTGACTGGAGGCGCCCTTATGACTTAAAAAATCAAGCAAATTCTCGATACGAAAAATTTGACTGGAGCGCCCCTATGATTGAAACATTTTCATGAAAATTATGAAAATTTAACTGGAGGCGCCCCTAAGATTTAATTTTTTTTCAATACGAATATGCAATATAAAAAATTGACTGGAGGCGCCCCTATGACTACCACATTATTATGAAAATTTAACTGGACGCGCCCCTTAGACTTAATTATTTTCAATACGAATATGCAATATAAAAATTTGACTGGAGGCGCCCCTACGTCTTAAAAAAATCATGCAAATTCTCGAAATGAAATATTGAATGGAGGCGCCCTACGACTTTAAAAAAATCATATTAATTTTATTATAAAAATTGACTGGAGGCGCCCATATGACTTGAAAAAAACATGAAAATTCTCGATATAAAAAATTTGACTTGAGGCGCCCCTATGACTACCACATTTTTATGAAAGTTTAACTGGACGCGTCCCTTAGACTTAATTATTTTCAATACGAATATGCAATATAAAAATATGACTGGAGGCGCCCCTACGTCTTAAAAAAATCATGCAAATTCTCGAAATGAAATATTGAATGGAGGCGCCCCTACGACTTAAAAAAAATCATATTAACTTTTTAATAAAAATTGACTGGAGGCGCCCTTATGACTTGAAAAAACATGAAAATTCTCGATATAAAAAATTTGACTTGAGGCGCCCCTATGACTACCACATTTTTATGAAAGTTTAACTGGACGCGTCCCTTAGACTTAATTATTTTCAATACGAATATGCAATATAAAAATTTGACTGGAGGCGCCTCTACGTCTTAAAAAAATCATGCAAATTCTCGAAATGAAATATTGAATGGAGGCGCTCCTACGACTTTAGAAAAATCATATTAATTTTATTATAATTGACTGGAGGCGCCCTTATGACTTGAAAAAAACATGAAAATTCTCGATATAAAAAATTTGACTGGAGGCGCCCCTATGACTACCACATTTTTATGAAAATTTAACTGAACGCGCCCCTTAGACTTAATTTTTTTCAATACGAATATGCAATATAAAAATTTGACTGGAGGCGCCCCTACGACTTTAAAAAAATCATACAAATTTTGTTATGAAAATTTGACTGGAGGCGCCCTTATTACTTAAAAAAATCATGCAAATTCTCGATATGTAAAAATTTTGACTGAAGGCGCCCCTATGACTAAAACATTTTTATGAAAATTATGAAAATTTAACTGGAGGCGCCCCTAAGACTTATTTTTTTTCAATACGAATATGCAATATAAAAAATTGACTGGAAGCGCAATATAAAAAATTGAAATAGAGGCGCCCCTACGACTTTAAAAAATCATACAAATTTTGTTATGAAAATTTGACTGGAGGCACCCGAAAAAAAAAACTAAACTATTGGCACTACGCCCCCCGGGGCATGGCCTTCCTCTAACGTGGGATTTCTGCTCCAGCGCCTCTGACGAGACAGGAGAAACCGGGACCGACGTTTTACTTCACCATCCGATAGAAGCTCAGTGGATAAGGCGGGAATCGAACCCGCGTCTCATAGCATCATCGGGATCGGCAGCCGAAGCCGCTACCCCTGCGCCACGAGACCCACACTGGACTGGAGGCACCCTTATGACTTAAAAAAATCTTGCAAATTATCGATATGAAAAATTTGAATGCAGGCGCCCCTATGACTAAAACATTTTCATGAAAATTATGAAAATTTAATTGGAGGCGCCCCTAAGACTTATTTTTTTCAGTACGAATATGCCATATAAAAATTTGACTGGAGGCGCCCCTACGACTTAAAAAAACATACAAATTTTATAATGAAAATTTGACTAGAGGCGCTCTTATGACTTAAAAAAATCATACCAATTCTTATATTGAAAATTTGACCTATGACTATGAATGAAACATTTTTATGAAAATTCTCAATATGAAAATTTAACTGGAGGCGCCCCTACGACCTAATTTTTTTAAACATATTCTCAACATTAAAGATTTGACTGGAGGCGCCCCTTAGAATTAAAAAAAAACATGCGAATTCTTGATATGAAAAATTGACTGAAAGCGCCCCTATGAATTATATTTTTTAAATACAAATTCCCAATGTAAAAATATGACTGAAGACGCCCCTACGACTTTAAAGGCATATGCTCGATATGGCAACTTGGATTGAGGCGCCCTTATGACTTAAAAAAATCATACAAATTCTTATTATGAAAATTTAACTGGTGCCGCCCCTACGACTTTATTTTTTTAAACAAATTCTCATTATTAAAAATTTGACAGGAGGCGACTTAAAAAATCATGAAAATTTTCGCTATGAAAAATTTAATAAATGCGTCCCTACGACTTTGAAAAAATCATACAATTTCTTATTATGAAAAAATGACTGGAGGCGCCCTATGACTTAAACAATTTGAACGGAACCCGTTCTGCGTTCGTTCTCTTTCTTCAAAACGAACTGAACCCACCGCGCAGGAGCCATTGATTTTCGTTCTAAAAACAGAACGTCACTTTTTCGTGCCGTTCTCTTCAAAGTTTGGAACGCGTTCTGTGAACCGCCTGTAGCCATAGGCTCTCTATGGCAACTGTTAAACTTAATTAAACATTCAGTGGAATGATTTGTACAGAGCTTAGTTAGCTCGGTGGTAATATGCAAGAACAGTATTCAAAAGTAGTGAGTTCGAATCTCAATTTTTTTGAAATATGTTTTTGTGTACCGACTTTTTGACGACGACTGAAATTACATTTTATACAAATCAAGGGACACTCCAGCTGGGAGGATAGGGAGACTAAAGGAAACGGTTAAAAAGCAAAATGCAACCCAACTAAAATGGAAACAAAAACTTATTGCAACCAAGATTTAAAAAAAAAATCTGTGCTTTTTAGTTCAGCAAAAAAGAGATTCGAACTCACTACCTCTGATTACTAAACCTAATTGTTACCACTAAGCTAGCAGTATTGATATGTAAGTGGATGATTAACAGTCAATGAAGTTTAGCTAGTCTACTGAGGTCTTATCAAAGTAAAATGTTGAAGTTCTGGGTTCTCCGTTCGTTTCAAAAAAGCCTAATGAACGAACGTTTCTTAGAGACGAGCGTTCGTTCTCAGAGCTGTTATTTTTCGTGTTGTTGTGTGAACTTGAACGAACGGAGAACCCGTTCAAAAGCATGACTGCCTATGACTTAAACATTTTTATGAAAATTCTCGATATGAAAATTGAATTGAAGGCGCCCCTACGACCTAACAAAATCATGCAAATTCTCGATATGAAAAATTGATTGGAGGCTCCACTACGACTTTAAAAAAATCATACAAATTTTATTATGAAAATTTGACTGGAGGCGCCCTTATGACTTAAAAAAATCATGCAAATTCTCGATATGAAAAATTTGACTGGAGGCGTCCCTTTGACTTGAACATTTTTATGAAAATCATGAAAATTTAACTGGAGGCCTACGACTTAATTTTTTTTAAATAAAAGTTCACAATATAGAAACTTGACTGGAGGTGCCCTTTTAACTTAAAAATATCATGCAAATTCTCCATATGAAATATTGAATGGAGGCGCCCCTACGACATTAAAAAAAACATATTAATTATATTTTAAAAAATGACTGGAGGCGCCTTTATGACTTGAAAAAAACATGAAAATTCTCGATATTAAAATTTGGTTGTAGGCGCCTCTATGACAAAAACATTTTTATGAAAATTCTTGATATGAAAATTGAATTGGAGGCGCTCCTACGACTTAAAAAAATCATGCAAATTCAGGATATAAAAAATTTAATGGAGGCTCCCCTACGACTTCAAAAAATTCATGCAAATTCTCGATATGAAAAATTTTACTGGAGGCGCCCCTATGACTAAAATTTTTTTATGAAAATTATGAAAATTTTACTGGAGGCGCCCCTACGATTTAATTTTTTCCAATTCAAATTCTCAATATAAAATTTTGACTGGAGACGCCCTAACGACTTAAAAAAATCAGGCCAACTTTCGATATGAAAAAATGAATGGAGGCGCTCTTTTGACTCAAAAAAAATCATACAAATTCTTATTATGAAAATGTGACCTATGATAATTATGAATGAAACATTTTTATGAAAATTCTCAATACGAAAATTTAATTGGAGGCGCCACTACGACCTAATTTTTTTTAAACATATTCTCAACATTAAAAATTTGACTGGAGGCGCCCCTACGACTTAAAAATATCATGCAAATTTTGGATATGAAAAATTGACTGGAAGCACCCCTATGAATTATTTTTTTTAAATACGTATTTAAAAAAAAATAATGTTAATGTAAAAAATATGACTGAAGACGCCTCTACGACTTTAAAGGCATATTCTCGATATGGCAACTTGGATTGAGGCGCCCTTATGACTTAAAAAAAATCATACAAATTCTTATTATGAAAATTCAACTTGTGACTTAAATTTTTTAGAACAAATTTTCAATACCAAAAATTTGACTGAAGGCGCCCCTACGACTTAAACAATCATGAAAATTTTCGCTATGAAAAATTTAATGGATGCGCGACTACGACTTTAAAAAAATCATACAATTTCTTATTATGAAAATTTAATTGGAGGCGCCACTACGACTTTAAAAAAATCATACAATTTTTTTATGAAAATTTGACTGGAGGCGCCCTTACGACTAAAAAAAAATAATGCAAATTCTCGATATGAACATTTTGATTTGAGGCGCCCCTTCGACTTAAAAAAAATCATGCAAATTCTCGATATGGAAAATGGAATGGGGGCGCCCCTATGACGTAAACATTTTTATGTAAATTCTCAATATGTAAGTTTTACTGGAGGCGCCCTTATGAGTGGGGAAAAAAATGGTAAAAATATTGAAAAAAAAGTTGAATAATCGGTGCCCAAATCAGCTTAAAAATGATAAAAATATTTTAAACATAAGATTTTACTGGAACCACTATTATGACAAAATTAAAACATTCAACAAAAAAAAGTTTGACTATCGACGCCCCTCTAGCAACATAAAGACTGTTTATTAAGAGCAAAACAAAGTTTGGCGTACGGTAACATAAAAAAATAAAAATTCTGTTTAGCGTTCTAGCTACAAATTTTTTTTGCGCCGGTTGGCAAACTTTGTTTGACTAAGTTTGAATAGTCTTTATAGCTTGAGGAGCGCCGATAGTCAAATAATTTTATCAACAAAACGCCGCTGGTAAAATCCTATTTTTAAAATATTTATCTTTGATCTTTTTTTATGTTGCTTTACTTTTTTCATTTTTTTTATTTTCAAAAAGGTAGTCAAATTGTTTTATTTAAAAAAATTATTTCATCACAGGGCGCAAATTTTTATCATTTTTATGTTTTTAAGCTAACTTTTTTTTGATTATTTTTTTTACGTGTTGTGAAACTTTCTTTGAAATCTAATTTTCAAAATATTTTCATCATTTCTATGGTGCTATTCAGGCGTTGAAGTATTTTTTTCAATATGTTAATTATTTTATCATTTTTTAAATTTTGTTTATGAGAGAGGTGCCTTTTCGGAACATTTTCTGGGGTAAATCGAAGTATATCTTTGTTTCCTGTAGCAACTTTGTTACTTTTTATCGATTTTCTAGGACGTTTCTTCAGAAAAGTCAAGGAATCGATAGAAATACATTCAAAATTATCTTTTTTAAATTTTTTATACTCAAAAAATCTGTTACAAATGTTGGACCCAAAAATGAAGTTTCTTATCTAATTTTTCAGATTTTCAAAAAATTCCGTCCAAAGATACAAAATTTCATACGTTTACATACCCATTCCAGCCCTCAAAATTGTATGGAGACTTGTATGGAAAAACAAATGATGCAAAATTGCTTCTTTTAACATAGGGAATGCAAAGAAAAGTCGATTGAAAATCGGACCAGTAGTTTCCGAGTTATGATCAGTTGAACACATTCAGTTTATCCAGCTACAATCCAACCCCACCTCTAGACGGGGTTCGATCTAATAATTCGCCAAAAATCAATTTTTTAACAAAATTTCGACCTTTAAAAAGCAATGGAAAGAAAAATTCTTAAAATTTGAAAAAAAAAATAAGGGTAGAACGTGTGACTTGTTTTATGTGACTTTACTAATGTTTTAAAAAATGATTGTTTTTCTTGGCTGTGTTTTTCACTAATATTTTCGGTACTTTTTTCTATTGTCTCAGACTATACCTCTAAGCATTTTTTAACAATTTAAATGATAATGGTTTGTTCTAGAGTAAAAAAAAAAAAATGAAAAACATACAAAAAAATAATGAAAAATTGGCTGTAAAAAACATCACAAATTAGGTGCTAGAACAGGCCAAATACTACAAAAAACAAACATCAACTAAACAAGATAAATGCAAATCTAAAAACTAAAAATTAAACAAAAACAACATAAAACAAGAGAAGTAAAGTTTTTCGTAGAACAAAAGTTGCTCAAAATGACAAGGGAAAAATTAAAAAAAAAATCGAAAAAAATGGGCAGCAAAGGGTTAACACTTAGAAAAAATCAAGTTCATAGATTTGATTTCTTTGAAATTGTGTATCTTAGAAACAAATTGCTCGATTTGAAAGTTTCAGAGATTTTCAGAAAATTCCGTCCAAAGATACAAAATTTCATACGTTTACATACCCATTCCAGCCCTCAAAATTGTATGGAGACTTGTATGGAAAAACAAATGATGCAAAATTGCTTCTTTTGACATAGGGAATGCAAAGAAAAGTCGATTGAAAACCAGTAGTTTCCGAGTTATGATCAGTTGAACACTTTCAGTTTATCCAGCTACAACCCAACCCCACCTCTAGGCGGGGTTCGATCTAAGAATTCGCCAAAAATCTTTTTTTACCAATTTTCGACCTTTAAAAAGCATTGGAAAGGTGAACTCTTAAAATTTGATTTTTGTAGGGTTGAACGTGTGACTTGTTTTATTTGACTTTACCAATGTTTAAAAAAATGAAAATTTTTCTTGGCTGTGTTTTTCACTAATATTTTCTGTACTTTTTTTTCTATTGTTTCAGACTATACCTCTAAGCATTTTTTAACAATTTAAATGATAATGGTTTGTTCTAGAGTAAAAAAAATGAAAAACATACAAAAAAATAATGAAAAATTGGCTGTAAAAACATGACAAATTAGGTGCTAGAATAGGCCAAATACTACCAAAAACAAATATCAACTAAACAAGATAAATGCAAATATAAAAACTATAAATGAAACAAAAACAACAAAAAACAAGAGACGTAAACTTTTTCGTAGAGCAAAAGTTGCTCAAAATGACAAGGGAAAAATTTAAAAAAAATCGAAAAAAAATTGGGCAGCAAAGGGTTAACAATTAGAAAAAAATCAAGTTCATCGATTTGATTTCTTTGAGATTTTGTATCTCAGAAACAAATTGCTCGATTTGAAAGTTTCAGAGAGAAAATTGTACAAAATTTTCTTGAAAAGAAACCAAAATAAATTGAAAATGCAGTCCTAAAATAAGCTTTAACCTGAAAACGGTACATTTTGTTGACAAAATTGCTTCAACAATTTTTGTCCACTTTTACGTTTGTTTGGAAATGGAGTTAGGTTTTGTATTGCGCCCTTTACCCTAGTTATTAGATTAGTTTCGAGATGAATCGTGAGAGAGAGAATGAGTGATGAGAGAGTGTGTGAGAGAGTGAGAGAGACCGTACGGGAGTGCCCGACGGGTTCAGTTTGTTTATCTTTACAATAAAGTTTAAGTATTCAGCCAACACCCAACTGGCTTGGTTCGCAGAACCCCCCGCGTATTTTGTACCGCCCGATCGTCGCGAAATAAAGTTTAGTGCGCACAACAAACCGTGTTCTTTTTCGGTCGTGTTTTGAGGAAGAGGCCGTTGACCTCCCGAAAGTGTGTGTGCTCTGGTCGAGCTGAAGATTCCCTCAACCCCCAATACAGTCCACTAATTTTTGAAGGGCTCGATCCGGAACAACGTTTTTTTTTTCTTCAAAAAAAAATCATATCTCCTAAACCAGATGAATAATATGACCGGCCCCAGAATTGTATGGACATTTGTATAGAAAAACGAATTATGCAATTGTGCTTCTTTTGACATATGGAATGCATGGTGCATGGCAAAGTTTCATCAAAATCAAAAAAATGAAAAGCTAAAAATCGTGAAAAAAATTTGCGAAATCGTAGAGAACTACTCTTAACTATTAAAAAACAATAATGAAAACTTGTTTTGAGCAATTACTGCTACACTTCTTCCCTAAAACCCCGTCTTACGCTCCACAAGTGAACGGCCCATGCCTCTTCCGATTTACGCCAAAACTCTCATTTGCGCAAAAATCTCAAATTCGCTCAAACTCCGAATTAACGCCCCTCCTTCATGGTGCTATTCAACACGATTTGCAGCACCAATTCAAAAAGTGTATTTATTGAGTTTAAAGATTGACTGTTAGCGCCCTTTCGCAATCTAAACAAGCACCCCATGCGCCCCTTTCGAGAAAACCCTCCCCTTTCGAAAATCCTGTGCACGGCCCTGCAACAATGTATAACATGATGGTATTTGAATCGATTTCCGATCACTTATCTATCATCCGGATAAGACAAAAACTCATTTTTATACATAACTTTTGAACTACTTATCGAAACCTCATCAAAATCAATAGATCCGTTTGGGACCTTAAACCAAATCGGTTCAGCCAGTGCTGAGAAAACTCAGTGAGAATTTTGATCACACACACAGAGACTTTTGTTCAGTTTTTGATTCTGAATCGATAGGTATACATGAAGGTGGGCTACGAGCTTTCTGAAAAAAGATCATTTTTAGAGCAGGATTATAGTCTCACCTTAGTGAGGAAGGCAACATAGGTTTGTCTTATTTTAACCCAAATAATATCAAATATTCAAATGCAGATTACTATAAATAAATAACTGTTAAAGTCAAACAAATAAAATAACGTGATTTTTTTTCAAAAATATTAAATTCAGGCCTATTACTTCACTTTATTTAGCCTTCTAAAAATTTTCAATATGATTTGATTTGAAGAAAAATTAGAACTACATTCAATACGAAGAGTGACAACATTGAACGGTTTTTTAAAAGTTTTAGAGAAATGTAAAGATTAAAAGAGAGGCATTGAAAGCTACGCAAACTGCCGTTCTTCACTCAATTTTGCTCAAAATCATTTTTAATGGAAAAAAGATTTACTTCCAAAACACCTCTTACCGAAAGACCTTCCAAAAAAACATCGATTCGTCACAGGAAGGAAGGATGACTTTCTAGCGTGCGGTTCATGCATAAACTGACATTTAACCGTACGAAACACCATCTGTGGCTATTTATGCCGATAATGATATCCTAATGCATGACTCGTGGCTACGTGTGTGTGGCTTAAGCACTCTTGCTCGTCGCGTTACCGCGTTCATCATCAACGCAAGGGGAGCGATCCTGATGGAAGGTGAGTGTGCTCATAGGGATTTGTTTTTGTTAGGGGATGTTTTAATCGGGGGAGGGTGGATTAAACAAAAAATGAATAAAACCCGTCATTACAACCAATCAGTCACTCCCTTTTTTGCGCAGTGAATAAGTTTATTGTTGAAAGGAACAACAATTTGTTTTAAGAACAAAAGATTTCCCAAACTTTTGATCAATTTGGATTTTTTTTCGAAAATTTTGGATAAATCACTAAGCCCAAATGTCCATCAATTACTCAACACTCGGCCCTTCAAAAGGCCACAAGAAGAGGGTGGAAGTGTCCCTCTTCCCGAACGTCCTAATGCAGGCTATCGATTAACCTTTGATCGCATTACGTGTTCGTAAACATGCGACGCGTTCGAGTGCCATATGGTGCCGATATAAAGCTATACGAGTGCACCACCGCTAGTCACCAAAACATGAATCCCCTCCTCCTCTGCCTTCCACACACTTCCTGATCGTGCACGATTAAAGGATGCGTCAGGTATTTCGACATTTTTACGAGCATTTTTTATGGCCCTTCGAGAGCGTCAGGGCCGAGCCCTCGCCGATTTGTTGTCCAATGCCGCCGCGTCAGTACCGTGGATTGGAGTGACATAGATTGTTTAAAAATGCAGTATGATATTATTTTTGAATAAATAATTATTCCAACTTTAGAGTAGGTGTATTCCAAACTTATTTATTTGATGATTAATTAAAGGATTTTCTAAATAGAGTGCAAGTTAAAAAAAGGAAAACTTAGAGAAATTTTCAAAAAAATCGAATAACAATATTATTAAAAACAAGCCAAACAATGTAAATGGGCCTAAATTTGCTATTAGCTCTGGGCATAACTTAAAAATTATTCAAAAAAATATAGTACTTTTGGGTTGCATTGGATTATGCATTTTTGATGACCTATTGAAATTTTCAAGAAGATTTTTCAATTGTGGAGAATAGCTCTTTTATTGTTTTGAAACCGTGGCCTGTATTTTTTATTATTTCAAAATGCATTGAGAGTTTTCTTCTGTACTACTAAATATTAGCTTTGTTATGTTTGAGAAAATAACTTTTCAAAAATCTATCGTACAACATTTTAAAATGTAATTTTTTTAAATAAACTAGTAGTTAAGTAATTTTTTAGCATTATCCACCGCGTTTTTTGACGTTTTTCAATACCTTGTAGGATGGTTATTAAATCTGCTTAAAAATCATAAAACATTTTAATGAAAAAGAACATGACTCCAATTTACTTCTGTTCACGGTATCAGCGACCCAGCTGTGAAGGGATTTCACTTTCGGAAGGGATAGGCCCTAGACTCCGACAAAAAATACGTGGTAATGAATATGAATTGATTCCGGTGTGGGTTAGCTTCTGCAACCAGTCGCAAAGGTTTGCTCCTAATGAGAGGAATTCCCCTGTGTAGTGCTGCTATAGGAAGTGACTTCCAGCCAGACTGACTGACTGATGTGGTAAAAAAAATATTAAAAGGGGGAAGTCCTCCTCTTCTTCTTCAACGTAAGTTAACAGCCCTGTAAAAGCATGAAATATTAGCACGCGCTCTATTTGTCATGTGCGGCCAAAAGAGGGAACCCACATAAATCACGTGCGCGCACGGGATGTGATGAAGATATTGGTGCCATATGGTGCGTCCTTTTTGCTTGGGCGGAAGTTTCGTCAAAGTCGTTCGACGGTGACGGCATTGACCGCCGCGCCGGTTCCGGTCTTTGCCGCCAGGTATCCTAAATTAATACAATTTAATTCCCTTCCCAAATTCTGACAGGTCAAACAAAACAGATTCCCTCCTAATGATGCCACGTGCAACGGAACCCCGAATCGGCGCGTATTTGCCAACCTGTTAGTCCTGATTACTTGATTTTCTGATTCTCCCTGGTGTTCCCGAGTGCGGTAAAAAATTAAATGCAAATAAGATTTATGAATTGAGTCAATATTTGCGCTCTTGTCTCTCAAAAACGTGAAGTAAACTTCAAACATTCACTCGGGGCGGGGACTGGGACGTATTCCTGCAAGTCATTGGAGTTGTTTTGCCATTTCAAGTGTAGAAGGAGGGTGCCAGGTGGGAGCAACAGAAACGCACAACTTTGCCATCGCATCAACATCAAAGCGGGCACAAATATTTGTCCTAGCCACTTCAAATATTCTCCTGCTGAGGCTTTGAGTCCTTGCTCGGGGAACGAGGCTTTCAGGTTGATTGTGGGCGCCGTGGTGAGGACTTCTGATGGCGCACACATGTGTGTTGGGGTTTTCAAAGTAAAGGAAAGAGAGTCTTTTTGATTTCGATGAAGATTGATAAATGTTATTCATATCAGCATGAATTAAACAATTTTTTTTTAATTTCAGGCCTTGATTTCAAAATTTTGAAGCAAAATGCGTAAACATGATAATTAGGTTTCAGTAAATTTGCATGCTTTTGCGGAACCACGAAATTAGTTTTACGGATCTGTGCCATTTTTTTACTTTTCCAAGATGTCAAACACTTTCCAAACTCAACTGAAAATTTACAAGCGTTGATGTGAGTTTTGTTATAAAAATGTTAAAATTTTGCCTAAAAAAACTAAAACTAAAATTTCCAAAAAAGGAAGGTAAAGAATATTCCAAAATGGTGTATTCATCAATCTACTGTTACAAATTTGATAAATATCATTGAGATCATAAAAAAATCTAGGGTATTTTTCTGATATGTTTTCCCAAAATTCAATATTTTAAAAGTGAAAAAAAAAACCCTTACTTGATTCCAAATGTTAAATAGATCTATAGTAGATTATATTTGAGTAATTCTCTACCAACTCACACGAAATCGGGAAAAGTTGCCCCGATCCCTCTTCGATTTGCGTGAAACTTTGTCCTCAGGGGTAACTGATCACGAATCCGAGGTCTGTTTTTTTATATCTCGTGACGGAGGGTCGGTATGACCCCTTCAATTTTTGAACATGCGAAAAAAGAGGTGTTTTTCAATAATTTGCAGCCTGAAACGGTGATGAGATAGAAATTTGGTGTCAAAGGTTCTTTTATGTAAAATTAGACGTACGATTTGATGCCGTTCTCAGAATTCCGAAAAAACGTATTTTTAATCGAAAAAAAAACACTAAAAAAGTTTTAAAAACTCTTTCATTTTCCGTTACTCAACTGTAAATTTTTTTGGAACATGTCATTTTAAGGAAAATTTAATGTACTTTTCGAATCTACATTGACCCAGAAGGGTCATTTTTTCATTTAGAACAAATTTTTAAATTTTGAAATTTCGTGTTTTTTTAACTTTGCAGGGTTATTTTTTAGAGTATAACAATAATCTACAAAGTTGTAAAGCAGATAATTATAAAAATTTTGATATATGAACATAAGGGGTTTGCACATGAACATTACAAGATATCTCGATTTTACGAAAAAAAAAGTTTTGAAAAAGTTACATTTTGAAACTATTTGTTTCGTCGTCCGTGTCTGTCGCGGGTGACCATGAACGGCCATGATCGACGACGACCAACTTTTTCAAAAAAAAATCGTAAAATCGCGATAACTCGTGATGGTTCCGAGCAAACCCCTTATAAATAGATATCGAATGTTTTGTAATTGTCCGCTCTACAACTTTGTAGAACATTGTTACAAACTTAAAAATAACCCTGCAAAGTTAGAAAAAAGACAAAATTTCAAAATGAAAAATTTTGTTCTAAAGGAAAAAAATGATCCTTCTGGGTCAATGTACATTAAATTTCCCTTGAATTAACATATTCAAAAAACATTTGCAGGTGAGTAATGGAAAATGGGAGAGTTTTTAAACTTTTTTAGTATTTTTTTTCGATAACTAGGGTTTTTGGCTTTTTCCCGTGAAATTTTATGTTTGTTTGAAAATGTAACGATTTTTCTCAAAATAATTGATCATACTCAAATAGGAATAAACATTATTTTATGAAATACTGTAGAATTAAGCTAGTGAATACCCTGGTTTAATTACTAATATAGGGTAAGTGATTTTTGACGATTTTGTGGACGGCTAAAACTACGACTAAACTAGCTAAATTTAGTTATATTTTCATTCGCTGTAATACAAAATTTTACTGCCTTTTTAATTTGAAAGGAATAATTTCGAAAAGCTTAAAAAATCAAACTTTTGTTTTATTCAAAATAAAAGGAAGAGTTTTTTGAACATTGAAACATTTAAATTTTTTCTGAGTTTAACGATATTTGTTTACTTGGGTGGATGATTCCCGTGAAAGTTAAAAAATAACCTTTTTTGTTTTCTTTTCTCATTTAAAATGAAAATTTCGATTTTGTTAAGAAAATATATCATTTTTGCAAATTGTTTTCAAATTTAGTTTTTGAAAAGTGAGCTTAAAAACCTAAAAAATATGTTTAATGGGCTAAATGTCGCAAAAAATCAATTTATTTTACTCATTTTGGCTGGACAAGATTGTTTAATCTGGCTTTGATATGAAATTCAATAAAATAAATATTGATATAACAGAAATAAATAAGCGAAAACATGTTAGCTTTATTAGTCGAATATTAAAAAATAGTTCAGTAAAATAGTGTATAAACAAGGTGGAAACTTTTTTGAAAATTAGAAATTTTTTTTGTGTCACGCAGGGATGGAATAATCGCAAAAAAATCAATTTCGCTTGCGAACTTTCTTCATCCGCGAAAGAGAGAGGAGGCAAATCACGGAAAAGAAAATCGCTCCCGAACTTCTCCAAGAAAATCAATCTGCTGATGATTTTTTTGTGAATTTCCTTGTCAGCACCACTTAAAAATATTTATTTCACTTTGTTTACACACAATGCCCATCCAAAAAATGTGACAGGTCATACTTCGACGTGTGACGTTACACTTGCTAGTGTAGTAGTGAAAAAGAAATTCCGCCGAATAATCAAGGTGATGATGTTTTTAGATTCCTTTTACCGATCTTTCGTGCGCGAGAGAGAAGAGCCAAACTCCCCTCGGATTTTTTCTCTTGATAAACGTTCAATAATTTTCTTTTGATGATGATTATTCCATCGCTGGTGTCACGTTACGTATTTTTTTTTAGTTTTATGAAGAATAATAAATAATGAAGCATAAAAAGTAGTTTCTGTGATTTAAACATAGGATTTTCAGAGTTATTTTAACATTTTTCACGTTCCGCGAAATTTGCGTCAAATTTGGTGTTTTGAAATTGAGGTCCCCGTGAAATTTGCAATTTTTGCATCACCGCAAATTATTGAAAAACACCTCTTTTCTCGCATGTTCAAAAATGAAAGGGGTCATACCACCCCTCGGTCACGAGATATAAAAAACGGACCTCGGATTCGTGATCAGGGACAAAAATTACCCCTTAGGACAAAGTTTCACGCAAATCAAAGAGGGGTCGGGGCAACTATTCCCGATTTCGTGTGAGTTGATAGAGAGTTACCCATTTGCAATCAAAAAGTACTTTACAGATTTATGACTTAATGTCTCGTTTTTAAGCTATAGCCACCGAAAGTTTGATTTTCGTGAAATATTTGCAGTTTTTTTGATCTTTGAAAACAGTGACCATGAGTGACCATTTGTGATTTTTTTTAAAAGTTCTGCTAAAAGTTTGCTTTCAAATTGTCTAAGAGACAAAGAAGATTAGACCTTTGGTTGCACAGATACAGTGGCTTATAGAAAAAGAAATAGGAAAATTATTTTTTTCTAAGTCCAACCCAAACATCCCTCCATTTTCTAATGCCGATGTCTCAGGAACTAATGGACCGATTTTCAATGTTAAAAACGAAACATTTGTGAAATTTTTCGATCTTTTCGAAAACAATATTGAAAAAAAAAAAATAAAAATTTTGAAGCACACTTAAAAAAGTCGTTTTCTTGCTACAGCACGCGTACCTGGTGCGCCATCCTGATTGGTATGGTTTGAATTCCCAAAAGTGAGATTCTAATTGGAAATCGTCGTCGTCGTGCTAACGTGCATTTTGGGTCAAATTGAGTTAAGAACGCCATTTTGTGCAGCTCACAATGCCTCACCTTTTGACCTTCACAGGTGCCCAAAATTCGATTTCAATCCTGAGATATTAAACGAAATCTGAAAAAAACTCCGTGCATTTTTGTCACATTACATATGAAAGTAGTTTCAATCTTGTCGTGCTAACTTGATGTAATTGCGACAATTGGCCAAAGGGATTGCAGGTCAGAACGCGTTTGACGCACGTACAAGTTAGACTACCGTAAACATTTGTAATTATAACTCGGGACACCAGCAACCTTCTTCAACCAAACTTCGGGACAATGCACATAATGGTCAGCCAAACAAAACGTGTTTGTTATTGTTTACAATGCGTGCTTTCGTTTTTGTTTATTCAAGGTCAAACATTAAAACGCGATTTTCTCGGAACGTCGAAATGGCGGGTGCGACAAGATAGCACGACGACGTCAAAATGTAATTTTCAAAAACATTGTAGAACATGGTCCTAAAAAGTTATTTGTAATTTGAAAAAGCCATTTTTGAATGATTTTTTCTGCATCTTTAATATCGGAATTAAGCTATATCAAATCCCTCAAATTTGGAACACATTCTTAAAATAATCAATAAGTTATCTGGTTGTGGAGTTTAGGGTCGTTTTTTAAAGGCACACTAATCAAATGGTGAAAATCTCCTCCACAAAATGGTGCGTACGAGCCATGAATACGTAAGCTCACTACACAAATGTGTCCAAGCTGACGGAAATATGACGTTCACAATTCATGTGACAAATCTGTATTCTGCTCACAGAAAAAAAGAAGACAAAAGACTAAAAACGCACGAACTCTCCATTAAGGGTGTGGAGAAAGCACTTCCATGTACCCAACCAACTGAACCCGGAACGATTCTGGCAAACATTTGGTGGGGCTGGTTCACGAGAGGAAAGTTGTCGTCGTGTAATGCGTACAACTGTCCTAGAGCGTGACGAGACAATCTGTAGTTGGGGTTTGGGGTGGAAAACAAACTGATCTGCGCATGCGATTCCCCCCATTCCAACCCAAAAGGGGATGTTTGGAGTTGGAGTAATTTCCGCTTCTTTTCACTCTCTTTGGTTTGAATGGAAAAGGAAGCAAAAATAGTATGGCGAATTAAAAAAAAACAAAACAAACTGTAATAACTCATTAAAAAGCAGTAAAATGAACAATTACCAGTACTTGTAACAACAAACCCATCCTTAAATTGTAATCCTCCCAAGTCAAGAGCAGAGTAACACAATATCCTTGACAGCCCAGCGGAAACCCTAAACCGTTCCATCAATTCGCCACTTGTACGTCACGTGGCCGCTAAAAAGCGTTAAACCAAACGTCGTCGTCGCCGTTGCATGCCTTCGCCCGAGGACAAATATTGTGTTACAAAATAACATTTATGCGCTGTTGTTCACTTTTTTTCTGCTGTTGTTCAACACCCCTCCATGGCCACACTGCTGATGCAGGCTGACTGGCTGGCACACGCCCTAATCATCAGCTCGTGTATGTTCTAGTTGTTGACGTTGAGCACTGAACCACAAACGCGTTCCATCGAATGTATCGAAACCCTCGTCCTGCGGATCCATTTTCCTGTGACCACTACAGGAAGAAGGGAAAAGCGTTTTGAGAAAGTTTTTCCCATACGCTGTTCTTTTTTTTTGTTTCGAGTAAACATTGAAACATAAGTTCGCATTGTAATTGTTTCCTGAGGGCATACTCGGTACTAGTGTGAATTTGGAGGGAAAATTGGAATTGAGTTTTGGTGGGAGCACGGAACGGGAAGAAGACTTATTTCATACTTTTTTTATATTTGCGTATTTAAGTTAGTTGAAGGTTTGTTTTTTAAGTTCTGCTTAGTTATGACTTTTCATATATTTCATTCAGACAAAAATAGTATTGTGTGTTCAATTCGCGTTACGTCTCAATGACAAAATTTGCTATTTTGACTTATTTGTTCGTTCTTGATAATTTTCATGCATAAATTGCTCAATATATTTTGTCTTAAAATTTAAATATGTGATTTATAATCTATTTTTTAGCAAAACCATTTTGAAAGTGATCATCTGATCAACATTTTAATGGCAGAGTTGTTAAATTAAATAAATTATACGTCCCGAAATTTAACGTTGACATCAATAAACGCTTCAGTTTGTCGTGCTCCAATCAACAGAATTATTTTTGAATGGATTTCTGGAAAAAAATTAAATAGTTAAGTTCGGGTATAAATCCTATGAAAATATCTTGAGCAGCCAAGTGCACCCACGTTTGGTTGATTCCTCATAATAAGGTGCGCAAAAATGATTGATAAATTGGCAAGGAATTCACTAGGATTCAAATCTGTTGATTAGAGCGTGTTCAAGAAGCCCACATTTATCATACCATGAAGAAACTGAAGCGTTCACTGATATCAACTTCAAAAAGGTTGAGTTGTGATGAAGAAGTGTCCTTAAGTACAACTGCAGCAAAAAATATTGCAAATGTTCTGGGCTGCTTTACAGTTATGCTACTTTAAAAAAATTAGTAATAATAATAAATATAAGAAAATATTTTTAAGTCATCTGTGTGCCCTGAATTAAGTTTGTTGTGCTTTAAAATGCCCAAATTGGAAATAAACGAAATGAAATATGTTTTTTAAATATTTTTTTGAAACCATTTTTTTTCGCAAACACAAAATAATGTCTAATACATCAGAAAGTGTTGAAAAACAGTTTTTTAAGTTAAATTGAAAGTCAAAATATTTTTAGGTCAAATATGAGAAGAAAAACAAAATGGTTTCTTTTTCAATTAGACCAAAAACACCCGATTTTCGGTGATATCTCAGCAACTAAAAGTCTGATTTACAATGTTAAAATATGAAACATTCGTGAAATTTTCCGATCTTTTCGAAAAAAATACTTTCAAAAATTTTAAATCAAGACTAACATTTTAAAAGGGCCAAAAATTCAATAATACGCCCTTTTGAAATGTTTGTCTTTGTTTAAATTTTTTTTCAAATATTTTTTTCGAAGAGATCGGAAAATTTTACGAACAATTCATATTTCAACATTGTAAATAGGACCATTAGTTGCTGAGATATCGACATTAGAAAATAGTGGGCTGTTATTGTGAGACTTAGAAAACATCAATTTTCCTGTTTTTAAACACTTGCATGGCAATATCTCAGCAACTAAGGGTCGTATCAACAAAGTTCAAAAGTGCAAAATATAGAGAATTTTCTCAGCTTTTCAAAAATATTTTTTTAAAAAGTGGGCAAACATGTGCACTAATTTTAAAAAATGAAAAACTGCGACTATTTTCAAAAAAGTCACCTAAAAATGGATTTAACTTGAAAACGGTGCACTTTATCAAAATTTCACTGATGTACTTTTTGATTGCAAATTTGATTTTACATCGAAAAATGAAGTTGAAAAATTTTTACGAGCAATATTTCGAATTTTTGAAAAAAACATTATTGATTAAAAAATTAAAAAAAATTCCTTCAAAAGATACAGATTTTTGAATTTTCATAAATCATTTTTGTATGGACAGCTGCCAAATTTGTATGGAAAATTATATGGAGAATTTAATGATGCAAAATGGCTTCTTTGGGCATACCGAAGGCACCAAAAAAGTTTCAGTCGGATTAAAAAATACAAAAAAAAAATGGAATGACCGAAATCTGAGAGAACTGCTCATCTATGAATACAAAGAGACGAGTTGTTCCTTTTAATTCCGCTATATATTTTTAATATCTTGACAGATACGTACTTCGTCTACTACTTTCAGACTTCATCAGTGTTCTGTTCTGTTCTCGTTCCGATCTATGACCGAGCTAGGGCATAATTATTTAACAGTGATGCCAATTAAAAAATAACAGAAATTTGAGAAAACATCGAGAAAGAATAAAAAAATGATTTTAAATCGAAATTCTCAAGATTCAAAATATTCACATACCATTTATGTATGGGTAGGTGTCAAACGAATCAATATGGATAATATGCCTTCTTTAGTAATTGAAGAAGTTCTCAGAAAAGTTTGAGGAAAGTAAAAAAATACAAAACTTTAAATAAAACAACAGATTACCGCAAAAAATGTTCTGGTTCAAAAAAAAACTTATTAGGGTTGATTAGAAAAATTTAATATTTTGGAAAAAAATCCTGAAGTGGTAGCGCTGGTAAGCTAGTGTTAATTTTTTTATTGTCCCTCTAAAACTCATAGTTTTGTTTTGTTTTTCGACTTCGGGTTAGCGACTAAACTCAAAAGAAAAAAATGTTGAAACATTTATTGTTTAGTTTTGATTTAAAATCTGTGCTAAATTCTGACTGTTGAATTTGGAAAAGAGTTGAATCAGCCACTGGATGATAAACTCAATAATAAATAAATCTGAAAAATCATCAAAATGTAGGTAGCTGAACCTTTAATTTAAAATCAAATTGGGTAGAAAATCTGTGAGCTTCTACAACGTTGAACTCATAACAATTCTAAGTGGTGAATATGTTTGGAAACAACACTAGCCCTAATTAACCCATAAAAGGGATACTTCCCCTTCCACGTAAATCACCTCAATAAAAAAAAGTTGCGGTGAAACTTGAAACTGTGATTCTTTTCCACACATTCCCACAAGCTACGATTGCCCTCCCTCTGCAAAAAAGAAATAACCTGTTGAAAACGCAAAAATATTGCGCCCATCGGCACTTTAGCAGTGAAAAACTATCGGAAACTAGTTAAACTGCGATTTACGCAGCGTTTCAATTAGGAGGGGTTGGATTGGTTGTGGTTTCCGATTCGGCGTGCGCCCGGCTAAACGGAACTATTAACAAGTTTTTCCCGCACGCACACACTTATTCTCACACACAATCAATCTGCAACAACTTCCGGTTCGGGAAGGGGGTTTTGTTTCCACTTTTGCGGGGTGTGTTTTGCCCGTACTTGAGTGAAACCAAACAAGCCCGGAAGCTAATGAGTGTGGCCGGCACGTGTCGGTCGGAAAAAGTGGCTAAATGAAAAATAAATTTAGTTTTCCGTTGGTTTGGGGTTTTTGTTTTTATTCGCTAGAAGCGATTCGATGGTTTGGGGTGGTTGATGCAATATCTTGAAACCGTGAAACCATTTTTAGACCTGATCAAGGGTTGCAACTTATCTGGGCGGTGCGCGTGGGGTTTGGGAAAGTCCCATAGAACAAAATTCACCACCGTTGGTCTGCGGCAGCTTAAGCGTCTAATCCTGGGGCTGGGTTTAACCAAACCCGGTTAAAGCCTTATCGTCGTATCTACGGTGCAGGTGAGACAGACACCGGATTAGTGGCTTGAAATCCCGGGCAAAGCATTTTTTATCCAAAATTGAGATATCTGGTCGGTTGTTCACGGGTGCGTCCGAAACTTAGCTGGAAACCTACGTGCGCCCCAAGTTCCTGTTATCGATGAAGCAAAAATATTTACTTTAGTGACGTACAAAGTAGCGTGTGGTCTTCAACGTCAAGGTCCAAAGGTTGGATAAAGTTTGGAATCGCCAGCAGATAAGCCGCGATTGGTGGCGCGTGCCCTACAATGTTTTTGTTTTTAAACTGGTTCCTGTCTTACCTAGATGTTAGGTCGTTAGGTCAGTCCAGGTGTAGAAGTCGTCTCCCTGGGAAAATAATCTACATCGGAAGAGTTGCTGGTCGGCAGTTGTACTTGCAATCCAAAGATCGTCAGTTCGAATCCCGGATGGATGGGAGCTAAGGTGTAAAAAGAGGTTGCCTCACCATTTGATACCTTGGGATACCTACTTTCAAGTAGGAATCTCGCAATAGAGAGCGTCAGGGCCAAGCTGTTGAGCAAACAATTTTTTTTTATCTATTTTAACATGACAAAAATCTTTTTTAAACGTTCAGTTCTATTGCAATACCTTTATTCAATGCAATTTTTTAAAGTTTGATCAAAGCTTACAAACTTGAGTTGGGCATCATATCCGTCTGACACCTCAGAGAGCTTCGTGACAAATCACTCCAATTATCGGTGCTTGAAATTGGCAAAAATCAACCATTCGGAGATTCACAGCTGAGTTATACCTCTTGTCCAAAGCACTCGCAATCATCGCAGCCCAATTTCCAGAGACTATTAATTCATCACCGGAGGGGATTAAATTACGTTTAGAAGGCTCCAAAAGCCATCATTTCTCACGGGAGCATCGCAGCTCAAAACGCTCATAAATGTCACTTTGTCCAAAAGCTGTGGAATACCCCCGTGGGATTGAGGGATAGTGCACCACCATTCAATGGTATTGGGATCGAACCCATCAATCAAGCGCTGCTCCGGATGATTAGAGATATGCTGTCTTCGATACTTCGACCGGACTCCGGTTGGTTGTGATAAGATGCCAACAGCATCGGCAATCAAATGATTGGGCGCCAGACGACGACGACGACGACAATCTCTGTGCGGCTAATTGGCTTCTCGATGAGCATGATTGGCCGTTCTGAAATCTCTGAAATTTTCAATTTGTAGCGCCACCAGGACAATAGACATTTTTTTTTCCTAAAGTTGAAATAATACTAATGAAATTAAGTAAATAATCGACGAAAGGTGCAACCACATGATCGATCAAAATTCTAGTTGACAGTACTGCGCTATTGGAACATGCATTATGACCAAGGAATCGAGGCCTATTTATGACTCAATTGACGTTCCTTTTTTGTTCGATGGCTCTTACCGTATAAATACTGATGGTCGAGGCAAGATTGTGTAAATTTTGGTGTTCTACTGACGTGCCATCGACAATAGGAATCAGTACTTAGTTTGTTTTTTGATTATAAAAAATGGAGAGTTGTGGTTTTCAATTTGAAACTTTCATTTTTGCAATTCCGCTATAAAACTGTCAACTTTTCCTGTCCTTCTAGAAAAACGTTCTTTCATTTTTTAAAGGGTTAAAATGGATGATAATATACATTTTTATGTATGTTTCTATTGTGAAATTGTCTCAGGAACACGAATATGATAAAATTATCACCATAAAATGGGATCTAAGGGGTCCCCCGAGCAAAAATTTACAACCAAAAAATTCACTAAAAGTAAAAGTGTCTATTCAATATGTTAAACTGCCTTACCCAAAGCGTTCTCAGTCTCAGATGGTAGTTCCAGATGTCCCCTACAAGCTGCAGGTCGATCCGAGTTAATATCTGGATGGAACACTTTTTTATTTGAGTTTAAAAATTATGCTATTTTTTCACTAAAATGCCAATAACTCCCTTTAAAATTAACCAATTTGAATGCTCTACCCTACATTTTGTTGCATTTTTGAAGCCCTTTAAGATGCATTTTGAAATTAAATTGAATTTTGCCTAAGTGATAGCCTTTTTAAGATTTTTTACGTCTTGAACCTTGTAACTTTGTGTCTCGATTTGCCCCACTTCCCGTTGACCTAGAGTGCTCATATTTTGGCCAGATGCTAGTTTTATGTGTACGAACAACCCCTGAAAATTTCAGGCAGATTGGTGAGGTCCAAACGACGTCCCATACAAAGGGGTATGCCCTGTTCGTGGACTCGCTCTTAATTCCTTTCAATACCAGTGCTGAAAAGTTCTACTTTTCAGCACTGAAATGAGTGCTGAAAAGTTGCACTTTTTAACACTTGTATTGAAAAGTAACATTACTCAATTTTTTGTTTTGAACGGTGAATTTATCGTTCCATTCCATTCAAAAAGCGCTTTGCAATTGCAAAAAATGATTTTTTCAGTTTCGGTAAACCTCGTTAGATCAAAGTACGACTCGTGTTAAAACAATCTGCTTTTTGCAACTTGTTGCATAAACTACTATTTTTACCTAGGAAGTTTGAAACAGAGTTTGCGATGTCCAACCACAACGACTTAAAAAAATATCAATGATTATCATCTGTAATATTATTGAATGCTACGTACTTCACATACGATTTATAAAAATATCGTAGTATAATTTTCCGATTCATGGAGATTTGGTGTTCCTATCATTTCTTGCTTTTTTCATTTGCCTCTTGGTTACAGAGGATTTTTTCAAAGCAATTATATAAAAACTATGAAAAATTTGACTAAACTGCCCACCATCGAAAAAACGGCTAATATCCACTTTTGGCAAAAACGAGATATTAGCACCAGGTGATAGAGGATGTTCCAACTAATCTTTTGACCCTTGAATTTCACTGAAATAGTGTATAGACTTGGCTGCCGATGCGAAAAACCAAACGGCTAATATGCCACTCTTATGGGAAATTGCCTTGACGGAGATTTAGTGACAAACACTAAAACGCGTTTTTCTCGGAATACTTGATTTGGCATAATAGCCGGATTTTCAATTATGGGCAGTAAACAAACCTAGAAAGAATGGGTTTAACGTGAAATTTTGATATTTCAAAAGGGGACTAGAAAATAGTAAGCTGAATTTCTCGAGTTACTGCGAACAATTAGACCTCGTACAGCAGTGACAAAACAGCACAAGGTTGTGCCATCAAATCGAGCTGATATCGCACATAGTGTATCGCAAAACCAGGTACACCGAATTGTACGCTACTTCCGAGATGTCCACCTCACGATATCGGTTCGGGCTTCCACCTAAGTGCCTATCACTGTTTTCCCGGGAAAGATGCCACCCAAAAGATACCTCCGTACGACATCGCCCCTTCACGCACCCCATTTAACTGGAGTAGCGATTCTGTGGCAGCACTCCCTTGTTCTGCCCATCCGAGCCATGTTTCGGGGTCTCCAAAACGGTCCCTTGTCAGATGGTATCGCGCGCAAAGTTACGTGACACCACACCGTTGTGGAGCTGTCATGTACCCGTCAAAAGTCCGTTGGGCGGTGCATTTTAACCGGCCGACGCCGAAGAATGTGTCCGCATCCGGAAGAGCCTGGCGTCGCGTCAGACCAAACACACGTGTACGTACTCGTTAGCTGGACTTGGACGGGCTGGAGGTACTTAAGCTGGGAGGCACTTAACCAAGTAGCTACTTTGCTAATCCGTTGATAAACGCGTGTAACGCTGAGACTTTACTTCGTAAACATGCACGAGAGTCACAAAGTTACAGTTTTACGTGTTTATTTTCGTTGTTTTATCTGAGATCAAACAATTGCACTGACGACGTCGTACTTTTTTTTTCTTTCTGAGGTTCAAGTACACTCCAGCGCAGTTTACCTCTGTGTACTATAAATATTTGCACTTTTGGTTGGACACAAAAACGACGCGATGTAGATGTTGCGGTAACATTCTATGGAGTAACTTGAGAACGATCAAAAGTACTAATAAAGAACCTATTTTTTTGTAAAGTGATTCGTTTTGGTAGCGATTGAAAAAAATCTTTATGAAAAGATTTTGTTTTGACACTTACTAAGAGAGTATTTCGTAAAAGAATTTGTCTCTCCTCTCTCATACACAAAAAATCGGTAACACTACTCGACAAAACAAAACTTGTGTCAACGGATTCACGATATCTCATCCGTTCCTGAGAGAAAAGGCATCCCCGAATCCGATGCAATCGACAGAATTTGATTTTATGTCCACGCGGACTGATGAAAAATTGGTACATTTTTTAACATAAAAAATCGAACAATTTAAAAAAAACCATGCGTCTCCTCCCAATTATATGAGCCATCTACAAGAATATGGAAGCGCCTGGTGCATAGCCATTTCCTTTAAGCACAACGGAAACAACCAATACAAATGTATAAAAAAGTTGTCAAGTTCTCGGGGGGTCCACAGCTAGCATTTTTTGTACGATTATAAAAAATAAATATTAAAAGTTTAAAATTAATTTATTTAAAAAACATATTTTTTGATTTATTTGTTTACTAAAATTTTATGTATCTCAAAGATCTATGGGTACTTCGGGATGTCCATGGTCATCCAAGGACTGCCTGGAGTTAAGATCTACGAGTCTACCGCCGTAACAAGCAAGAGGTCGTCGGATTTTGACCCCGGATCATGTGCGTATAGCATCAGTGCATATGGTAGACTACTGTATGAATGTGTTGGGATGTTCATGGTCATCCAAGGACTCCCTGGAGTTAAGATCTACGAGTCTACCGCCGTAACAAGCAAGAGGTCGTCGGATTTTGACCCCGGATCATGTGCGTATAGCATCAGTGCATATGGTAGACTACTATATGAATGTGTTGGGATGTTCATGGTCATCCAAGGACTCCCTGGAGTTAAGATCTACGAGTCTACCGCCGTAACAAGCAAGAGGTCGTCGGATTTTGACCCCGGATCATGTGCGTATAGCATCAGTGCATATGGTAGACTACTGTATGAATGTGTTGGGATGTTCATGGTCATCCAAGGACTCCCTGGAGTTAAGATCTACGAGTCTACCGCCGTAACAAGCAAGAGGTCGTCGGATTTTGACCCCGGATCATGTGCGTATAGCATCAGTGCATATGGTAGACTACTGTATGAATGTGTTGGGATGTTCATGGTCATCCAAGGACTCCCTGGAGTTAAGATCTACGAGTCTACCGCCGTAACAAGCAAGAGGTCGTCGGATTTTGACCTCGGATCATGTGCGTATAGCATCAGTGCATATGGTAGACTACTGTATGAGTGTGTTGGGATGTTCATGGTCATCCAAGGACTCCCTGGAGTTAAGATCTACGAGTCTACCGCCGTAACAAGCAAGAGGTCGTCGGATTTTGACCTCGGATCATGTGCGTATAGCATCAGTGCATATGGTAGACTACTATATGAATGTGTTGGGATGTTCATGGTCATCCAAGGACTCCCTGGAGTTAAGATCTACGAGTCTACCGCCGTAACAAGCAAGAGGTCGTTGGATTTTGACCCCGGATCATGTGCGTATAGCATCAGTGCATATGGTAGACTACTATATGAATGTGTTGGGATGTTCATGGTCATCCAAGGACTCCCTGGAGTTAAGATCTACGAGTCTACCGCCGTAACAAGCAAGAGGTCGTCGGATTTTGACCCCGGATCATGTGCGTATAGCATCAGTGCATATGGTAGACTACTGTATGAATGTGTTGGGATGTTCATGGTCATCCAAGGACTCCCTGGAGTTAAGATCTACGAGTCTACCGCCGTAACAAGCAAGAGGTCGTCGGATTTTGACCTCGGATCATGTGCGTATAGCATCAGTGCATATGGTAGACTACTATATGAATGTGTTGGGATGTTCATGGTCATCCAAGGACTCCCTGGAGTTAAGATCTACGAGTCTACCGCCGTAACAAGCAAGAGGTCGTCGGATTTTGACCCCGGATCATGTGCGTATAGCATCAGTGCATATGGTAGACTACTATATGAATGTGTTGGGATGTTCATGGTCATCCAAGGACTCCCTGGAGTTAAGATCTACGAGTCTACCGCCGTAACAAGCAAGAGGTCGTTGGATTTTGACCCCGGATCATGTGCGTATAGCATCAGTGCATATGGTAGACTACTATATGAATGTGTTGGGATGTTCATGGTCATCCAAGGACTCCCTGGAGTTAAGATCTACGAGTCTACCGCCGTAACAAGCAAGAGGTCGTCGGATTTTGACCCCGGATCTTGTGCGTATAGCATCAGTGCATATGGTAGACTACTGTATGAATGTGTTGGGATGTTCATGGTCATCCAAGGACTCCCTGGAGTTAAGATCTACGAGTCTACCGCCGTAACAAGCAAGAGGTCGTCGGATTTTGACCTCGGATCATGTGCGTATAGCATCAGTGCATATGGTAGACTACTATATGAATGTGTTGGGATGTTCATGGTCATCCAAGGACTCCCTGGAGTTAAGATCTACGAGTCTACCGCCGTAACAAGCAAGAGGTCGTTGGATTTTGACCCCGGATCATGTGCGTATAGCATCAGTGCATATGGTAGACTACTATATGAATGTGTTGGGATGTTCATGGTCATCCAAGGACTCCCTGGAGTTAAGATCTACGAGTCTACCGCCGTAACAAGCAAGAGGTCGTCGGATTTTGACCCCGAATCTTGTGTGTATAGCATCAGTGCATATGGTAGACTACTGTATGAATGTGTTGGGATGTTCATGGGCATCCAAGGACTCCCTGGAGTTAAGATCTACGAGTCTACCGCCGTAACAAGCAAGAGGTCGTCGGATTCTGTGTTGAGTTATATTTTACTGTTTTCTACATTTGATATTTATTTTTATGTTTCCAGTTCTATTAGAATATTTATTTTTGTTTGTTGTTTTTTTTTTAAATTGGGAATGGATTTAATCTATCAAAAGTGTCACAATTTAAGATAACGCACTTGAAACCATTTTATTTTTGGGATGTTCCTTTGTTGAAGTGTCATGTGTTAATACCAGCTACGACTGCTTTTATCTTCGTTCTAAGATATGAATTTTATTGCATTTCTGGAGCAACATATGAAAGGGGCGGTATGTTGCTCCAGATTTTAAGTTATTTTAAAAGTAGCAGATTTGTTTCCTATATTCGTTTCGGATGTTTGAAGTGATAATAATAAAACAAAATGTTTTGCTTACAATAATACATTTATTTTTCTTTTATTAGTTTTGCCTATACTATTTGAACAAATATTTTTGATATCGTTTGCTTATTTGACATTCTCCGGTACAATGATATTATGATAAATGATATTGCTGACTGATGAGTGATGATACGTAATACTAGGTAGGGACCATCCATTAACCCCTCTGCTCTCGTGGACAATTTCCATACAGAACAAATCTTTTTGGTATAGAGCGTGGACAATGGTATTTTTGGCATTTTTTTTTTAAATCGTAGAGTAATCCGAATAATATTGCATCGAGTGTAAAATATTGATAAGTTTCGAATTTGTATTTGAATTTGTTTAATGTATGAAAAAATAAAGTAAAATAATGATGGGTTAAAGATTCAACTTAAAAAATATCTAACTATTTTTTTTGCATTTCAAGTTTTTTTTTAATTTTAAATCGCATTTTCGTAAAATATTGCATCCAGCGAAAAATATGGCATCTAGGGATTGTTTTCAATAAAATATTTGTTCAATTATGTTAAATAAAGCATAATTGTTTTTAATGCAGAAAAAAAATTATTATGAGTTTACGATTAAAGTGAAAAAATATCATTTTTTTTTGCATTTTAAGTTTTTATTTTATTTTAAATCGTATCTTGGTAAAATATTGGATAATTTTTTTTAATGCAGAATACATAGATTGCATAATGTATGAAAAAATATGTAAAATGATTATGGGTTTACGATTATAGTTCTAAATAATCTATCTATTTTTTTTTGCATTTTAAGTTTTTTTTAAATCGTATCTTCGTAAAATATTGCATCCAGCGTTAAATATGTTCTAGGGATTGTTTTAAATAATAAGTTTCAAATTTCAAATATGTTTTTCAATAATGTTACTTTAAGGCTAATTGTTTTTAATGCAGATTGAATAGATTGCATAATGTATGAAAAAATAAAGTAAAATGATTATGATTTTACGATTAAAGTTACAAAATATCTATCTTTTTTTTCACATTTTAAGTTTTTATTTTATTTTAAATCGTAACATGTTGCATCGAGCGTAAAAATGTAATTTTTACTAGCTCTTATTTTTTAACATTAGTTTGATGGTATAGTTGATGGAATGGTTACCTTCTATATCAGGTATTTATGTAACTTGCAGTAAACTATCAAAATAAAAATAATTGTAATTATTGAAAAACCTGCAAATAACGAATACATAGTTATAGTAAGGTGATATTGCTTCAAATAAACATGATCCAGTTTTTTTCTGTTTTCTAATGACATAGAAAATGAGCTTTTGGTTTTAAATGCTGGTCAAACAATGATTTATAACTTGATAGAACTGTATCAATTAGATCTTCTAGTTTTTGCAAAGAATCATCATCAAAATCAAAAGAAAATAGAAAATTGCATAGTTTTTCAAAATTTATTACAAATAACCATATTTCATCGTTTTTCGGTACCAGATCACCAATTGCCATTGGTATGTTATAGATGAATGTCATCATTTGACTTGCTGACATATTGAAACGATTACTTTGTAACTGTTTTAGTGAAATGTTAGTATTACTCAAATTTCTAATATCATTGGAGTCGTAATCAAACCTCAGAATTCGATTATTAAAATTATCCAACGTAAAATACATCCCAACACATTCATATAGTAGTCTACCATATGCACTGATGCTATACGCACATGATCCGGGGTCAAAATCCAACGACCTCTTGCTTGTTACGGCGGTAGACTCGTAGATCTTAACTCCAGGGAGTCCTTGGATGACCATGAACATCCCAACACATTCATATAGTAGTCTACCATATGCACTGATGCTATACGCACATGATCCGAGGTCAAAATCCGACGACCTCTTGCTTGTTACGGCGGTAGACTCGTAGATCTTAACTCCAGGGAGTCCTTGGATGACCATGAACATCCCAACACATTCATACAGTAGTCTACCATATGCACTGATGCTATACGCACATGATCCGGGGTCAAAATCCGACGACCTCTTGCTTGTTACGGCGGTAGACTCGTAGATCTTAACTCCAGGGAGTCCTTGGATGACCATGAACATCCCAACACATTCATACAGTAGTCTACCATATGCACTGATGCTATACGCACATGATCCGGGGTCAAAATCCGACGACCTCTTGCTTGTTACGGCGGTAGACTCGTAGATCTTAACTCCAGGGAGTCCTTGGATGACCATGGACATCCCAACACATTCATATAGTAGTCTACCATATGCACTGATGCTATACGCACATGATCCGAGGTCAAAATCCGACGACCTCTTGCTTGTTACGGCGGTAGACTCGTAGATCTTAACTCCAGGGAGTCCTTGGATGACCATGAACATCCCAACACATTCATACAGTAGTCTACCATATGCACTGATGCTATACGCACATGATCCGGGGTCAAAATCCGACGACCTCTTGCTTGTTACGGCGGTAGACTCGTAGATCTTAACTCCAGGGAGTCCTTGGATGACCATGAACATCCCAACACATTCATATAGTAGTCTACCATATGCACTGATGCTATACGCACATGATCCGGGGTCAAAATCCAACGACCTCTTGCTTGTTACGGCGGTAGACTCGTAGATCTTAACTCCAGGGAGTCCTTGGATGACCATGAACATCCCAACACATTCATATAGTAGTCTACCATATGCACTGATGCTATACGCACATGATCCGAGGTCAAAATCCGACGACCTCTTGCTTGTTACGGCGGTAGACTCGTAGATCTTAACTCCAGGGAGTCCTTGGATGACCATGAACATCCCAACACATTCATACAGTAGTCTACCATATGCACTGATGCTATACGCACATGATCCGGGGTCAAAATCCGACGACCTCTTGCTTGTTACGGCGGTAGACTCGTAGATCTTAACTCCAGGGAGTCCTTGGATGACCATGAACATCCCAACACATTCATATAGTAGTCTACCATATGCACTGATGCTATACGCACATGATCCGGGGTCAAAATCCAACGACCTCTTGCTTGTTACGGCGGTAGACTCGTAGATCTTAACTCCAGGGAGTCCTTGGATGACCATGAACATCCCAACACATTCATACAGTAGTCTACCATATGCACTGATGCTATACGCACATTATCCGGGGTCAAAATCCGACGACCTCTTGCTTGTTACGGCGGTAGACTCGTAGATCTTAACTCCAGGGAGTCCTTGGATGACCATGAACATCCCAACACATTCATACAGTAGTCTACCATATGCACTGATGCTATACGCACATGATCCGGGGTCAAAATCCAACGACCTCTTGCTTGTTACGGCGGTAGACTCGTAGATCTTAACTCCAGGGAGTCCTTGGATGACCATGGACATCCCAACACATTCATATAGTAGTCTACCATATGCACTGATGCTATACGCACATGATCCGAGGTCAAAATCCGACGACCTCTTGCTTGTTACGGCGGTAGACTCGTAGATCTTAACTCCAGGGAGTCCTTGGATGACCATGAACATCCCAACACATTCATACAGTAGTCTACCATATGCACTGATGCTATACGCACATGATCCGGGGTCAAAATCCGACGACCTCTTGCTTGTTACGGCGGTAGACTCGTAGATCTTAACTCCAGGGAGTCCTTGGATGACCATGAACATCCCAACACATTCATATAGTAGTCTACCATATGCACTGATGCTATACGCACATGATCCGGGGTCAAAATCCGACGACCTCTTGCTTGTTACGGCGGTAGACTCGTAGATCTTAACTCCAGGGAGTCCTTGGATGACCATGAACATCCCAACACATTCATACAGTAGTCTACCATATGCACTGATGCTATACACACAAGATTCGGGGTCAAAATCCGACGACCTCTTGCTTGTTACGGCGGTAGACTCGTAGATCTTAACTCCAGGGAGTCCTTGGATGACCATGAACATCCCAACACATTCATATAGTAGTCTACCATATGCACTGATGCTATACGCACATGATCCGGGGTCAAAATCCAACGACCTCTTGCTTGTTACGGCGGTAGACTCGTAGATCTTAACTCCAGGGAGTCCTTGGATGACCATGAACATCCCAACACATTCATACAGTAGTCTACCATATGCACTGATGCTATACGCACATGATCCGGGGTCAAAATCCGACGACCTCTTGCTTGTTACGGCGGTAGACTCGTAGATCTTAACTCCAGGCAGTCCTTGGATGACCATGGACATCCCGAAGTACCCATAGATCTTTGAGATACATAAAATTTTAGTAAACAAATAAATCAAAAAATATGTTTTTTAAATAAATTAATTTTAAACTTTTAATATTTATTTTTTATAATCGTACAAAAAATGCTAGCTGTGGACCCCCCGAGAACTTGACAACTTTTTTATACATTTGTATTGGTTGTTTCCGTTGTGCTTAAAGGAAATGGCTATGCACCAGGCGCTTCCATATTCTTGTAGATGGCTCATATAATTGGGAGGAGACGCATGGTTTTTTTTAAATTGTTCGATTTTTTATGTTAAAAAATGTACCAATTTTTCATCAGTCCGCGTGGACATAAAATCAAATTCTGTCGATTGCATCGGATTCGGGGATGCCTTTTCTCTCAGGAACGGATGAGATATCGTGAATCCGTTGACACAAGTTTTGTTTTGTCGAGTAGTGTAATCATCTTATTCTAGGTCTTAACTAAAACTTTGATAGAACAAGTTTCTTAAAAAAATCCTGTTTTTCACGATAAAAAGTTTATATTAAAATTATTGATTTTCAGTTCTCCTCAACTAATCGGGCACGACGAACAACGAGTTGGGGCAAGAGGAACAATGCATAAAATAGCATGTTAATTTGCTAACAATTTAACTGTTATCAATTTGATACGTTAGATTAGCATATTTTCATACTGGAAATAATCAAAATTGTAAAAATTACGACCGTACGAGCGATTGTTCCTCTTGCTCCATATGGTCATCTTGCCCAACATTCCCCTAATCCATACATGTGGTTAGTGTCTTTCTCACTACTTACTAATGGTAACACAAAAGATCCGGATGATCTGGAAAACGTGATTTTTGATACTCAATCAACAAGATAAACCAAGACAAAAAATTAAATAAAAAATCGGAAAGATCTGACTTCCTAAAATTCCTCAATATCACGTGAATGGCTATGGTCTCAAGCTGGGTGCTGAAAAGTGGTTCGCAAAACGGCCTCAATTAGAGCTGTCAAAGTGGAACCAATTTACTGTTCGCTAAAAATAGAGAGTATTGTTATCGATCATTATTATTATTTTATTGATTTTTTTTTAACAACCTCTTCTTACCGATCGAAATCAAAAGCATACACAATTTTCCAGCAAAAAAAGTAAAAAACTAGAGAAAATAAATCACATACAGCTGATTATAAAACAGCTCATTTACCAGTAAGAAAAAAGTCATGCTTGTGCTTGAACAGTATCCTACTTTGCAGATGTAAACAAAGTGGGATCATTCAAAAATCACGTTACGCATTCTCTCTATTCATCACCCAGGTCTCAAGGTTGCCAGATCTTCAAACTCGTTTGGAAGGCCTTTCAATTACTTACAATAATGTGTTGTGAAGTCACGTTTATTAACAAAATTTATTGTACGGAATGATTTTTTATGAATTTTTGGTACTCTATTTTGACGATTTGACTTAAATTGTATGAAATATTATGTATTACTCAACACAGTATCAATACTATCTTTAAGGTTTACTTAAATCACCGCAGATATGATAAGCTGCCGGCTAGATTTCCCGGAACGTGCGTTCGTAGGGTAAACATTGTTGTGTGTACTTTGGAGAAAAAAATTGGGCAAGGTAAGTCTAGCGATATATACACCTTGGCCAAAGATAACGCCACCACTTTTCAAGAAATTTTGTTTGCTTCTACTTTTTCAAATAAACAGCTTAACAATGGAGCATTTTCGATTTGTCATTTATGGGTCGGATTTAGAAGGGTCTTCCGACCCATCGATACCCGCAATGAACGTGGTTATTATGAGTGATTGAGCGTTTTATAGACTCCCATAAACCTCGATCTCGGCCATCATAAATCACACTCCGCACTTACCTTCGAGGGCTTTGTTGCGTGCTATCAGTGCCAGCAGCATATCCGGGCTGGGATGATCGGCCAGGTGGTCACTTCCGTTGGCCACCATCGAGCCAACGGTTGGCACCGGGTGGTGGTGAAACTGCGGTTGTGCGCCCATTGCGGACACCACGTTCTGCTGGTCAAGCCCGGGCATGTTGGACAGTAGTGGATGGACGAGCGGTTGCATCACCGACGATGACACTGACAGGTGCGACAGGGACATGCCACGGCCGCCGGAACCTGTCGTGCTGAGATCGACGGCCACTCCACTGGGAATTACGGAGGCAGACGAAATGCAAACCGACATGAACCGACTCCACCTCCCCAAACGTAGAAGCACAAAAAACACACACACTCACTGTCACTCTTGTCGAATTTGGGCGAATTTCAGCTCGAATTCGGACTCTCACCTTGCTCGAACTCAAATCGCGCGTCACACTGCATGACCAGCGGAAGTTCCGTTCATCAACACGTTGCAGGGCTCCAAAAGTTTAGTACAAGTCGCGTTTGCGCGTGTACCGTGCTGTACTAAAACCACCCACCCACGCACACTGCCCTAATTTACACACACATACGAAGTTCGACTTATCAGAAACCATCTGGAGTGCGACGCCGGACTACACGTTCCGTAATGCAGCAGTTAGACTACGACGACGGCGTGCTGTCGAAATTTTGAGTTGTGCAACATTTGGATGGACGACGACGCGGGGTTTGGGATTCTATATCGGGAATCGCCGCCATTACTCATGTGGTTCGGGGGTGGTACCTGTGGGGAGAAGAAATATAAAAAATGTATTTTTCATATTCATTTGTTAGTGGAATTCAATGATTTGGACAATGCATTACGATGACAGTAAGATTTCCAAAGTAGAACTATGTTGCGACTACCCTAGCACCGATATTCTGCTGGTTTATCGGTCATACGGTCATAGATAAATAAACATTGACGTGCCCAAATTTACCGATTTGTAGGTCTTCAGGCCGTTTCAAACGAGTCACTTCGTAGTGCAATGAAGTTGGGACATCATTTGTTGGTATCGTGCTTGCATTACAATTATTTTCACTAATTTTGACAAGATAATTTATTTTGTGTATTTACAACTACTAAAGCTAATTTTTTTTTCAAAAAACTTCAAATATCAAACTGCCAAACTTCAAATTGAGTGAAAACAATTTAAAATGCATTTTTCTGCACTAATAATCATTATTAGCAAGATTGAACCAGTTTATAAATATATTTCAATATTTGTGAAATACAGTTTAGACTTGATTATGTGAAACCTAGATTATCCGAAGTTTAGATTATCCGAGTTTCGATTATCTGAAGGTTTGTAAGGGACTTCGTATAATCAAATCATGAACGAAAAAATCCTATTTTTTGCTTTCAACATCTAATTTGAGTTCTGAGACAATATTTTAGTCAAATTTGAATTGTTTTTTTTGTATATAAAATTTAAAAATAGAGCTTCTCATCATTAAGCTTGAGAAAAAAAATTAAGACAACGAAAAAAAATGTGATTCGAATATCCGAAGTGAAATTTTTCCAATATTTCCGGATAATCGATTCTGGACTGTATAGGTTACCCCTGATTATGGTTTGTTAAACAATTATAGCAACCTATATTTGAATCAAATTGCATAAATGTTTATTTATACAATGTATTCTAAATAGTTTACATTCGGTTTTTTTAAAAAGATTTTTCAATTAAAATAATGTCACTTATAACTTTCTTTAACTTATTTCTTTGGAAAATATTCGTTACTTCGATGTCTGTGCCAACATTGTCAACATACAGTATACAGTAGGGTATTTGCAGGCAACGCTCTAGCTGTCACATACTGATAACAGTGGATACCTACAAAAAGGCGGCGCAGTCTGTCGAAGAAAGTGGCGCGCGGAATAAATTGTAAGAAGCGCAAGAAAAGGTCCAAAACGATACAAGAACGGGTTTTTATCACCTTCCAAACATGCTTACCGTGTGGAAAAAGGGTATGGTTTTGGGCTGTAGGGTAAGGTGACCTGTTTTGAGTTTGTTTCTACTTAGAAAATAAATTTTACTTCCAGATCAAGTTTTTCAAGTAAATTTTCAAACTAAGTCAAAATACTCACCAAATACCCTACCAAACCGAAGAGGCCACCGTTTTTATCGTTTTGCTTGTTACTGCTTGTTGGGGCTGCAAATTTACACTGTGTAGGTGCCAAGTAGTCGGCCCATACATAATGTTGTTTCGAGCTTTTTTTCTGGTTACAGTTGGGGCAAAAGAGCCGACGACGATGCCGCCGCCCCAGTAGCTTATCGTTTTGCAATATTTAATCTAGGCAAAGTGACAATTTGTCGTTCACTGCGAAGCTTGAACTTTTTGTATGGAGTAATTTGTCATGCAAATTTATGCATACTTTTTGTGGCGAATAATGAGCAACATAACGCAGCTGATATCACTGAAATGCTGGCTAGACAGCTAGTTTATTGAAGGAATTTAGTAAACTAAACTATCACCTAAAAATTTTCAAATTCAGATCTTTTTGATAAGATAAAATACATACATACAAATCGTCTAAAACTTCTAGAACGCATTCAGGAACCACGAAAATCTCCTCTGAAAATGTTCCAACTCGCTCGAGCTCCATTAGCCGTCGGTTCACTTCAAAACTTTATCAATTAATATGCAAATAAATTCCAGCCAAGCTGTTCTGATTCTGTTCTATTTTCCGCACAAACACTGCTACTCAAAATAAGAACCACGAAAGCATCCTTTTACCTAATTGTTCAAATTTTCCTCCCGCTCCCGTTTTCGGAGAAAAACCGCACCATTATGAGTTCCATTCAGCCCCTCGACAGCACTCATTACCGGAGAATGCGGCGATCACTTCACCAGCACCATCGAAAACGCAAACATTGTTTTAATTAGAACTTTTTTCCGTCTAAATTTTCACCCCTGAAAGGAAATTTTGTCCGTCGCTCGCGCGGGCACGTTCTGATAAAACATTTCCGAAACTTTTCCTCTCCCAAACGATGGGGCAATGTTTTTGGGGGAAAATGTCCGTTTCACTTTTTTTGTGTTTGATTTTTTTCGCGATCCTGCGCAATTCAACGACTCTTAAAGTCGGGTCTTTCTTAAAACTGGCTTGTAAGAAGTGAACATAAAGTGAATCCGCGAAAAGCTGGAAGCTCAGAAGAAATTTGCGAAGCAGTGATTTTCGCACAAAATGAAAGCAACTGTGAGAGAGGGAAAGCATGCGTTGAGTTTTCCTCGAGTTTTAGTACAACTCCAAGGCTTGAGCGTGTTGTGGTGGAAAATCTGGCTAAGCTCCACCCACCGTTGCTAGGGGCGATATTCACAAACACAGCCACAGAGGAGAGCAGAGGAGGAAAAGTTCTGCACACAGTCGTGGCGCAGCACGCATTTTCCTCTCAAAGTATTGGTTGGTGGTGGTGGTGACGGCGAAGATGGTGGAAAACAGTGGAAATCCCCTTCTCTCTATAATGTATGCTAATCTGATGGCACTGCTACCACCCTCCTGTTGTTCACACATGTGTGTGATATGCTGAAACCACCCACACACAAGTTTGGATAAACAATAACACCATCACCGATGCTGATGCTGGAAAGTGCTGTGTGAATGTGAGGAGAGCCAGATGCGTTAACAACGTGCCACCCTTTCGCAAACTTCCACCCACCTCATTTCGAGCAACCTTTTTTGCCGCCACTAAAGTCTTATCATTCATACACTTCCAACCAAACGGTCGGTGGTCTGACGGGGCAGCTTACGTTGTAGACAGAAGAGCATGGTGGCGATGCAATGTATTATTTTATAAAAAAAAAATCATCACAACTATGGAAAACTATTATTAAGTCACTTTTCATTAGCCACATCGATCTCTCCGTGACGTTGCAACGGAATGAGAAACAGTGGAATTTCGACCTTTTTTGGTTTCATACAAATTTACAATTCATGTTTTTGTTATGATAAACATTTATCATTGTTTCAGCTGCGATCAACAAACAACGAATAGGGGAGAGTGGGGAGACTTGATCCCAGGGGAGACTTGATCCCAAGCCTGTATCTCTTCAGCATGTGGGTAAAACAATTAGCTTTGTTCTAGAAAGTTGTGCGAAATTGACTAAAACTCATTATAGAAAACAAAGAAAAAATTTAAAAAATGTTTAGATTGAGTTACACACATTTTTCTAAGAAGTGCTGCAAAAAACTTCCAAGAGATCTTTTTTCTTTGTTTTGATAAGTATAGAAAACACTCAAAAATTATTCAAAACAATATTTTTTATACATGAATTGTTTGATAAACATATCAACTCCAAAACCCTTACGCATTTGACGTTGAATTTATCGTCATACTATTTTTACAATCAATTGTTTAAAAAAGTGCGTTTAGGGAGACTTGATCCCTGCATTTTTACAGTCACTGAAATCAGCCTCAAGATTAAATAATTGGGCTGGGTTTTCGTACATAGTTTCCTTTAATATAGTTGTACATAACTTACTGCAGTTTGAACCATTTTTCAAAAGTTTTGTAAACAAAAATTACCAGCTTTTGTAAACATGCCCAATTTTGGTCTAAAAAAGAAAATTTTAAGTTTTTAAATATTTTACATGCTAAACTTGTTTTATTTTGAACACAAACGTACAGGTTTAATGTGAAATTGTGTTACTTATAGAAAATTAAAAGTTTGGATGAATAAGAAACATTTTGCTCACAATTTCTTCAAAATGTTGAAAGGGGGATCAAATTACCCCCAACATTTTGAAAATGCCGGTTTAAAATATTTTTTTAAAACGCTTGGCATGATTCGAAGAGTTTATCTGATGAAGTACCCTTATCAGCCAAACATAGTTGAATGTTTAAGCTTTCAATTCATGCAAAAAGTTCATAGTTTTGTGAGGAATTGACAGAGTTATGTGCGATACAAAAAAGGGGATCAAGTCTCCCCACTCTCCCCTAAGTATTTAAAATGTTTGACCTATCACCCTTAAAGGTGTCGTTTTTGTCGCTGGAGAATGTGTCAAATGTGGTGGAATGAATAACAGAAAAATTTCGATTTTTATGTTATTGTTGGTAAACGTAAAATTAAAAATTCGGCAACTTTGCGCCCTAATCAAAATATTGAGGTAAATTCTAGGCATTGTTTTGTTTGTAACACTAACTTTAAAATACATGATAAAAAAAATCTTTTGCACCAAGATTTTTGATACAGGTATTTTAATATCTTCAAAATTACAGGAACTATCGATAAAAGGTTTAATATATCCCCTTAAGTCCTGGCTAAAAGATAATTTACAACAAAAATTAACTATTCTCCACAAATTTTTCAATTTGGAATAAGAAGACTACAACTTCCTTGGTTGTTGTGCACCCTTAAAAATCCCTTCTTATAAAATAGAAGGTGCATTGAAAAGTCAGAAATTACAGAATAAAAAACAATTTTTAGAAAATTATATTCTGCATTCCTAAGGCTACCAACTGTACGGATTTTTTCCTTACCGTACGGATTTTCGACCTTCTCCACGGATTTTTAACAGGCCGGAATTTTTGTACGGAATTTTTCGCATAATACGGATTTGTTCGGAATTTTAACAACTTAAAAAAAAATTCATTGCTTTTTTGTTTGGGCCAAAGCTTTCTCTAATTAGATATTTTTATTTAACAGTCAGTTTAAAGGGATAACTTGCATAATCGTCTGCCTATGTGGATCAATCGGACCGCGCACTGGACTTACAATCCAGAGGTCGCTGGTTCGAATCTGGAGGCAGGCGCAAAAAAAAAATCTAAGTGTAATATAGGGAATTCGGTGCCCTCTACCCGTGCCATACCTTCACACATAGGAGACCCGGGAGGCGGAGTCTTGTCGCAAAAAGAATGATACACGCCTGTGGATCCGTTGACGAAACCGCAAGGTTTAAGAGGGCCACATTATAATGTGTTACGTCGATTCCGTTTGCATAATTTTCCGGGTTTTCCTCAGTTCAAAATTGATTGTTCTATTCGAATTCCTTACAAAACATATTTATTAAATAAAAGATCAAATGTTGGCTGGTAAAAACCTTGTGTTGTGCTTGTATTTATAGGACCTTTCCAATAAAAACTCTAGAAATGTTTTCGTGAAAACACGGATTTTGGCTCAGCAACAGTTGGTAGCCTTATTCCTAATCGTGACTTCATCAATATTGTATTAAAAGTGCAATTTTTATATCAATATGCTCGTCAAAATTAAATAAAAACAAAACAAAAAACACTTGTAAAGGGCCACACGAAAAATATGGTGTAAATTTCCAAATATAAATTTGATTACGGTCTCATTAACCTAGAAGATAATTATGTAATGTAATTTGTAAAAAAAATACATTTCAAAATTCAGAACAAATCGGCACAAATTTAATACGAGTGTATTTCATATTTTGACATCTTTTTTTAAATTCAAATCTATGTTTCACTTTCTGTCTTCTTGATTATTTCAGATGAACTTTTTTGAAAAATAAAAAATAAAAACTGATATTCTATTGATTCTCAGATAACATGTTTTTGAATCATTGGCCTTGAATTAATGATTCAAACAACTATTTTTCAAAGTATTTTTCCAAATAGTTTTTGACTGTGGAAAACTGCTACCACGATGAGAATAGGTCGCTCAGCTTAGTGTGCCGAAATATGTATTTTTCCTCATCATTGTTAGTTGTTGCATTTGAAACGGAATACTTATACGATTTGAATTGAATTTAAATATCTGTTTTTTTTTTATATAATCCGTAATTCATTTCAAAACAATATTTTTTCTATAAAAAAAAATAAAAATAAATATATTTTCAACTAGTCACCCTGCTGGAACCGTTCTGTGCTCGATACCATCACCAACAACCAGCCAGAACCTGTCCAACTATCGTCCGCCTTGATGGCTGAGTGAAAACTGGAAAAAGCGCAATGAATGCTTTTCTTTACATTTCAGCAATGGGAACGTTCCGTTTCCATTCTGCAGCACATTCCTATCGTCCATTATCCCCCCCCCCCCCCTCGTTTGCATAGAGCGGGTGGTGAGGTAATACGAGTTGGCAAACACCTCCGACTCAGAACCGACTGACGAATGACGGACTGGATGGACTGATGCTCATAGGCTGACGTTGGAAGCTGTTGAACGATGCTAGGAGGATGTTGTTGTTGCATTAACGGATTTTCGAATCAATAAGGTGCCGTTTGTTGATCGAATTCAAATGGACGTGTTTGTTTGGTTTTAGTTACGGTCGTACTGTAGGTTTTCTGAACTTCTTCAAACTTCCGAGGAAGACATTTTTTTGTAGTTTGGTAAAAATGATTCAACTATTTATTTGATAATCTTATGTCTAAGTAAAAATCTTAAACAAATTGTCATGGGAAATAACACTAACTTAAAAAGTAACATTTAGTTCACTACTTTGCCTTTTCATTAGCCAACACAAGCCCATTCAGGGATTCTGTAATCATTCCGATGGGCTTCTCCTTTTCAAACATCTCCTGCTTAATTATATCTTTAACGGAGACATCGTTACCATTTTCGTCAACTCCCAGCAGCACATCTGTTTGTGTTTTGATCTCGTTCCAGGCATAATCAATATCTGCCGGCTGAGGATCGATTCCACCGATCATGAATCGCAGGATAAACTTGCCCTGGAAGGTTGCCGGAATCATGTAGATCTTCTTGCGCTTGGTGATGTTTTCGAGCAGCTGCTTTGACAGAGCGTCCTCTCCCTTGAGACGGAAGCACACCAGTGCCAGGGTGGAGGAAGTCACCTCAAACCGATCATCAGCCCGAGCGTAAGCCTCGAGCTTTTGTGCCAAGCTAATGTGGAATCGGATCAGCTCTCGGATCTTCTCTGCTCCCATGGTCTTGAGGGTGACCCAAACCTTCAGCGAACGGAATCGTCTACCGAGCTGGATCTGCCAGTGGCGATAGTCCGGGGCTTTGCTCTGTCCCTGATACTTGTGCTGCAGGTAGATCCGATCCACGCTGAACGCATCGGTGATTCTGTTGGCATCCTTGAACCACATCGCACAACAGTCAAAGTTCACGAATAGCCACTTGTGCAGGTTGAAGTTGAGCGAATCGGCCGCCTCAAGTCCCTTCTTGATCCAGGCGTACTCCGGCAGACAGAATGAAGCTCCCGCGTACGCAGCATCGATGTGAAGCCAGATATTGTTCTCATTACAGTACGGTCCAATCTCTTCTAGCTTATCGTACGCGCAAGTTCCGGTCGTTCCCAGCGTAGCAACCATAATCACCGGAAACAGTCCATTGGCCTTGTCTTCCTCAACCGCCTTGATCAGCGTACTTCCTCGCAGCACACAATCGTCATTCGCCGGCAGCAAACGCATCTTGATCGCACCCAAGATTCCGGACTTTTCCACGGCACTGTTGCTCTGATCACTGGTGTAAGCTACCATGCGACCTCGAATCTCCGCTTCCGTTAGCTCTGGATGTTCCACCTTCAACCGACGAACGGCTTGCTCGCGAGCTACCAACACGGCCACGAAGATCGACTCACTGGCCGATCCCTGGATGATACCTCCACCGTTGCCATCGTCGCAGTTCAAGAAACACTTGGGTAGATTCAACAGCTGGCCCAACCAGTTCATCATGATCACCTCCAGCTCGGTACAAGCGGGACTGCAAATCTACAAAAACAAAATCAGTTTACTCAAAGCATTCATAAAACATCAAAATTTCAGTCCTACCCAGCTAAATCCAACGACGCCCAGCCCAGCGGCCAGCGTTTCACCCACGATCGACGAGTACGAGGTTTGTGAGGGGTAAAAGGCGTGGAAGTTTGGTGACTGCCAGTGGGTTATGCCGGGAAGAATGCACCGCTTGAAGTCCTCCATGATGGACTTCCAGTGATCACCGTGCTCGGGAATCTCAGACGGGATCATGTTATGCAAATAGCCGGGCTCCACCGAGGGCAGGACCTCTCTGTCGGGGGTTGAAAGAGAAAAAGAAGTTTAGTAAATTTTGATAACAATAATGCTTTTTGGAATCGATTTTTTTTTGTGAAGCATTATTTTTTTATATTTTTGATTTAGCTTCAATTTATCAGAAGATTACTCGAGGACTAAAAATCCCATTTTGAATCAATAAAACAGTTTAGCTGCATAGTCGGGATGCTTTTCAAACGACACCGACTCCGGTTTTAGAACATTTTGCGACTTCGAATATTCGACTCCGACTCCAATTCTTCAAAAAGGCCCACTTCGACTCTAACAACAACTCCTGTACACAGTTGTTGAGAATGAGCCAAATCACATATGGAAGACATATGGAAGAGAGGGAATAAGAAGAAAAGAAGAAGAAAATTTCTTCTTCCAGCCCCCCGAACCAAAATACTGGCTACACTCCTGTCTCTAAAGTAGCCTCATCACTGAATCCGGCTCCGACACCTTCTCAATTACAACCCTTTTAAAAATAAAAAAATTCCAGGACTTGAACGCAGTGCGTCCATCATTAGACAATCCAGGGCATATTTCGCGGTAAAATTGCTCACGGTGTATTTTTCCAAAAACATTAAGATAAAAAATTCGGCAAGTCTGATATTTGGCTCCATGAAAAAGGGCTCTTTTCCGACATTTTTTTGAATTTTTTAGAAATCCATATTTTTGAATCAATCACATTGTAGAGAACAATTTTCTGAACAAAGTATCGATTTTGGATCAGTACAAGCAGAGATATCTCAATTTCGTAAAATAAAAAGTGAATTTTCCAAAATTTCTGGATTTAATTCCCATTCAATCGATGAACACTGCCTAATATGATATTTTTAAGGATGAAAACATTTTGCTGAAACATAAAACTTATATAAATTTTGATGAAATTTATTGAAATTATTTTGTTAGAATCATAAAAAACACAGTAGGCGGTGTTCATCGTTTGAATGGGAATTTAATCCAGAAATTTTGGAGAAAGTCACTTTTTATTTAACGAAATTGGGTATAAATCTGCTTATATTGAACCAAAATTGATACTTTTTTATGGACATTGTTCAGAAAATTGTTCTTTACAATGTGATTGATTTGAAAATGTTTTAAATCATTTTAGTGTTGTATGGCAGAGGATTGAAAAAATAATTTTGGGAACCTTTTCGGTAATAAATAGCTTTTAAATGAAATACTCTAAGTTTAGCAATGGTTTAAGCTCGAATTTGTATCCGGGCAATCTGTTGCTGTATTTTTATGACAAATTGTACAAAGAAAAGATTTTTATTTGGTCGTTTTGAGGTTTCTAGCTTGGATGTTGGGGGGAAAGCTAGAAATCTGGTAAATTTGGATTGGAAATTTTTGATTTGAGGTCAAATATGTAATTTTGAGACGCTTGAGGCACATTCATAAGAAATTTGATGGATATGAACATGAACCCATCGATTTCTATCGATTTTTCTGAAGAAAAATCCTATAAAATCGAAAAAAAAATTTTGAAAAAAAGTTGCTCTAGACCCCCGACGAAATATTTCGCCGGACCCGGCAAAATGTCGGGGAAGAGTCCTTCTTTCATGGAGCCAAATATCAGACTAGCCGAATTTTTTATCTTCAGTTTGTTCTAGGAAACACACTGTGTGCTAAAGCGGAAATTTATAAATCCGTGATATTTTCAGATGCCTCAGTTTTCTCAAAACTTAAAAAAATGTTTGTTTTAAGCTGGTAGGTATTTTGAAATTTTTAATTTAGTTAAAATTAAATACAATTGAATTTCAAAACAATATTTAATGAAATTGATATGTTGCACATTCCTGCTCACAAAATGGCGACTTAAGAGTGCACAGCAACCAAGCAAGTTGTCTCATTCAAAAATTGACAAACTTATGTAACAATCTGATAGTTTAAATAGTCAAACTTTTTTTTGTAAATTATCTTGTTGCTAGTACTTTGGGGAATTAATGAAAAATTTATATTAATCGCTCCCGTAATTTTGAAGATACCAAAATATCTGTAACAAAAATCTTGGTGCAAAAGCTCTGGTTGATGTGCACTGTTAAACAGTGGTCATTAGGGTGCCCAGAATATGGGACTTTTTTTCAAAACCTCGCTCCACAAGCCGAATATTGTTCCTTGACCTATTTTAGGACTCTGGGCCAAATATGAGCAAAATCGGACATCATTTACCCATTGATACTCGGAGGTGAAGTTTGTATGGAAAAAATCGAAAAAATGTATGGAAAACTCAAGTTTCTTACGGTTTGGTCAGCACGGTGCGCTACTTCCATCCAAATATTCCCAAAAGTGAGATTCTTATTGAAAATTTAATGCTCTACAACTTTGTAGAACATACCAAAGCTGTAAAACTCGATCCTGAAAAGTTATAAGCGATTTAAAAAAGTCATTTATGTATGAAAAACAATTTTTTCGCCAACCCAAAAAACCGTTTTCCGCTTGTGGAGCAGGGGGTCATTTTTTCTAGGCACCCTAGTGGTCATATAAAATTTGTTGCTGTCCCTATTAAGAGCGAGTTTTTCACCGATGTGAAACAGGTCGTATCGAGGTGCTCCGATTTGGATGAAACTTTCAGGGTTTGTTTGTCTATACATGAGATGAACTCATGCCAAGTATGAGCCCTCTACGACAAAGGGAAGTGGGGTATAACGGGCATTGAAGTTTGAGGTTCAAAAAACATGAAAAATCTTAAAATTGCTCGCATTTCTGTAAAACGTCATCAATTCCAACTCTCTTAGATGCATTCGAAAGGTCTTTCGAAGCCCTTCAAAATGTGCTATAGACATCCAGGATTGGTTTGACTTTTTCTCATAGCTTTTGCAAATTACTGTTAAAAATGGATTTTTTTAAAACCTTAATAACTTTTTGCAACAGCCTCCAACACCCATACTCCCATAGGTCAAAAGATAGGTAATTACATGGACTATAAGCCTACGGTATTAACTTTTTGGCCAATCGCAGTTTTTCTCATAGTTTTACGATTTTTCTAGAACAAACATTTTACAACGTTAGTTTTTGCCCTGTAGGCCAAGAAGACGGCACTTTTTGGTCTCAATTTTGTCATATTCGGAATCCTCAGAAAATTTTACATTAGATTGAGGTGTTGAAATTTTGAATTTGATTGGAAAAAATGCCATTTAGAATTAATTACAATATTATTTAGAATTTTGTCGGATTAGGGGTAAAACAAGTTTTCGCCTACTTGGTACAGCATTTGACGTATTGATCATAGGGTAAATAAGATCTATTTCTTTTTTCAAAAATGTTTTATTTAATTATTTTTTAAATCAAAATTACAACTCCAATACTTCTAACTTACGTGAAATTGACCGAGGATTCCGAATATGACAAAATTGAGACCAAAAAGTGCCGTCTTCTTGGCCTACATGGCAAAAACTAACGTTGTAAAATGTTTGTTCTAGAAAAATCGTAAAACTATGAGAAAAACTGCGATTGGCCAAAAAGTTAATACCGTTGGCTTATAGTCCATGTAATTACCTATCTTTTGACCTATGGGAGTATGGGTGTTGGAGGCTGTTGCAAAAAGTTATTAAGGTTTTAAAAAAATCCATTTTTAACAGTAATTTGCAAAAGCTATGAGAAAAAGTTAAACCAATCCTGGATGTCTATAGCACATTTTGAAGGGCTTCGAAAGACCTTTCGAATGCATCTAAGAGAGTTGGAATTGATGAAGTTTTACGGAAATGCGAGCAATTTTGAGATTTTTCATGTGTTTTGGACCTCAAACTTCAATGCCCGTTATACCCCACTTCCCTTTGTCGTAGAGGGCTCATATTTGACATGAGTTCATCTCATGCATAGACAAACAAACGCTGAAAGTTTCATCCAAATCGGAGCACATCGATACGACCTCTAGAACAAACCGAGCAGAATCTACAAATACTGCCTCTTAAGACTGTAGTCCCGATTCGCCCTCAGATGACGGTAATACAGTTTATTAAAAGTTAACCTTTTTTATATTTTCTTGATCTTCCAGGAATTCCACGATTTCCAAAATTATGTTCACCTATTTTGAAAACTTTGTGTGGTGAAACCATTGTATTGCCTCATTCCAAGGTGTTAACTAACTCTACACAAATATGGGTTAAATGCACCGTTGTTTAGTAATCAACCTACAATTAGATTGTATCTCCAAACATATTTTTTACAAATCTAGATTACTTTTTCAAAACAACTAATGCGCCATGGGTTTCCTATGTACATAGGACCTTTTGAAAAAAAGCGAGAAATAATCTTCACTTTTTCTATAAAATAAACAGAATGTGAGTTTTTACCGATTTTTTTTTTAAATTTTCTGTGTTCTTAAATGTAATTGTTTGATTTTTCACATAACATGTATTGAACATTATACATTCAGAACAAACTCCTGATATAATTATGTTTGTGCAAAAATCAGTTACACAATTTCACAATTTGTGAAAATAGCTCTTTCAAGTCCAAAAAAAGAAATAACCTGTATAAAACACATCACAAACACCTTCTTATTCTTGAGTCCACTAAGTATGAAAATCACTTGCTCAACTTAATGTTGCCTAAAAAACTTTAGCCTAGACCCTGCAACACCATTATGGACTATGTTGTCAATATTGAACCACACTTTGTTGAACACATCAAGTACTGCTTATTCAGCATTTTTTAAATGCTCGTACTGGTTTTCAAAAACTCGTACCTATCCCGAACGTTCTCCAGATAGTCCGCAACCCAGTCGATGGCCGCCTTCCCAAACTCCCGGAACTCGTTAACGTCCATATTCGCCATGCTGGATCCTTGTGTTTTTTTGTTTTTCACTTTACACAGTTCACTACAGAAACTTCAAAGTCCTTTTTGAGCAAATTTTTATCAAAGTCCTTTTTTCACAGTTTTCGCTTTAATCCACAAACGAGAGTTTTCCTTCAGGTTAATCCACCGGGTACTGCACCACCATCTCGACTAAACAATACTTGCCACCTTAACGCGCTCACGCAACCGAACTCGACCGTCAACTGAGCGAAAGCAGCCACGGTCGAGGCTTATTTATGCAAAGAACTGCTGACCACCACAACATGCCTTGCCATGCGCCGCAGGTTCAGCTGGATCCCCGAAAAAAAAAACATAATAAACCCAAGCCACTCCGCCAACCGCCACCTCTTCATAACATCTCAACGCATAAGATCTGCGCGCGCTCGGACGCGGCCATAAAAAAGGCTTCATCGACCACGCAGGTTACAAGACGGTGACCGGAAGGGACTCGACGCATCTCGGCCGGTCGCGACAGGTAAATAACGTCTCCCGCAGCATCCCAAGACTGACCCAAGAAGAGATGATATGCAAACAATGCCTGGCCATCTTCAGCCAATAATTAAGATGTTGACCGTTGCGTTGAGTAGAAGCGGCGCAACTTTCAGCGTTGTGTCCTCAAGTGGCCAACCGCCCAGGTCCTGAGTGGCGGCGGACCTGCCAAGACCTGGGTGATGCAATTATGGTGGCGCGGCCTCGCCACAGAGAGAGGATTCCCCAGACAAGTGGTGACCGCCGTCGTCGTCGTCGTTGTCTGCTGTTGTAGTCGCCGACGTCATTGAATTTGGGAGGTGATAACAGATTTTTGAGGGGTCGGTAGGGTGGTTCATGAAAATTAATTCGTATTTATTTTGAGCTCAAATGGAATACCAACAACCAATATCAAGGTTACCAATGTAAAATCTAACTGAAACTAAAAACTAAAAACTAAAAAATAAAAACTAAAAACTAAAAACTAAAAACTAAAAACTAAAAACTAAAAACTAAAAACTAAAAACTAAAAACTAAAAACTAAAAACTAAAAACTAAAAACTAAAAACTAAAAACTAAAAACTAAAAACTAAAAACTAAAAACTAAAAACTAAAAACTAAAAACTAAACTAAAAACTAAAAACTAAAAACTAAAAACTAAAAACTAAAAACTAAAAACTAAAAACTAAAAACTAAAAACTAAAAACTAAAAACTAAAAACTAAAAACTAAAAACTAAAAACTAAAAACTAAAAACTAAAAACTAAAAACTAAAAACTAAAAACTAAAAACTAAAAACTAAAAACTAAAAACAAAAAACTAAAAACTAAAAACTAAAAACTAAAAACTAAAAACTAAAAACTAAAAACTAAAAACTAAAAACTAAAAACTAAAAACTAAAAACTAAAAACTAAAAACTAAAAACTAAAAACTAAAAACTAAAAACTAAAAACTAAAAACTAAAAACTAAAAAACTAAAAACTAAAAACTAAAAACTAAAAACTAAAAACTAAAAACTAAAAACTAAAAACTAAAAACTAAAAACTAAAAACTAAAAACTAAAAACTAAAAACTAAAAACTAAAAACTAAAAACTAAAAACTAAAAACTAAAAACTAAAAACTAAAAAACTAAAAACTAAAAACTAAAAACTAAAAAACTAAAAACTAAAACTAAAACTAAAAACTAAAAACTAAAAACTAAAAACTAAAAACTAAAAACTAAAAACTAAAAACTAAAAACTAAAAACTAAAAACTAAAAACTAAAAACTAAAAACTAAAAACTAAAAACTAAAAACTAAAAACTAAAAACTAAAAACTAAAAACTAAAAACTCAAAACTAAAAACTAAAAACTAAAAACTAAAAACTAAAAACTAAAAACTAAAAACTAAAAACTAAAAACTAAAAACTAAAAACTAAAAACTAAAAACTAAAAACTAAAAACTAAAAACTAAAAACTAAAAACTAAAAACTAAAAACTAAAAACTCAAAACTCAAAACTAAAACTAAAAACTAAAAACTAAAAACTAAAAACTAAAAACTAAAAACTAAAAACTAAAAACTAAAAACTAAAAACTAAAAACTAAAAACTAAAAACTAAAAACTAAAAACTAAAAACTAAAAACTAAAAACTAAAAACTAAAAACTAAAAACTAAAAACTAAAAACTAAAAACTAAAAACTAAAAACTAAAAACTAAAAGGGTAATTCTCTACCAACTCACACGAAATCGGGAAAAGTTGCCCCGACCCCTCTTCGATTTGCGTGAAACTTTGTCCTAAGGGGTAACTTTTGTCCCTGATCACGAATCCGAGGTCCGTTTTTTGATATCTCGTGACGGAGGGGCGGTACGACCCCTTCCATTTTTGAACATGCGAAAAATGAGGTGTTTTTCAATAATTTGCAGCCTGAAACGGTGATGAGATAGAAATTTGGTGTCAAAGGGACTTTTATGTAAAATTAGACGCCCGATTTGATGGCGTACTCAGAATTCCGAAAAAACGTATTTTTCATCGAAAAAAACACTAAAAAAGTTTTAAAAATTCTCCCATTTTCCGTTACTCGACTGTAAAAAATTTTGGAACATGTCATTTTATGGGAAATTTAATGTACTTTTCGAATCTACATTGTCCCAGAAGGGTCATTTTTTCATTTAGAACAAAATTTTTCATTTTAAAATTTCGTGTTTTTTCTAACTTTGCAGGGTTATTTTTTAGAGTGTAACAATGTTTTACAAAGTTGTAGAGCAGACAATTACAAAAATTTTGATACATAGACATAAGGGGTTTGCTAATAAACATCACGAGTTATCGCGATTTTACGAAAAAAAGTTTTGAAAAAGTTACTTTTTGCGTTTCTCTTTGTTTCGTCGTCCGTGTCTGTCGCGGGTGACCATGAATGGCCATGATCGATGACGACCAACTTTTTCAAAACTTTTTTTTCGTAAAATCGCAATAACTCGTGATGTTTATTAGCAAACCCCTTATGTCTATATATCAAAATTTTTGTAATTGTCTGCTCTACAACTTTGTAGAACATTGTTACACTCTAAAAAATAACCCTGCAAAGTTAGAAAAAAAACGAAATTTTAAAATGAAAAATTTTGTTCTAAATGAAAAAATGACCCTTCTGGGACAATGTAGATTCGAAAAGTACATTAAATTTCCCATAAAATGACATGTTCCAAAATTTTTTACAGTCGAGTAACGGAAAATGGGAGAATTTTTAAAACTTTTTTAGTGTTTTTTTCGATGAAAAATACGTTTTTTCGGAATTCTGAGTACGCCATCAAATCGGGCGTCTAATTTTACATAAAAGTCCCTTTGACACCAAATTTCTATCTCATCACCGTTTCAGGCTGCAAATTATTGAAAAACACCTCTTTTTTCACATGTTCAAAAATGGAAGGGGTCGTACCGCCCCTCCGTCACGAGATATCAAAAAACGGACCTCGGATTCGTGATCAGGGACAAAAGTTACCCCTTAGGACAAAGTTTCACGCAAATCGAAGAGGGGTCGGGGCAACTGCTGTGTGAGTTGGCGGAGAATTACCCAAAAACTAAAAACTAAAAACTAAAAACTAAAAACTAAAAACTAAAAACTAAAAACTAAAAACTAAAAACTAAAAACTAAAAACTAAAAACTAAAAACTAAAAACTAAAAACTAAAAACTAAAAACTAAAAACTAAAAACAAAAAACTAAAAACTAAAAACTAAAAACTAAAAACTAAAAACTAAAAACTAAAAACTAAAAACTAAAAACTAAAAACTAAAAACTAAAAACTAAAAACTAAAAACTAAAAACTAAAAACTAAAAACTAAAAACTAAAAAACTAAAAACTAAAAACTAAAACAAACTAAAAACTAAAACTAAAAACTAAAAAACTAAAAACTAAAAACTAAAAACTAAAAACTAAAAACTAAAAACTAAAAACTAAAAACTAAAAACTAAAAACTAAAAACTAAAAACTAAAAACTAAAAAACTAAAAACTAAAAACTAAAAACTAAAAACTAAAAACTAAAAACTAAAAACTAAAAACTAAAAACTAAAAACTAAAAACTAAAAACTAAAAACTAAAAACTAAAAACTAAAAACTAAAAACTAAAAACTAAAAACTAAAAACTAAAAAACTAAAAACTAAAAACTAAAAACTAAAAACTAAAAACTAAAAACTAAAAACTAAAAACTAAAAACTAAAAACTAAAAACTAAAAACTAAAAACTAAAAACTAAAAACTAAAAACTAAAAACTAAAAACTAAACTAAAAACTAAAAACTAAAAACTAAAAACTAAAAACTAAAAACTAAAAACTAAAAACTAAAAACTAAAAACTAAAAACTAAAAACTAAAAACTAAAAACTAAAAACTAAAAACTAAAAACTAAAAACTAAAAACTAAAAACTAAAAACTAAAACTAAAACTAAAAACTAAAAACTAAAAACTAAAAACTAAAAACTAAAAACTAAAAACTAAAAACTAAAAACTAAAAACTAAAAACTAAAAACTAAAAACTAAAAACTAAAAACTAAAAACTAAAAACTAAAAACTAAAAACTAAAAACTAAAAACTAAAAACTAAAAACTAAAAACTAAAAACTAAAAACTAAAAACTAAAAACTAAAAACTAAAAACTAAAAACTAAAAACTAAAACTAAAAACTAAAAACTAAAAACTAAAAACTAAAAACTAAAAACTAAAAACTAAAAACTAAAAACTAAAAACTAAAAACTAAAAACTAAAAACTAAAAACTAAAAACTAAAAACTAAAAACTAAAAACTAAAAACTAAAAACTAAAAACTAAAAACTAAAAACTAAAAACTAAAAACTAAAAACTAAAAACTAAAAACTAAAAACTAAAAACTAAAAACTAAAAACTAAAAACTAAAAACTAAAAACTAAAAATTAAAAATTAAAAAATAAAAATTAAAAACTAAAAACTAAAAACTAAAAACTAAACACTGAAAAAATTTGTTTGCCTTTAATTTTTGAAGCCAACAACAAAACATCGAATAATATTTGTATGAACTTCGAATTATGAAATTCTGTAACGGAAATAGTAGTTTATGCAACAAGTTGCAAAAAGAGGATTTTTTCAGCACGAGTCGTACATTTATCCAACGAGGTTCACCGAGTTGGATAAATATGAAGAGTGCTGAAAACATCAAGTTTTGCAACGAGTTCCATACAACATTTTTTGCAATTCCAAAAAACACACATTGAGTGAAATTTTATGTCAAATTTTCATGTAATTTGTCAATAAATCGTTTAAATCAAAAAATGTTGAAAAGTGTTACTTTTCGAAACAAGTGCTAAAAAATTCAACTTTTCAGCACCCATTTGAGTGCTGAAAAGTAGAACTTTTCAGCATTTATTTTGAAATGTGTTGCTATTCGATTCTGTTATTTTTGGTACAGAAAAGTAGGCTATTTTGTCGTTCAAGAATGACAGGAAAAGTAAGTAGTTTCACGACGGAATTGCAAAAATGTAATTGAAACATTTTTTTTGCAATTCTTTCGTAAACCAAAACGCGATATTTATCGAATTCAGCAAATCTTGTACGATTCGTGTAGAAATTTTTTTTATGCAACTTGTGGCATAAACTTCTATTTCGATACAATGTTGTTAAACATATAAAAAACATAATATGTTTTTTTTTTACTATGAACCACCCTAATAGTATACTGATCAGTTGGTAATAATTATTTAATAACTGTTGCATAACGAGCCGAACAAAAAAAAAACTAAACCCAAACCGTCGCGTTAACAGCGTCCCAATTTCACCGGAAGAACATATAATAAAGTCTCACTTTGATACTGTCCCTCGACGACAAGGTAGCCTAATTAATTAATCGAAGTCAGTCGGACAGCAGTGGAAAGTGCAAGTCAGTCGGTGGACCGCAAACTTTAAATTTTGGAGAAAGAAAAAAAATGCTTATTATGATACTCTCGCGTGACTTGGTGCATGTTTTTTTCGTCGTTTTTATTGGTTTTACTTTTATTTATTTACGATCTTTTAACGAGGTGCTGAGTGTCTGGAGAAGTAAATTTAACCAAGAAATCTCAATGGACACTTTCGGAAGCTGAGCATCGTGAGAGTAAATATATGCTGAACAGAGGATAATTTGGTCAAATTACTTATCGTGGTTCGTTTAGCACGTAAGAAGCTTATTCAAGATGCACTTTTGTTGGCCCGCCGATATCTTTCAAGTACCTCAACAAAACCAGTTATCGGATGGAATTGAATAATTGAGGGGACATGGGAAGCTTTCGAGACGGGTCGTTATGTACGAGAGTGGAGATTTTTGGGCGATCTTCACCGTTGACCTGTGACGTGGGATAACACGTGAGATAATTGCAGCTTTGGGGTCAAAAGGGGTTCCCAATGAAGCTCATTGAGTGTTGAAACTTTCTACGGCTATTGCACACAGTTGAAGCATTTCCGGGTTAGAAACTGGTTGCCCAATTTTTAAGGCTGGAAATAAGTCGAAAAAAGTTCGGTACCTAAATGTTCGTTAAAAGCCCTTCAATAATTCACACCCTCGCTCCACTGTCCTCTTTGGGAATGGTCTTCCCTCATGGGACTCACAAACAGCCCAATACGGTGCAACTCTTGCCAAAACAGAATGCACTTTGCTGCAAATCCCACGTGGAAACACCATCCTCACTGACGGATTTCACAACGCCGTTTTGCCCCGGAGTTATCGAGAGCCATTTTGGAAAATGGCACGCATTTAAATAATTTAACGGGGTTTTCCCCGATTTTTTTCAGGTGTCGATACTGAGCTGATGTTTCCAGTCGGTTGCCCTTGTTACCCCCCATCTGGCTGGATTGAAACTTTCAGGGTGGTTATTCCCAGCTTTTCTGCTTCTGGCAACTGGCCATTTATATGCATTTATGAGCTCAAATACCATTTCTCTCACTCTCATCAATTATTATGTTTTTGCGCTGCAAGCTAAATTTTGTTAATTTTTTAACAACCGTGAAAAGTGTTGATGAAGGTACGAAGGTACAAAACAAACACGACGCCAAGTTGAGGGCTGACACAACAAGCAGGGATTGTTGCATCATGTAAAGGTTGGTACAAACTGAACCTTAAACTTGGGGAAACTGACTTGAAATTTCAAAACATGCTGGAAAGATGGTATATTTTAAATTTTCAATTAATTCATAACCACAAATGGCTTATGAAACAAAATTTGAAATTGAATCATTTGGAATCTTTATTTGAATAAACTAAAATAAAACACATAATCGAACTTATGTTTAAAGTCCACATACGTTCGAGCTGAAACATTGCTGACAAGCTGGACCAAAACGAACCAAAGGGTATCTGATTCTCTGGTTGGGGGTGGCGAAAGGAAATCACGGGCGATTTTTCATCTGAATGGAGTTGTCTGCTCAGGGGAAAAGCTTAATTCAATTGCTGGCTGATGGTGTAGAAGAGAGAAGCTTTAAGCAGCCGAGAGTGATGGAGAGAGATTTTTTTCTGTTGTTGTTGTTGAAACAAATGGGTTCAGTGTCTTTTGCAGGTTGTTGAAAGGTATTTTTTTATTTAGATTACTTGACTTAGTAGACAAAAATGCTACAATTCCAAAATTTTTATTTATCTTTCTACTTATGTTGTCCTACATGTAAAAGAACTGAATTTCATAATGTGGTGAAATCAATGCCACGGTGCTGTAATGAATTCAGTCACTTAGTTTTAAATTAGTGTTTCTCATAAAGTAAAGTATTTCCACCTGGGAATTTAGAGGAAAAAAAACTGATTATCAATTTTTGAACATATTTCCATAATATTTTTAATGTAATTTTGCTTATTGAACAGAGTTTTTAAAAAGATAAGTTACGTATTTTCCAAAAAGAACCATTTTTATATTTTTTTTTTTGAATTCTTATGTTACGGAAAATAAGATTAGATTTTCAAATTAAATTAAATTAGTCAATATATTAAAAGCTTTTCACGGGAGCGAATGACCCATAGTTTAAAGTTCCCCTAATAAAATCAACAACAACAGCATGAAAAGCTTTTTCAAATTTATATTTTTTCAACTCCTTCTTGGAATATTGCATTTTCCGCTATCAGAAACCCAACCTTTGATAAAAGAAGGTTCTGTAAGCAGTTATCAAAATTATAAATGACTGTTGATTATCGAATTAAACAATATTTTTTATCTGTTTTATTTTCTTATATATTAAGATTCCATCGCAGCCAAAATGGCCGCCATTTTGGATTACATATCATTTATAAATTTAAAGAATTTTAGCATTGCGTTTCATTTCAACGTCTCGAAAAAGACAACGTTTTCGCTTATCTCAAGTAAAATTTAATTTATAGGACCTTTAAAAAACTCTAGTCATAAAATAATTGATTTAGTTTAAAAAATATCCAAAAATCAAATGTTATTATTTTTTAGAATATTTTTATGATGTGCAATTGTAATCAGTTAAAAAAATGCATTTTTATCAGATGTCTCGCTTAATTTTTTAAAAGGTTCTATGTAGAGTGATCTAGATTTAATTTTATTGCTTATGTCGGTCCAACATCCGTCACAGCAATGTCGAATCGCGCCAAACTTTTGATCGGCATGGTTTTGTAATGCTGGCTGATGAAACATTTCATATCAAATCCTGGTCGAGGAAACATTTCTCTCATTATTCACTTACCGCTCAATTTAAGAAAACGTTAACGATTTTGGGCTGTGGCTAAATAAAAGGCCACAATAATGTGCATGTCGTTAACGGATGATTTAATTGTTTATTTATTTACCAAATGAGAGTTTTTTTTTTTCAGTTGCTAATAATGTTTATGTTTTTTGAAATGTTTCATAAGTCAAACCATGCCAGCAAAAACTTTGGCACGGATTGACTCTCTTTTGCTAAATGTCAGCCTAACATGTGTCACAAAATTTGTGCAGTTGTAAATGTTTCAAAAGAAATCCACCAGAATCATCAATCTAACAATACGAATGAAATTGAAAACTTGCCAGGCTGCAATAGTTGAAATGGGTGAAATATTTCGCATCATGTTTGATGCAAGTTTTTATTCAAGTTTTACTGGTAAAACAAAACAGTGATTGTTTGATAACTGGACTGTAGTCCAGAAGCAATTAAAAGTCAGATTTTGTTTTCAATTTTTTTTTTTAGTTTTTAGTTTTTAGTTTTTAGTTTTTAGTTTTTAGTTTTTAGTTTTTAGTTTTTAGTTTTTAGTTTTTAGTTTTTAGTTTTTCGAAGAATTTGAAACAAACACACGTTTTGAGCATAATAATTTACTTTATTCATTCATATTTTATAGCCAACATTCAAGTAACATTTAGGGACATTTTTAAAAACAACAATGAGTATACGATTCATTGTAACTAAGTTCTATGTACACTGGAAGGATGGTTTCAAATGCCTTCGTATGTTATGGTCCCGCTTTTTTTTACAACAATAATAAAACAAACAAAAATATACTTTTACAAGTGAACATGACATGACAATGCGTGTTTCAATATTACTAGTGGGGCGTTGAACAAGAGAGAGATTTTAATACGTTTTTCAGGAACTGATGATTCACTTCTTTTCGGCCAGCAGCTCGTCGGCGGAGGCGGCCACCTCCTTCCACGAGTAATCTATGTCAGCGGCCTCGGTAAATCGGGAACAAACCGCCATACGTAGGAAGTACGTATCGTTAACCTTCGATGGCACCAGATGAATCTTACCACGTCCGTTGATGCGCTTGAGCAGTGCTTCGTTCAGCTCGTTGGTTCCCTTCAGTCTAAAGCAAGCCAGTCCCATTTGAACAGTGCTGAAGATCTCGAAGCGCTCATCCGCAACGCACAGGGCTTCGAACTGCTTGGCGAAGGCGCAGTGGCGACGGATGTGGGCCTGGATGTTCTCAACTCCGTACAGCCGGAGCACGAACCACAGCTTGAGGGCACGGAAACGACGACCCAACGGGATTTGCCAGTGACGGTAGTCCGGAGCGGATCCCTGCATGTCGTGCTTCAGGTAGAGCGGGTCGACGTTGAACGCGTTGACGATCCAGTACGGCTCCTTGAGCCACATGGCACTGCAGTCAAAGTTGACCAGCATCCACTTGTGGGGGTTAAAGTTGAACGAATCGGCCGTTTCGATTCCCTTCATCAGCGGACGGTACTCGGGACAGACGAAGGCCGACCCGGCGTACGCAGCGTCCACGTGGATCCAGACGTTGTACTTGTTGCCGACTGGACCGAGCTCGTCGAGACGATCGAACGCACACGTGTTGGTCGTTCCCAGGGTGCACACGGCGTAGAACGGAAGCAGTCCGTCGGCCAAGTCCTGCTTGATGGCCGCCTCCAGCGTTTCACCTCGCAGTTGCAGGTTCGAGTCGGCCTTCAGCGAGCGCAGCTTAACACCTCCGAGGAGTCCAGCTCGCTCAACGGATGAGTGGGATTGGTCTGATGGGAAGGAGATGCTTGTTTAATTTTGGACTGACAAAATGTACCACCACTTTACTCACTTGAAGTGTATCCAACCAGCTTGGAGACGATCGTGTTCTCATCCCACTCGGGATGTTCTTCCTGGGCGCGCTTGATGGCCTTGGCCTTAGCGCCGAGCAGAGCCACCAGCGTAGCCTCGCTGGCAGTTCCCTGAATCACACCACCAGCCTGACCTCCGGAACAGGCCAGGAATTCCTCCGGCAGACCCAACATCTTTCCCAGCCAGTTGAGCATCTCGACCTCCAACTCGGTACAAGCCGGGCTGGCAATCTACAAACAAAAATAAACCAATCACTTTAATTACTAATTACAAGGTGACCCCACCAAAACCTACCCAAGTGAATCCGATGCACGCGATGGCACCGCTCAGCATGTCGGCGACGATCGCCGGGTACGAGTTGGCGGTCGGGAAGTACGCGTGGAACTTGGGGCTGTGCCAGTGGGTCACACCGGGCATGATGACGCGCTCGATGTCCGCCATCACGTCCTGCCAGCTCTCGGGCTTCTCGGGAGCCTCCGCCGGGATCAGCGGGCGCAGGTAGCCCGGTTGGACCTCCGGAAGAACGCGTCTGCGAAAAAGGAGAACGTCGTGACAAATTAGCTCAAGATCATGGCTTAATTAGAGCAGTGTTTCTCAACCTTTTACGTTCCATTCCCCCCTTGGCTTATTTTCAAGAACTCAATTCCCCCCCCCCCCCTCCTACCAGTATTTTGAAGTTACTGGTTTCAACTGGTTTTAATGCATAAATATAATCACAAATTTTAGATGTTTACATAAAGATCACAATTTTCATAACAAATTAAAGTGTAAACTACGAAATAAAGTGATGTACAGACAATTCTTTAGCTTTAACTGCATATTCAATTAAATAAAACTCAAAATAAATATTTTATGACAGTTTTATTAAATTTGTTTCTGTTTATTTCCACTAAACTACTGTTCTTTAATATGTAATTCAGTGTTCTGCTGATAATCTGATCCATTTTAAAAAATAATGATAATTGAAAAAAAAATGCCAGGAATGTTTCTAATAGACAAAAACTCATCAAAATATTACTTGAAAATAACGTTTTTTTTCCTAAGCTTGAAGGTTGCAAAAATTCACAGCAATTTTTATAAATTGTATTCCCAAAAATGAAAAAAAAAATGAAAACCCAACTTTAAATCGTGTCCAAAAAAAACAAATGCATGAGAAATATTGAAAAAATCTATATGTATTGTTTCAGTAAATGTGTAACTTCACAAAAACTTAAACTTTTAAAAATCAAAGAAACTGAAAGATGCATAGAATTGTCAAATAATGTTTTTTAGTGTTTTTTTTTCAAATTCTTTTAAAGCCATTGAATTTTTATGGAATCCTCATTCCCCCCCTAGAAAGACCGAATTCCCCCCCAGGGGGGAATTCCTCACCGGTTGAGAAACACTGAATTAGAGGTTGCCAAGAAGTGCATGATAGCGATCTAGCGGAAGAAGCGATCAAAAAGAAATCGATCGCAAAATGATACAAGTCACGTTCAAGATCACTGTACCGGCACCACTTTGGACAAGGACAGAAATGAAAGGAGTTTTTTGAGTGGAATTGCATCACACTTCGTTTGAAAAGAAACGGAAACAATTTTTTTGGGCAATTGCTTGATTGTCGTAAATTAATTAACTGTGACTTAGCTGGTAGAACCGATAAATTTAAACAAAAGATTGCATGAACTCAAATTATTAAAATCTACAGTCACGAATTGACGTACCAACCTACAAAAAGTTTAGAACCGATGACCTTAAAAAACTTAAATTTGACTGGTTTGAATTTCGATTACCAAACCATCAAGCCTGAAAGGGTTAAAACCATCAAATAGAAATTGAAGATATCCATTCAACTGTCTAGCTTGACAAACACGATCAAGTGGAAATCCCCCCTCAAGAGTCACCATAATACGCCCGTATGGAATCCCCTGAACGCACATGACGCACATTCCCCGACCAATTAGCTGCTGATCCGTACCGGTTTGCCGCATACATCGGAAGCCGAAACAGGTTTCACCTTAATGCTACCCCAGTCAATCAATTGCCCCCTTCAGAAGTTTATTAGCTGCGTTCCGCGTTAGTAGTCATGCCAACGGAGTTAGCTCGTGCAATGTTTGATCTTGAACTTGAAATCTAAACCAGTACGCATTCGTTACTACCGCACGACATCGCCGCGTCTCTAAGCTGGGCTAGGTCAGTGAAATCTCGCCAGCGACTTACGACACAACGCGATTGTAGATCGTAAGTGGATTAGTTGGCGAATACATTAGTTTTAAAACAAATAAATCCTGCTCTGATCTGCTGATCGTGAACGTCAAGAACTTGTTCACGAACAAGAGATTCTGATTCGAGAACCTTGAACCGGCTAGAATGCCTGCCTGTGGAGCCTGTTCTGGAGACTAAACTTGAGGAATCGATTTATCAACCACACGAACACCTGTTCCCACAGCGTGATCGCGACGTTTTTGCTGGACAACTCCGAGTCGGCAACGTGTAGGAGGTGTGAATTTGTCTCTTTTTTGTTGTTGCTGTGCAAAATCTCCACCAACTTGAACAGTGACTGGTCATGACGAATGATCACGACGTGAACCTTGAGGCATGCTGTAGCTGTCGAAGGTATTAAACACTGCCGAGAGTTCTGCGGACCTTCTAGCAAGCCTGTTCTTGAGCCTCAGAGAAATCTTGCCCAACGTTGTTGGCTTTAAGCCAAAAACGGGGTCTAAACAGCGGCACTAAAAGTCTAATTTTAGCGTTAGAGGCCTTAAAGCAGGGTGTTTAGTATTCGGGGCAGAGTATGCATCGGGTGTTTTGGAACGCAACAACTCTAGTTTAAGGTCTAGACGGCCCGTACTGAGGAGTCTCGTCTGGCTCACACGCAAAACATTTAACCTACAACTGCTTGTAGCTGATTTTGCAGTGTCTGGGTCAAGTGCAGTGTACTGACTCTCCCCTCCGACTCTGCCGGGCATAACTATGTAGAACTGATTCATAATTGTGTTGCGAGGTGCAAATTGGTTAAATTGTAAATTGGTGCTGGCAAGTGCCAGTGCGGAGGTTAGTAGCAAGAGTTGATTGAAACGCGTACATACTTGGAATTTATCATTCTGGGAAATTGCAATGTTTATCACTCAGCATCGCAAGTAGTTTCATTCAGAAATTTAACATCCAATAGCTGTATCTCAGTTAATTTACAACCTATTTACCTCAATTTTATCACTAAACGTATCAGGAATTTCTAGAATAATCAATATTGTAGTTGTAGTATAAAAATATGAATATAAATATCTTTTCACAAACAAGGACAAAAAACTGTGCAATTAACAGTCAAAAATCAAAATCAAATTATTCGCTCAACAGCATTGCCTTGGCGTTCTCGATTGCGAGATTCCTACCCGAAACTAGGCGTCCGAAGGCTTGATTGTTGAGGCAATTGCAAACCTCTTTTTACACCTAAGCTTCCATCCACCTCGGGATTCGAACAGATGACCTCTGGAATGTTAGTCCAACTGCCTACCAGCGACTCCACCGAGGCAGGACCCAGGGAGACGACTCCTACACCTGGACTGAGCTAACGACCTAACCTCTAGGTTAGACCGGGACCAACATTTACTTCCCTGTCCGACGGAAGGCGTGATCCGACAAATCTCGTCTCAAAATTTGCCACCGGGACCTTCTGGGATCGAACCTAGGCCGACTGGGTGAGAGGCAATTAACAGTCTGTACTCGATTATCCGAAACCCCGATTATCTGAAGATTTGATTATATTAAGGTTTCTAGAGAAACTTTAGGTAATCTATTCATGAAAAAAATCTTTTTATTTTTAGGTCAAATTTTAGTTTTTTCAGCGATCTCAAATTTGATGAGACTGAAGAAGTGTGTTAATTTGGTTTATTTTGATTTAAATTTAGAATAGGCCAAGAACGCATAAAGTGTTTTTTTTTTCAAGCATTGGCAAATCAAGAAGAAATGACAATCTTATTTAAATTCAATAGCACTATAATAAGATTTTTTAATAAAATTAAAAGTCACTGAAAATCGATGGATTCACGTGCAGATCTATCAAATGTCTTAAATATTAATATGCCTTGAGGGACTCGTAATTACATATTTGACTAATATTCGACCTCAAATAGTTTCCGAACCAAATTTGCCTGATTTCTAGCTTTCTTTGAAATAACACTAAAATCCATTAAAAAAATTAAAGTAAATATGCTCACTGGGAATACTGACCGGTAGGGGATGGGTTTCGACTAGCGGCGTGCTGGGTTTCCAATCCAGAGGTCATGAGTTCGATTCTTGTACCGGGATGATGAAGTTATCTGTTCATTTCCCAAAAGGTTCCAAAAATTATTTTTCAATTCTCTGCCATATTAAACCATGTAATTTTAACGCTCTACAACCTAACCCCGCCTCTAAACGGGTTTCGATCTAAAAAAATCGTCGAAAATAAAATTTTCGACTAATTTTTGATCTTTAAAAAGCATTGGAAAGAAGAACTCTTATAATTTTAGAAAATTTTAAGGTTGGAAATTTAACTTGTTTTATGTAACTTATCCAATGTTTTTAAAAATGTTATTTTTTTTTATTCGTCAACTTTGGGTAACTAACACTTTCTATATTTTAAGTAAAAAGAAGTATGCAGTAATTTTGGTAGTGTCCTATGCCTCTTTTAAATCGTAAAAAATATTAGATAGGCAAAAAACTACCAAAAACAAACATAAACTAAACAAGATAAATGCAAATTAAAATACTAAAAATAAAACAACAAAAGCATAAAACAAGAGAAGTAAAGTTTTTCGTAGAACAAACGTCGTTCAAAATGACCTCTTAAAAACGGGAAAAATAAAAAAATTCGAAAAAATTGGGCAGTAGAGGGTTAAAACATTTTTGAATCCATCACATTGTGGAGAACAGTTTCTTGAAAAAAAATCCCTAAAAAATTATCAATTTCGATTCAATATAAGCAGAGATATATCCAATTTTGTCAAGTAAAAAGTGACCTTTTCAAAAATCCTAGATTTAATCCCTATTCAAACAATGAACACCGTGTATTTGTAATGTTGATAATCATTTTTTTTTAAATATATAAAATCATATCAAATTTGGATGAAAAAGTTAGGTTATCAGAATCATAAAAAAAAATTAGTAGGCGGTGTTCTTCACCGCCGGAATTAAATCCAGAAATGTTGGATAGCATATCTCTATCTCTAAACGGGCATAATGGGATTTCCAGCTTTAGTTTTGGGGTTATTTCAAAGGAAGCTAGAAATCTGGCAAATTTGGTATGGAAACTTTTTATTTGAGGTCAAATAATGTTCAAATATATAATTTAGATTCTCTCAAGGCATATTCATGAGGAATTTGAAGTTTTCTGTAGAAAGTCTTACAAAATTTAAAAATAAAACTTCAAATAAAATTAAGTTTTTCTAGATTTTTCGGCGAAATATTTTGATGGAACCCGCAAAATGTTGGGAAAGAATCCTTTTTTCATGGTGCCAATTATAAAAGCTGCCAATTTTTTTTTATTTAATTTTGTTCTAGGAAACACACCGTGGCGACGCATGGAAATGAAGGAAATTAGGTAAAATTGTAGTAAAAGTTATTGAAATGTAGTAGAAGAAAACTGTAAAAATTGAAAAGGCTTCTTATTGTTTGTTGAAATATTCTAAAGTATGGAGTGGTCTCACACTTAACATTCTTTAAACATAATACTTTTTTCAAACATGCTTTAAATATTAAACAAGCAATCGAAAAAAATCACAAATATTTATGACAAAAACAAACTTCTAGAACAACCGCAAACATTCAAGATCAGTCACATAAGCTCCAACAAAGGAATTTATTGTTCTAATTGTCATGCCAAAATGCATCTGTTTCTAATTCCTACTCCTACACATGGGAGTCCCCTCTAATCAATTCTAGCCAAAAACTAATGATAATTAAATTTTCAAACCATTATATAAATCCCCCAAAAAAAAGTCCAACACTGTGTCTCTTCTACACTCAAATTGCCTTCCGAAAAAAAATCCCCCGCTCGGTCAACCGGTTCTGCAACTTTCGGGCTGCAGTTTGGCTACTCTTGCAGATCCCTTTCTTTCTTGCATGCCCGATTTCGGAGAGCTCTGTTGACTCACTGGGAAACCTACCTGTCGCGGATATTTTCCAGATAGTTGGCGATGTAGTCCACCATCTCCTTGGCAAAGTCCTTGAATTCCGGAGCCTGCATTTCGACCTGTTACGAAATAAATGAAATTGAAAGAATCAATCAAATTTGGAAATGAAATAAAATTTAAGGTTAGAACAGAGCAAAGGGTTAGTCAACCAGAATCACTCACCACCGGAGGGGCCTCAAACCTGTTAGTTTCCATGTCCCAGTTAGTAGGATGCTTGCGAGATTAGTAAGTAAGCGGGTTAAAGTGGTTTGTATACCTGTTTATAGTGCTGATAGTGATCAGGAAGTGGGAAACGGTAGAATTTTGGCTTTAAATATGAACAAAAAAAAGATACAACAAAACGAGTGGACCAGCCAAATTACAGAATTGAACTGAGATCGCTAGATGGCTGTTCAGTAGAACGTTTGCGAGAACAATGGATCGAGTTAGTGTGTGAGTTTGTATATCTTTAGGTGTAACATGTGATCTTTGCTATAAAACTGATCATCAGCTGCCTTATGTACACACAAGGTCATTACAAATATTTCCAAGAATATTTCTTCAATATTTTGGTGCAAAAAAACCTGCTTATTCTTTGAAAAAAAAAAAAACTTTTCGAATTGAAAGTAAACTACCTAGAATAGATGTTATTTTGTGAGCATTTTTTTCAATTCTTAATGTCGATGCCTCTGTGCTCCCTTATGCTAACAAGACAGGGAATCCAGGAAGCTTAGTACAAGAGAGCACAGAGGCATCTTTTTGTTTTAGTTTTATCATAAAATTAAAGATTACTAACAAGAAGCTTGAAACTTAAAATGCATATTTTTTTATTTATTTAATCATGTCACTTCGTAGTTTAAACAAATTATGTCAGAAAGTAAAGAATTTGCTAATCCATAAACTGCCCATGATCGCATAAATGTGCCATATGCATTTTCATCGTTTTTTAGTCAATGATGTAGTTTGCTTCAAAATCGTGTGCTCTTTCAGAAAAGCCTATAACATCCAGTACTTTGTTCTAGAAATCAGGAGGAGATCCAGTTTTTTCACAAAAACTTAACACGTAGCCTTATGTGTGGGACAAACTTCAAGTGCGTTTTTCTCAGCTTGCTGTTTTTGCATATGGGACATTTATGTGAACATGGGCAGTAAACCACTTGGAAACCATGGGGTTCAGCGATTGTCCACGCTCCAAGTTGTACAATAAAATTATTTTTTAATCCAGGAGATGGAAAAACTAATTGATATTTCTTGAAGTAACGTCATGATTCGAAATCCGGACACTTAGTAGCAAGCTTCCCTGCACCGTGCGGTACATGCGGTTCGCTTGCACCTCGGGTTTGCTTTGCACCTGCTTTGTTCGGTTTACACCCGTACCCGACTCACACGAACTGAGGGTATTTTGGTTCATCGTACCAGCGCACCACGACACTCTCGGTTCGCCGCGTCGGTTTTGTGTCTGGCACTCACCCATGGCATGAACCCGGTATATGAGCCAAGGTGCTTCACTCGTTACGAGCCGAGGTACGTGTCGTGGTACGCGCTGGCGGTACAAAACGGGTTCAATACCACGACACGTACCACGGCACGCTGGGTTCATGCCATGGGTGAGTGCCAGACACAAAACCGATAGGGCGAGCCGAGAGTGTCGTGGTGCGCTGGTACGATGTACCAAGATACCAATACACAAATGGGTTCAGGCACGTACCGAAGCTAGAAAACCAAACCCGCGGTGTGCGTTGGAACTGGCGCATGGGAAGCTTGCTTAGTAGCATATCATTTTTGTTATAGCTGACAAAAAATCATGTAATAAGTTGGAAATGAAGAAATCTCGATAAATCTTTCAAAAGGCCCTATCTGCATAGGAAACCCATGAGGGATAGGTTGTTTTGAAATTTAATCTAGAAATATCATCAGGATGTAGTATTAACAGTCAGTTTTAAGAGAATGCATGCAAAATATGTCTTTTCAAACATTTTTGATCAGAATTTGAAAATTGAAATGACTTGTTGTGCTTCGAATCCCGGACACTGATAAAAGCTGATTCGAAATCCGGACACTTTTGCTTCGAATTCCGGGCACTCGTTTTTGCTAATGAATCGCACAAATTTGGACTGAAATGTTAGTGAATGGCATTCTTTAGGTCTCAAATAAGCTGTTATCATCAAAACAATCGATATTTTATATAAAAATTTGCTTGAATTTATGGAAATCAAAACCATAAATTTCTGCTTTGCTTCGGACGCCGATGAAATATTTCACGTGAAATGTTTCGCATTTTTGGCAATCTTATAATTTTATTTTATTTAATTGTTTTGACATTAACTACAGCGTTCAAACAAACTTTAAATGAAAGTTGATGTTAGAATTCATCAAATAACCCATTTTTTACATTTATAATGCGAACTTATATCCAAATAATTGATAAAACAAGATTAGGTGTCCGGGTTTCGGAGCGTCCGGGAATTCGAATCATGACGTTATCGAGGATACTAAAATGTTTGCCACACAAATCTCCGTGCACGAGATTCTGGTTGATGTGCAATGATATTCAGTAAAAACGTAGCTCTTGTTTCAGAGATTTTTTTTTGTATTTAATTTTCAAGGTAACACGAATTAATAAAATAACATTTTCCTAATTATTTATTTGAGATTAAACAAATCTCACTCCTTAAGCCAAGTAACTGTTAAAATAATGATCGAAATCGGTTAAGGGTCGCTTTTTGTCGTTGAAGTTTTTTTTTTTCAAATCAACTGTTGTTTATTGAAAATCCAAAATATACAATCTGTCCATAACCTCAAAGTATGTTTAGAAAATTACAAAAGTGTTTTTTAACAAGTTTTTTGTTGTTCCATCGTGTATCTCGCAAAGATTGTGCTGCCAAAAGTGCTGACTTCAATCTACTATCCTTACTATCAATATCGGTTGCTAATATTTCTTCAGGATCATCGATCATAATTTTTAATTTTACATTGAGTATATTCTTTAGCCTTATCCAAACAATTACTGATCCTGTACAATGTTTTATCCTATGCTCCGTAGTATCGATAGAATTACAAAAATCACAAATATTGTTTTCTACACCTCAAAAGTTGGTGAACAAAAATCTTTTCATACAAAAACGTCTTTTTTATATCGCTAATAACTCGTCAGGGTTAAGTCGGACCGTTTTGCGGACTTCGACAAAATTGTTTGTCATAAAATTTTACATAAGAATCTCACACTCGACAGTGATCCGACTCATTTAACGCCACCTTTTGGAGGAATTTTATTTTTTGCTTTCCTCAAACTTTTTTTTTTCGAATTTACATACAAACTTAAATGATAAAAAGCGACTCTTAAACCATAATCGATTTGGATCAAAATTGGCACGGTTTTTTTTTATTTTTACCTTAAGAATAAAGCCAGGGGGTATCTCTTACGATTATCCAAAAAAAAATTTTCTTGTCGCACTAATGTTCATATATTTAAAAAAAAAACTCTCATAATAAAAAATTAGAATATTTTTTTGTTTATTTGAGTTTGGGAAAGCCTTCAGAAACGCATTCAGTTTTTTTCGGTTGTTTTTTTTTGTTTGGGGAAAATAATTTGGTACAATAAATTGTACCCTAAGTCTTCGTAAATTTTTATTTCTGTCTTAGAACGAACTCTTCTTTATGATGTTTTTATATAAATTATGTTTTTTGATTTTGAGATTTCGTCAAATCGTATTTTTTAACAGTATTCTTCCCAATCTCAGGTCTATATGGAGCTCAATGTTTAGATTTATTTTCTTATATCTAATCTTGGCCCACATTAAATGGAATTTTGCAGGAATATAATAACAAACATTTCAGAAAACACAGCAAAGATTGCTTTAAAACTGTATCAGTAAGTGCCGACGGATCGAACAGATGCAAGTGTGAATGTTGTGCATTTTAAACATGCTGAAATTCTATAAACAAATATTCAATCTGTTTCACTGAATATGATAAGAGCAATCAATTTAACTTTTGCTCCTTCAATCACTGTTAATTGAGTTATTATGCAAAGCACTATGGAGCGTAATTCAATTACAATATCGTCTTCTTGCTATCAGCATCCATTTCAGAGCATGCAAATTTGTAACTGAAGCTTCGACACTTGTTCGTTATCGTTCCGAAAAAAATAAACCGCTTTTCGAAGTAACCACAAGTTAATTTCCGTTCTAGGCCAACACCACCACCTCCACCAAAATTTAACGAACATTCACTCTAGTTAATGCTAGTTGAAGGACACACATTCTGGTCAGGTTTTTCTACAAACAACCCGTTTTCTGTTCAGAATTCCTCACAAGCCCCAGCAAGTCCTTGATCCACACCAACCACAATTCACTGTACCGTGATGGTGAAACACTTACAATTTTCAACTCTGCAAACTGGTTCAAATCCGAAAAGTTTAAAGCACTTTCCAAACGGTCTTTTGTCACAATAACCGTTCCTGTCACACTTGACCGATTCTCCACACTTGACCTGGGCCGGCGGCACCACACACCACGTCCGGAAGTTCAACAGGTCGTGCACCGGAAACCTGCAAAAGCACCAACAAGAGAGCTTTTTGTCACTCACACTCACACGCGGATTCCGGAGTTGCTTTCGATCGCGCCGTTTCTATGCTACTGAAAGCAGAATCTGGCCGTGACAGGCTTTTAAAGTTGTCGATTGTCGACTTCAACACACACGCCGCTGTTGTACCTCTACTCCGTTCACTAAGAACTTGCTGGCGGAGGCCAGTGGAGAAGTTGGAGCGCGCGCGCTGAGCGAAAACCCGAGAGAGAGAGCGAGAATTTGCAATATGTTGAATGAGAGAGAATGGCACGGTGGGATTTTACGATGGGGTTGGTGTTAATGAGGTGTTGGCGAGTTTTGGGATTATTAGTCACATCAGGTGCATGTTGCAGACAGTGAAATTTAATTTAAATTTCGGATCTATTAGTTGTAGACCTATTAGTTACAAACCTGTTAGAAAGATGTTTTTTGCTGGCTGATGTTGTCTATATTTTTCAATCGTTTCTAGAAGCGTTAATAATCAATCGATAAAAGTTTTTTTAGATTCATGGTAAATTTAACATCAACGCTTTTTTTTATGTTTTTCTTGTTTATCTGATTGAAATATTGAATTTCAGAATCTAAAATCTTTTTTAAATTCATCTTTAAATTAGTTTAAACTTTTTTTTAGGCAAATTTACAGTCAATTCCCTAAATTTATCCAAACAAAAAATTTAGAAATGGACAAAACTTTGAAAAAAAATCAATGAATTGACAAAAATAGGAAAGCGCAGCTTTACCTTACGCGAAATCAATTTCATTACTTTTCAATAAAATTCAACTTTACTTATAAAAATAAGGGTGTTTTTAAAGTTATTATTCCTTGATTTAAATGGTTTCACAAAATTCGCAGCACTGACCCCGAAGTAATTCTTGTTCTCCCCTTAAGCACATAAAATATTACAATGCATTTATTTATACAGATTGATTTTTTGTGTTAAAAATTGATTCTTAGAAAAGTTTTGCATTCTTCGCATCTCAATATCACAAGAAATTAAAAAATAATTCAGTGTTATCAGATAACAATATACGTAAAAAATCAAAATCAAATTGTTGGAACACATGATTGCTAGATAGATATAGATTTTTTTCTCTTTATAAAACAAGAACAAAAGATATTTGAAAATCATAACTTTTAAATGTTTTAAAAACTTGTTCAAGCCAAAGTTGGATTTTATCTCAATGTCTTAAAAAACTAAACAAGCACATAATTCTCTAAATTCAATTCACAGTTTAGAAAATAAATTTAAATTGATGAATGATATGCAAAGATATGATTGATTTTAAAAAATGAGATTAACTTTTAGGTCAATGTTACGTAGATAATTCACAATATTTTGTTCAAACCTTTTTTACTTTTTTATGTCTTTCTGTTCTGTAGTAAAAACATATGCAACGATTACTTCGAATTATAAAAAAATCTTCGCCGGTACACTCAACCCCCGGTGGTTGGTCACTTTTTCGTTTGACACTTTTTTAGTTTGTACCCCGTTGGTTGGTCAAAGTCAAACTAAAAAGTGACGAACTGTCACTTTTTACACGGCGCTCATGCACACTATCAAAACAAACGTTTGGTAGTGTGTGTGTGAACTCCGTGTAAAAGGGGTGTCAAACTAAAAAGTGACCCCGTTCGTTTGACAACAGTTGGTGCAAACCAACGGGGTTTGAGTGTATCATTCTTTAAAAAAAACCCTTTCTGGCCGGATGGGTCATATATGACCGAAAAATTCAAAATTCTCTAAAGTAGCCTATAATTTTCGTATGGTCCTCAGGATCATTATCCCATCATTAACTAAAAAAATATTTTTTTTGAAAATTCAGGCCTCAAAGGGTTAAACCGGTTCCATAAAAAAAATAGTTATTGTGTTGAGTAGTTCTCTACGATTTCGCAAACTTTTTAGCGTTTTTTTTTTATTTTTAATTTTTGATTTGGATGAACTTTGTGCATGCATTTCCTATGTCAAACTTTTTCGCGATTTTTTAATTATTTAATTTTTGATTTGGATGAAACTTTGTGCATGCATTTCCTATGACAATGGTCATTTTGCATCATTAGTTTTTCCATACATGTCTACATAAAATTGTGGGGGCTGGTCATACAAAATGGTTTCAAGTTTTATTTACGTTTGAGTATAACTTATTATTTTTTCATTGTTTTTTTGAATTTTTAAAATACTTCTTGAAAGAAAAGCACATCTGAAAAAATAGTTTTTGAAGATCTTAAAAAAAATTCTGCAATTTTCTCTCTGGAATTTTGAAAACTTTTTTTACGGATACGGAAAATCGCTCACAAAGAATTCGAAATGATGAAAATGATTTTTTCTAAGTGTCACCTAATTAGCCTGTAATTTTAAACTGATCATAACTGCTGGTTCGATTATCAATGTTAAAAAAAATAAATCTGCATAATTTTCTGATCTGATCTTTTCTTTAAAAATATTACTTTAATTGTATAATTTGCTCTAAACTATGAAAATAGGAAAATTTTCCTTTGTAAACCTTTTCTAAAACAAAGCTTGATTTTAAAATTTAGAAATTGAAGAGATCAGAAAAATTAATAAAAGTTTCAATTTTTTACATTTAAAAACGGACCAAATGGCTCAGAAGATGTCTTTTTTAGTCCCCTGAAACAAATAAAAAAAATATTAAAAAAGCTTATTTTGGGAATTCAACTTATAGTGATAAAAAGTAGAATTTAAAAAAAATAAAGAAAAAAACTGATACTTTTCCGAAAAGTCCTAATCATTCCATTTGCCATTTTGCCGAAGACTTGGTGTCATTTTGCTCATTTCCCTAATAAAATCAACAACAACAACCAAATCGCTCAGAAAATCCCTTCTCATACAGACTTTCATACATTTACATACCCATTTAGTATGATCAGCCCCCAAAATTGTAAGGATACTTGTATGGAAAAACTAATGACGCAAAATGACTTCTTTTGACATGGGGAATGCATGGCCAACGTTTTATCCAAATCAAAAAATACAAAGAAAAGTCGATTTGTGAAATCGTAGAGAACCACCCTGCTTAAATTTTTCATAGATCCAATGCTTGATATCTTCTAAGATCCCAGTAAAATAAAATCAGGCTAGTTACATCCGAATCTCAAGACATATTAGGGGAACAGCATCTAATTCCAGCGTGCCTCTAATGTTGACATATCAGCAGTTTGACATTCAATTACAGCTAATTAAAAGCGTTTTCAACTGAAATCGAGTGATAAATAGTTCAATAAGAAGTGAGCAAGCAATATTCTATCAAAAGATTTGCAAAAATAGTTGTTTAAATAGTGAAAATCAACAAATTGGATGGAGTTAGGAGCGAGTGCTTAACCTGCCAAACATACGAGAATTTACCCTATGCAAAGCATTCACAAATAAAAGAAAGCACAAAAAAAACAGAACATTTCTCGGAGGAAATAACAAGGAAACAAATTACACCTAAAAATATTTGATCTTTCCCAGATTTATTTCACTTAAACATTGATTACAATCTAAGGGAAATTGAAAAAATATGTGGGTATCCAACTTACAAAAAAATCTATGCAACAACAGAACCGCAAACGCACTCTACTTTTTGTATATATTTTCCATATTTTTAATCATAATTTTAGAGCAGTTGGATACATTTTAATCAATATACTATTACATAATTTGTAAGGCCATTCCACTTTTTTTTAATAAAATTGTCCCAAATTTTGATGTGAGATTAAAATTTCAAGCCTAATTTTTAAAATGCTCAAGCAAGATAAACCCAAAACGCTTAAAACATAATTTCAGTTATCCTTTTGAAAAATCCATGAATGTTAAATCATAGACTAGTTAAATTTACCCCAATTTGATGAATAGTTATTGTTATTCGTTTGCAGATATTGTTCTAATCAGTTAACTAAAGTTTTTGATGCTTTTGCATTGTAAATCATGTTTAGGCACGTTTTTTGCCTCCTAGAGATTATTATAAATGTCTGAATGTAAAATATGTTTATTGACCTTGTCTTGAAATAATTGCTTCTCAGCAATGTTGTCAACATCATTCCGATATTTATAGGACTTTTTCAGATAAACATCTAGGGGAGTGTGGGGTAATTTGGACACCCTAAGGAAATTGCTCTGTCACGAGCTGTATGGATATTTTAAAGGAATGTGGATGACACCAGAGGATAATAGAGACCATATTTGATGGAAAAATGTCATTCATTTCGATAAATTTTGATGAAAACCCCATTTTTATCGCAAAAATTAAAAGGTGTCCAAATTACCCCCACATTTTTGTGTGGGGGTAATATGAACACCCCTATGGGGTAATTTGGACATGCCTTGTGGGGTAATTTGGACATGCCTTGTGGGGTAATATGGACATACCTTGTGGGGTAATGTGAACACCTTTTGTGGGGTAATTTGGACACATGTTGAAGAATAAGTTTAACATTTGATTTTTTGAGCATGTTTTTTATCCTTCAACCTGGTTTTGTAATTGCTTTATATTTGAAGTATTTGTTTTGCTCACAATATTTCATCAAAGGTTTAAATAATGATTTTGTGATAGAACTATAATTCAATAGGAAGATAACAAATAGTTCAGTGTAGTATACATAATTTAATCATTAATACTGAAATGATTTAAACATTGATTCTGGATTAGGCACAAGTATAGTTTTTAGTGATTAAGGTATCGTTTATGTTTATATAAATCAATCTTTATATAGAATTTATTAGCCTGAAAATATCATTTATTTTTAAATTTTTCGTTCTGTAGCCCTTCAAATTTAAATATTATTGTAAACCAGCATAGAAATTAGAAATGTCAAAGAAATCAATTAAAAGCAATCAACATTAGAGTCTTGTTGAACGCCAAATGTACAGTAATCAGATTTTCATCAATTCGAATATTGGAATCAATTTATCTAAATTAAAAAATAGGGGTTTTGTGAAAGTGGTCATTCCTCACATTCCTTTTTGATTGTTTTGACATATTAAGTTAATCTAAATTTATCTAAATCCCATTAAAAACTCATCCTACCATGAAAGTTACTTTTTTGTTGCCTGACAGGTAGACTTTCAGGTATGTCCAAATTACCCCACAAGCCATGTCCAAATTACCCCCATAGCATTTTCTATCATAAATTGCAATTTTTGATGATAAAAATGGATAAAATGCACAATTTTTATACGTACATATCTCAGGCATCGTCCAAGCAATCCCCTTAAACAATAAATGTCCACTTTTTTTGCCAAATAACCTCTGCAAAACCTTATTTCCTAACCTTCAAATATTAGAATTTAAGGCAGTGCCAACCGGCCTTTGAAAACTTTTACATATTATACCAAAACTACTTAACCTATTTCAACTTTTTTGGTTTGTCCATACTCCTAGGCCATTACTAGTACTAGCCTTATCACTTAAATTGCCGTTTTCACTTTATATCCGAAGAAAACGTGATTTTTAAAGGGGTGTCCAAATTACCCCCACTGTCCATATTACCCCAAACTCCCCTACATTTTTTTTTTTGTAACGAAATTTCCCAGTTCAGCATTAAAAATAACTTTTTCATGTATTGATATCTGCATTTACTCAATAGTAAAAAATATTTATTTTCGCCCGACACTCCCAGTGTGTTAAGTGCACTTACTTCATACACTGTGCGAGAGGGAGAATCACTTTGATTTCTGCGAGAATTCACGAACAAACCACAACAACAATACCACCACTAAACCACATCTCAATGTCCACGACGATGTAGGTCTTCACGGTCAGAATGGGTGGGGGAGGGTTTGGGTCTGGGGTGTGAATCGGAAAAGCTTTCATCCCTCCAGAGGGTAGTTATTCAGTAAGTCAGTCAGTTTGAGTTGAGGGGGGTGGAGGGCACGAGCACACATAATACATATGAATGAAGTGGAAATGAGGGATAAAATCAGAAATCCCGCTCAAGTGTTTATATCGTTGTTCTGTGGAGCTGGCGGTTAGGGGTTGGGGTGAGGTTCGTGAATGAAAGACAATGTGGCTTGAGTTTCAAGCGATTTGGGTAATTAGGCTAATTGCTTGGTGATTTTTAAGGGATCGATTAGTTGAAAATTCAAATCATTTTGGATATAAGTAGTTAATTTAAATACCGTTTTAGGAAATTTGTAGGGGTACGAGTATTTCATAATCCTCTTTCCCAAAACATTACAACTAACATCTTATCTACTACAAATCAACTAAATGAAACAAAAACTACTGAAGTGTTCCTCAAACGCATTTATCGACTTCTGTTATCTCCTCCGAAAAACACTTGAAAACGAATCGCACTTCAGATAGACATTAATTCACCCTCTTTATACCCCCTAGAAGAGCCCACATTGCAATTCAACCACCTTCACGAACCGTAGAATAAATCACTGACATCATACGAAACGCACGAGGCGAAGGCAAAGAAAAGCTTTTATCGCGCCATTCTTCCTGCTAGCTTTGCTGATTCAAGTTCTCTACGCAGCATCCCACCCCCAGAAAGACGATTTTTCCTTCGTTTTCCCCAGAGTGGCAACGACAATGTTGAGTAGTAGCATGCGGGCGCAAGGAATAATGCTTTCTTGGAGCATTTCTTCGTGTTCTGTAAAGGAAAGGCGAGGGCAGAGGAAACCGGAAGCAGACCACTTGTTGAATGAGGAGTTGATGATGGCAGCAGTGGGACGGATTATCCGTTTCTTTTTTCTCCACAAACGAAACGTTGTGTAAATAATGGAAATGATTTCGCTGCTACAATGTGGGAAAAGTTGAATTTTGTGGAAATGTTGAGTTGACTGATTCTCAAATTCAATTTGAAACGTCAGCATTCAACAAGTTGTTCTTGCTAGGTCAACCGGAAATTTGTCTAAAATTGTACACAACAACAGCATGATTTGAACCCTCCCGCAGGGTAAACTGAGTCAACACAATTTCCTTTCTATGGTGCTAGATTTGCGTCTTTTGTGAATGAAACGAGTGTAGTGGCCAGGAAAGGATGCTCCTTCAAGGTTCGTTATCAACGCTTTCCCCAAGCAAACGGAGGATCCCCATCGAGGAAAGATAGCGCAAAAGTTGAACCGGAAAATCTGCTGGTGGGTTGATAGGGATGTGCTACTTCCATGATTTATTTCCACCCGATAAAATACAGTTTTTTTTCAGAAAATGTGTTTTTGGAATGTTTTTTAACCAAATTTCAATTTTTACATTTATGTCTAGAATCGCAAAATAAAATTGTACACAATGAGACAAAATCAACTTCTTCTTAAATTTTGTATCAATTCTAACACCCCTACACGCACGAGAAACTCCGGAACCGGCAGCCAGTATCAGGGACACAATTGGCAAAATTAAACTTTTCTAACGTCGTTATGAGTCGTTTAACTTTCCTTCCCCATTTATGCCTCAACTTATAGCATAGACGACATAGACGAAGAGTGCTAATGGCATTCGGTCGGTCGTGATTGATTTCAGGTCGAAGCTGGTAGAGCAACAGGTGGGTGAGCCAAAACGTGCCCACTTTGTGGAAGTGCGAAAAAATGTTCAATCGTGATACTCTAGCTGGCAGGGGCAGGAAATCAAATCAAGTTCAAGGTATTAATAGATGGCATATCGAGGTGGAAACGAAACATTGCCCAGCCGTTGAGAATAATCAGAACGTAACGTATAGACGAACTGCAGACGGCTGGGCAGTCGTTGCATGAGGTAGGAATAGAACCTTAAATTTGTTGAAGGAGGTAGAACACTGACTTTGTGACTGACGCCAAGGCAAAATGTGCAACGTTGAGTAAGCACCATGGCAGCAAATCCGTCCAGTCGAATTGAGGCTTAATTTTGCGTTGATACTGCAACCCCGAAAGTGATAAGCTTTTCATCGGATTAGATATTTTTCTCTTTATTGCCCTCTCGTGCCAGTCATTCAGTTATTTTATAGAGGAAATTGATAGAACAAAGCAATGATAACGATAAAAACGAAAAGTATTTTTTTTTGAATCATTTGAACTGGGCATCGGCATACGAAATTATAGGCAAGTTTTGGAAATTCTGATTTTTGGGTCATATATGACCCAACAAGCCTGAAAGGGTTAGTCAATAAAACTACATTAGTCAAGGCATTAGATAAATTCTGTGTATTTTCGCAAATCTAATATTCCTTTTATATTTTTATTTGGATAAAACTTTGTTCCTGCATATTGTATGTAAAAAAAGCAATTTTTCAGTTGTTATTTTAAGTGAAGCGTTGTTCTCGACTGTATTACACAATTAGGTTGTTTTTCGGCTCAGCAGTCAGAGACAAATTCAAAAACTTGTAGTTTTTTCTTTATTCCGACGTTTCGACGCGATATGCGGTCTTCTTCAGGGGATTCTGTAGGGACATTAACAAAAACATAGCAATACGAAAATCATCAAGTCACAATAATACAAATCTTACAGAAAATACAGTTTTCATGTCCGGGGGCTTTTCAGCTAAAGCTGCATTTGTCAGGGAAGGTAGCATCAAAAGGTGCTGTGAACATGACCAGAAAATGTGTTTAGATAGTTGCAAAAAGTGGAAAAAACTAACATAATTACTGTTCTGGAGCGCCAAAACAGCTAGATCTTCGATCAACAACGAACACGGAGCAATATCACCTCAAGACTAACCGACAAATAGAAAAACTAGACAGACAAAACTTTGCATGCAACTTGCATGCAAGGTCGTGTGGGTACTGCTGGATGTTATCTAGATGAACAGTACTAATCCTGCTCTTCTTCCCTGACATTCGTGTTTTGTTTTGGTTTTGGCTTTCGTTTCTTCGTTTTTACCAAATGCAAAATTCCACCATAAATCGAACTCAAACCTTCAACATCACTCCTTTTGTTGACAGTTTGATGCGTAGTGAAAATATGACACATTTCTAGAATTTCCAGGGCAGGTTTGGCTCGATGTTGGTCCAGGATCTCGGTCTTCTCCAGCGCGAAACGGTGTTGCTCCTCGATGCTGTGTTGGATGAGGGCAGTTCGGTCCTTCAGCCGGTGAATCTCGGTGTCATCATCAGCGTTCAGCAGCTAAGTATCGAAAACATGGACAATTTATTTTTTTGATAAAGTGTACCGTTTTCAAGAAACAGCTACTTTTAAGTAAAAAATAAAGATTTCTGTTCGTTTTTTTGCATTATAAAAAAGACTTTTATAAAAAAGCACCCCCGTAAAAAATGTTTTTGCAAAACATTACTTTGAGGATTTTAAAATCAGACAATTAGTTTCTTAAATTCAGCCTCAATTCGAATTCGATGCCGGGTTCGGTGGTTTAGTGGTTAGCGTGGTAGCCTCTAAACCCCAGTATGGCCTGGGTTCAATCCCAGACGGACCCGGTGGCATTTTTCGAGACGAGATTTGCCTGATCACGCCTTCTATCGGATGGGGAAGTAAAACGTCGGTCCATTTGCGTAAAAGAGGCTATGGGTGACTCACCACACATAACCTTCGGACGCCTAGAAATGAGCAGAAACTTGCAACTGAGCACACAAAAGACCCGGGGGTCGTTAAAGTGGATTGCTTTGCTTTTTTTTTCGAATTCGAATTCGAACCGATAAAAAATATTTTTTCTTAGTGTCACCTAATTAGTCTGTAATTTTCAACTGACGATATTTCGGAAACAATAGTTTCCAATAGATCCGATTTTTAAAGTTAAAATAAAACTTTTGCGAAATTTGCTGATTTTTCAATGAATATATTTCAAAAAAAAATATAATTCTGTTTGAATTATGTAATTATTATTATCTATTTGTAGACCTCTTAAAAAAATAAGCCTGATTTGAAAATTTAGAATTATTTGTGTGCCTCTCTGTCTCATAATGTCTCTCCTAGGAAAAAAACAAAAATCATTTATTTAACTGTTTTTTCTTTTTCAAAAGTGGTCATAACGTCAAAATTTCCATTTCCGATCACGGGGATCGATTCTCTATACAATTTTACAATTAAGTCTCGATATTGATTATCCGAATTCCAATCCATGTAGAGATACAGAGGATTTAAAAATTAAAAAAAAAATGAAAAACAAAGGTTTTAGCCATTTGTTTAGGTTTTTTTTGCATTTTTTGGAATCGGAGAGGGTCCAGAGGGTCGAGGTAAAAAGTACCAAAAAAACGTAACTTAATCCACCTTTAGGTGGTTTATGCCTTCCTCTCATTTATAGAGTGATTACAATCCCCTAAAGTGTCCACATGGTTTATGGCAGCACCTAAGAGGTCCTAATAAAAATAAGTGACGAGTAAAAAAAAAAAACAGACTTCCTACAGACTTTTTGTTAAGATTATACAGACACCACCTTTCAGGAAAATGGCATCCCTCTACAAGGCTTTTTTCGTGGCGATCAGAAGGGATCATTTCTAGAGTTTTTTTTGATTAGGTCCTATAAACATATGAAAGACAATAGCTTATAGGTCCTTTTCAAAAAAAACTCTGGATTTGAGGTTATGTAAATTCAGACCATTTTTTAAACTGCTTGTAATTTTAGATAGGTAAGTCAGATCTTGAAAATTCTTAATCCACAAGAAAGGTCTTCTCATATGCTTTCTATAAATATAGAACATGTGAGGGTTTTATGAAAAACCCACCCTTTTTACCATAATTTTAATTTAATATGAAACAGTTTTTTTTTTTAACATAACTTTTTAAATACATGAGAAAACTGCATGAATTTAAATAGCAACTTAGGGGACGTTAAGACGGATCGATTAAAACCATTCCTGCCAAAATCGGTTGAGCCTGTGACAAGATATTCCAGTGACATTGATTTGGTACACATGTCTACATACAGCCAAACACACAGACATTTTCTCAGCTGGTGATTCTGAGTCGATATGTACAAATTAAGGTAGGTCTAGGAAGTCTAACTAAAAAGTTCGTTTTTCGAGTGATTTTATAGCCTTTCCTCAGTAAAGTGAGGAAGGCAAAATCTAGTTTTGGGCTGGAATTGCTCCACGGCAAACCTCACCGCCACTGCAGTCAAATATTATGACTAAACGAAATTCCAAATTTTGGTATTACCAAACCTCCGCAATACCAGCAAAATGCCAATATTAGAATAATTTTAATTTTTGAACAATTTGAAAAAATCTGCTTTGAAAGCTCTTATTCAATGCAATTGTTTTGAAAAGTAATGTTGATGCAAAATTTACGATCTTGTAAAAATTAAACAAAATTTTCCCACAGTCTTAAAAGAATTAGGAAACACATTCTGCTACAAAAAAAATATTAAAATTACGTAGACCGACTAAGAAAGTTTCCCACAATTTGAAGAGATTCCATTGCCTTCAATAAATGCTCCAAAAAATCGTTTGAAATTTAGAAAAACTTTTTTTAATATAAAATTTTCAGTCAATTTATAAAAAAATAAGATCAGAAAAGAAAAAAAAGGCATACAAATATTTTGACAACTGTAAACCCATGAACTGTTCTTCTGTAGTAAGTTACTAGTAACAAACTGCCCAAAATAATAGGAAGCTCTTAAAAAATCTGCAACTCCTTTGGGAAAAGTTTTTTTTATGGAACTACAGTACAGACTCGATTATCCGAAGTCCTTGGCAAAATTTCACTTCGGATAATCGAATCACGAAAAAAAATATTTTTTTTTCGCTGCCTTATTTTTAATTGTTTAGCTTTAGTATGACCTTTCAACTACTCTAAAGTAATCCAAGATGGCGGCAAAATAGCGGTGATGAAATAAAACTAGGATTTTTCAGCATTTGTCGTATTTATCCAACTCTGTTATGAAACTTGTTGCATAAGCTTATATTTCATCCTGAATTCTGATTTAAAATATGTTATGTGTTCCCTTAAAAAAAATTAAGAAGATTTTATAATACGTAATCTGGCAAAAAAAAAAAACTAAATGAAACTGCTTTATGTTTCAATTATCGTTAACCTAGAAGCATGAGGTTTAGTATAACTCGCCTTCGCACAAAGCCGTCGTTTCTGGATTGCACCGGAAGCAAAGCAAGAACGCCCCAGCAGCTGGACACCGAGTTGCGGCTGAGGACAAAACGCAAAGGCCAGCAGAGCCAACCAAGACCCCCACACAATCCCCCTTCCCTTCCCACGCTTTGTCTTTAACATCAATCCCTTCCCTACTAACCCCGAGTAGGCCGCGGGTAATCGGCTCCCCTCCCACTAACATTTACACACAAGATCCTCTGTAATTATTAAGCCAAATGTAATTACAAAAGCCGACTCGGTCCTAACCAGGTCCCAGTACCGAAAAGGACCTAATAAAAATAATTTTATGAAAAAAAAAAAAAAAAAAAAAGCATGAGGTTTTGAAAGACTTCTGTGATATAAAACATTGAAAACACATTCAATTCAGTTTATTTGTACCGTTATGCATATATTACCAAATACTACAAACTACAATTGCATTTAAAAATTGATATGATAACAATCGAGCCAGCACATGCTGTGGACCTGCTTGTCATACAAACTGCTATTTGCAATCATGGCGTTGTTTTTTATTTTTTCTGAGAGCTGAAGCAACGTTTATTTGATGTTCTGTTTAGTAGGTTATGTTATTTGATGAATAATTTATTGTATTGTGATGACACGTTTTACGAAAAAAAATCACATAAAGATAACTAAACTAATTATTTTAACATATATTTCAACATATAAATTCTCCGCGAATCAACGTCATTTCCGGACCAGCCAAAACACCGAATAGAGCTTATCCGACACGCGAGAGGCACATCAAACACAAAAATCGAGTTTTCGTAAACGGAAGAAAAACCTTATCCTTATCAAACTAATAAACGACTTTTCAGTGCACAATTTTGGTAATGCATCCAGTTTTTTTGTTATTGCTTGTCACACGGTCATGGTCACGATCCCTCCTTCTTTCACGTAGTCTCCGCTCGCGGCTCAAGCGCATGGATGGCCTGGGCCAGCGTCGGCCCTCCCTTCACTTTGATGCCCTTCTTGCCCATTTCGTCGAGGCGTTCCTCGAGCAGCGACCGATCGCGACCCCGTTGCCACCTGGAATGTTTTGTGAATCTTGAATAGTTTAGCTTCCTCAATTTTTAAAACTATGAATCTCACCACAAATGAAGACACGTCTGCAGCAGTGGAATGTACAGCACCAGCAGATCCGTGTCGCACACGTGCTCGTACCGCCGCAGCGCCAACTCGGCCCACTTTTCCGACTCCGGGTGCGGAATGGGCGAGGTCGTACAGGCGGCCACCAGCCGGCACAGCAGCAACAGCACACACTTGGACTTGTCCAGGAAGATCTTGTTCAAAATGCGGAACGTGCTCTCCAACAGTGGCACCGCAAACTCGTTCCGGCGCTCGTCCAGCAGCTGGCAGGCCCGCCGCAGCTCGTCGCCCTGTAAAAATTCTAGAAAATGCTCCGATTCACGCAGCGAAGGCACCGTCACAATGTAGTCCAGGAAGCTCTCGAAGGCCGCACTCCGTTCGCCGATCAGCTCCGCGCTAAAATTCCCCATCAGCACCTTCTTCGGAAAGGCCACGCCCTGCAGCAGCTGCGGACATTGCTTCCGCAGGCCGTCGTAAAGTCGCAAAAAGTGCGTGTAACGGCGCTCGATGCTCGTCGGGTGGGGATCCGGTTCCGGTCCGTCCAAGCGCACGTTCACGTCGTAGATGACGTATTTTTTGCCACTGGCCGTGGAGGAGGTGGTAACGGCGACGGCGGTGGCAGCCGTTCCGGAAGAGCCAGCAGCATCGCCATCGGAGGATGGAGCGGGGTCTGACGGAAGCACACGGGCGAACGGGATTTCGAAGCACAGCTCGACGTTGCCACCGGTTGGCAGTGGGCGACGGGACGGACGTTGCCAGATGCCTGGAAAATATTATTGATTATTAAATATCAAACAAGAGTTAATTAGTTCATTTTGTAAGCAATTTCGAAATAAGTATAATCAAGTATATTACTACAAAACGAAACTAATGAAAAAAGTATGCTTGTTATAATTGCTAGGATTTAGCAAACACGTATTCCGAAACTACTCATACAAATCATATTAAGCGGTATGAATAAGGCTTTCTAGGCCCAGTGAAAAAATATAATTTAACCCAAAAATTAAGAACTTCTCGTCACGGTGTCCTGATGCAAACAATCATCGAGCTCGAGCTGTCACAGCCCTGCGAAGTATGTTGTCTGACATATCGAGCTATCAGTCAAAAAATCCAGTTAGAAGTCGCCGGACAAAAAACTTTTGCTAGAAAGAGATAGGAAACCTGATGCAAACAAACGTCCAGCTGTAATGTAAACATACTTTGAATGTGTTAGTAAATTTCTGACTAGAATGCCTTATAGGCCTAGTAATTTTTCGCGAATTTACACGCAAAATCCAGATAACACAGATCTGTGTAAAAAAATTACACAGATTGTTGTTCAGTTCTAGCTTTCATAATCTGAGTAATTTTTTTACACAGATCTGTGTAAAAAAATACACAGATTTTTGAAAAGCCGTTCTTTCAAATCTGTGTAAAAAACAGTTGTCATTTTTTATCAGGCGCCATTAAAGTTCTTCGTCAAGCTGGTAAGTTTTATTTCTCTAATTGAGTTATTTCTTTATTTGAAATTAGTTTACTATTTCAGACTTTGGCCATCTTCCAAACTTTAACCAGTACCCAATGAAATGATTGTTTGTGGAACCTGGTAAGAATGTTTCTAGAAACTCTGAATACCTAACCTAACCTTGATTTTTCTTTCTTAGTTTCCGGAATATTCTTGTTGGTAAAAGTAAAAGTGGCCACAGGTTCCGGAAGCCAGCTTGGGTGGCACTTTACGACGTCATCCTCGTCGTCATTGTTATGTTGTTTTCGTCGCTAATCGGGAGAAGCCAACTCTAGCCCAAAAATTACGATAATCGACAGTCACAAAACGGGCAAAAGTGCATCAAATGTGGCCAAAAATATTTTGTTAGTATATTTATTAGGTCTAGTATTAGGTCAATAAACGAGAATAAATGATGTTTTATTTTAAAAATCAATAGAAAATCGTGTTTAATTATAAAAACGGCAAAAAACCAGGTGCGATAAAAATTACCCAGATCTGTGTAAAATTTTACACAGATTGATGGTTGAAAAATTACACAGATTTGACAGACAACGGCTGAACACAGATCTGTGTACAAGGCTTTTACACAGATTCTGTGTATTCCAGGTTTTGGGCGATCTGTGTCAAATTTTACACAGATCTGTGTTATCTGGATTTTGCGTGTAGGAAAAAACCGTGAAATGCCGCGGAATAATATTATGAAACTGGCATTTTTGCGCAGTAGTAATAAAATGCAAGGCAAATTTAAAAGTTATTTTTGACGATATTGTTCATTGCAGCAGATGATTGATTGTAAATTTATAGTGAAAACAGACTTGGTATAGCATTCAAAATTCGAAAAAAAGAAACTAGAGGCGACGCGTGGCCAAAATGTTTACCTGTTCAAACAATCTTTTCAGTAATTTTCAAGTTATTTAGCTCAATTATATTTAAAAAAAAAGTTACTTAATCCACCTTTAGGTGGTTGGTGCCTTCCTCACATTCATAAAGTCAATACATTCAGTAAAAATAGCAACATTCCCTTAACATGTTTAACAAATCAACTTTATTACTCATTTCTTTTGATAGGGTTCGCAGACCTTCAATTTTTCTGGCTCATCGGCAAGGTCTGATAAAAAAACCTATCCAACGATAGTTCACATGGAAGATTCAGACAATATTTTTATCACAATATCTGAGATCCGGCCTCCAAAAAGTATATAAATAACACTTAAGTGCCAATAACTTTTGATAGGGTTGTTAGATACTTGATGTTTTAGGCTCATTTGAATGGTCTTTCGATTATCTAACTAACGATGGGTCGCATGATGGACCCAGAAATCATTTTCATTGAAATATCTGAGATCCGGCCTCCAAAAAGTGTATAAATAACACTTAAGTGCTGATAACTTTTGATAGGGTTGTCAGATCCTTGATGTTTTTGGCTCATTTGAAAGGTCTTTCGATTATCTAACTAACGATGGGTCGCATTATGGACCCGGACTTCATTTTTACTAAAATATCTGAAATCCGGCCTCCAAAAAGTGTATAAATAACACTTAAGTGCTGATAACTTTTGATAGGGTTGTCAGATCCTTGATGTTTTTGGCTCATTTGAAAGGTCTTTCGATTATCTAACTAACGATGGGTCGCATTATGGACCCGGACTTCATTTTTACTAAAATATCTGAGATCCGGCCTCCAAAAAGTATATAAATAACACTTAAGTGCCAATAACTTTTGATAGGGTTGTTAGATACTTGATGTTTTAGGCTCATTTGAATGGTCTTTCGATTATCTAACTAACGATGGGTCGCATTATGGACCCGGACATCATTTTCATTGAAATATCTGAGATCCGGCCTCCAAAAAGTGTATAAATAACACTTAAGTGCTAATAACTTTTGATAGGGCTGTCAGATCCTTGATGTTTTTGGCTCATTTGAAAGGTCTTTCGATTATCTAACTAACGATGGGTCGCATTATGGACCCGGACTTCATTTTTACTAAAATATCTGAGATCCGGCCTCCAAAAAGTGTATAAATAACACTTAAGTGCTAATAACTTTTGATAGGGTTGTCAGATCTTCAATGTTTTGGGCTCATTGGAAAGGTCTTTTTAATACACCGGCTCCGTGGCTTAATGGTTACGGCTTCTGCCTCACAAGCAGAAGGTTCAGGGATCAAATCCCGGTCGGTACCTTTGAAATTTGGAATCAGGAATTGGAACTTTGAATATGAACAAAAACGAAACAGAATCAGGTGGGATTCGAACTCACACCTTTGGATTGATGGTCTGGGACTCTAACGAGTCGGCCATCTAAAAGTTATAAAACATGTTGTATTCTTCTCATATTATATACGCTCTGATCCCTGATTTGCCTGAAGGGATTGGGAGTCTTAAGATAGATCAAGGATCTATCTGGTGCTTGCTTCTATGTTAAGGCGGGGCCGAACAATGCCCAACGACCTCGGAATTGGGCCGCTAGGATCTCTGCCATTCTGAAATGGGTCGTTGGAAGCAGCGCGAGGGCTATCACCACCTAATACCCGGGACTGAGATAAGTTGTATCAGCATTCGGCATATACAAAGTCTGATACAAATTATACTTTCCCATAATTTCGCTACCGGTTAGCGGGTATTGGATTGGATCACACACACACACACACACATTGGAAAGGTCTTTTTAATACCTTTCTGAAAATGTATAACATGATAGGGTTTCTTGCAAAAACCACCCTTTTTACAATCTTCCGGACATACGCCAAAATCGTTTTTTTTGCATAACTTTTGAAGTACTTAACTAAACCTGCTGATTTTAAATAGAGACCTATGGGACCCTAAGACGGATCGAATGCGACTAATACGGTCAAAATCCGTTCATCCAGTCCGGAGATAATCGAGTGACAATTTTTTTGTCCACCCACCTACACACATCCACACAGACATTTGCTCAGAACATGATTCTGAGGCGATATGTACACGTGAAGGTGGGTCTACGAGGTCGAATTAAGAAGTTCATTTTTCGAGTGATTTTATAGCCTTCCCTCAGTAAGGTGAGGAAGGCAATATCTTTTATACATAATAAAGAGAAATTAGATGATTTAGCAATATTGTTGATCACATAATTTTTATTGAAATAGTAACGTTTTCAAATTACAGCAATGATTTTTCTTTAAGAAGTGTAAAATTGTAATGCTTTTTACATTGTAGTTTTTTTATAATAAGCTTGATTTGTAAATAAAAAAAACTAAATCAAAACATGAGGCGTAATACAACCACAAGTTTTTCCCTGGAATTTTCTTTAGAATGACTTTGCTTATGTTCCATTGGATTAGATTAGAGCAAAGACTATTCATTATTTTCTAATCTCACTAAGCAAACATTCCGGATGTTGACCATTCTAATCCTGAATCATGTGCTCTAGTTTCCTGACTAAAACAATTAGGCCATAAAAAATTGTATTTTTCGTTTCTCTTCAAAATTTCCCTAAAAAACTAGAAGGAAAAAAAATAATATCGATAAAAATTAAATTTTTCATTTAACAAAAACTCGTTTAACCTTTATTTTTGCATTGATTTTCAAAATGGGCTTTTTAAGCATATAACAAATTTTGAATTGATAGCCACAAATAAAAAATAATTGACATGGTTAAGTATAAAAAATCTGAGATTTTTTGTTATTTTACTGCATCTCATATCTCAATACAAATCCATAAAATAAAAAAAAACATAACTTTGTAAAATTTTCCGAAAAAAAATTTGAACGATCAAAACTCAAGAATTCAAACCAAGTAGACAGTATCCAGGTTTTTAAGCGAAAATGGCGTACGAAAGGTGAACGCCCGAAATGTCAAAATCACGCAGTGGTACCAACATTACGAAGAAAGTGTCCAATGGCATGACAGCCACATTTTATTTCTAATGTTGGTGCTGCTGCGCGATTTTGACATTTCGGACGTTCACCATTCGAACGCCATCTTCGCTTAAAAACCTCGATAACTATTTAAGCTTTGTTTTGATTTTTGTTTTTGTACAAGTAACATGTAAAGGAAATTATTGTATGCTTGGTAGGTTAAAAGATTTCGTTCTATTGCGCAATTCCCACTAACTTGGACTTCGCACTATATTATTGCTATCGATCGCACTATTGCGACTTGTCAAACTGCCTTGGGAAATTTAAATTTTCCTCAAAAACGATCAAAGCGAGCCGAGGTTGCTCGTTCGTTTTCACCTGTCAATCGCACTTTTAAAGTGCTAAAAGTTCTGTTTGGTGGAAACTGCGACTGGAAATGTAAATAAACAAAACGTGGTTGCCTAGCTTTTTGAACTCTTGTCGTCAAAAGTGCGAGAAAAAAGTGCGGGCTAAATCCAAGTTACAGTGCAAGGATCAATATTTTCTTCCAAATTATTTTGCAAATCTTTCGATGAACTTGCTTGCTCACTTTTAACAGAGCTATTTATTACTTTATTTAAGATAAAAACGCTTTTTGGAAGCAACATGCCGTTCTACTATTTACAGTCGACTCTCTGGCTCTCGATCTTCTCGATATCAATAATTCTTCATCTATCGATGAATTCTTCAGTCCCTTCAAACTGCATACTTCGATTGTCTTTATTCCTCGATATTTTCTCTTGCTTGAAGGATCTCTTCCTCGACGATCCCTTGGATTCTGTTTGCTTTAAAAATCTCTTCCGGTTGTCAATATTTTCACTATCTCATGGCTTGCATAGACATTTTTCTTTGCGAAACGAAGCTTTGAAGGGTGTTTGACATTAGCTTGTTTTTGTTTGCTGGACGTTGCCATGATTCTCTCCCATAGCTGGGTATCAAGAAAAACATATTTTCAATCGAGTCTTCATTTTGCATCGTTCTGTAAACTGATGATTCTCTTCCTCGACGGTCCCTTGGATATTGACAACCAGAGAGTCGACTGTATAACAATTAAAAAAGTTTTACTAAAATATTTGAGCGAACACGCCAAATCGCCTTGGAATCATGGAACAGCCAAGCGCATTCGTATCCATGGAGCTCTCAATGAAAATCTAGCGCGCACTGAAAATCCTCCCAAGCAGCCGCCAACCTGTTCGGATTTCTCCATGCACGAGTTCCCATACAACGCATCCAAAAATACACAGACGGTACACGCTGGACGGTTAGATTTAAGTTAACATCAATTTCATTCAAAATTTAAACGAAACAACTGAATATAATTTTAACGCACAATATAATGAAGGAGTTCATCGAATAATCCCACTAGACTACTATTATCTATTACTAAACTATGCTGGTTTACATTATTACAGTACGATTACAGCTTAATCTAATAAGCAGCAATTAGGTCATATTATAGATCTATCAATTTTCATTCGATAGGGGCGGCTTATCAAAGTACTGCAACTAACACACATGCACAACAACAAAAACAGAACCACACCACAATATTAGCTTTGTGCTGACTCTAAAACCTACTTCGACACGGGTAAACAGCAGAGAGGGTACCGCACAAACACCCTGAAAACCATCAAGTCTCATGACTCAATCAATTCAATACGATGGAGGTAAAAAATAAGCACCAGGTGCAACAGCAGGAAAAAAAACTGCAACAAGCGCTATGACTCAAACCACTCTCAAGCGGACTCACAGAACAAAACAACAAAACAGGCAAAACTATTATGTTTCACAGTAGAAGAGTAGAGCACCACTACCTTGCTGGACATTGGCTTTAATGGTCAACGTACTTTGCTCGAAAGCCTCCACCGTGCTGTCCGGATCGTCCTCGACGGACCCACCCCCACTCGTGGCCACATTCAGGGTCTCCACCGAGACACGGTGTCCGACGATGGCGGAACGCACTAAAATTAAATTGAATTGTAAATGTTGTGTTCCTATTTGTATTACAATAAAACACTTACTTTTCGAATTGACGATGACTTTCTTCGTAGCACGCAATACTCTCAACTATCACAAGGCGAAAACTATCATCACACACAACTAGATTAAACACCACAGCTAGTGGAAGCTACTTAAGCTGCTTCCGCACAGTCGACTTGCTGCCAGCAGAGTTGGTTCTTTGTTTTTAATTGAATTATTTACAAGTGGCGAACGGTGATGTCAACTCTGCATTTGGGTTGACACTTCGACGGTAACATTTCAAAAGGCATCATGTACATTTTGACACTTTCTGGGTTATTGCATATTCTGAAAGTACTCCTAATAAACTACCTCTCCACCAAAAATGAGCAAAAGTTACTTCAGTAAAGTCTGTTTAATCATGATTTTAAATAAAGTAACATAAACAAAATCTCTGCCATCAGCAGCCCCTGTTTATATAGCCCTGTCAACCTGTCAAACAAAAGACTACATGAACCTCGTGACGGAAAAAAAGCTACATGAACAAAGCGCCATGTACATTCGGCGAAGAAAAACGAATCATAACAAAGCGCCCCCCTCAATGACAGCAGGGTGATATCGACGTTGTTGATTTCAAAAGGAGTTATGTTTGTTTTACTCAAATAAAATTACGGAAATGATGTTTTATTGAATTTGGATGATCAAGTATCAATAAAAGCAACGTTTTTCATCGTTTGTTATTATTAGAACATCTTATTTTGCTTTTATATTAAAATGGGAATTGAAAATGGATGCTCAACATTCAAATGCGTTTTTCTCAAAACGCATGGTGTGTACATGATGCTTTTTGAAATGTTGGCGTCGACTTCTCCCACCCACTTTGCCATAAAAATTGATTCCGAATGGATGACTGGCATCACTGGCCGAATGAACGCCACCCCCCTCAAGGAGTTCATTTTTGGTAAACAAACGGCGTCGTTCGGGTTGACACGGTGGGTTTGATAGGGATTTCATTTATTTCAAAGATCCATAAAATAAAATCGAAAGCATCTCTCATAGGATAAACGTTAATCAAAATAGAGTAGAGAATTAAATATTCGATTCATGTTGGTCAGTTTGGTCTTCAGAACTGTTATCATCTAATGATGACCAATTTTCTCAATTTTCAACAAAAACGATTGTTTTTCCAATTGAATGTCTGATTGATCAGACTAAATAATATATTTTTAACTTAAATTTATGTCACCGAGTTAATTTAACTTTTCAGTTTAAATATTATATGCACTTGTAAATTTTATCAATTGTCAATCAACTGAAATGCTAGAGTTTGCTTGAATAATTAAATCTTGCAAACAAGTATAAATAAAAACTTCTCATCCCGCCCAAAAACCCCTCAACAATTGCTGAAGTAAATCTCCGAGTCGTAATCATCGAACGGCACCGGTTCGCTCCCCCGCAGCACAATCGGAAACTCCTTGCTCACGGGATCCGAAAGCTGCACGCGGGACACGCGCATTTGCCTCACATTGGTAAGTACCACCGATTCCTCCTCTTCGCCGGTTCCGATGAAGCAGTTGTCCAGGTGCAGCTCCTAAAAAATGAGGGTGGTTTGAAACTTTCTGAAGAATTGTAAAAAACTATTTGTGTTTCTACCTTCAAGCCGCTCCACGCGGCCACCGTCCGGAAGCACTCCAGCCGAATGCCGACGTTGCAGAAGCAAAGCTTATCCACCGTGAGGTGCACCGTGGGCGGAAAGCTATCGTCGGCGTTTTTCTCGTGGTGGTTGTGGTTGGCGACGGTCAGCTCGCGCACATTGGAGAATCGCTGCAGAAATGGAACCACGTGCGCGAGGAAGGCTTCCTCGAGCTTGAGGGTTTCCAGGTCGGCGTCCAGCTGGCGCAGGAGACTCTCGTTGATGCAGTGAATGCGGCGAAGGTGGCGCGCGGATATTGAGAGCGATCGGAGGGCTGGGGCGTCCAAGCGGATGCTGGCGGACTGGTTGGCGAAGTCTACCCCGTCCAGCTTCATCGTTTTGAGGGACGGGAAGCGGAGCACCTGGTCGGTCAGTTCGATGAAGAGGTTGCCGAGGTCCAGGGACTGCAGGTTGACGAGGTTCTGCGCTATTTTCGATAGGTTAACTGTACAATTGGGGGAAATGTCGTAGATGATGATGTACTGGAGGTGCTTAAGCTGGTGGCATTTGCAGATGGACTCGGAGACCTTCCAGGATAGCTCGCGCATGTGGTTTTTACTGTACGTGATGGAGAGGTTGAGTTTGACCAGGTTGTACAGATTGTCGAGGAACGCCACGCTTTCCAGTTCGTTGTAGATGCACAGCCAGAGTTGGACAAGATTTGAGAACGGACTGTCGAATATGTCTTCCATCTTCTTAGTGTAGAACGTGCAGTTGAGTTTGTCGATTTTCGTACAGCCAGGAAGTTTCAGCACCGAAGTGTCGTCCAAACTGTCATCTATTACGACTTCCTGAAGATTTGGAGCATTCAGCGTGACGGTCTTCTCTCCAGCACCGTACAAGCACTCGTACCAGTTCAAGTACTTAGCTTTCGGAAAATTCAACACATACTTGGCCGGCAGTTCCTCAAAGTAGTACACGAACCGATCGTCCAGCGAAACGCGAACCTGCTCCACATCCTGAACCCAATCCCGATACTCGCAATAGAACCGATTCAAATGGTCCGCCAAAATGCCACTGATCCGGATCGACCGGGGACGAAACTTCTGCCGGCAGACGTCCAGCGCGGGCCGTATCTCCTCCCACATGTTCAACTCCCGCAAACAGATCGTGACATGGTTCCGGCCAATCTGCCGCAACCCCTCCAGCTGACTTCCGCCCAGCGAATCGTGCACCGTGAGGCAGGACTTCCGCAGGATCAACACTTCCGCCGCGAGGCACCACTGACGACACACGAGCGCCGCATTCTGCAAATCGGAAAATTTCACATTGTCCAGAATCTGCTCCAGCACCTCGAGCGGCAGCAGCTCGTAGGACATTTCGAAGACTCTTCCTTTTCAAATCAAACTACACGCAAAACGGACATTAGGTATAAATTCCTAATTTTTAGTATTTTTTGAACTTATGTTCTAGCTTGTCAAATTATACCTAAAAATTAGTATTTTTTTCTTCCTAAAATTTAGGATTTTTTTAGAACACTAAAGTACTTCTTAAAAATTCCTAAATTTTAGTATTTTTTTTAGTTCTAAAATTGCGATTCACGTTTTGACAAGTCAAAACAAAATAATTTCGTGGCTGTGAGTTGGTGTTCCGCAGTGCTGCTGAAAACTTAGGAACTTTGGCAAGGTAAGTTTTGTGCAGGAAGAAAAGTGATTCTCCGGTTCTGCACGGAGAACGGAACCCGGAGCATCCTTGTTAGAGGAAGTGTGGCTCGCGTGCTTGTGGAAGAGGAGGAGGTGGAGGACGGAACCTTCAACTCCCGGCGGAATTAAAAAAGTCGCCTCTTCCCTCTCGTGCTCTGGAGGACGGATCTCGGGACGGATATTTTCGGAAGAGCTGGAAAGGGGAAGTATAAACGGACCCCAACCGTGGGGATTGTGCGACCGTGGCGATTGTGTGAATGAAAAATTGTATCGAGTTTGAGTTTAACGAACCAATTTTTATCTTTTTGTGATTTGGTTGGACGTTGCGGGTGTGTGTATGTATGCGTTTGTTGCGGACGTTGCGGGTGTGTGTATGTATGCGTATAGGGTGAGGGTAGAGGAAGAGAGACATAGAAAGTAAGAGAGAGAGAAAGTGGGAGTGAGAGGGGCAAAGATGAAGAAAGAGAGAGATAAGAGATATAGTTGGAGAGAGAGTAGGAGATGGAGAGATAGTAGGAGATGGAGAGATAGTAGGAGAGGGAGAGATAGTAGGAGAGGGAGAGATAGTAGGAGAGGGAGAGATAGTAGGAGAGGGAGAGAGAGTAGGAGAGGTAGAGAGAAAGTGGGAAAGAGAGAGGTGAGAAAATATGGGAGAGAAAGAAAGGGAGAGAGGGTAGGAGAGAAAGAGAAAAAGTTGAATTGAGAGGAAGGGAAGAGAGAGATAGCAGGGAACAGGAAGAGCGAGAAAATAGAAAAAGAGGGGAGAGAGAGAAAATTTTAAAAATCTCTAATTCCAAACATTATAAAACTCCAAAAAATCTTATATTCTACAATTCCAAATATTTAAAGATTAAAATGTTGAAGTTGTAAAAAAATTAAAATATTAAAATAATCAAAGATATTTAAAATAAATAAATATTGAAATATTAAAGAACTAACCTAGGGGGTGTACAAAGTCAAAATAATTATATATCGTCAATATATTAACGTTGTCGTTGATCTACTAGTTAATTTATTGACGAAAAATGGTATGACCTACATTTGCACACCTTGGTTGACAGTTGACAGACAAAAACAACAACAATTGTGGCGCAGAAAATTTCACAAGCATACTGTTCGGAATTTGATTTGAAGAAGAAGTCCTGTCCAGTCGCAGATTTGCCAAATCAGGCCTTAGCAAGCTTCCGCCACATTTAAGAATTTGATGTTTCGGACCGGGTTTGACGGAGCTCAAACGGGAAGAGGTTTCAGGGCGGCAGATATAGGTAGAAGATTCACTTAGATCAATCGTTACCATCCGGTGTGGCTCGAGGAGGAGGAGGAATAGGTTATGTCAACAGCTGGAATGACTTTCCGGGTTCTTTCTCCAACGATGTGGATCTACCATGATTATGTTCAATTTTCTTCTCTTGCGTGGTGGAAGAAGATGGTAACCGTTCTCGGTGCTATTTGTTTTCATCCCGCCGCGCTAAATGGTTTAATTTGGCCACATTTGGTGATCGGATTTGTTTTGATCGGGTATGGTGAAATACGAACGGGGGGAGATTTCAATGTCATAGGCGAAAGGAAATGATTGTTCTTGACCATCGTTGCTCTGTGATGTGGTTTGAGGTAGAGGAGACGGAGGCTAAATTACCGGTGGACAGGACTTTTGTAAGATTTCCTAGTGGGTCGTAGCGACCATGGACATGGTTATGACTTATTTTTTGTGCGAGCTGGACGAAGACAATTAAAAATGTGCAATGCCGGTTGCTCATATTGTTTAGGTTCTGCTCTCTACCCGAAATAGGAAACACGGCATATTTTACTTTTTGGTCCTCGAGTTTGGGTCTAGGTTGTGTAATACTGCTTTTACTTTTTGCCCCTTTGTGCTGTAGAATGATATCTTGCCGGTGCCCTTCTGGTACACAGGAGTGGTTAGGTTATGTCCTCCAAGTGTACTCCGGCTCTAAGTTTTCTAGTTTTCCTAAAACAAATGATTATTTCTATTCTTTTGAGTTGTAACTTGACCAATCCTGGTCGTCGGAACAAGGTCCGCGCTAAAGATAATCTCTGGAGCAACATTTGAAAGGGGCGGTACGACATTGCTCTTACGGCCTTTCGTCCCATTCAAACCCGTGTAATGAAAGGCCGTAATAGCAATGTCGTACCGCCCCTTTCAAATGTTGCTCCAGATCTGTCCAATTCCGGCCGCTGCTTAATTTTCCTCCAGAATCTCCATGAGAATCTTCACCGCAAAAATTGTTTGCCATGTTTTGACATTTGATTTGACATTTCTATATGACAGTGGTGGTGGATCAAGGATGTACATAACCAGGTGAGGTTGCGTTAAAGTATTGACGAAATATTAATATATCAACGAACTATTGTTAGTCTATCGACCAAGTTGTCCTGCCCCTAGGAACTAACATATTACATAATAGAGCTTTATGACGTTTCGCGTACACACACTAGCGCACCATTTGATTTGGCTGGCCGGACAAAATTTAACCTCAATCTTTTTCGTGTATGTACACGCAATACATGCGCACGTAGATATCTCTATATTATAGAGCAATTCCAGCTCAAATCAGGAATTTTTCTGGTACTTTTGTACCCGACCCTCTCCGATTTTAATGAAACTTTGTAGACATGTTATCCTAGGCCTATATAAGCCATTTTTGTGTATATGGAGCCAATAGTACTCGAAAATAACATTTGAGAAGGGTGTATGGTATTTAAATATTTTTGCATTTTGTAATTTAAAAATTACTGTATCTCGAAGCCATTGCGTCGTATCAAAAAGTGGTCAAAGACAAACTTGTAGGAAATTGGACGGGCTTTCTGAAAAAAATACACTGAAACAAAAATACACGCCACATCTATGAGATTTTTTGATTTTTAAGTCTAAAACTTAAATTTAAAGGTGATGTCACGATTTTTTTTCGTTCTAAATTTTTGAGGAAATAACCTAAAGTGTTACCAAAAGACTGACGAAAAATGCAGGATGGTATGTCTCTCCTAAAAAAATACAAAAATCATTTACTAAAACTGTTTTTTTGAAAAGTGGTCTAAACGTCAAAATTTTTGAAAACCGGTAGTGGGAATCGATTCTCCAGACAATTTGACATAAAAGTCTCTATATTGACCATTGTCCTAAGTCCAATCCTTGGGAAGATACAGCGGTTTTAAAAATAAAAATGTTGAAAAAACGGGTTTTTTTGTGGTTTTTGACAATTTCTATATGACAGACTTGGTTTTTCAGTCTCGAAAATATTTTTACCGGAAAGCTCGTCCAATTTCCCATAAGATTGTCTTTGACCACTTTTCAATTGGATGTATGGGCTTACAGATATAAGCTTTATTACATTGCTAATAACTGAAAATAGAATATTTTTTTCAGTGTGGTAGAAACCAGGATAGTAAATTTGCTAACGTAAATATAAAAACGATATAAATCAAAAAGCTGTCAAAGACAATCTTATGGGAAATTGGACGAGCTTTCCGGTAAAAATATTTTCGAGACTGAAAAACCAAGTCTGTCATATAGAAATTGTCAAAAACCACCAAAAAACCCGTTTTTTCAACATTTTTATTTTAAAAACCGCTGTATCTTCCCAAGGATTGGACTTAGGACAATGGTCAATATAGAGACTTTTATGTCAAATTGTCTGGAGAATCGATTCCCACTACCGGTTTTCAAAAATTTTGACGTTTAGACCACTTTTCAAAAAAACAGTTTTAGTAAATGATTTTTGTATTTTTTTAGGAGAGACATACCATCCTGCATTTTTCGTCAGTCTTTGGTAACATTTTAGGCTATTTCCTCAAAAATTTTGAACGAAAAAAAATCGTGATATCACCTTTAAATTTAAGTTTTAGACTTAAAAATCAAAAAATCTCATAGATGTGGCGTGTATTATTGTTTCAGTGTATTTTTTTCAGAAAGCCCGTCCAATTTCCTACAAGTTTGCCTTTGACCACTTTTTGATACGGCTTCGAGATACAGTAATTTTTAAATTACAAAATGCAAAAATATTTAAATACCATACACCCTTCTCAAATGTTATTTTCGAGTACTATTGGCTCCATATACACAAAAATGGCTTATATAGGCCTAGGATAACATGTCTACAAAGTTTCATTGAAATCGGAGAGGGTCTTGTACAAAAGTACCAGAAAAATTCCTGATTTGAGCTGGAATTGCTCTATACAAAATTAGAATGTTAAAATATTCAAATCATTAAATATTTATTTTAGGTAAGTACATTTATGCAAAAGTTGTGTTTTGTGTAAATAAAAATATTAATATCATTTAAAATTTTGTTTTTCTTCTGCCTGCATAGCTCTTGGAAAATACCTAATTTAAAATTTGAAATATTGAAATATTAAAATATTGAAATATTGAAATATAAAAATATTAAAATATTAAAATATTAAAATATTAAAATATTAAAATATTAAAATATTAAAATATTAAAATATTAAAATATTAAAATATTGAAATATTAAAATATTAAAAAATTAATATATTAAAATATTAAAATATTAAAATATTAAAATATTAAAATATTAAAATATTAAAATATTAAAATATTAAAATATTAAAATATTAAAATATTAAAATATTAAAATATTAAAATATTAAAATATTAAAATATTAAAATATTAAAATATTAAAATATTAAAATATTAAAATATTAAAATATTAAAATATTAAAACATTAAAATATTAAAATATTAAAATATTAAAATATTAAAATATTGAAATATTAAAATATTAAAATATTAAAATATTAAAATATTAAAATATTAAAACATTAAAATATTAAAATATTTAAATATTAAAATATTAAATATTAAAATATTAAAATATTAAAATATTAAAATATCAAAATATTAAAATATTAAAATATTAAAATATTAAATATCAAAACATAAAAAAACCAAAATACATATAAAAAAGATAAATTTAATATTAAAAATATAGATACATTGAAAAAATAAAATATAATTTAAATTTTAATATTTATTTTTAGGTGAGAACATTTATGAAATAGTTGTGTTTGATATAAATAAAAATATTAATATCATATAAACCATTGTTTTCTTCTGCCTGCATATCTCTTGGATAATACCTAATTTGATCTTTGATAATTCTTAAGTATAATTAATTTTCGATCCCTCACTTTTCTAGAAAATACCTCAAATTTAGGTATTTATGCCTAGAAATAAGGAATAATCATGGTCCGCCATCTTTGATTATACCTGATTATCAGTAATTTTGGATCCCTCACTTTTCCAGAAAATACCTCAAATTTAGGTTTTTATACCTAAAAATTTGGAATAATCATGGTCCGCCATCTTTGATTATACCTGAATATCAGTAATTTTGGATCCCTCATTTTTTCTGAAAATACCTCAAATTTAGGTATTTATTCCTAAAAATTAGGAATAATAATGGTCCGCCATCTTGGATTATACCTGAATATTAGTAATTTTGGATCCCTCACTTTTTCTGAAAATACCTCAAATTTAGGTATTTATTCTTAAAAATTAGGAATAATAATGGTCCGCCATCTTGGATTATACCTGAATGTCAGTAATTTTGGATCCCTCACTTTTCCAGAAAACACCTCAAATTTAGGTATTTATACCTAGAAATAAGGAATAATCATGGTCCGCCATCTTGGATTATACCTAAATATCAGTAATTTTGGATCCCTCACTTTTTCTGAAAATACCTCAAATTTAGGTATTTATTCTTAAAAATTAGGAATAATAATGGTCCGCCATCTTGGATTATACCTGAATGTCAGTAATTTTGGATCCCTCACTTTTCCAGAAAACACCTCAAATTTAGGTATTTATACCTAGAAATAAGGAATAATCATGGTCCGCCATCTTGGATTATACCTAAATATCAGTAATTTTAGATCCCTCACTTTTCCAGAAAATACCTCAAATTTAGGTATTTATTCCTAAAAATTAGGAATAATAATGGTCCACCATCTTGGATTATACCTGAATATCAGTAATTTTGGATCCCTCACTTTTCCAGAAAATACCTCAAATTTAGGTATTTATACCTAGAAATAAGGAATAATCATGGTCCGCCATCTTGGATTATACCTAAATATCAGTAATTTTGGATCCCTCCCTTTTCCAGAAAATACCTCAAATTTAGGTATATATACCTAGAAATAAGGAATAATCATGGTCCGCCATCTTGGATTATACCTAAATATTAGTAATTTTGGATCCCTCACTTTTTCTGAAAATACCTCAAATTTAGGTATTTATTCCTAAAAATTAGAAATAATAATGGTCCGCCATCTTGGATTATACCTGAATGTCAGTAATTTTGGATCTCTCAGTTTTCCAGAAAATACCTCAAATTTAGGTATTTATACCTAGAAATAAGGAATAACCATGGTCCGCCATCTTGGATTATACCTAAATATTAGTAATTTTGGTTCCCTCACTTTTCCAGAAAATACCTAAAATTAAGGTATTTTGGTTCTACAATTATACCTAAAATATAGGAATTCTCGTACTAAAACGCTATTAGTAATTTTATTACTAATAGCCGATTAGTAATAAAATACCTTATTGCAGTCAGGTTCGATTATACCTAAAAATTAGGAATTTATACCTAATGTCCGTTTTGCGTGTAAATTTTAAATGTGTCAGTCAGTGACTAATGTCTTATTAAACGTCTCTCTTTGGCGTGAACAGAAATGAATTTTATAGCACTTTGGTGAACGGATTATTTACACTCCCGAGCGTGGGAAGAGATCAATCGAGCCGAGGGGGTCGAAATCGGCGGTTGAACGCAGAATGGTGTTGAACACGGTCAGCGTGCTGTAAACCTCTTCGCCGATGATCTGCTGGTCCGGATGGCGTACGATTGGGAAGAGTTTTCGCGTGCGATCGTCCAGTTGGACCCAAAAAACATCCAACGTGTCCAGGTTGTCTAATATCAGCGTTCGATCCGAGTCCTTTGGGATCGAGAGGCTGCATTTGGAGAGGTAGAGGTGCTGTAGGGGGAGAAAATCGGATATGCAATTAAAATCTGTTGAAAGTAATCATTTAAAAAAAAAAAAAGTTCGATTTAACACATTGGAAATTCACGCCAATTTTATGGTACTCTGAAAACTGCTTGAATTTAATGAAAAATGTATCGAGGTTTTTAAGCGAAGATGGCGTTCGAATGGTGAACGCCCGAAATGTCAAAATCACGCAGTGGTACCAACATTACGGAAAAAGTGTGCCATTAAAAAATTGCCACATTTTTTTTCTAATGTTGGTGCTACTGCGCGATTTTGAAATTTCGGGCGTTCACCATTCGAACGCCATCTTCGCTTAAAAACCTGGATTATTTTAGAATATTTGTGAACAAAACAAAACCGTACCAAGTAGCAAAAGTTCAAGAAATCAAATGTTTGCTGCACCAAATTTTTAAGAGCTCATTGTGCAGTTATAAATCAAATAATATGCAAAAATATCTCCAAAATGCAACACATCCTAAACGACATATTTCTCACAAGTTAAATAAATCAAAAATAGGAATTTTCAGATCATGTATTTGAATTATTTATACCAAATTCCATTTATTACAGTTTTTGTAACGTAATTTTATTTTAATATCAAATCTTTCACCAATTTTCGAACTCCAACTTGTTAACCATTATATGATTATTTGGGATTGCCTCAAAAGGCAGAATCTCAAAAGGCAGAAATTCAAAAGGCCGAATTTTGTCTTTTGCCCAGAAGGCAGAACGTCTCAAAAGGCCGAATGTCTCGAAAGGCAGAATGATTATGGAATTAAGAATTTTGTTCATATTTTCACGATTTTCATTGATTATGATGTTCAAAGATACAGTAAACTAATGAACTGTGTTCTTTTTTATAATTTTAAGCGAAATAAGTACATAATGAGTACATTCTGTTTATCTTTACCGATCATATTGTTACCATGCATACAAATGAGTAGAGTAGAATGAATTAAAGCATTTCAAAAGTGTTTCAATCTTGTTGTTGATTGAATTATGGTGACGATAACCGAAATTTGATCATTGTCACCAAGTACTTAAATGAATTCAAATAATTACAATTATTTTTTTGCGACAAATAAATAGAATATTTAAAAATTTAGATAGCAGCAATGCTAGGAAGTTATACCTTCTTTTTTTCGAAACCAATGTTTATTACATAACAATGGTTTAAAAAAATAATAATAGCAAACCGCGCCCAAAAAGGCGGAAACGCATTACAAACGAAGTTTGGAATGCGTTTCCGCCTTTTTGGGCGCGGTTTGCCTTATGAGATTCGGCCTTTTGAGCATTCGGCCTTTTGGGATTCGGCCTTATGAGAATTCTGCCTTTCGAGTAATTTGGCCTTTTGAATTTCGGCCTTACGGGATTCGGCCTTTTGAGATTCTGCCTTTCGTAGGAGACCCGATTATTTTTACAGAGATTTGATAATAAAATAACTCCAGCTGTTCGTTTTGCGATATGTTTTATTTGAGTTTTGAATGTCGTTATTTAAGATTCTCTTCGATTTTTTTAAAATAAATGAAATGTTCATGTGTTATGAAATTACAAATATTATTTAAATATCATCCATCAAAATGTTGTGGTGTGTTTGAGTTTAGAAAAGAACCTTTAAATATACTGAGAATTCTTATGAGAGACTATATTCCAAATTTTATGGCATTTCACGGCAATGACCAAATTTCACGGTCAAGAGCAAATTTCACGGATTACGTGGCTTTCGCGAATCGTGAATAATTGATAATTTTGGAAACCAACAAATATAACTTAAAAAAGGAAGTTGAAGCCAATCAAGCACTCTTCTATGTTAGCTCAGAAGTTGCCAAATGTTACATCCTGGAGCAGAACTGTTGAATTCTTTGAAACAATACTAATCGAAATTGAATAAAATTCGAATCATGTTTAGTTCTGATAATTTAAATCTTTAAAATCCACAATTCTAACTAAATTTAAATTCTTTAATTCTTGAATTTTAAAATGCCGCAATCTTTGATACAGGAAGCGGATAACATTCCAGAATTTCAAGATAAGAGAACCACATTTTGAAAAAAAATTGTGATTCGATTATCTGAACTTTTGAATTTTCGAATTAAAAAAAATCCAATATGGTTTTTTTAGATTCTTGAATTATGGAATTTCTAACAATTTTTGAAATTTTTGAGTCTTTAATTTTTTCTAGTGTTTGTATTTTTAAATATTTATAGTCCTAAATTTGTAATACAGTCGACTCTCTGGTTGTCAATATCCAAGGGACCGTCGAGGAAGAGAAGCATCAGTTTACAGAACGACGCAAAATGAAGACTCGATTGAAATTTGATTTTTCTTGCTGACCAGCTATGGGAGAGAATCATGGCAACGTCCAGCAAACAAAAACAAAGAAATGTCAAACACCCTTCAAAGCTTCGTTACTCAAAGAAAAATGTCTATGCAAGCCATGAGAAGTGAAATTATTGACAACCGGAATAGATGTTTAAAGCAAATAGAATACAAGGGACCGTCGAGGAAGAGATCCTTCAAGCAAGAGAAAATATTGAGGAATAAAGACAATCGAAGTATGCAGTTTGAAGGGACTGGAGAATTCATCGGTACATGGAGCAATATTGATATCGAGAAGATCGACAGCCAGAGAGTCCACTGTAATTGGATTTTTTTTAATTATCTTTTTAATTTTGTGCCAAATTTTTTTAAGATTGTTGCGAAATATTGCGGGTATCAGGATTAATTATCATTCCGCTGCGATCGTATCCCGCCGTTGCGGAAATCGCAGAGGTCCCTTAGTAGGCTCAATTGGGTCCTAAAATGAAGCTTAGATTGCTGATATTATTGTTTACAGCGATAAAGGTTATTTTTCTGAGTACAATGACCCTTTGTACGACCACAAAGAGTTTAAAATTGATTTTTAAATCAATTTTGAAAAATTGACCTCGCGGTCCTTTTTGACAGAAAAGCTCCTACTTGACAGCTTGTTCCTAGGGGACCATAGTTGATCCATCGAAAAAATGGTGTCTAGTCAATTTTTTTTTTGCATTAAAATGAAAAAAAGTGACCAGAAATGGTTTTCAATCGTGTTTTTTACCGTTGTACATAAAAATTGACATAGGGCTTTATTACCCAATTGGCCCATTTCTTTTTTGGGGAAAATTTTGAAGGGAAAGATACACAAATTTGGAATGAATTTAACGTTGACCTTATTTTTTCGAATTTAGAGAGTATTCTTAGCAAAAAAAAAACATGTTTCACTCACCTTCAACCGCGAACACTTCCCCACACTCTCGACACACTCGAGCGACGTGTTCAAATTAACCAAGCTGAGGCTCTCCACGCCCAGCGTCGTCGCACGCGGCACGTTCCCGTCCGTACAGGTGTCGTAGCAGTCCGTCTTGAAGAGCACCAACCGCCGGATGTGGTCCGTACGTTGCAGAAACTGAACCAGATACAAATCGACGGCTTTGGCGAAGCTGGTCGAGTCCAGGTTAACGAACAGCGTGTCGTTCGCTTTGTTCGCTTGGATGATTAGCTTCGGCAGGAGCGATACGGAAACGGAGATATTTTGGAGTTTTGGGTAGTCTAGAACTAGGAAGTCGGCGTCGTTTTTGAACACAATGTTTGTTAACTTGAGCAGGGTAAGCTGCTGGAAGCCGAGGATTTTGTTGGTGGATTTTAAGCACACGTTGTTAAGTTCTAGCTTTTTAAGTCGGGCTAGTGATTCCGCCAGTTGCGATAGGCTGACGCAGCATAAGGTACTTTCATTGTTCATGACGTGCAGCTGTAGAGCTTCGAGTCGCTTGTATTTGCAGATGGTGTCGACAGTTTCTACGAATAGGGTTGGAAGCAGTTCTTTTTCGTACTCTAGTGACAAGCTGAACCGTTTCAGGCTTTTAAGATGGGTGAGGAATTCGACGCTCTGCACCGTGTTGTAAATCCGCAGTATTAAGGTGTTCAAATGCGTGAACGAGCATTTAAATATATCGGAGAAATTCTTTCTATACAGAGTACACTCTACAGTGTCTAATGTATCACAGTCGGGTAGAATTAAGTTTAGTTTGCTTCCGAAGCTATCGTTAACGGAAACTTTCCTAAGGCGTGGTCCTTTGATCGTCACCGTTCGGTTGCCGCGGCGCAGGTGATTTTCACTCCAGTTTAAAGCTTTCAGCTTTGGAAGCGCTATGTTGTAGCTTTTGCCACTGCATGTGTCCTGCTTCAGGTAGCGATGATCCAGGGAAATGTGGACTTCCTCCAGGTGCTCCAACCAGCTCGAGTAAAGTTGACTAAACCAGTACAGCGTATCGACTGGAGCTCGGTCAATCTTGAGCCTTCGAAGTCGAATCTTACCAGAGCACACGTCCAACACCGATTCCAGAGGTTCTCCCTGGTTCAGCTGATGAATCAGTACGTTGGTGTAATTTCGCTGGCTTTCTTGCAGCACTCTAATGGTGCGAGCACGCTGAGCGTGGACCACGAGCCAGCTTCTTCGGGAAACGAGGCTGGCCGCTGCCTGGCTCCATCTGCGACAAACCAAGCTGTGTACCAGTAACTCTTCAAAAGTCAAAAAGTCCAAAATGGCTTGTAGAATTTCCAGTGGAAGACACTCGAACGACATACTTGTTTGCGACTAGCTACAATTTCTACTAAACTACAGCCAACTTCACAACAAACTTCTCCGAAATGCACATAATCGAATTAATTTTGACAACATTTGCCACCCTCCAAAAACAAGGGCTACCTGGATTTTATGGCTCGCAAAGTGAACTCAAACAGCTGATTTTGTTCATCTTGTTCATTTTCACACGCTGAACTTCATTTGTTTGTTTACAATCCCGAACATGAAGAGATAACAACCGTCTGAGATTAATTAGTATATGAATTTAATAAAAACAAAAATTTAATAAATAAAATAAAGATTCTTATGAAATTCTATATTCTAGAAAAAAGGAATTTCTCACATTCAAAAATTTCAGACAACACTTGAAATCACTCAAATTACCTGTTTATTTCACAGCGGACCACGATCGATCCCATTACTGCCAAACGTTGGCAAGCGCATCTCCGAATCGGTTAAATTTGTACTCCTAAACACCATCGTCGGCCCCATCCGATGACCAACAACCGTCGTCTCCGTCTCCGCTTCTTCAGCCCCGCTGGCGACGGTGATGGGGAACCTCACCAGCTGGGAATTGCTCAGCTTTACACAGTCCACGTGAAGCGTGGTCACGTTGTCCAGATGCACAGTTTCCACCGCCTCGTGACATCCGATCGTGCAGCCAACCAGCGAGAGGTGCTGAATTTGGAAAAAAAGAATGTTTTAGATAGACATTTTAAAATAAGTTTGAGTTAAAACTAACCTTTAAAGTTTTCCACTTGGCAATTTGCTGGAAGAAATCGATGCTCACGCAAAGCGTACGCAGTTGAAGTTTTTCGATGAGCGGTGCAAAGTCTTTCGGGATTGTGTTGAACACGATGCTGCTTTTGTAGTTGGGGTTCAGGATGATCAGCTCTCGAACGGTGTCGTGTTGTAGCAGGAACGCGCTCAAGTACATTTTGAAAGTTTCCTCCAAGTTTCTTGCGCCGAGATCGACAAAAAGTTTGCTGACGCCGTTTTTATCGAGGAAGGTCTTCGCCAATACTCCCACCGGAAGCGACAACGACTCGAGCGCGGGAGCTGTTAGATTTAACGTGCACTCGCTGTCCCAAAAGTTGACATCTTTCAGTTTCAGGATTTTGAGGTTTTCACTACGCACGGGGTCCGAGAAGATCAGATCCAGTCCCGCCAATTCCAGCTGCTTGAGTTTCGGTAAGCCGTTACAAATTGTTGCCAAGTTGAGCGCACCACGTCGATTAACGGAATCTTTTACACAGATTCGTAAGCTTTCCAGCAAGCCGCACCCACAGATGGCCTGCAGATGTTTCCAGGTCATTTCTCCAAAGTATATGCTCAACTCTAGCCACCGGAGGTTGGGTAACTGGGCAAAAAATCCGAGATCGTAGTTTTCGTTGGCAAAATCGAGCACAAGTTTGCGCAAACTCGACAACGTTCCCGTAAACGTGTCCGTGAAATGCTTCGTGTACAGCATACTTTTGATTTCCGTCAGCTTATCACAAGTTGGAAGTCTCAGAATGGCCGTCGCGTCTAAGCTATCTTCCACGATCGCCGATTTCAAGTTGGGTGCTTCGATTGTGACGGTCTTCTCCCCCGCGCCGTACAGACATTCTCTCCACCGTAAATGCCTCAGTTTCGGCAAGCACAGCCGGTAGTCCGCTTGGCCGCACACCAGATAGTCCGTGAAGCGATCGTCCAGTTCGATTTGGAGACACTCGATGTGGGCGAACCAGTCGCGATACGTTTGGTAAAACCGGTCCAGATGGTCCTCGAGGATTCCCGTGAGCTCGAACTTGCGTGGGGTGAATTTCGCAGCGCACAAGTCCAGAATAATCCGGAGTTGTACCCAACTGTCCATGGCATTGATACTGATCGCGTAGTAGTTTCGGCCACTGTTCGATAGAACCTCCTGATGGGCTAGCATTGAGTTATCTATTCGGAGACAGCACTTGCGAGCGATTACCGTGCCCGCTGCTCCGTTCCATCGGTGGCAGACAAGCGATGCTTTGAGGACATCGTTAAGGGGAAGCCAGGATAGTATTTCTTCCAGAATTTCGATTGGAAACAGGTTGAGATCCATTTTTAGTTTTTGTTTGGTTGAACTCACTTTTCAGCACTGTTGAAGATGAACCATTTTAAGAGGAACTCAATTAGAATTATTTTTTCTTTAAAAAATACACTAGCTAATAATATTTTGATTTTAACATTTTATTAAATTTTTATGCTTAGCAAAATCTTAACACCAACATTAATCAATGTATCGGAAATCGGACACATTATGGTTCTAAATTTTATTATATTTTAATTTTTTTTTATGCAAACGTAAACTTGTAAAAATGAAGTCAAAGTTACTAGCAGTTGCATAAGTTATTACAATAAATAATCAGGTTATTAGCTATAAAATTTTTTCATTGTTACCTAACTATTAAGAGAGCATTTCTCCCAGAAACGATCAACTATTTTGAAAATATTACGAAATTTTGAGAAAGGATTTTCTGATCAATTTGAAGTCTTCGGCAAAGTTGTAGGGGAATACTGTATTGTAGTGGTAAAGTCAGAAAGTCATCAAAAAATGTTAGTCAAATTAAAAAAGCGAAAATTATCGTCGTTGGAAATCTCAAAGAAATGCTCAAACTATATAGCTTTATTTTCATGCAACATGAAAAATTGAGGAAAAATAATTATAATCATTTACTGAAAAAAAATGTTTTTTTAGTAGGGTAGAAAACACGTCCAGTGGGTTTGAGGTTTGAAACAAGAATGAATATTTATTTCCAATCAACAACGAAGGTAACTATGTTAACTGGTCGTATGTTACTATCTGTTACGATGCTTCTAATAAGTTTACTTACCTTTGCCGAATGTTGCCCCATCAGGAAACACTTTCAAAGTTCTAAAATCACTATAAAATGCACAAAATCGCAAATTTCAAGCTAAATTGTGAGCAAAACCTCCAAAAAGCACTTCACGAGTCACATAAATAAAAACAAAAGACAGCTGGTTCTTTTTGACGTTTCTCAACATAATAAATTAATAAAAAGGTTCATTATGGCACGTAGATTCATCTCTTTGGATGAATTTGCCACAGATTTTCAGATGTTAGACTTGACGTTTGAATAATAATTAGAGTTTGAAAAAGATTTTTTGAATGTTTTTAGCAATACTTTTTTTTTATAATATTATAATTAATTCACATTGATTTAAAACAAACATAATAAAACAATTTACTAAATACAAAAATGATGAATATCCAAGCTGATTATGGCACCACTGCTTGTTCATCAGTAACTGTTCATCGTCGCGTGTTTACAAACAACAATGTCGCTCGATTCGTTGCCGGCGGAAATTCTGCAGAAGATATTCGACTTCCTGCCCAGTAATGGTAACGTATTAAAGTTAATTTAAGCTTAGATGATTTAAGACACATTGTCGTTGATTTCAGGGTAATTTGTTTTTATAAAAAAGTTTTGTTATTATTCCATACAAATTTTCTATTATTTTTTTCTCAAGAGATCTAAGAGAGTCAGCTTCTAGCAACCTAAAAGTCATGGCTTCGAATCTCGAGGGCAAAAAATTCTAGGTACAAAAAATAGGCTCATTGTTTTCTACTACATGTCTCGTTGACAAAGTTCGAGTGGCCAAAAGTGATTAATTTCAAATAATCCCTAAATATCTAATTAAGTCAAATTTGATGAAATATTACTGTAGCGTTAAAAAACACTTTTAACACTTTCAGAACACCTCGAAAAGACCCGCATCAGCCGCCGCTGGAACCAGCTGGCCTTACGCGAAACCTACCTCATCCTGGCGTACGGAGATCAGCTGATTTCCGAGCGCCTCCTTCGAAGAACGACCCGCGGCTATTGCTGCTTCTCGGTGGAGTTCAGCGAGGGCTACGAACCCGTGCAGAGTCGGTTCGCGCTGTGCGCGCAAAGGTTCTTCCTCCGGAAGCTCATCCTGGACGGAATTCAGTCGTACGCGATGGGCCTGTTCGTGGCCGAGCACGCGTCTTGGGTGCGAAGTTTGGTCCAGCTGTCGGTTACGGTTTGGAACCAGATCGATTCGAGCGGAGTTGGGACGGTGCTGGAGCTGCCCCGGTTGCGGACGCTTTCGTGGACGTTTAACACGGAGGGCGGCAGTAAGAAGCTGCCGTCGTTCCGGATTAAAGCGCCGCTGTTGGAGGATGCATTTGTTGAGTGCGCGGAGGTGAGTTCTTCGCCATTGGTGTTTGAGGACACGAGAAACTTGAAGTCTTTGGGGGTGTTTGCCCCTGAAGTGCTGGGCAGTATGTGCCCGAATGGGTTGGAGTCTTTGGACTGCTTTCGAGTGTACAACTCGACCAATCCGTTTGCGTGGGATTACGCGCGGCTTGCGATGCCACGGCTGAAAACGTTGGAAATTTCCGGGTGCAAGTTGAACGACACATCACAGGCTTTCCTTGGAAACTTTCCGAACCTGGAAACGCTCATCGTTCAAACAGCAAATGAGAATCGAATCAACCTGAGCGTTTTGTCCCGATTGCTGCCCAAACTCAAGCAGTTACGACTGTTTGACGTCAAGTGGACGTACGACGCGGGACTCACGCTCTTTCCCAACCTGATGGTGCTGGACATCAACGACACCAAGCCGGAGGTGGAACACCACGAAGAACTCACGCTCAGTGCACCGCATTTGAAGACGGTGAAAGGAACCGGTTCCAATCTACACAGCTTCAAGCTGACCGACTACTCCACCGTCAAGCTGATGATTAGCTACGGGCCGTACATCAACTTTGTGCGGCCGAGGTTGTTCGCTTCGCTGATGGTTTTGTATTTGGACGTGCCGTGCGACAGGCAGGACTTGCTGGTTACGGAGTGCATTCACCAGTTTCCGAATCTCACCCGGCTGACGATCGTGCTGCACCACAAGAGTCAACCGGTGGGGCTTGGAGGTCACCTCATGGCGATCAGCTTCGTCCAGCTGCGCTATCTCCACTTGAGAAACTTCGATCTGGACTATCAGTTCCTGTGCGGCATCAACAAGTCCAGCAGCATACGGGTAAGTAGTACGCGGGACATTGACTTATTGGCTAGAGACTCTAAACCTTGGAAAACTGCTGCAGAATTGGTTCGACCATATCTCTCTATGAAAGACTTACCTGACAAGTGTGGCTGTAAAACAGAAAAGAAAACCCTTCCGATACCTTAGACTGACCGTAGCTCTCGTTCCGCTAGACGCTGATCCTGCAGGACGGCACGCTCACGCTGAAACCCCAGGACGTGATCTACTTCTCGGCGAATCTGCAGCATTTTTACATGCAAAACGTAAAAATGCCAAAGCACGTGGACGTATTTCCCACGACCAACCCCGCGACGGAGTTGATCCTGTCCCTTCCGGACGGGAACGTGTTCAGCACCACGGAGTGGCGCGAGGAAATCATCAAGAGTCGCGAGGACTACGTCAAAGAGCTGCTGTTTTAGCTAGTTACGATTTTATTTAATGTTTGCGCGAGTGTCTTTGCTTTATTCAATCAGTGCAGGAAGAAAAAACAACTTTGTGATTTGTTACATCAAGAGATTTTTAAGAAATTAAAAAATGCTAAACTTTGCTGGGACATCCTTTTCAAGATCCGAACTCCTTCGAGCTGAACACGTTGAAGTGATCGTTGCGCCACAGGTGCGTCCGCAGCTTGTCTACCACGACGACCGGCGGCTGGTTTGGGGCGAGCGCGACGGGGAACGTGTCCACGGCCATCGGCATCGAGACGCGCTTCACGCGAAAGTGCCTCAGGTGGGTCAGATCCGCTGGTGGGCCGGTGCAGTTGTGGAAGAAGTTGCACTCCTCGATGGTGAGGTTCTGGAAGGTTAAAAATTAGTTTATTTTTCGCATGAAGTTTAGTTTATCTGACCCACCTCTAAAATTTTAATTTGTGCCATTTCTTCAAAGAAGCTTATCGAGAGTACAAAGTTGTTCAAATACAGTGTCTTAACGTGCTTGAAGGTCGCCGCTTCCGGCACCGGGATAGCGCACTCTTTCGAAACCAGACGTATCGCCAGCTTCTCGACGTTTGGAAAGAAGTTGATCTCATCGAGGATTGCTTCGGCGTTGGCCGGTTCCCACGTGCTCAGCGTAAGCTCTCGCACCGTGGAGAAGCACGGATGGGGCGAAGAAATGCTATATCCGAACAGATCAAGCGACGAGATCTGCGTTTTCTGGCTTAACTTAAGGAAGTGAATCGTTTTCTTGGCTATTCGCAGTGACTCCAGCAGAGGGGCGTTGATCACGAGGTGAGGCTTGTCGAACTCGTACCAATCAATGTCCAGGTTGAGCTGCCTCAGTGCCGGAAAGTTCAGAACGCTTTCATCCAGACGAACGGTCAGTCGTACCAAGCTTAGCTTCGTCAGAAGACTGAGCGATTCCGCTAGCTTTCCCAACCCTACGGTATCATGCGACCGAATCGTCAGCTCTCTCAGATTCACACATCCAGCTATAGCTTCAACTAGCTCTCCTAGCGCTTCATCATTGTAATGCCAAGCAGCGTCCACGGTCAGTATCCGCAACTTGTCCAGCTGCCCAAGAACCCCTCCCCAAGGAACAGCAGTGTCAGACACGTTCAGCAGTCGAAGCTCACGAAGGTCAACCAGTCGTGACAGCGCTTCCGCCGGAAACGCTTCATCGTCACAGAGCTGCAAACTCAACACCTGAACCGTCCCAACCCACTCAAAGTACTTCTGAACAACCAGAGTGAACAACCGACTCGTGACCGACCCAAACCGGATCCGCTGCGCTCGAAACTTCTTCCTGCAAACATGCAGCACCTTCCGAGTCGCCTGATAGTGCCGCTCTTCCTTCAGCACCTCAATCGTGAAGCTCCTGTAATTCCTCTGCGATTTCTGCAGCGCCTCAAGATGTTCCCGCGAACCGGGACCATCGATCAGTACCGTAGCCCTCCGAGCGACCCGCAAGTTCCACGCCCTACAAACCACCGCCTTGTCCAGTTGCTCGCGGAACGGAAGACAATCGAAGATTCGGTCCCAGATCTCCGGCGGAAGCCGGTCACTGTCGGACATACCGACACACTAGCAATGACGAAGCTCAAATCCGTAAATGCATCGACAAATTCTCCGGTGGTGATTACTCACCGTTCACTATAATCGTCACTTCTATAGTATGAAAACGTAGGTTGTAAACAAACCACCTGACGACGCCACCCACTTCCGCGCAGGACGCTCCCTTTTCCCCTTTCGGTGTGTTGGGTGAACGTCGGCGTCGTGTTGTGAAATTGCACGGTGGGGTGGATGGTCAGCAAAAAATGGTTACTGTTTAACTTTTTTAATTAGAAAATTTAGTTTTTGATACCGCCTTAAGTCAGGGGTGTTGAAAAACACCCAAAAAGCTAAAACTGAAAATTTTGTTTATTAGACCTTTTTTTTTAAAAAAAAATCCAGATTTACACTTTTCTTATATAGAAATTTTAAAGATTTATTTCCTTAAAGTTTATTGCCTGAAATGCTTTCAACTTATCTTTAATATCAATATGCCTAAAACACAATCTCAGCGACGAAGTATTTATGGATTATTTTTTAAATTATCAGATTTTCATTCTTTCAGATCATCAAAAACGTACCTTGTTTTTTTCAAAGAAAACTGAAATAATTAGTTTTAAAACTAATACGGTCCAGAATCCATTATCCGAAGGCCTCAGAAAAATTGTCCATAAAAACTTAGGAGAAAAACTCTAGCAAAACAATGTAAAAGGACCGAAGCCGAAGTGTAAACAAAGAGTCTATCCTGCTCGTTTCTAACGTAAACATCAACTGGCGTGAGCAGGATAGACTCTTTGTTTACACTTCGGCTTCGGTCCTTTTGCATTGTTTTGCTTGAACTGATGAAAAATTCGCGCTTCGGCTGCCGATCCCTAAGATGCTATGGGGCGCGGGTTCGATTCCACCCTTCTATCGGATGGGGAAGTAAAACGTCGGCCCATTTGTTTTCTTATTTTTTATGGTTGGCACAAGTATGGCCCCTCACTTGCGCTAAATTGATTTATAATTTATAAATCCAACATGGCGACCAAAATGACGGTAATGAATTAATCCGGCTGAAACTTTTTTGGTGCTTTCGGTATGCCCAAAAAAGCCATTTTTTTTCATACAAATTTGGCTGCTGCCCATACAAAAATGAAAATTAAAAAATCCTTTGAAGGAATTTTTTGATCGATTTGGTGTCTTGGGCAAAGTTGTAGGTATGCACAGAAAAAAATATGTGAATTTCCATGTCATGTAAACAGTGTTTCACATGTAAACTTGGGAAATGTAAAATTAAAATCATATGTAAAATGCTGAATCAGATGTAATAAGCAATCATGTAAAATCTATTTGCATGTAATAATTACATTGATAAATATCATGTAATTGGAATTGATTTTCCCATTTATACACATATCTGAATCATGTAAATCCTTAAATAATGTAAAGTTATCCTATGTAAATTCGAATCATGTGTACATTTCCACTGCAGCTGCTGTTCATTGAGTGACAACTCATCGAATCAAAACAGTTCTGATGTGTTGTTGTTTGGAAGCGGTCGTTTTAAAATGGGTTTTATTGAATGTGCTTTCATTTATGCAACTATTTGCTTAAAGGAAGCTTAAGTTTCAGTACTTCGTCAGCATTCTGCGAAAATCTTCATCTAAATCAAAACAAACAGGTGTCGTCGGAAGTTGTTGTTGTTTTTTTTTTTCAAATACTGACGGAAGTGTTCTTTTAATTCGTCGCCAGGGAGCCAAGTATTGTAGTTTTAAATTATTGAAATCCAACACTTTTCGCTTAATGTTGTCGCTTAATGCGTTTTGTTCCCAGGTTGCCGATCGAAGATCATTTTCCGTTGCCGGAAGAGGGGGATCTTCCTGTTGGGCGGATTTAGTTTCTTGGCCGTCCTTCTTGATATTTCTCGTACCGGAAGTACGACATCCTCTGGATGTCGACTTCCTTAACCTAGTCGCCACGCTGTCTAGTAACACTTAAAAAAAACGGGTGAGTTCTTTTGTTTTCATATTTTGTAAGAACAAATCCAATCACTTTTTAAATATCGATATCGAAAGTCCCTTAGTTCCAGTGCAAACCGCCTTATGACACTTCCGCGACCCTTTCCGGTTCGGTACTGGTTTGCATAATGCTAATACTGCAGTCGGTATACGGGTTTTTAGTTTGAACAAAAGTTTTTAATTAATTTCTTCCTAAAACACATTACATTTAGTTGTAGGTTGCTGGTCCTTTTGTCAACATTTCACGCTAACTTTTCTCGGTTGATTGTACGTTCAAATGATTTGGGTGATTAATTCTTTAAAGAATATCAATAAGCCATGATCATTGGGCAGTTTTGGAGAAGAGTGTAAATGGTATAAAGTTGCAACGCATTTCGGCCAAAATTGTGCGGTAATAGTAGTTTATGCAACAAGTTGCAAAAAGAAGATTTTTTCAGCACGAGTTGTACATTTATCCAACGAGGTTTACCGAGTTGGATAAATACGACGAGTGCTGAAAAAATCAAGTTTTGCAACGAGTTGCTTACAACATTTTTTGCAATTTCGAAAAACGCGGAATTATATGTCAAACATTCATGTGTTGATTAAATTCATCGTTCAAAACAAAAAAATATTGAAAAATGTTACTTTTCAATACTAGTGTTGAAAAGTTCAACTTTTCAGCACCCATTTCAGTGCTGAAAAGTAGAACTTTTCAGCACTGTTATTGAAAGGTATTAATTTTCCATTCTGTTATTTTTGGTAGGGAAAAGTAGGCCGTTTCGGTTTTCCAGAAGGACAGGAAAAGTTGACAGTTTCACAGTGGAATTGCAAAAAATGTCATTTCGACCTCCTAATCCAATGCCCCATCCAAGTGACATTTAATTTTTTATGTCGTTCGCGTCTCCCGTCATCAAAACAAAGTTTAGATTTTCTGCATGTTTTAGTGCAAAAGTAGCGGTTTTAGAGGAGAAATGACCCGAAACGCGGAAAAGGCAATGACCACGCTAGTCCTGTGGCGTGCCGCCAACCAGTTCGGAACGGGCAAGAAGCAGAAGTGGCTGTTGGAAATCATCCGGGAGATTTCCAAGCACATCTGGACATCGCTTAGATTAGAACGCAGAGTGTTTCAGATTCGGGATTTGATCGACGAGATTAAAAGTTGCTGCGCAAGAAGCGCCACTAGAAGAATCCTATTTCTGACTTGGGTGGCCACACCGGCGGTATGGCCCGAAGATGTTCGACGTCGAGGGAATCGCGGGTGCAAGTTCTTTGGTGCGGCGAAGGATTTTCTCCCTGTGCTCTGACAGCGCCTTGGGTGCGGGAGCTGTTCGACAAGGAACCGCCGCCATCGCCGAAGACGACGTGGGCTGAGATGAAGGACATTGACGCGGATTATTACGGATATCGGGATAGAAGGCCGTGCGGCAAGCATTTCAACGGGTGGTTTATAAGTGAAAGCAGCAGCGGGTGGGACCGGACGAGGAGGACTGATAGCACGAAGATCGGCAAAGCAGAATAATCAGCTGTAAGACGATCCAATGGAACTGCTCGGGCCGAGATCAACAACAAAGGCAACAACGACGTCTACTAAGCTGGTGCAGCACAAATGGGCAGCTGGACACTCTGCCCCAAAAGCAGAACCTGTTCAAGGGCGATCGGGAGAACTTCAGACTGGAACCGGACAAGGTAAAATACTTTAAACTTTTTGTTTATAACAAGTTTTAATGGAAACGTTTTTTCACCGTAGAATGCTCCAACGAGGATGGAGACAGCAAAAAAAGGTCCGGATGCTCTCGGTTAGTCACCCGGATCGCGCGCGGGACTAAACCACCAAATATCAAATGGATACCAACGTTCGGCTCAGCAGTGTCAAAAAACTGCAAGACAAAAGGCTAGCCACGTCGTTCCGCAGGTCGGGAGGCAAACTCCACAAAGACACCAAAATCGGAACCGCTAGGTGAGTTCTAACGTGGATCAGTCAGGCTCACCTTCGACGAGAACAAAACCCGTAGCCCACAGGCGGACAAGACTAAGAAGCACACTGCACTAGAGACGAAAGTAAGTTCACCAGAAATACGGTCCAGTGATTCAGTGCTAACAAAAAAAACTTTCTCGCTTTTAGGAGTCCGTTTTTCTGCACCGCTGGAACCTTCTCAGATTTAGAGCACTAATCCAGCGGCAACTCTTCCAAGACGCGGTCACGTGGACGCGGTCTGTCGGCGGAAGATTGGACGTTTGTGGGGTTTGGTCGCTTGATCACCGGGAGGCAAGTCGGTCATGAACCGGCGTGGAATGTTGGTAGCGGCACTATGAGTGATAGTGAAAAGGCGGAGTGCATCCGAGTCTGAAGAAGGCGCAAGCACCGGTCGAAGAAGGTACGCGATCGAATCGAAAATTAGATCAACACGCACACACACACAACATAACCTGTAAGCAAAACGTATGTCTGTGCCAAACAAAGTTCTCTCGATGATCTTAATGTTTTGTATCGTTTTCTAATAAGAGAACTTTCTTTGAAAGAAAGATACCCTCAGGGTTATGCTAATATCCACTGAAACAGGCTCCGTTGTATCTAGAATCTGAAAACTGAATCAGATTTTGGATTCAGCGGAGCAAAAAAAATTGTTTTGCTTTGGTAAATTTCCATTAGTTTCATTGGAAAATTACACGATTTCGCAATATTTTAATTTCTAACATTTACAATGAAAATCATGTAAATTTCCGATGAATCTAATGTAAATATCCATCATTTATCATGATACCTTTTGGTACATGATAAATAATGTAAATCTACAGGAATATGTTTTTCTGTGTGGATAAGGACGACACTGAAAAAAATGGCACGGTAAAAAAATTGGTGATTTTTACTATTTTTTATTTTTTTATTTTTTGATTTGTTTTAGGGGACATCATATGCCAACTTTTCTGAAATTTCCAGAATGGGCAAAAAATCTTTGACCGAGTTATGATTTTTTTAATCAATACTGATTTTCTTGAAAAAAATCGAAATACTGGTGGCAACAAATTTTCAACTTCATTTTTCGATGCAGGTAAGTCGAATTTGAAATCGAAAAGTACTTTAGTGAAATTTTGATAAAGTGCACCGTTTGCAAGCTGTCGCCATTTTTAGGTAACTTTTTTTTTCAAAATAGTCGCAGGGATGGAATAATCGCGAAAAAATTAATTTTGCTTGCGAACTTTCTTCACCCGAGAAAGAGAGAGGAGGCAAATCACGCAAAAGAAAATCGCTCCCGAACTTCTCCAAGAAAATCAATCTACTGATGATTTTTTTTTTGAATTTCGTTGTCAGCACCACTCAAAAATATTTATTTCACATAGCCCATCTACACAGAAAAAAAAATCATGGTAATATTACATCTGGGAAGGGGTACATCTTTTATGTCAGAAAAAAGGTGTAATTTTACCTCTGGAAATGTGTAATTTCACCACTTTCCTGGTGTAATGTAACTTTTTAAATCTAAATTGAGGTAAAATTACATCATAAAAGAAATAATATTCAACCTTCCAAAATTACAGCTTCCAAATTTACATTATTTTTTTCTGTGTACAAAATGTGACAGGTCATTTTTCGACGTGTGACGTTACAAGTGTAGTAGTGAAAAAGATGTTCCGCCGAACAATCAAGACGATGATTTTTTTAGATTTTTTCTCTTAATGAACACACAGTGAAAAATAATGTAGCTGTAATTTTGGAAGGTTGAATATTACCTCTTAAACGATGTAATTTTACCTCAATTTAGACTGAAAAAGTGGCATTACACCAGAAAAGTGGTAAAATTACACCTTTTTTCTGACATAAAAGATGTACCTCTTCTCAGATGTAATATTACCATGATTTTTTTTTCTGTGCATCCATAGATTTTCTTTTGATGATGATTATTCCATCGCTGGTCGCAGTTATTCATTTTTTTTTAAATTAGTGCCCATTAGCGTGCCCAGAAAAAAATGATCCCCTGCTCCACAAGCAGAAAACGGTTTTGTGGGTTATTTTAAGCATCTGTGCAAATTTTGAGCGAAATTGGTTTAGATTTACTCATTGATACCCGTGCCTAAAGTTGGCGAAAAAAATGTTTTTCATATAAAAATGACTTTTTTAAAATTTCTAATAATTTTTCAGGGTCAAGTTTTACAGCTTTGATATGTTCTACAAAGTTGTAGAGCATTAAATTTCCATCTCACTTTTGGGAATATTTTGATCGAAGAAGCGCACCATGCAGACCAAACTGTAAGAAAATTGTGTTTTCCATACATTTTTTTTCGATTTTTCCCATAAAAACTTCACTTCCGAGGATCAATGACCGATGTTGACCGATTTTGCTCATATTTGGCTCAGAGTACTAAAATAGCTCAAGGAACGATATTTAGCTTGTGGAGCGAGGTTTTGAGATAAAGTCTCATATTCTGGGCACCCTAGTGCCCATGTTTGCCCACTTTTGAAAAAAATATTTTTGAATAGCTGAGAAAATTCACTATATTTTGCTTTTTTTGAACTTTGTCTTTACGATCCTTAGTTGCTGAGATACTGCCAGGAAAATTGATGTTTTCCAAGTCTCACCCAAACAACCCACTATTTCTAATGTCGATATCTCAACAACTAATGGTCGGTTTTTCAATATTATCGAAATTTTGATAAATTTTTAAAAGTGCCAAAAATTCAATATTACGCCCATTTGAAATGTTAGTTTTGGTATTAAAAACTTGAAAATATTGTTTTAGAAAAGATCGAACAATTTCACAAATGTTTCATATTTTAACATTGAAAATCGGACCATTAGTTGCTGAGATATTGACATTAGAAAATCAGGCTTGAAATTTAGTTTTTTTTGCTCCTCTCACTCCCTTTGACCTGGACCAGAGCCGATTGATTTTTTTTACTTAAAAAATGCTCCAAACCAACACAGATAGGTTTAGTGTTACAAAATAAATTCCAAAGGACTATTTCTCAGCCAGTTTTCCCGATTTTCCATGTCAAGATACGAAATTTAGAATTACATTTAGAATAAAGTGTAAATAATTTAATTCAAACACTGTTGGACAATACGTTTTTATCAACCCTCTAACGCCGATTGTTACTCCAGAGCACTACAAATTTTTGGTTTCAAAATTAAATTTCTCTTGAACCATGCGTTTTTTTAACCTGGTTCAACCTGCATTAGTTTATATAGAATATTAACTTATAACCAATAAGATTTCATCTAATTTGGTCGATCCCATTACGAATAATGTAGAAAAACGTAAAAATCTCGATTATGCTCTGGGCGGGAAAGGGTTAAGATTACAAATTAGGTTTAATTTTCAGTTTTGATTCTTTTATTAAGTTTTTTGTGATATTTGGCCAAATAAAACATCATTGAATATTTCTCAATTTTATTATCTTTCTGTTTGCATTGATTCAAATATAAATTCTCTCTATTTCATCACCTTCGCTCTCTCGCTTGTTCTCTCCAGCAACCTTTTGAACTACCACAACAACATTCGTTATTTTGTGTTATTTCTCTCTCTAACGATTTTACTCTCTCTTCACCTCGCTTAGCTCCGCGTTCCGCCTGCCTCTCTCGCGCCTTCCAGTGAATCCTCTCCCGAAAATTTGCACCGTACAGATGTATTAGTAGAGGGAGAGGCGGCGTACCGAAATTGTAATCGTACGCGTAGCGGAAGCTATTTTTTTTTCTAAAATGTAACCAACATTCCTCTACAGTTTGAGAATTTTGCGTTCGAACCTAATTTAGAGCACTTATTTTTTGGCTAAACAATTTTTCAACACAAGTCGACTCAACTGCCTGTAACTGAGTGTTTTGTGTGTGTGTTTTTTTTCCACGAGAGAGAGTCTACGACTAAGAATAGTTAAATAACGCTAACGTTTGCTCTCAGCTAGGTTTCTCTTTTTTGTTTTAGTATTAGTGATGTTCTCTGGATAGTTTTTAGTTATCGTCCTCGTTTTGCACGATGATTCGTTCTAGTTTAGCTGACTTTTCTGTACGTGTGTGTGCTGCAAACGGGTTCGCTTAACAATTAATTTGAATTCTAAAAAATAAATTCCTCTTCTAAATCTTTATAACGTGTCTCTTTTGCTAGTCACATCGTTCGATTGTTTTAGACATGCTCATTTTTGTTTGTTTGTAGTTTCACTCTCTCTTTCTATAAACTGAAGCTGTGGAATGTCGCATGTTGCTTATAAATAAGATGGTTCTTACAACTTGTTTTTTTTTATTCTCTTTGTCTAACTTACTAGTTTACTTTTAGCTATTTTGAACTAACTAAATAAAAAAAACGTTGACAGCGGACAGCTTGGTTTTACTAATTTCAACACTTTTATTTTATTTTTGTAAATATACAATACAAAACAGAAGATAAACAAAGTTCGATAACGATAAGGATTACTTGTAACATACTGCATGCAATGAGTAAGGAGTAAAAGACAACAAAACAGTGAAAATCAGAGAATGGGACAGGTTGACGAAGGTTGGCGATGAGAAGTTACGGTCCTGTGTTCAAGGTGTTTCTGGCTGGGTTGGGAGACAAAACCGTGTCCTGTTTTTGCTTCTGATATTCAAGGATTTTCCTTTTTAGCTTAGCTGTTTAAACCTACACGGTTCACACGGGCTTAAATTACCTTTCTTTTAACATTTTTTTTTTAACTTCAATTGACCAATGATTCCACTCTGTGCTTTTTGAGAGTAGGGGCGTGTTCTAAAGCTACGTTACTCAGCTACAGCTCTCTGATCGGGACTTCGGAAGGATATCACATCATTTGTTCATTCACACGTGGAGGGTCGTCCGGGGTCGACCTGTCCTCTTTGCTTTCTTTCAAATATGGCAGCGCACGATTTAGCAGCGGCACGGGCAGCAACCGCATGATCAATGCCAGGCGAAGAGCACGTGGGCGAACATCAGATAGACAGTGGACACGATAATACTGCCGACCATCACTGGGAAACCGACCCTGGAAGTTGGGAAGAAATGTTTGTTATTTACTGTCTACTAAATATAAATAAGAATTAACATAAAAATATCACTAATAAAACTATTCAAAACCTTTTGTTTCCATATTGACATACATTTCAATATATAATAAAAGCTAAATTTTAGATATTCCAGAAAGAGATTCTTACAATTACAAAAAGCAACAAAAAAGAAACATGTACTGAGAATAAAAAGAAATTAGTCATAATCGCCATAACGAAGCTACCTTCAGTGCACGCACAATAAGGTGGAACGAACGAAACCGAACTCAACACTCAGGCAGGGCAGCTGCTCGAAGCCACATAGTCCTTCTCTCTTTCTCTCTTTCTCTTTCTTGTCTGTGTGGTGCTGCGTGGTGACAGCAATCATTTGAACGCAGTGAACGCAGTTTGGATGGAAGGACAATGGAACGTGCTCTGCGCGAATGCATTGCTGATGACGAGAGTCAAATAACGTTGTTAGTGTGACAAAAGCAGAATGTCAAAGTCAGGTTGACTTATTGAAGGCGACGAAGCGCTCAGTAACATCGCAAAAGTAACATTTTCGAACTTTACGAACTTAACGCGGCTGAAGAGGCACAAAACGTAAAGTAGTGTTTGACGTTTTTTTTTGCGCGGTGCTTGTTTGCAATAATTTTTGATGAAAATCTGAATAATTTGGATAGAAACGTCTAAATAAATTTGTATTTCATATAATCATATTGAAAACTCAGAGTAACCGATCTAAAATTAGAAAGTCTGAATTTGTTTTTTGTTCAGACGAATTTTAAATTTTACGGCAAAAATTTAGTGTCGCATTTTTTTTTAATTTCATTAATTCAACAAATAAAAATAAAAACAAGGATTTAGAATTCTAAAATTTAAAGCTAGGAGAATAATTGAAACATTAAATATAATTCACCTAATATTTAAAAATTCTGAAATGTATGAAACAAAAAATAAAACATACAAAATTCAAAAATTTCAAATTTAGAATTTAAGCATGAAAAACTTAAAAAATCCAAAATTCTAGATTTCTAAAATTTTAAAACTTGCGGCATCAATATGTAATTCCAAAAATTAAATAAAAAGAAATAGAAAAACATAACAAATTTGATTTTATGATTTTGAAATTCTATAACCCAAAAATTCATTTAATTAAAATAACCAGAAATAAAAAAGGGATTCAGAATTCCCAAGATTTATAAATTTTCAAAATTAAAAAAATCGAAAATGTAAAAATTTCGAAATTTTAAAAAATAATTCTTTAAATTGACAAAAATCTACATGATTGTACGCAGCTTAGTCAAAATTTTACTTCGGACAATAAAATCATGAAATTTTTACTCTCGTTTTCATCAAAATTTGAGTCTCTAACCAAAAGTAAGATGATTGTGTATTCAGAATGCTAAAATGGTGGCATTAGGATACTGCAACATTTTATTTTTTATGTATTAGGCAACCTGCAGGTTAAATTCAACTAATGTGGGATCGCTAAATTTCACTTCAAACATAAAAATTAGATTTTTTTCAAGGATTCGATTCACCGATGTTTCTAATTGAATCCTTGTATGCTTAGTAAAAATCAGCTTTTTTATAAATTTTGGATTTTTAAATTTTTGTGTACATTAGAGTTTTTAAATATTCTTTTTATAAGTTTTTTTTCCAAATCAAACAATAAATTAATTTTGAAATAGCATATAGTTTTTGTAAAAAGTATTTTTTTTTAATTATTGCTTGTGAAAAATTTTAGTCCAGGTGTCCATTTTGAATGTAAATGAGTTTTTAAAAATCTTTTCTAAATCATGGAAACTCAATGTTGCATTTGTTTATGCGAAAAAAATGTCAAGAAATTGATCAATCATTGATCAAACTCTTTGTACTTACTTGAAATATTCTATAAAGGTAAACCTATAGCCGTGCTGCTCAGCAACACCGGCGCAGACTACGTTGGCGGAGGCACCAATCAGTGTACCGTTGCCTGAAATAGAGAATAAAAATTAGATGCAAACACTCCAAGAATCCAATTGTTAACACCGACCTCCTAAACAAGCTCCTAGGGCGAGCGCCCACACCAGCGGCTTCAGCGGCAGGTTGAGCGCCTCGTTCTCGGCCAGACCGATCGCGATCTTGACCATCATCGTGGTCAGCGGGATATTGTCAACAAAGGCGGATGCGAATGCAGATACCTGGGGAGAGAATTAGAAGGACTTGATTTAGTACAAGGTTTCTCGGATTAGGGTGATTCCTCCTACCCAGAGAATGAGTAATATGGCAACAGCTAAACGAGATTCCTCCGATACGGATAAAATAACATTCTCGGTCTGCTTTCCGATCCACTCGATCAGGCCGAGCTCGGCGAGGGCTTCCATCAGGATGAATAAGGCAGCGAAGAACAGCAGGGTCGACCACTCGACGCGGGCGATCACCGATTCGATATCTTCCCTGCAAATTGTTCAAAAAAGGCGTTAAGTAAAGCTTTGGGTTATGATCAGCGAGGTAAGCCTACCTGTCGGCTAGGATCAGCAGCAGTATCGCTCCGAGCAGGGCAGTCCAGCCGAGCGACAGCTTCTGTATATCCGGAGCCGAGTGCAGGAAGAAGAAGGTGATCACGAACACGAGCGTGACGGCCGACTTGACCAGCAGCGCGTAGTTCCTGATGGGGTACTGTTGGAGGGAGTTGGTTAGATCAGAATCGTCTTATAGAAATGACGGATAGTCCCTACCTTGCTCTTCAGCTCATCCAGCGTGGCCTTGTAGCTCTCGACCGGTACGGACCCGCTGACCAGCTTTTTCTTGAGCGAGCGCGACAACCGGTTCACCTTCTTGAGCAGCGTCTCGCGCACCAGATCTTCGTCCTTGGAGTAGGAGGAGAGCGATGCGGCGGCACGCTGCCACACGGCAATTTCGTGACGGATCTCCTGCACGTCCTGGGGCTCGGTGAACCGCAGGTCGTTGATCGTCTTGAACTTCATGCGCAGCTGGAAGTACGTCGTCACCATGACGATCGCGATCGGGATGGCCATGTGCAGGGTGAAGGTCGCGAAGTTGACACCCTAAAAACAGAAGTATTAGCTCTGAAGATTCTGCAGATGGTTAACCAGAGGACTCACATTCTTGGAGATGTAGCTGTTGGAGGCGATGATGACATTCGGCGGATCGCCGACCGGTGTCAGTGTGCCTCCGACGTTCGAGTAGATAACCATCGACATCAACACCGGCACCGGATTTAACTCCATCACCTCGCACAGTCGTATAGTAACCGGTGTCATAAGCAGCACCGTAGTGACGTTGTCCAGGAACGACGACAGCACCGCCGTAAACACACACAAACAGTTGATCAGTGACCACACCTTGCCGTTCGTCACCTGGTACGCGTACACGGCCAAAAAGTCAAAGATGCCCGTCTCCGACAGGATCGCCACCATGATCATCATTCCGAACAGCAGCAGCAGCGTCTCCACGTCAATCCACGAGATCAACTTCGGCATACTGGGCCTCTCGTTCATCGCCGCCAGGACACCGATCGCGAGCGTGGACGCGATGATCGCCGCAAACGTACGATTTACTATCTCCCAGATGATCAGTACGTACAGACCGAGCAGCACGACCGCCGCGTACATGACGCCCGTTTCCTTGTCGATCGGTGTCGGGTCGTACGTGAACCGTACAGGCACGTCCGTGTCCGCGTTCGAGCTGAGCCGGACGCGGATGACCGCCTTGCCGGCCGTCACCTTGCGGTGGTTCGCAGTGCCGATGTCGAACGTGTGTTTGCGGGAGATCTCGTCGAGCTGGTCGAGCCCGGAGACGTCCATCGGGATCGGGACCAGCCAGGCGTCCGTTACGTTCTGCAACGAGGAAGTCATGGTGAATTATTCATCTACAATCTTCAATCTCTGTTTTGTGTTTTCTTGAATTTCATATTTGCTTTTCATTTATTTTTTTTAAACATGTTTAGACCCGATTCCGGCTCCAAATAAAATTTGTATGGCATATTTTATGTCATATTAAGACCATTGCAAATTTCATTTTATGTTTTTGTCCTTCAAAATATAAAAAAAATGAGAGGAATTTTTATTGTAAAGTTGATATATTCATTGAAAAAAACATGTAAATTCTACACTATTTTCATCCCGATTTTTAAAACAAATAGGCGAAAAGTATCACAAAATGCTTTATACATCATTACAGTTATGCTACTATCGAAAATTGCAAAATATCAATGAATTTACGAAAACTTTTTTTTTTTCAAAAAATGTTTTTTCAGTCGTTCCATAATTTAAAATATTAAAAAGTCTATATTTGGTTATAAACGCATAAATAACAGGGTGACCACTGAAATCCCATTTTCGAAATCCCGACTTTTTTAAAAGCTCAAATTATAGCCATTTCTAATCTAAAATAAAAAAATGATTTAAAAATAAACTCTTTACAAAAAGTGAATATCAACAATCTAAAAGAAAAATATAAATGGATCTAAAAAATCCAAACTATTTATTGAAAGTTTTAGAAAAAAAAGCAGAACTTTACTACAAATTTCTAAGAAAACATTTGGGTTTTGATTCAAATAAGAAACATTAGTTATTGAAAAATAACCGAAAGCTTAACAGTTTATTTCTATAATTGGCAAACGTAGAGTTTTTGATTTTTTTTAAATAACTCAATTTGAAATTTGATTTTTAATTTTATTTTAAATCAATGAACGTTTGAATGATGCTCATGATTACTGTTCTTATTCTTTCGAAAAAATAAAAAAAAATCTAGAAATTCGTTAAAAAATATGTTTTCACCAAGTGTAAATTTTGATGTTGAAATTTTGAATCAATGTTGATTTGTCTTGTTGTGAGTATTTAGCTGCTTTATTTTATTTTTCAAATTAATTATTTATGTTTTTTTGCAATTTCAATATTTTTTGAACCGTAAAACATACTAACAACGATTGGATTTAATTCCATATGTTAGTTTATCCGATAGCTGAAAATCAGGCTTTATCCACAGTAATTTATTTATACTTACAAAAACGCTCAATCCAAAAAATTGGGAAAATATATTTGAAATTACATTGTATTACATAATTTGAATATTTACCACAAAAAACCATTGCCAACCTGTATGAATTTATGATTTTTTGTCAAAAAGTCGGGAATTCTGAGCATACTTGTTTGAAAATTATTTTTTAACTCTTGAATAATTTTGTAATATTTTGTACAATTTTCAAATTGAATTCACTCATTTCTGCTTTAGTAACTTACTTTAAATTTAAGGTTCTTTTCACTATTTCAATATATTTGAGTATGGAAAAGCTGTTGAGTATGGAAAAGCTGACCTTCAAAATCTTTATGAATATTGGAGTCTTTGACACAGATTTTCATAATATTTTTTATGAATCAAATGATCGCTATTATTTTTTGTTCATAAAACCAGAGGTAAATTTAATGAAAAACTAATATAAAAATAGAATTATGATTCTATTTCATTTTGTCACACAATTGAATATTTGAAACAGGATTCGAACTTGAGTTTGGCAATGGTTTTTTTTTGGGTAAATATTTGTAATTGTTTAACTAAATTCATTAAGTATTTTAAAATATGTTATTTTTCCAAATGTTGCCCTTGAACTTTTTTTTGTGAGTATGGGTAAATTACCTACCATAGATAAAGCTTGATTTTCAGTTTTCGGAAAACTTAAATATCGAATAAAATCCAAAATTGAAAAAAAATTTACGTTTTGAAAACATAAAGAAAATATTGAAATTGCAAAAAAAATAATCCAAGAAATTTTGAGTTATTGCAAAATTCTTTTAAAAATTGTCTTTTCAAACATTTTGCTTAAAATAAGTGGGAAAACATAAAATCATATCAAACTGAATTTTCATTGAAAAAAAGAACAGACCAATATCAAAAATTACAAAATTAAAAAGGGAACTTGGCAAAAACATTTTCTTTTATGAATTCCGAAACTTGTTTTTTAAATCCTTTGAATGAATAATAACAGCAATTATGTTTTAATCAGTCTTAAACAAAAATATCAAAAACTATACGTTTGTCAATTTAGAAAATACCATGGAAGTTATAAGTATTTTTGAACTTTCGATTATTTTTTCATAGACTAATTGTTTGTGTTTCTACTCTGAATCATAATAATGAAATTACATTTTTGAAGTTTTCTTTACATACATTTGCATTTTTTTTAAATTCATAGAGATTTTTTTTCGGTGGTTAATATTGACTTTTCTTATAGAAAGTTTTTTGTTTGAAAAGTCGGGAATTTGAAAATGGAATTTTAGTGGTCACCCTGAATTTATAAAATATTGTCCATACTAACAACGATTGGATTTTATTCGATATGTTAGTTTTCCGATAACTGAAAATCAGGCTTTATCCATAGTAATTTATTTATACTTACAAAAACGCTCAATCCAAAAAATTGGGAAAATATATTTGAAATTACATTGTATTAAATAATTTGAATATTTACCACAAAAAAACCATTGCCAACCTCAAGCTGGAAACTCTTTTCTAATAATCAATAAATGTAACAAAATGAACAGAATCATAATATTACGCTGACCATAGTCGTCAAAATTAGGCTCAATTTTTATTTTAGTTTTTTTAACTTTGTTACTGTTTTTAGTTAAATGTGGTTTGATAAACTAAAATAATTTTTTTTTAATATTGTAATGAAAATCTATGTCAAATGCACCCAATATTTATTCGGATTTTTACTGTCTTAAATAACCTTTTCATTCTCATGAATATAGAAATAGTGAAAGGGACCTGAAATTTAACCCTTTGAGACCTGATGGGTCATTATGGGTTATGTCGCAAATATCAGAATAATGTGAACTAGCCTATAATTTTCGCAAGATAAAATAATCATTTTCCCATCATTAACTATATAAATATTTTTTGAAAATTCAGTCCTGAAAGGGTAAAGTAAGTCACTAAATTAGAATGTTGTTGGTTATTTTGATTAACGTGATTTTAACCCAGAAAAGTTTTAACAAGTTTAACACGTTATGTTTTATCACTCATTTCTTTAAATAGGGTTGTGAGATCTTCAATGGTTGGACTCGTTGGAAAGGTCTTTCAAATACCTTTCTAAAATTATAAAACATGCCGGATTTTCTTTCAAAAACAATCCTGCGAACTTTAGTCAAAATCGTTTTGTTAGCATAACTTTTGAAGTCTTAACATCATGATTTAAAGATAGCTATTCTCATATACCGTAAAACGGGGTGACTTTGATAGCCGGGGTGACTTTGATAGGTTTGAGATTTTTCCGCAAAATGAAGAATACAAATTAACCCTCTACAACCTAACCCTGCCTCTAGACGGGCTTCAATCTAAAAAATTTCAGGGTTGGGAGTTAAACTTGTTTTATGTGACTTAGCCAGTGTTTTTAAAAATGTCATTTTTTTAGGGGTCAACTTTGGCTGTGTTTTTTACTGAATCTATGACATTTCCCCGAAACCCACATTCCCGAAGAGACATTTCCCCGAATGCCACATCTCCGAAAAGACACTTTCCCGAAATGTCATTTACCCGAAAATCATTTCCCCGAGCGACCCATTTCCCCGAACGGCTACATCCCCGAATGGCGACTTCCCCTAAAAACCATTTTCCCGAAAGGCCACTTCCCCTAATTTTCCACATCCCTGAAAATCATTTTCCCGAATGACCATAATCCCGAACGGCCATTTTCCCGCGCTCGGTTCTGGACAACGGCCATACCCGCCTGACCGGGTTTGGGGAAGTAGCGATCAATAAAGTATCATGTCCACAATAGAGCTTTATGACGTTTCGCGTACGCACACTAGTGCACCATTTGATTTTGCTGGCAGACAAAATTTAACCTCACTTAATTTTTGTGTACGTACACGCAATACAAACGAACGTTGATTACTCTATTGAACGTTCAAACAATTCCGAGCTTCACTTGAATTTTGAATATTCAAATGGATGTAAGTGCGACAACTGGCCAAAGGGATTTCAGGTCAGAACGTGTTTGACACACGTTCAGGCCCGACTACCGCAAAAATTTGTAATTGTTACTCGGGACCTTGGCAACCAAAATCAGCTGTCGAGCTTAAGTATAGCCCCTAAACTACTTTAAAGTGATTTAGTTATTTTAAATCTAAAATGGCGGTGATGAAATATTCAAAAAATGCTTTTTGTAATTCAATAATCAACTATTTAGATTTGATTAAAAGTGTTGGTCGCAGAACTCGAATTGGACGTAAAAAAATAAAAAATAATTGTTCAAAGCCTTCATCCAGCCAAAATTGATAAAGACAAATTAGTTCAGTTAAACAAAATCTAGAACAAACTGAATCCTGCGCATCGAGTCGTCGCATGAAGCTATCGTTGCTGTTCTATCCTTACCACGTAGATACCGTTTTGGAAAATTGTCCTTTGCTGAAAATGGCCGCTACAAAAAAAATCTTTTTTTATGGAACGTGGATGATCTCAATACCCCGCACTCTTGAAGTGTGGTTTATTAATGGCCTTCTACGGTAATTTGTTTTTTTTTTAATCTTACAAAACACGTAGGAGAATTAAATATTAACGTCATACTTTTATTAAAAAAATCCCTAAATAACAATTTAGTTTATATGTAGGTCATCATTCGGAAAAAATGATATTTTGGTGAAGTAACCATTCGGGTATATGTAAATTCGGGAAAACGGCAGTTCGGTAAAATGGCCATTCAGGTAAATGACATTCGGGGATATGGAATTTTCGGGAAAATGATTTTCGGGGATGTGGAATTTTCGGGAAAATGATTTTCGGGGATGTGGAATTTTCGGGAAAATGATTTTCGGGGAAGTGGCACTTTCGGGGAAATGATTTTCGGGGATGTGGAATTTTTGGGGAAATTATTTTCGGGGATATGGGATTCGGGAAAGTGGGATTCGGGGATAAGGGATAAAACCCTACACATTTTTTCGCAATTTAAATGATGATGGTGCCATTCTATAGCAGAAAATGTGAAAAACATGTAAAAAATTGAAAAAATGACTGTAAAAACGTGAAAAAATTAGAAAGGCAAAATGTAATTATATTAGATGGTAGAATAGGCCAAATACTACCAAAAACAAACATAAACTAAACAAGATAAATGCAAATTAAAATACTAAAAATAAAACAAGAAAAACATAAAACAAGAGAAGTAAAGTTTTTCGTAGGACAAAAGTTGCTCAAAATGACCTCCTGAACACGGGAAAAATAAATATTTTCGAAAAAAAAATTTGGGCAGTAGAGGGTTAAATACGTACGGAATGGTTTGGAACCATACTGAGTAGAGAAGTACTCAAAGTACATCAAGAAGAACTTTTCATAACATTTTGAAAGGTTTAAAAAGTTAGTTAACTATTTTCAAAAAAATGTTGATGAAAAGCATTATTTCAAACTACTCAAAGTGTCATGATTTTCTCAATGAACATGATTTCGAATCGGAAAATGGAATACATTTTCGGATTCTTTGGACAATTTTCCACTAGGAGAAGGTAAACTAATTTTGTAAATATTAAATAATATGTGTTTTTGAAACATAATTAAAAAAAATCCAAAATTAAAGGCAATTTCAGTTGAACAAATTTCATATGAAATGTGAAAACTTGTGATTCGTGCTTCGAATTCAGTTAAAAATGTAATATAAATCGATAATTTTATGAACAATACTAGATTTAACGAATTTCAGGCAAAATTCCGACTTTTTAACAACTTTACCTAAAATTTATAAGTATTTTGTTAAAAAGCCTTAAAACTTATTTCACTTCATATAAACATTGGTTTTTTTTTCTTGAAAATTATATCATCAACCTTAGTGATGGTTCATTTAACGTAAAAATGACGTTTGAGCACTTATAATCTGATTTTAATAAGAAAAACTATGACTATCAAAGTCACCCCGGAATTTGAAATGAGAATTTTTAACGTAACTATTTTTCTGAACATTATAAAAAATAACTTTTTCCAGAAATAGTGCATGAACTTTGTGTGGCCTACACCAGTACATGTTTTAAAAATAATAATCTTGAGAAAAACTTTTCCAGTTGGGAAACATTCCAAAAATAAATTGAAATCCTATCAAAGTCACCCCGGTTTACGGTATTAATAACCTTACCTCCACGTGCTTCACGTCGTGCTCCTGCACGTAGGACATGTTCCCAGAGCTGTTGTTGCTGTTGCCGGTGTAGAGCAGCTGCAGGTTCACCGAAACGTAGTTGGTCGTCATATTGTGCTGCTGGTCGTTCAGGAAGGAACCCTTGAGGTAGATCCCGACCCTGGACCCGGGAGGTGCGTCCGGCAAAATGTATGCTAAAACGAGTAAAAGTGAATCGGGTTAGAAGATTTGTCAACAGCTGGATTCTCGCTGAACTTACTCCTAACTTTACTCTCCGGGATCGACATCTGCCGTGGTTCCAGCTCCTTTTCGTTCTTGGACATGAGAAAGCCGGTGAAGACGAGCCACACCACCAGCAGTGCCGTCAGCTTGATGTAGGTGAACACCTTGCCGTGCTGCTGGTGCGGATGGCCGTGCATCGAGTGCATCGTAACTTCCGGCTCCTCGACGTCCCCATCGGTTGTGGTGTTGGGGCCATTCTTCTCGCCGTTCTGCTGCTGTTTGTTGGCACGTGCTACCGCCGTGGACGAGGCGCTCCGCTTGACACCGTCGGTTCCGTCGGTGACTCCGCTCGAGTCCGGATTTGTGACCTTAATTGTGATAAACTCCTTGCCGTCATCTCCGTCGTCCGCCGACGGATCGTCCTCCGTGGGCAACGGATCGTCTTCGGTACCTGCGAAAGATGATAGGGAACAAAAAATTAGCATTGATTTTGTACTTGAGGACAACATTCAAATCGCTGCCATGGATAAATTGCGAGCAAACGCAGGGACAACACAAGCATCGCGGTCATCAATCACCTAAACGCGTTGAAGGTCGGTGAACCACATAAACTCATCATAGCTGTCATGTTCCGGAGGGGGAACTCCGTGCTGCAGTACGCGATGGTCGATTATGGATCTTCCACTCGGTCCGGAAGATGGATCAAGAGATAGAAAAGCCAACCTGACTTGGTGACTTCTCGGAAGCAAACACTTGTCACACTGGGAGGGGGAGGAAAAATCAATCAATCACGCAATGTCCACTCAAGCTTCCAACCGTAATTGGCACAAGTTGGGGGAAGCAAAATCGACAAACTAGACATCTTCAAAGGAGGAAGTACGTTGTTCGAAAAAAAAACTATGATGCGTACGGAAAGAATAAACTCGGTGTGATAAGAATCAGGCATTTAGTGTTTGTTTCCCATGCACCTCAGTCACTAGGTGAAAAAATGGTCGGAGGGGTGGGCGTCAATCGCCAATTTGTCATGGGCAACCCCCATAGTACTGCCTAGTAGTAGCAGGCAGAACTAAGTGGCTTGTTGAGGCGAGATATCACCACGAGGGCGCCTATCACATGCATTGCAGCACACCTCTAACATTGTAACAATTGTGTTTTACTGCTTCCGACTGCAAACACTCCTCCTCCTCCTTCTCCTCCTCCATGCTGACTAAAACAACCGGCTAGTGATATATCCGCAACGAGTTTGCAAACAAAACTTCAAGTGGTTGACCGCGTGGAGGGAAACGATGACGCTGTCGGGCGTGACGATTTTTTTCTTCAGTTGTATTCTTACATGAAAAGAATGACAAATTATATTCCAATAAAAAAGTGGCAGCTGAGACCTACATTTGATCTTCATATAAAATATTGAAATGTTTGCTCCCTGATGACGGAACAAAAAAAGATATCTTTTAAGTAGGAAATCTGGTTCCAGAGTTTTTTTTTGAAAGTGTGAAAAAACACATTTTAATTAATCGAATCAAACAAAAAGACTTTTTGGTATATATTTTCGATTTCTTTTCGTGTTTTGAATTTTAAAAATACTTCTTAAAAGAAAAACACTCCCGAAAAAAATATTTAATAAAGGCTAAGAATTTCGGTTCTAACTTATGAAAAGGTGTACAAATAGTTGATTTTGCTTATTTCAAATTTTGAACCAAATTTTTAAATTTGATCAGAAGATCAGATTTCAGAAAAGTTTCATTTTATAACATTGATTTTTTTTTATAAAGCGTCCGTTGAAAATGAAATGCTAATCAAATGACATTTATTTTTTTATTTTTTTAAGTGGATCAAAAAAGACAATTTTTGAGCCATGGGCAATGACAAAACTATTTGGCAGTGCTGCCAATTTTTTGAAAAAGATATAAATCGGTCGAAAGAAATTCGCTTTTTTTTATTTTAATGAAATTTTGTCCTTTGTCAAAAGAAGCAATTTTGCATCATTAGTTTTTTTTTCCATGCAATTTTGCGGACATGTAAATATTTTATCAATAAAAGTTGAAATCTATTTTTCTTCATTTTAGAGATTTTTTATATGTGTTACGGGACTAAAAAATGCATCTTTTGCGCCAGAATAGTCCAACATCTGGTACTAAAATTGTATTTTTTTTAAATTCTAATTTTTGGAAAAAAATCTAAAATTTTGTCGATCAAAATTTCAAAAATCATATTGAAAAGTAAAATCGAATTGAAATTGAAAAGAGCTTGTAATTTCACTACAGCTTATAAGATGACATTGAGAAAATCTCATTTTTTAACCTAATTTAAACTTTAAGAAGCTTTTTATATTTGAGCAATTCTCTGAGATTTCGGTCATTCCATTTTTTTTGTTTTTTTTTAATCCGGCTGAAACTTTTTTGGTGCCTTCGGTATCCATATAATTTTCCATACAAATTTGGCAGCTGTCCATACAAAAATGATAAATGAAAATTAAAAAATCTGTACCTTTTTCTGGAATGTTTCATATTGTAACATTGAAAATTGGACCATTTGTTACTGCGACATTAGAAAATGTTGGGTTGTTTGGGTGAAACTTAGAAAACATAAATTTTCCTTTTTTTAATTTTTGCATGGCAATATCTCAGCAACTAAGAGTCGTATCAGCAAAGTTCAAAACAGCAAAATATAAAGATTTTTTTCAAAGGTGGGCATCAATTAAAAAAAAATAACTGCGACTATCTTCAAAAAAAATTCCTAAAAATGGCTATAACTTGAAAACGGTGCACTTTATCAAAATTTCACTCTGGTACTTTTTGATTGCAAATCAATTTTTACATCGACAAATCAAGTTGAAAAATTTTTGCGGTTATTATTTCGATTTTTTTAAAATCAGTATTGATTCAAAAAATCATAACTCGGTCAAAGATGTTAAATGCTCATTTTGGAAATTTCAGAAAAGTTGACATATGATGTCATGTCTATGTCTAAATTAAATCAGAAATAGAAAAAAATAAAAATAGTGTTTTTTGGCAAATCAAGTTTAAGTGACAAAAAGTAAAATTAAAATCACAAAAAAATTTACCGTGTATAATTTTTTTCAGTGTAGTCCTTATCCATACCTACAACTTTGCCCAAGACACGATCAAAAAAATCCTTCAAAAGATACAGATTTTGCCAAATTTGTATGAAAAATTATATGGACAAACTAATTATTCAAAATGGCTTCTTTGGGCATACCGAAGGCACCAAACAAGTTTCAGCTGGATTAAAAAATACAAACAGCAATTCCCCACGAAAACAGCATGATTCGAAAAAAAAGTTCTCCGATCGGGCTCAAAATTTTTCTGGGGGTTCCTTGGCCGATATAATTAGACCCGTATTTTTTTGTTATGCCATTAGGGTGACCTACGCCGTGTTAGGGTGGTCCGAAAAATGGCAATTTTCGTCGATTTTCGCAAAAACACTTTTTTCAAAAAATCATATCTCCGCGCCATTTCATCCGATTTTTACTGTCTTGGATGCAAAAGAAAGGTGATTAGTTTGACTATTTAGGAAAAACAGTTATAAGTTTCAAAAATCTAGCTTAACATGTGAAAAGGTCGTATGAAAACTTAATATGCTGTTTTGAAGGTCTCGGGACCAAAGAGCCTTTGTCTGAAAATATTTTTATCGGATTCCTCGGAAAATTTCACGTAACATATCAAAAAATTGTGAAGTTATGTTTTCGATACTCTGAGATACGATTTTTTGAAAATAAAAACTGAGTTTTTAAAACGGCGATAACTTAAAAATTTCAGCGATGACCTATGTTAGGGTACCAAAATTTTCGTAATTGAAATACGCAACATATCTCTGATACCGTAATCTGGGGTGAATCGGGACTACAGTTTGAATAGGGACAGCAGTTTTTAGAGAACTTAAAGCTTTTAAATTTGGAAATGGATGTACACAGTAATAAATAGTAATATTTAAAAAAAACTAGAATAAATCGTGTTTTTTTATGGAAGGTCCTAATCAATCATTCAGAATATCTTTGTACAAAGTGAAACAACTCATAATGCAAAATACCTCCTTTTGATATAGGGAATGCATCAACAAAGTTTTAACCAAATAATAAAAAAAAATACAAAACAAGAAATCGCGAAAAAAATGCGAAATTCTAAAAAAATAATCAGTTGCATCGGATTCAAAAACAGAAAGAACTTTAGGCCGTTGCAAATATTTTTAAAAGTTTATGTCGCTCCCCCCTTCAAATATGGCCCAAAAAATCAGAGGGCAAAAAAAAAATTAAAAAATGCACTCTAAAATTCCTTTTTCTGCACGGAGAAAAAAGAGTTCCCAAAATCTTGAACAAGCGTTCATGAAAATGGGAACCTCGAACAAAGTGTTCAAATTCCATGGTACGATTTTGAAAAACGTACCATGAAATTTGAACACTTTGTTCGTGGTTCCAATTTTCATGAACGCTTGTTCACGATTTTAGGAACTCTTTTTTCTCCGTGTGCATTGATAATCGTATTTAGTATGTCTGAGCTCGTTTAAAAATAATTTGAACTTTTATTAAATTACAATGCACCGCAAAAACTTTTTTTTCTCGCAAAAATAAAATTTTCGTTTATGCTTAGAAGTTTTGGAAATTAATGATTGCAAAACAACTGGACAGGTGTATAATGCATTTTAAAACACTTTTTTCATTCAAATGTTGATACCGTGGCCTGTAATTTAATTTTTTTTACTTTTTTTATTTTTATAGTGAACATAATTAGGTAAATTGAGATGTTGATTTGTACTTAGCATTTCTTAATCAAAATCTATATTTATAAATCAAAATCTTCTATATAGCCTCAGTAACACGACAAATTAATATATTTTTCTTCATTTCTTCATAAATTCACTAAATCACGTAAATTGTAAAAAAAATTGCGGGATTAGATTTTTCCATGCCTTTTTCATGCCAAACCTCCAAACATTCAGTCGTAATTTTTAATAGCTTTGCGCAACTTTTCAACTCATTTGTCGCCAGATTTGCCTGGCTAATATGCTCTCTTTCTATTGCCACTTGACATGAACCCTTTCCACCGCCGCCGTCGGCATCGTCGTCGTCATTTGTCCCGCGGTAGAATAAAACCGAGAACCGGCTCAATGCGATAATGAGCGGAAGTGTTTCATGGTGGATATTTGCATAAAATAATTGAAGATAATCTTCCCTCATCGCCGTCGTCGTCATCTTGACTGATGCTGATGCTGGTCGGACACTTTGAAGGAACCGACCTGTTGCAGGCCAGTTGAACTCTTCCAAGGGACGGCGGACAAATTCGTTTGCTGTTTACTTTTCCATTTGTGCGCGCGGGAATCAAGTCAAGCCGCGGGATTGAGCAACAAGTTCTTCCAACCAACTCCATCATCATCATCATCGCCACCACATCAAAGTGAGGGTCTTAATTCGAGGCGAAATCTGTCACACTTCCCGGCCTGACATGGCAAAATTGCCACTGCGGTCCGAAAATAAACCCGCTCACAACAAACTCACATTTCGAGAGATGATTCATGGCCACACTGATTAAGGTTCGACCCGGCCCCTGGCCTCGGTTGGCCCGCGGCGGTCATCAACACGTGAGAATTGGGTTGATACGAGGGATTAGTCGCTGGGTGATATGAACGGTCGGGTGTTATATGTTGTGTGCCAGCGTCGGAATCGTTATCGGGCAATGTTTGGAATTATATGAAGGACGGCGAATAAAAACAATAACACCAAAAAAAAGTTAAAATTGGCAAGAAAAAATGAGAAAAATAAGCTGAAATCATTTTTTTTTAAGTATTTGAAATATTGGTTTTAATTGCAATTGTGTACCTTCCTCAAAACAAAAAAAAATCACAAGAGCTGATTTCTGGGAGAGTTGCTCAAGTTGCAGATTAGATTTGAATCATATCACTAGGAATTTTGCTTACATACTGATTGCATTTATTGCCTAATTGTTCAATGATATTGACTTGAAAGCTTCCGGTAGCACGCGTCAATTTGAAGTGGACAATGACATTGCTCAATAAATCAGGTTTTCCAGGTAATAAAAACACGAAAAAGGTGGTAACATCAAAGCTATTTTTCTTGTTTCTATTTTGCTATATATGATGAATATGTTGTAAAGCAGAGAAAGATTCTTTATGATGTTTTTTTTTTATTTTAATTTATCAAAAACGTGTTTACCTACAATGTTTTTGAAACTAATTGAAAGAAAACGAAAAGACAGAGAGCACGTCCCATCAATTTGTTCAGCAAATAGCAAAATGGGCCAATTTCCTGCTCTTCGCGTCTCTAGTTTGCTACAACGAATTGTAATACGCGAATAATCTTGCAATTTCAGACGATGATCGTGATACGGCCAAGTTTATCTATAAATCATGCTCATTCACAGCCCAAGTGATGATAAGCCACGTCGAGCATAGAGAAAGAGAGGGCTCGCTGTTCAAATTTCACCAAACCTCAACTTATGATGACGGTCATAAATCACTCCTGGATACTGTACATTAAGGTGATTGGGGGGTGCCTCCACTAACCACTAAGTTTCTGGTGGGGAAAGCAATTACGGCCCCCGGGCAAGTGGTGAATTTATTTGATTTTTATGCTAAGAATAGCGACATCTAGCGGGGCGATATTGAAGCTTCCTGGCTGGGTATAAGCTTGATCCAACCGCGGCGTTATTGCCTTCAATGATAAGTGTGTCGTTGCAGAGCTTTGTGGAATTGGTTTTATTGTTTTGCTAGATTGATGACAATTTGTGATTTGCGAAAATAAGGATATTGTATAACTTGAAGAAAGAAATCAGTTCCATGGGGCTCATTTCATCAATTGAAATGTCCTTTGCAAATAAATTTCATGGATGTTTTGTACTTTTGGATCTTTTGGAAGAGTGTTCTGAGAAAAGACAAGATTTCTGAAATCTCGAAACCACAAGTAAAACATCACCTTAACAACAAACCTAAAATATACTAAATTATTCATGATTACGCGAGAACCATGAAATTGACAACTTTTTCGCCGATTTTCCTCTCACTCTCCGTGAACGACATTGACCTTGTCGGCTGTGACCGACGTTGCTGCCGCCGTTGGCTGGTGGTTTTTCCTAGCATTATTTTTTAGCATTTCTAGCACGTACCGAAATCGGTCCAAATGGTGGAAACTCACCCCACCCACCGCACCGTTTATGCTGTTTTTCTTCTACTCTCTTCACCCCGGGGTGGACCATCTGGCGATCGGCGGGAGTCTGCGGCGGCGCCTGTGACGCCAGCAACCGGAGAGAGAGTGGGTCGTCACTTTTGTGGCAAGTTTGGGGCCATAGAGTGAAGGTTGTGATAGTGCACAGGTTTTTTCACAGTTTAAAAAACGTGATAGTTAAAAATTTATTCAAAATTAGGATAACACTTTTTCAATAGGAAAAAAATATGTCAGACTTCATTTTATTTTTTGATTTTTTTAATATCTATGGAAAAGATTAAATTTGAAAAAAACATTGAAAACTATAGAATATAAAAACAGGGGGAAAAACACTAAGTTCAAACTTTTTCAAATGTTAGAGATGATTTTAAAACAAAGAAAAAAACACGAAAAACTTTTACTTGAACAATCAAAAAATTTCACGGTTGTTTCATTTTTTGACAATGAAAATCAGAAGAATAGATACTGAGAAATTGCTATCTGATTATTGAACGCTAGTTTGTGGGACTTCGAATAATCAAATCAAGAACAAAGAAAAAAAATTCGTGTTTTTTCAATATCTTGTTTTTAACATAAAATTTGAGTTCTACGACCCTATGTTAGGTAAATTTGAGTTGTTGATTGCCTATTAAAAAATAAAATGCATTTATTCAATATTGCATCACTGCCATTTTGGACGCCATCTTGGATTTAAAAATTCTAAATCATTTAACCGTAGTTTAGGGGCCATACCTAAGCTCGACAATCAAAAATTATAGGGGAAATATACCCTTTCTAATCAAACACCTATCTTCGTCATATGAAGAGTTTGATGCTCGATTAAAGCTCCAACAATACTTTTCAGGCTATAAACATACCAGCAACAGCACCGCCTCGAGTAAGCACGCAAATTTATGCCATTTACTGGCCAAAAAGATCAAATTTAATGCACTTTTGATCATAATTTCTATTTTGCGAGACCATTTCTCATCATTTTGGTGGCACACACATCTACACGCAAGATCAGAGGTTAACTGCTTAACGAAAGTCGCCATCAATATCTTTTAACTTGCGCTAACGATTTCAAAGCGCTTAAGATATAAAATTGCTTCCAACTACCGGCAACATGTTCTTTTGACCATTACTTAGTCACTCACTTGAAAAATAATCCCGAAAAATGTAAATAATAAGCAAGCACCAACAAAAAAACAAACGCGCTAAGACGTTTCAATTTTGAACACCGGAAAGGCTGAAGAAAACCGAGCGAGGAGCGAAGGCAAATAAAGAACAAAGGGTGGCCACCAACACCACCAACATGCTGGTGCAGCGCCTGTTGGAGTGAGCAAGTGCTGCCAGGAAACTTTCGCTATAAATGCTACTTTTCGTGAGTGTTCGCCTAAATTTTCACAAATTTTGGCAGCACTAAGCAGACCCAAAAAAGCGCTGAAAGAAAAAAAGAACTAAGCTGAAAATAGAAAAATGGGCGTGGCCCAATGCACTCGACTGATTAGAATGCATTTATGAAATAGCTTTCTTAAATGCTTGTAAAAGGAATAGCATAACCTTTAATAAAAGTGAAAATAAACAGAAAAGTTCGCAAAAAGTTGCTCTACTCGTTGGTGTACTTGGTTTTAGTGAATTTCAAGGAACAATCCAGATTATCGAGCATCATTCAAACACGACCGCTTATTAGGCTTAAAATGGGCATATTTCCCCTACAATGAACATTTTTTTCGTGGTTCCATTATCCGAAGTGAAAATTTTCCGAGGTTTTCGGATACTCGAGTCTGGACTCTAATACAAAATCAATCATATTTGGAACAACATTAATAAACATGGTTTTAAAATTTGCTTTTCGTACTTTAAACAGAAATTTCGATGTGTATTTTTAACACATCGAAAAATGTGAAAAATATAGTTTTTTCAAAGCAATTGTAATCAAATTTTACCGTCATTATGGCTAAAAAAAATCATAACAATAATTGTTTTTTTTTGTGGAATATGTAAAAACTACTGCCAAAATTGAATTGTATGTATGTATTGTATAATTGTATGGACGAAATAATGATGCAATGTGTCTCCTTGGTCATAGAGGAAGTTCTAACAAGGTTTGAGCTAATTAAAAAAATCCCTCGAGGTCTCAGAGAATTGCTTGATAGATTGATTTAAATAAAATATAAATTTACCAGAAATTCTAAAGAAATTTTTTAATGCAATTAGCTAAAATTAATGTGTTTCTTATTAAGTTGTGTGTGTGTGTGTGTGTGTGTGTGCAACCAACCAAACGGGACCACGCGGTCGCTTCTTACAAATTGAGTTGTTTCCATGTATTTTTAGATCTTCATTCTATACATACAAATAACTCGCATAGGCATTTGGAAGGTGTTAGCTCTGCCGAGCTTTGGTGACCCATTTCTACGCTGGCTAGCCGAGCGCGAGGTTCCTCAGCTTTTATCGACAAGCCCCGCCCTGAAGAACGTTTGCACCAATCGGGTTCAAACGTTATTTAGAACTTCCGAACCCTTGTCAAATGGACAAGGACCCAGCGCGTATATAGTTTGTTAGTATCAGTATTCCTAATTCCAGGCGTCGTTCACCAAGCCGTGATGGCCTTGTGGTTAGCATTTTAGCTTACCAATCCAAAGGACGGGGGATCGAACCCCGACTCGGGCGACTTTGATTTTTCGTTCATGTTCAGTGTTTCAAAATTAATATTTCCTATACTTTCTCGTTGGGAGCAGATGGGAATCGAACCCAGGACCATTCGCTTAGAAAGCGAACACCGTAACCAGTCAGCCACGGCCGCTCCTTAATGTGTTTCTTATTAAGTTATATAAATAACAGAAAAAAGCACAAACAACAATTCATTAGTTCATCATCATAGGAAATTTCTGTGTAGTCATTTATTTAAATCATTAACAAATTTCTTTCTTTTGCATTGCAATTGCAGCTTAAGCTAGTAAAATAACTAAAATAATTCTATTGTATTTTTATTGCTCAGCTATTGTATTGCCTATGTTAATAGGAGCTTTCGAAACAAAACTTTGGATTTGTATTATCAATTAAATCAATAAAACAATAAACAAAACCAGCAAATGAATTGTATTTTCATGGAAGTGGAAAACGGAAAGCATTATCGGGTTCTTTGGACAATTTTACATTAGGAACAGTTAAAAAAAGTTATTAGTTAAAAGTTTTAGCTGCTACTGAAACAGAATTAAAAAGTATCATCAGAATATTAGGGATTTTCAGCTGAACAGGTTTCGCAGTGAATTTGGAAAATTGTTGATTCATAACACTGAGTTGGATTTGGTGACAAGAAAAGAGTTATTTTTAAGAAAAAAAAGAAAACAATTTCTAACGAGTTATGATCCTTCAAACTTTTTATACAAGCAACCTAAAATGAAAAGATTGAAATAACAAGCCATGATCTCAACATTTGAATGAAAAAAGTGTTTTAAAGTGCATTTACACCTGCCTAGTTGTTTTGCAATCATTAGTTTTCGAAATAACCAAGTATTGAAGAGAATTTTTTTTTTCACCGAAAAAAAACTTTTTGCGGTGCTGTACATTGAATTTCCACAAAAATGTAAAATATTGATCAATCCCAGACATGCTGAATATGATTTTACAGTGACAAAGGTTTTTTTAAATTCAGCATTTTTTGTTAAAGTAATATTGTTTTTTGAAACGTATATGAACATAGAGTGGCCTACCTCGAAGATTTTCATTTAAAAATCAAATTTTCAGCGACTTTTTTCATCTAGTTTTTAATTTTGACTAAATAAACCATTTAGTCGTCTAGAATTCAGCTCTATGATTTGACAGTACTACCAGAAAGAGTTTTTTTTCCTTTCTTTCTCTATCTAATTTGGCAGGGAAAATCATCACGCCAACAATACATGGCAAAGATGACGGCTGTGAAACTAGTCTGGAAAATTTTCCGGAGGAGGGTTGATGCTGTGAGAATGATTTGTTTGTTTTATTTTGATTTATTGATGATCTCGAACCGGTTGACGGAGCGATGAATTCGTTTGTCTTCGAGAATCGAGTATTTTGAAAATAAATAAATAGCGTTGATTTTTTTTGCGGCATTTTTAATTTGCGAAATTTGTTCACGGCTTGTCTAAAGGTTATTTTTATAAAAATTGAATGAACCTCGGTAATTCTTTCTGGAGCTTGTTGGAGAGACTGTCCCGAGTCAGGGAAACTGTTTATCGAAAAATTCTATCGGTAAAAATTGATTTTATCTCATTTTGAAGTTTTTATACAATATATTTAAGCTAAAATAATGAAAAGTATTAAATAAATTGCTGAAATTATGATGTTTTTTGTTGTTATTTCATCAAAACATCAGTTTCGAGTTCCCTAAACATGTCTTCAATATCCTACATCATGGAAAAATGTTTATCTTGGTCGTCAGTTTCGATAATAGCTGCAAAATAGGTTTTTTCCTAGTTTTTTTTTTTAATTCATCTGGAAACATCAACTTTATTCGTGTTTATCAAAACTGTTTACGTGGATTTGTAGCAAATAAGCAAATAAATTTGCAGGATAAACATGATATTACATAAAATTTCTGAAAAGTTTCAACAATTTTAGTGTAGAGATAATACTACAAATTTTAAAATTCTGTGATTTTTATTCCCTTTTTGTCCTACTACTATTTAAATTAATTTCAGGATGACAAATCAAAATTCCTGAGCTGGATTTTGATATTTTTTTTTTTATATGTAAAAAAACATGTTGACAAATTATTGAACATCTTACAATATTCTGCTAAGTGACTTAAGTGTATTGTTGAATAAAAATGTTGTATTTACGGTGTTCCAATACAACAATTTCCTACGCAAACGGCAATACCAAACTCTAAAGTGTTCAAATCGGCTTCAATTTTTCGGGATTCTCTACCCAAAATAGTTTATACATAATTTTTGTTAGGTCATTAGGGTGGTTTCGGCCGCGTCAAAATGGGCCATAATATGGCAATTTTGCAGAAAAAATTAAATAAAAATATATGTATTTCCAAAACCATTACTTGACATTGTTTCACCCAATTATTGTTATCCGGTTTGTGAAAGAAAAGTGACTAATTAGGCTTTCAAGGAAAAATACGCATGATCATGTGAGTTCAGTTAAAATGATTTAAAAAAAAATCTCAAAATTGTCATCTTTGAACCACCCTAATGACCTAACAAAAATTATGTATAAACTATTTTGGGTAGAGAATCCCGAAAATTTGAAATTGAAAATAAGCTACAAATCCACGTAACAGTTTTGATAAACACGAATAAAGTTGATGTTTCCAGATGAATTTGAAAGAAAAAAAAACTGGAAAAAACCTATTTTGCAGCTATTATCGAAACTGACGACCAAGATAAACATTTTTCCATGATGTAGGATATTGAAGATATGTTTAGGGAACTTGAAACTGATGTTTTGAATAAATAACAACAAAAACATCATAATTTCAGCAATCTATTTAATACATTTTAATGATTTTAGCTTAAATATATTGTATAAAAACTTCAAAATGAGATAAAATCAATTTTTACCGATAGAATTTTTCGATAAACAGTTTCCCTGACTCGGGACAGTCCCCGCAACAAGCTCCAGAAAGAATTACCGAGGTTCATTCTAGTTTTATAACAATAACCTTTAGACAAGCCGTGTGTTATTGAAGTAAATTGGTGAACGTTTAACTAGGTTAAATTTCTATGATTGTTGGGTGGTATATTTGGCATAATTTTGGCACCGAGTGAAAAAAATTGTCCTCATGTTGATATCGTAAAAATCAAGACAATTTACATGTTTAGTAGCTCATGAACTGTACAAACAATATTTTTGCGATATTTTTCAAATATATTTACAGTGTCGAACACATAGACCAGAACCGATGGTATTTTGTTTTGGCAATTTTACCCTGCCGAGACTACCCCAGGGTTGCTGAACAAATGGGGTTGACCAACTGCTACGAAATGCCTTTGGCAGTTTGAAGTGACGATTCTATCGATGCTGTAATTAGTCATTAAACAGCGTGAAATTTTTGTGTCATTTTTTGTAAATAAGAAGAGGTTTTTTTTAGTACAAATGCATTATTTTGTTCAGATATCAAGGTCAGACAAGATAATTTGACAAGTTAACCAGGAAACATTAACTCTTCTAACAGTTCATTACATTTCCTCCACGTGACAACTGCATTTCCTGCAAGTGGACCTATCTTAATCTTTCGTTAAAACAATTAAACATCCATTTATTATTGTTCTTAACACAAAAGCGCTGCGCAGAAGTTTAATTGCTTGCTTTAATTCGCTTTTCAAAGCTACTACTATTCAGATGTTTTACATGTCACTTGTTTTTGGGGAAGCTGGGGCAGAATGACTATTTTATTATTATTTCAAAATAATCATTTTAAGGTGTGTGTACAACTGTTTGAACTAACTCATAATTTCATCATTAAATATTTTTTTCAAAAAAGTCCACTTTACCCCACGCTCAGGTCACTTTAGCCCCACTCATTCACCGGCAAAGTGGACGTAGTGTTTTACGCTAGACAATACCGGTCGTCGTCGTCGCGGAACGGTTTTAGTCTAGGTTCGGGTTCTATTTTACGGCCGTCGTCGCAAGCGCAACCGTTAATTAGCGAAAATTGAGCGCAATTTTTCATTCATAAAACGTGTGTGCGCTGAGTTCGCTGAGTCAACTCCATTTGCCGCTAATGACTGGCATGGCACTTTTTTTCTGCTCTCTGTGATAAAGTGGTCGATATGAAGCTTCCCAGTTAGATTGTGGGGAGCCTGATCTTTGGCCTCGTGCCATCTGGGTGTGGGGCATATTTTTAAACTGTAATTAAACAGATCTCCTCGGGGGGTGACGTGGATCTGCATATCTTGGACGGAATGATGATTAATTTGGCAAGAGTGACCTTTTTTGACACGAAAACATGTGCGGCGAAGGTGGGTGGAACAGAATTTATGTAGAAAGTTGTTAATACAGTTGACTCTCTGGTTGTCAATAGCGAATGAGCCATCGAGGTAGAGAATACCAGTTTATAGAATGATGAGAAGAAGAACATCTAAGTATGCAGTTTGAAGGGACTGAAGAAATCATCGATATATAGAGCAATATTGAGAAAGCGAAGATCGCCAATATTCTAGTAATGAAAAATAGTAGCATAGATTTTGATAAGGAAAAGGATTCGAATTTTGTTATTTGTTGCAGGACGTTACAACCTTAGGTGTCAATTTCAATAAATAACTTAGTTTCCCACCATCAATAGTACAACTTTGCAAATTTTCATTATGACAGCCAGTCAGACAAGCTCTAAAACAAACCCATCATCGGCCACGATGCAAGATGAAACCGAGCTAAACCGCTGCTGCTGGTCGAGGTTCGAAAATAGAATTCCATTTCCATTTTTCTTCCTGTCTCTACAGGACCGTATAGTGTGCGATCGGTTTTGTCAGGCAGCAGCACTCCCCCCACCAACAAAGTGGCGCAGTAAAAATAGACCCCCACCGATAACATTGATGATTTTCCTATACTTCGAACTTGACCTATTGGACGTGCCCCCCGCTAGGAGCTCGATGTCTGGCGATCGAAAGGGATGTTAATTTTGGGACACGCAGGTTTTTCGTCTTTTCAGGCAAAGAAGAAAAGCAAAATCGATCTTTATTTTTAGGAGTCGTATATTCATCAAACCGGCACCCATAAAGTACAACCGAGCGGCTTCTCAAGTGAAAGATTTTCAAAGAAAACAAAAAAAAAACTTGAAGGTGCTCTGACTCAGAAAACAACTCACAGAAGATTGGGAAGGTTCTGTACTGAAAGAGATATTGCACGTCTCTCAGCTGTCTACACGATGAAAATCATTGTTTTTATGGGACCTTTTTTGTCTTGGGACATTCAAGAAGACATGTTTGATTCGGTTGGCGCCATTTAAATTCAATAAATTCGCTTCATTTAATTTTAACTCATCACAGAAAAAATGATGAATTTTGGAATGTTGAAAATTTGGTAGGTTGAATATTACCTCTTTTTTTTTATTTCTATTACAAAAAAAATGTGTAAAAAAGTGAACCTGATGAATATTCGTCAAAAAGTGATGAAAATTCCTCATTTTCTGAGGTAAAATTAATCATTTTTTTACACAAAATCTGTCACCATTTCCTGATGAATATTACCATTATTACCGCTTTAAAATGAACTTCGTGAACATTTAGATTGTAATTTTAGATAATTTTTATATTGACAATTTATTTCTTTTTGAAGCTTAATTAAGCCTAGTTGAATTTAATATTTACTTGATCTTTTCTGTTCAAAGATAAGACAATATTCCAGATAAATTGTTTAAATGCATGTCCTAACTAATAGATACACTTCGGTTACAATCCTATTTATATTTTAACGAGTCTTCTCAGGAAGGTAAAATTGGTAAAATTTTAATGAGAATTCTCATAAGCTTCTCACTCAAAACATCAAATATTTCGTCATACCTTACTTTTATTTAAATCGAAAAATTTAGCAACAAATGAAATTGATAAATATAAAACAAATTTATATTAACAATTTAATTTATTCAAATTTCATGTATTTTCCTATTAAACCACCAATCACATTTTGTAGTACTGTCCAGACTTGATTAACCGAAGCCTCGATTATCTGAAGTTTCGACAATCCGAAGTTCGATTATTCGAAGGTTTGTATAGGACTTCGGATAATCAAATCATAGCCAATAAAAACTTTTTTTAATTTTTTATTTTCTTACATTTAACATCAAATTCAAGTTATGTGACCCCATTTTAGCCAAATTTGAATATTTGATTGCCTTTTAAATAAAAAAAAACATTTTTTTCAATATGGCATCACCGCCATTTTTGCCGCCATCTTGAATTTAAAAATTCTAAATTATTTTAGAGTGGTTTAGACAACGAAAAAAATATTTTTTTCGTCATTCAATTATCCGAAGTGAAATTTTTCCGAGGCCTTCGGATAATCTAGTCTTTCAAACTTTCAAAAAAGCAAACGACTGAAAACAAATAAAAATGCAGTTTCAATTTATGATTTTTAGTTTCCAATATACGTGAGCCGTTTCAATATTATTTCGAGGATAAGTAATCGAAAGTTTGTTAACAAAAAAACTGTTTTTCGGTGTAAATTATTCAATGTTTTCATTAATAATATTAAAAAAAAATGCGATCTCTTTGGGTAATTCTCCGCCAACTCACACAGCAGTTGCCCCGACCCCTCTTTGATTTGCGTGAAACTTTGTCCTAAGGGGTAACTTTTGTTCCTGTTCACGAATCCGAGGTCTGTTTTTTTGATATCTCGTGACGGAGGGGCGGTACGACCCCTTCCATTTTTGAACATGCGAAAAAAGAGGTGTTTTTCAATAATTTGCAGCCTGAAACGGTGATGAGATAGAAATTTGGTGTCAAAGGGACTTTTATGTAAAATTATACGCCCGATTTGATGGCGTACTCAGAATTCCGAAAAAACGTATTTTTCATCGAAAAAAACACTAAAAAAGTTTTAAAAATTCTCCCATTTTCCGTTACTCGACTGTAAAAAATTTTGGAACATGTAATTTTATGGGAAATTTAATGTACTTTTCGAATCTATATTGGGGTCATTTTTTCATTTAGAACAAAAATTTCTCATTTTAAAATTTCGTATTGCAGGGTTATTTTTTAGAGTGTAACAATGCTGTACAAAGTTGTAGAGCAGACAATTACAAAAATTTTGATATATAGACATAAGAGGTTTGCTTATAAACATCACGAGTTATCGCGATTTTACGAAAAAAAGTTTTGAAAAAGTTGGTCGTCATCGATCATGGCCGTTCATGGTCACCCGCGACAGACACGGAGGACGAAACAAAGAGAAACGCAAAAAGTAACTTTTTCAAAACTTTTTTTTTTGTAAAATCGCGATAACTCGTGATGTTTATAAGCAAATCCCTTATGTCTATATATCAAAATGTTTGTAATTGTCTGCTCTACAACTTTGTAGAACATTGTTACACTCTAAAAAATAACCCTGCAAAGTTAGAAAAAACACGAAATTTTAAAATGAAATTTTTTGTTCTAAATGAAAAATGACCCTTCTGGGTCAATGTAGATTCGAAAAGTACATTAAATTTCCCATAAAATGACATGTTCCAAAAATTGTTACAGTCGAGTAACGGAAAATGGGAGAATTTTTAAAACTTTTTTAGTGTTTTTTTTTGATAAAAAATACGTTTTTTGGAATTCTGAGTACGCCATCAAATCGGGCGTCTAATTTTACATAAAAGTCCCTTTGACACCAAATTTCTATCTCATCACCGTTTCAGGCTGCAAATTATTGAAAAACACCTCTTTTTCGCATGTTCAAAAATGGAAGGGGTCGTACCGCCCCTCCGTCACGAGATATCAAAAAAACGGACCTCGGATTCGTGATCAGGAACAAAAGTTACCCCTTAGGATAAAGTTTCACGCAAATCGAAGAGGGGTCGGGGCAACTTTTCCCGATTTCGTGTGAGTTGGTAGAGAATTACCCCTTTATTATTTTCTGAAAACAAATGTTGAATATAGATCTTTTGAAAACAACAACATTTAAAAATGTTACAAAAACATGATTTTTTGAAATATGCAATACATCAGTTTGACAAACTTATAACGTATAACATATTTCAAATATTTATTTATTCATGAAATTAGATTTTCTGGGGCCTCGATGAATAGTAAATATTAGTAATTTTTGTTTTGGCTCAAAATATGGCCAAAAAAACAAGTTTTTATCATCTTTTGATCAATACAAATCTGAGGAATGGTCATACGAAAATTCTATGAATATGTTACAAAATCTGTACCTTGAGAAAGAATTTTCTGATTGTAGGTTGTAGAAAAAAATATACTCTCAAAAATATTCCAACAGCGCAGAAATACAAATTTTGATCATTCTTATTTTTTTAGTCCAAGAAAGCTTAAAATGCAATCTTTTGAGCTGTTTCACATGATTATAACGAAAAATTTGAATGGAAAAAAGAAGTCTAATGAACTGAACTATTTGAGGTCGAAAAAGAATATTTTATTTTTTTGTGAAATTCCGTTGTACAGTGCTGCAAAAATTTTATTTTTCGACAAAAAAAATATTTCGTTAATTCTTTGATATTTTTAAAACTAAGTCAAGTCAAAATCGGCCGTTTTGTGCACTATTCAATATTACGCCCTTTTGAAATGTTAGTCTTGATTTAAACAAATTTCAAAATGATTTTTTCTCAAGAAGATTGGAATTTGATAGATTTTTTTTAAATCAAAAAACTGCAAATTGTTAGTTGTAATCAGTGGCTATATCATGAAAACGTCCACTTTGTCGAAATTTATTCAAAGTACTATTCGATTGCAAATTAGATTTTACATTAAAAACTGCAGTAGATAAAAATTTATAGTTTTTCCCAAAAACTCAAATTTTCATAATTTTAAATAGAAATTTGTCGTTTTAGTGATAATCTCTGTAAATTAAAAAAATCCAGGTTTTTTAAAGTTTCAGCAATATGGAATTTGATCAGGAAAACATTTATTTTTTCCACGTTTAGTTTCGACTAATCAAATTGGAACCTTAAAACAAAGAAATAGAAAAAAAAGAAGGGGAAACTCACCGTGTAACCGCTCGTGCTCCTGCCGGAACGAGGCCAGGCTCGGGTCCTGCCGGATGACCGCCGGCAGCTTCCGCCATACCTCGAGCGACTCCTCCGTCACCTGACTGAGAGAGATAATAGAGTAGTTAGGCCTGAGTGTACGCTTCGAGACGCCGGTGCGCTGCAGGTCTTTCTTCTCCTCGTCTTCATTGAATTTGAGCAGCTTGAACACGACATTCTTGTGCTTGCCGTTGGCCAGCATGACTATTGGCGCTTTTTTGGCTTTTGGCTTTTGGTTGGTGTTGGTTTTTGGTGATGTATTGGTGTGCGCGTCGATCACTTTGGTGTGCGTGCGAATGGAACTTTTTGGTTTTCTTTAGAATTTCACTGATTGTTTGAGCATTGTTACGTTCGTTTGTTTGTTTAATACTGATTGTCTTAAATTCAATGAAACGTTCGAGTTTTTCGTAGCTTGTTTTATTTTTTGGGTTAGTTTCACACACAAACACACGAACAGGAAAAATCACAGTTAGTTTATCACAGGTTTTTCATGCAACATAAGAAAAGTGATAGCTGCAAAAGAGATTCATTTTGTTATAAAAAAACACTGATGTCATATTATTTTCAGAAAAAGAGAGAAAGTAGCAAAAATACACGCAGAAAAAATAAAAAAATGTCATGCAATCGTTATGCTTGTGTCAAACCGATGGATGCAAAAATTAAAGAAAAAGTTGTCTGGTCACCTCGGATCCATATTTCACTCTGTTCGCGCAATTTTGAATTGCGATTTTGCAAAAAGGCACTCAGTGTGTTGGGAATTGGAGTAAAATATAAATAAACGCGTTGGGTTTGTCGTAATTCACTGCACTCTGGGATTCACACAATTTCTGCGACGTTGCTTTTCTTTCTTCACTTCAATCCATCTTTAAGCTGATTTTGTAAGAATGTTTATTGTTGGCGCTAATGAGTTTCGAAAAAAGTAAGGGAAAATTGCTAAGAAAAATTTTGAGCACGATTTATGAGTCATTTTTTTTAAGATGTTTGAAAAAATAAAAAAATTGCAATGCTTTTAATTATGATGAAACCTTACAGTTGTGTAAAAAATCCAATCTTTTACACAAAAATAAATTAATGTGTTTTTTTACATCATCATTTGGTATCCAGAAATCAATGCTGAACATTGAACTCTATGAACTAGACATGACATTTTGCATGAAGGTTAATTCAGTCCCTTTAACCCACCTTAGTCAACACCTTCGTACAAATCCCTTTTAATCCAACCACAAACAACTTAAAGCCCCAAGCAATTTGCCTTAAGGTACCTCCACCACACCCCCCACCGCGACTATGATTGATTTGATTCTCATTAGACAGCTGTTGTCACATGCTTAATTTATCATATCAGCAGTGACGACGGCGGCATGCGCTCGATTCTTCAATTATAAATTTGTCGATATCTGAAGCTTTTTTTTCAATTTCAAATTAAATCTGTCCAACCTGTCTATCAAGAGGTTAGACGCGCGTGCAACCCATCAGCCAATTCAAGTCTGGCCTGTGACGAGGCTTGACGCCTAGACCATACAATCTTGGAACCACAATAAACTAATGAACTCGTTTTTTCTTCGTACTGTCGGACTCTGTCATTGTTGTTCCAGTTTAGTCTCCGGAGGGGAAATGACGCCGGAATGGAACGATTTCAATGCCAAGGAACGTGATTCCGGCAGTTTCAACCTAGCTCTGCTCTATTTGTCGAGAATTTATGATAAATGATGTGCAATGAGTCTATTGTGGCATATTTTATCCAATAGATGACCACAACTTCTACGAGGAAAATTTTAAAATCGCATCCAAACAAATTCTCCGAAACAAATTTATCAAAAAAGTAAAACGAGCGGAAAATAGCTGCCAATTGTCACTGAAAAGGGAGGAGGGGGGCACGAGTCGACCCAACTACTCAGAGAGCGCCACTCCACGTGACACTAAACATAGAGTAACAACACAAACAAAAATGCCACCGCCACACAATATGCTTTGTTGTGGAACAAAGCTCACTCTTTGGTTATATCGGTGTAGAATGTTTGCTTTATTTGCACGAAAGTTGAGGCTGAATGGAAACTGTCAACGGCGAAGAAGATGCTCGGGTTGAATAGTGCAATTTTTGATGGGTACCTTTTTTAATTTTTGTTTTTTTAATTTTTTGAAAATTTGTTTTTTACATCATACACAATGATACGCTATGCTATGTTGCAATTTGAAAATATATTAAAAAAACCCGATTTAATCCCACCTGGGGTGAGAAAGAGCCTTTCTTACTAAAGAATATAACAATGGTAGAACTTCTTTCAATTAATATCATCGACTTTGTTTATTTATAACGTCAGCACAAAAGCAAGTCTTATGATGAAAGCGAAGTATTATGATGATATTATGAGTATTATGAATGAAATGATTTCCAAAAGAAATAAAAAACGCAATATTCACCACAAGAATATTTTTAATCGTACAATATGTTTGTACGTTTGTAATCAAACAAGCCTTTATGACAAATGCGATCATAGCAAGCTTCCCAACAACGCACACCGCGGTTTTGGTTTTCTAGTTTCGGTACGAGCCCTTTGTGTGACTGTGTTGGTGTTTTGGTTCATCGTACCAGCGCACGATGTCTTACATACTGAAGGAAACATCGGTAGGCAAGCTACTACAAAATGAGTATAAGTCGAGCCACAAAATATATGCGCCAGCATTCTCGCGCCAGTATTCGAAGCTCAACTTGACAACTTGTCGACTTGGCGACAAAGCGTCAAAAATCGATGCAGTGTGATTTTTTGACGATTTTTCCGATGAAAATTCATGCTGAATCGACATATTTACGAAGATGGAAATGACGTCCTGGTTTAAAGTAAAACCTATACCTTTCTTTAGTAAGAAATGCAAAAATTAAAAATTTTAACATTTAAATAAAAAAGTGTTTAAAATGCATCATAAACTAGTTATTTTACAATTCTGAGTTTAAAAAAAATCTATGTAGTAAAACACTTTTGCGGTACTGTTAATTAAAATTTTACAAAAAATAATATAATATGTTTTAACTGGATCAATGATGGCAATGGATCAATGAAGTTGAAATGTGGTTTTGTGTTTTAAATTTAGTGACCCAATTAATTGGAAGCTGTATACAAAACTTCATCAATTCTATTTGATCAAAATGCATTATTTAATATTGCTCAATTAAGAAGATTATTTTTGGAGCATGCTCTCCATATTATGTACATAGTAAAAAAACTTGATCTGATATTATGTCAGAAAAATGTGTAATATGATTTGAAAATGTCCTTTCCTTATTCCTCATCAATGGAAGTAAAATTACATCAAAAAATATTTAATGTCAAACCATACAATTTCAATTAAATTTAGAAGATTGAATATTACCTCTTCTATTATGTAATTTTACCTCAATTTTAGACTGACAAAGTGACATTACACCGGAATAGCGGTAAAATTACACATTTTCAGAGGTAAAATTACACATTTTCTGACATTAAAGATGTACCCCTTTCAAAATGTAATATTGCCATGATTTTTTTTCTGTGTTCTTAACCTCATTCTTTTTAAAATTTAAACAAAATTTTCACAAGGTTAGTTACTAGGGTTACAAAGATTTCTTAGGCATACTTAGCATATCACTGAAAAAGAGATCAAATTAAGAAATGTTTTTTAATGTTTAAAGTTGTATGCATAATACGTTTTCAATTCTGTGTTATTCGGCTTTAGTACAAATGTCTCAAATTGGTCTGAATTAGGGGGAGAGGGGGTAATATGCACCCCCGGGGCAAAATGCACCCCCTGCTTTTCTCGGCATTTGGAAGAATTTTTCGGGGAAAAAATCATAGAAATTGGAAGCTTAACATTGCTAAACCATGCTGGAAAAAATTGAGCATCGTAGTATAAAAACAGCTTAAGTTATTTGCAAAACTTTAAAATGTTGTGTTTTCATCTAATTTTCATTGAACTTTCATTATGATTTTTGGACAATATAAAAAGCATGTATTGTTATTGTAAGTGTTGAGGTATATAGTTTTTGCCATAATCTTCACTATTATGTAGATAGATGAGTCCAAAAACATCAAAAAATGCATTTTTAATTAAATTTTCTGCAAAAAGCGTGGTCGGGGCAAAATGCACCGCTGTGAAGCTTCTTTGTAAAAACAACGGTGTCATCTAGTGGTGACTAGTAAAACCTGCTTTTACCCGGTGCATTTTGCCCCATGTTGTGGTGCATTTTGCCCCGCTGTTGTTGTGCATTTTGCCCCAATGTTGCGTTGCATATTGCCCCGCAAGGTTGTTTGAAATGAATGAAAAATGTTTTTAGAAATTTGATATTTTCGAACAATTTTGAAGTTTTTTAAGACTTTTTTCTCATGGATGACGAAGAACAATAGTTGTTTTAGAACATCGAACAAAATTCTTCCACAGTAATGCTGTAATGGTTGAGAAAAAATCACAGTTTTCCCTTAGGGGGTGCATATTACCCCCTCTCCCCCTAGTATAATTCATTTTTATATGTTTTCGATTTTGTACTGATAGTATTTGAACTGATTGAGAGAGTCAATAATTTGAAGGGGCTTAAGTTGCTCACTTGAAAGTTTAGTTTCAGATAATTTTTTTATGCAGCACTTGTCACTTGTCCTCCTCCGCCGCAACCAAGAACCCCCCCCCCCCCCCTCCAAGAGCGTCTGTTCCCCAGGTTAGGGGCGGCTCGAATCAAGAGGAGTTCGAGTGTTCGCAAGCTGTTAGCGTCTGTATCCCAGGTCAGGGGCGGCTGACAGCAGCGGGTGTTGGAACCCCCCCCCCCCCTCTTCGAGCGCCTGTTCCCCAGGTTAGGGGCGGCTCAAGGAAACCGGTGTCCTACTCCATCGTCGAGGTAAGCGTCTGTTCTCCAGGTTAGGGGCGGCTTACAGCAGGTAGAGTTAGGACCCTCCCCCCCTCGAGCGTCTGTTCCCCAGGTTAGGGGCGGCTCGAAACAGCGTCTGTACCCCAGGTTAGGGGCGGCTGATTGAAAGTCCCTGTGTCGGCGTGGGACTCTAAACAGTACCGGCACGACGGTCCTCCGGCGAGACAGGGGGTTGGTGATGGCTACACGCACCCGCCGTAAAACCGTAGTGCAGAGAGCTCCAGATGCGAGCCGATCCAATCGCCGACCCGATTTTCGGGGATCCAGGGATTGGAAACTCGGGACGTGGAACTGCAGGTCCCTCAACTTCGATGGGAGCGACCGCATTCTTCACAACGAATTGCGGGTCCGCGGTCTCGAAGTCGTGGCGCTGCAGGAGGTGTGCTGGACGGGGAAGGACCACCGGGTGTACGGTGACTACACTATGTATTGGAGCGGCGGCAATACACACGAGCTGGGGACAGCTTTTATAGTGTTGGGCGAAATGTCGAAGCGCGTGATTGGTTGGTGGCCAGTCAACGACAGAATGTGCCGGTTGAGAATCAAGGGCCGATTCTTCAACCTGAGCATCATCAACGTGCACAGCCCGCACATGGGAAGCGACGCCGATGACAAGGACGCTTTCTACGAGCTTCTTGACCGCGAGTACAGGAAGTGTCCAAAACACGACGTCAAGATTGTCATCGGCGACTTGAACGCTCAAGTTGGCCAGGAGGAGGAGTTTAGACCGGTTATTGGGAGGTTCAGCGCTCACCAGCAGACGAACGAGAACGGCCTACGACTCATCGATTTCGCTACCTCCCGAAACATGGCCATACGTAGTACCTTCTTCCAGCACACCTCCCTATACAAGTACACCTGGAGATCACCAAACGACACGGAGACGCAAATCGACCATGTTCTCATCGATGGTCGGCACTTCTCGGACATAATCGACGTCAGAACCTACCGTGGCGCGGACATCGACTCGGACCACTACCTGGTGGTGGCAAAGCTGCGCCAACGCCTGTCTGAGGTCAACAAGATCCGGTACCGTCGCCCGCAGCGGTATAATCTGGAGCGGCTCAAGGATCCTGAGGTCGCTACCCAGTACGCGCGGGAACTCGAAGCTGCGTTGCCTGACGAGGGTGAGCTTGCCGAAGCCCCTCTGGAGGCCTGCTGGAGCCATATGGAAGCAGCCATCAACGCAGCGGCATCGAGCGCCATCGGGTACGTGGACCGAGTTCGACGGAACGGCTGGTTCGACGAGGAATGTCAGGCGATTTGGGACGAGAAGAAAGCAGCGCGGGACAAGTGGCTGCTGCACAACACCCGTGGGAACAAGGAGTCGTACAAACAGTTGCGAAGACAGCAAACCCATCTCTTTCGGGACAAGAAGCGCCGCCTGGAAGAGTTGGAGTGCCAGGACATGGAACAGCTGTATCGCTCCAACGAAACGCGTAAGTTCTACAAGAAACTCAGTCAATCCCGGACTGGCTTCATGCCGCGAGCCGAAATGTGCCGGGACAAGGACGGAGGCATCTTGACGGACGAGCGTGAGGTGATCGAAAGGTGGAAGCAGCACTTCGACGAGCACCTGAACGGCCCAGAGGCGGAGTACCAGGACGACGGGGGAAACGACGTCAGCGGTATGGTGGACGGCGAGGACGAGCCAGCACCCACGATGAGGGAGGTTAAGGATGCCATCAAGAAGCTGAAGAACAACAAAGCAGCGGGTAAGGATGGTATCGGTGCTGAACTCATCAAGATGGGCCCGGACAAGCTGGCGGCCTGTCTACACCGGCTGATAGTCAAGGTCTGGGACACAGAACAGCTACCGGAGGAGTGGAAAGAGGGAGTAATATGCCCGATCTACAAGAAGGGGGACAAGTTGGAATGTGAGAACTATCGAGCCATCACTATTCTCAACGCGGCCTACAAAGTGCTGTCTCAGATCATCTTCTGTCGTCTGTCGGAGCGAGCAAAGGATTTCGTTGGGACGTACCAAGCCGGTTTCGTGGAGGGGAAATCGACGACGGACCAAATCTTTTTGCTACGCCAAATCCTCCAAAAATGTCGCGAGTACCAGATCCCGACGCACCACCTGTTCATCGATTTCAAAGCCGCGTACGACTCGGTCGATCGCGAAGAGCTATGGAAGATCATGTACGAGAACGGCTTTCCCGGGAAGCTGATCAGACTGGTGAAATCGACGATGGACGGGGCACGGTGCAGCGTGAAGATTTCGGGAGCGATGTCCGACCCGATCGAATCGCGCAAGGGACTGCGACAAGGCGACGGTATCTCCGGCCTCTGTTTCAACATTGGGCTTGAAGGTGTTATGAGGCGGGCGGGCTTCAACATGCGGGGCACGATCATCAACCGGTCCAACCAGTTCATCTGCTACGCCGACGACATGGACATTGTCGGCAGAACGTTCGAGGATGTGGCCAGGCGGTACACCGAATTGAAGCGGGAAGCGGATAAGGTTGGATTGAAGGTGAATGTGGCGAAGACGAAATATCTGCTGGCAGGAGGAACCGAGTCCCTTAGGACTCGCATAGGACCGAGCGTGACGATCGACGGCGACGAGTTCGAGGTTGTGGAGGAGTTTGTGTACCTCGGATCGTTGGTGACGTCGGACAACAACTGCAGCAGAGAAATTCGGAGGCGCATCATCACCGGTAGTCGTGCCTACTACGGACTCCACAAGACCTTACGGTCTGGTCACCTTTCCCGGCGTACAAAGTGTACCATGTACGAAACGCTGATAAGACCGGTCGTTCTCTACGGGCACGAGACGTGGACGATGCTCGAGGAGGACCTGCAAGCGCTTGAAGTTTTCGAACGGCGAGTGCTTAGGACGATCTTTGGCGGCGTGCGTGAGAACACTGTATGGAGGAGAAGGATGAACCACGAGCTGGCGCAACTCTACGGCAAGCCAAGTATTCGGAAGGTCGCCAAGGCAGGCCGAATCCGGTGGGCCGGACACGTCGCAAGAATGCCGGACGCGCTGGATGCGCGCCAACCGAACCAGACTATCAATCCGGTGAAGTTGGTGTTTAATTCGGAGCCGGTTGGAACGCGGCGGAGGGGGGCGCAACGTGCAAGGTGGTTGAACCAAGTGGAGGAAGATCTGGAAAGTGTGGGAGTTCCGCAGCGAAATTGGAGAGTAGCAGCCCAGGACCGAGTCCAGTGGCAGCGCATCTGGAGACAGCTCATGACCCGGAGGTTGTACGAGCAGTAAAAGTAAAGTAAAGTAAGTTGTCACAATTGAATGATTTTTTTTGGAATAATATGAGACAGCCGTAGTTAGTTGGAAGCTTCCAAATCGTGCTCAAGGCTCAAAATTTTCTGAATAGCAGAGATAATTCTAAGCGATCTACTCTCCCTTTTTCAATTTTAGGAGAGCATATTTTTTTAAGATTTTTAAAATTATAAGAATAGATATTAGGGACCGTAGTGTAGAGGTAAGCTTAGTTGCCTCTCACCCATTCGGCTTGTGTTCGATTCCAGACGGTCCCGGTAGCATTTTTCGGGACGATATTTGTCTGATCACGCCTTCCGTCGGACGGGGAAGTAAATGTTGTCCAGGTGTAGGAGTCGTCTCCTTGGGTCATGGTTCGGTGGAGTCGCGGGTAGGCAGTTGGACTCACAATCCAAAAGTCTTCAGTTCGAATCCCGGGGTGGATGGAAGGTGAGATGTAAAAAGTGGTTTGCAATTGCTTCAACAATCAATGCTGTAGAGCGAATAATTTGTTTATTTTTTAATATTTTTTTTAAAGCTGGCGGTCAATTCCAATAGAATTGTAATGTTTCTGATAAGGAAACACAAGCAATTATTACATAAGGTTATTACAATACAGTCCAGACTTGTTTATTCGAAGTTTCGATTATCCGAAGGTTTGTATGAGAGTTTGGATGTTCGAATCACAAAAAAAAAAAAAAAATCAAAATAAGAATTCCAGCAAGTTGTTTGTCATTTTTTTAAAATGAATTTGGGCAATTTTAGTTTGTTCAATGATTTTGTTTTAGCCACAGATTTAAAAATAATTAATATATATTATTTATAATCTTAAATAAATTCAAAAGATAAAGGATAAAAACTTTTAAAAATATTTATATAGCATAACTTCTCATTTTTTTTTGAGAAAATGAACTGCTATAGTTTTTTTTTCATTCTCTTTAGAACGTTGCGAATATTATTCAAAGTTTAGTGCAACATCAAAACAGTTTATTAAAACACTTACACGTATTTTTATGACATTTTTCAAAAGGTTTTTATTTTATTTAGCTCAATATAATGCAATTTAAGTGTGGTTAAGGTCAAACTAAATCCTGAAATTATTATTTTATCAAAAAATATTCTAAAAAAAAAAATCGCGATTCATATTTGGAGCATTTTTTCATTCGTCCTTTTCTACTTTTCTATGCAGGCTTGTGTTTTTACTGCTATCGAAAATGGAGATCACAAGAATTTGTTTTGACAAGTTCACGGTGGCATTGCACAAAACTTCTAGACTCATCTCGTCACAAAACTTTGCTCCGAAGAGTGTTTTTTTGTTGTTTCTAGTAGCATCGCCAAAGTAATTCAATTTATTGTCATTTTCACGAAGCAAAAAAAGTAGACCTTCGAAACTCGCCGTAATTTGTTCTCTTCAAAAAGTCACCCTCACCGCGTGAGTAGCAACTTTACGCCGTTTTGTGACACATAAATCGTGCTCTGAAAGAATGAAACAGTGCGGAGCAGCCAACGAGGAGAAGCAACGAAAAAAAAAACAATTTTCATTTTTCACGACGATTTTCCTCGCGGCGGTTCACTGACGGCTGCCGTCGCCGCCGACGCGTCAATTTTTCCGCGCCAACCGGTTTCTTCTTATCAAATGTTTTGTTTGCGCTATGCGATAGTGTGTGTGTGTGAGTGGGTGATTTTCCTCCCGCTTTTCCACACAAACACACACGTACACCCAGGGGGAATGGTGGTCGGAAAAAAATTCCCTTTATTTTTAACACTCGGGGTCACACGCGGTCGCACGATGTCCGCCAAATGTTGGACAGGATCGATTTTTTTTTGTTATGGGTTTTGCTATAAAAACTATTTGAACACTTTATGGCGCGGTATTCTTGGCCACTTTCTCTCAATTGCTCTCTCAGCTTCGCTCTGTTTGTTCACTAATCTCTCTCCGATATCGGTAAGCGATCACAACCGACAACATCTGCTAGTTTTAACGACTTTTCTTTTAATCGCCAATTAGCGCAGAGTGGGAGAGAGGAAATGGATTCTTTTTATAGCACACAACACACACTTTTATGGCTGAAGCGCGGTTAAGCACACTGTTTGAGTCCCGCCACTTAACCGGTTCAACAAGTTTTTCCGGAAAATCCAGATTCCAGAGTTCTTCAAGCGAGATATCTGAAGGTTCTTGGCGACCAAGTCGCCAAGTCGTATGTAAATGCGTTCGCGAACGCTTCTTTTCCAATCGTTACCATCTACTGAGAACTGAAAGTTTTTGGAACTTTTGGGAACTCGCGCGCGTGGAAGCAATCGTTACGGGTGGGGAAGGATTTCGGGGGGTCCTTCCACTGTTCGAGCCGCGGGAGGGAGGACACTAAAAACAAGGCACATGCGTACCAACCGACCGTTGCCAGTAGACTGACCGTGGCGGGATCGGTAAATTTGTGCCTTTAAAAAAAATTATCACACATCACAGAGCAGCAACCGACTCGGACTGACTGACTGGTCAAAGTGACGACTGGCGAACACACACGTACAGCACAGCACACATACAATCGTCTGAGGCAGCGATATGAGTGCGGTGTAGGATAGCAACACTGATTGTCCGAAATAGGTAGCGCGAGCCAAAAAAAAAAACAGCAACACGCTGAATAAAATAATATAGAGCAATATTGGCCGTTCGGCGCGCGAGCTCGGGAAAACAGCTGAGGGAACGCAGCGTCGTGAGTTGTAGACTTCCAATACAAACACTTGACGTGCTCTCTCGGGCGGTGGAGCTGGTAAAGGACAGAGGCGTGTGCTCCAGAGAGGAGAATAGATTTGTGATACTTTATGAAAAACCATGCGTTTCCATGGGAATATAAGTATCCTTTCTAAAGAAACTTTAAAAATGAAAGAGTGATGTTCCAAACTTTAAAATTAAATTAGTAAATTAGCTCACTGGACCGTTTATAAGCTTACACATTTTCTCATTTGAATTGGAAAAGTGCAGCCTCGTCGTTGTCGTGCGACAACTTGCATTCTGGGAAAAAAATAGTTAAGAACGCCATTTTGTGCAGCTCACAATGCCTCACCTTTCGGCCTTCACAGATCCCCAAAATTCGATTTCAATCTTGAGATATTCAATAAAAACTGCAAAAAATCTGTGCATTGTTATCACTCTTCATATGAAAGAAATTTCAATCTTGTCGTTCTAACTTGACACACCCTAAAAATTGCTGTAAGTGCGACAACTGGCCAAAGTGATTTCAAGTCAGCACGCGTTTGACACACGTACATTCCTGGTTGCTGTAAACATGTTTATTAATAACTCAGAACTCCAGCAACCAAAGTCAACTAAACTTCGGGATAATGCTCAGGAAAATGTTTGTTATTGTTTACAATGCGTGCTTTTATTTTAGTTTATTCCAGGTTAAACATTAAAACGCGTTTTTCTCGGACAACATTGAAGTGATGAAATATTTAAAAATAACTGACTTTTTTTAAGCATAACCATGAAGGATTCAAATCAATAAATACTTATTGAAATCATCAGACATAATTGTGTAAGCTTAAAAATGCTTTAAAATATTATTTTTTTGCCTTCCTCACTGAGGTAAGGCTGTAATCCTGCTCTAAAAATGAGCTCTTCACAGAAAGCTCGTAGACCCTACCTATCGATCAAATGTCTGTGTGTGTATGTATGTGTGTATGTGACCAAAGTTCTCACTGAGTTTTCTCAGCACTGGCTGAACCGATTTTAGTCAAAACAATTGCATTTGATTTGATTAAAGGTCCCATACGTACCTATTGATTTTTATAAAATTTCGATATGTAGTTCAAAAAATATGTATAAAAATGTGTTTTTGTATTCATCCGGATGTTGGATAAGTGACCGGTAATCGATTCAAATATCGTCATGTTAAACATTGTTGGTTAGATAATCGCAAGACCTTTCCAACGAGTCCAAAACTTTGAAGATCTGGCAACCCTGCCTCGAGTTATGGCCTCTTAAGTGATATTTATGTACTTTTTTGAGGCCGGATCTCACTTAAATGTGTTAAAATTATGTCCGGATCCATAATCCAACCCACCGTTGGTTAGGTAATCGAAAGATCTTTCCAACTAGATGAAATTTGTGTCCAAACCCATCGAATCACCAATTGTTGGTAAAGAGTGAGGAAGGCACCAAGATATGCGTCGCTCCTCGCGACGCCCGAGACGCCATTTGATTTTGCCGGGGCCGATTTTTCGAAAAAATGCACAAACTTTGATGGTCTGTACCGAGCTCCAGGGTGCTCCGAACTTCAATGTTATACATACCAAAAGATGCGCAAGGATCTGGCCTACACACCAGTGATGTTTTTGGTAAACGTATTGGTGGCCAAAGTGTCTCAAAAAGTGACATTTTTGAAAAAATCTTTTTTACGGGTTAAATCCCATTTAAAATTGAAGGGCGGAGCACCAGCTCCTGTAACGTCCAATCAAGCTCATATTTGGGATTTGGGCTCAGTATGCCCACCGGAACAAACCCCTGAATGCTCGCCAAAAAGTCAATTTTGTTATATCCTATTCTATCGAGAAATTAAAAGTGAGAGTGTGTGCGTGCAACATGGAGTTAAACTTTTCAAAGTGCCATGGTAACCTTCACAGCAACTTCATAGAAAGTTTAACTCCATGTTGCACACACTCTCACTTTTAATTTCTCGATACTGTTTATACCCGAAATTTACACCTTTATTTACTGGCAGGATATACACTAAAATTCAATTTTGTCGATTGGTACATGTTCAGGGAGCCCAAATCTAACATACCTTAACGAAACTTAAGCGTTTACTGACATCAACTTCAAAAATGCCGAATTGTGTTGTTAGTTTAGCGTTCGTTCCGATTGATCCACTCTGGCATACCTATTTAATTGAGTTTTCATAATTGATTTACAATATGTTTTTTAGTTTCTTTTTTATAAAGTCAAATAAAGGTTTATTTATGTTTGTTTTAGTTTGCAGCAACAAAAATAATTTTATTTGAAAATTTTCAAAATTTGTTTGCAAAAGTAAACCTATGGGACGCCTCTGGAATTTACTAATAATAAACCCGGCGTGGCCACTCCGTGTCCCGGCCTGCACACCGGTCCACTTTAGTGAGCTGGTATCGCACTTTTAGTGGACGCATATACACCCATACTCCGGGAGAGTCCCTCTACGCGAGCAGCATCGATTCAAGTGTTGCTTTTGATGTTGCTGTTGTTGTTCGTTGGCGCACTATTATACTATGACGAAGTTAAGTAGAGGCAACAACAATTCATATCGACGTAGTTGTTCTCGGTCAGAGTGCTGCTGGTGGTGGTGGTCGTTGTTGCTATACCGACTCTTGACTGCACCACATGGAATGACGTTGTAATTCAGACCAGTGCAGACCAGGTCAGGTTAGGGCGGTTACACCAGTTTGGGCAGGGCCTGCACCGGTTCCCGTCGGCGCGTTGGCGTGGGCTCAACAGGTGGTTTACCTTGAAGGGACACTTTTTCCTCGTTTAAAGTTCAGTTTTAATTTAATTGGAGCAAAGTGTTTTAAATAGCACACTTTGGGAACTTATTGGAATCTGAGAAAGTATTTCTGGTATTAAATCTACTTTAAGTATAGAATTGAGTGTTGAACTTGTATTGAACCTTGTAATAAACCTTGATTGCCGCAGAACACGAAACCATGTTAACTACGACCAACTCTGGGGAACACTCGGACTATTTCCAGAACACCAACGTGAGGGGAAAGGGCAAACCGCTGAACCGGGATTGACCGGATGAGCAATGAAAGCACTAATAGGGGTCACTCCCATGAAGCAACTGAGAGAGATGCTATCGAAAGGTGAATACCACGGTGTATAAAATGAAGTTTTTAACAACTTTTGAAAAAATCTTGTAAAATTTATTATAAAATGAGAGGTAAAAACCACAAATTTAAAGCCTTCATATACTTTTTTGTATCAAATACATCCGAGTGATTGAAACACCGTGAAAATGGTACTGAACTCACCACTCAGCTATGGCAAACAGGTCAACGTGTAACTACTGGCACTGACCAACGAATTCAAGGTGGAGCGGATATTGATCCAAAGGTGGCATGTCGAACCAAAATAGAGTGACATTGATTTTATGTCTGCCTTTGCATAGTGGTACGTGGAGTTGGATCTTATTCGAAGAGACTAACTATCGCATCGACTTTCAATCAAAATTTCTTCAAAAAACTTCAACAAAGCTTGCACCTCAATCACTTCAAACAGTGTTTAACTTGAAGCCACATGTGCGCATATTGACACCACGTGGAACCTTCCTAATTCCACTTCATTAATCATCATCAACCTACTCCTCGGTGCCTGCCTGCCTGAGCCTTGTCAGCCCGAAAAGTCTGCAAAGTTCAATATTTTCCCCGTTTGCCACTTGAGAGGGATATCCGGCACGGAGCCACGTGTGAGCTTGAGGGGCCCCACACGTGGTGGGCGTCTTTTTGCTCGTGTCTGCGTGAGTAAGTTGGGGCTATCTCTTCCACACTCGATTAGCGGTCGTGCGTGAAAAGTGCGATGAATAAATCATTACCATTGTGGCTTTTTTTTTTTCAGACGAGGATGGCGAAATTCGAAAGTGATCTTCTAGAAGAAAAATCTACCGAAGAAAGGTGATAAGCAACAAGTGAAGGTTTTTTTGCTCGTTTTTACTGGGAGACAGTTCGTAAGAAGTGTCTACTTGAGTGATGCGTTCACGATCATTGCGCATGATGGGATAATATGTGTTATGAATGGCAGGGAATTCCGTGAAGATTTTCGCAAGAGGTGTCCCGAACAGACGGTAATAACTAAATTCATGCTATTTCAATAACAAATACTGTTAAAATAACAGAAAGTGTTATGGAATATTCTTGCAAAATCCATTTTTGCATAAGAGTTCAATAACAGTTTATGTTATCATAACAAAATTTGTTATTGGTCTGATATTGATTGAAAGCCAGAACAACTTGAGAATAACATTTTTTGTTATGGAAGAATACCTCAAACTGTTATTGGGATGATCGGATTAGTTGTTAAAATAACAAAAAATAATAACAAAGATTTGTTCGAAGAATAACTTAAAATGTTATTAGTCTGTTATTACAATAACAATCCAATAACAAAAAAAAACATAACGGCGAATAACAAATCTTGTTATAAATAACATAAAATGTTATTGGCCTAGTATTTTTCAATATCAAAAAATGTTATTCCCAAGTTATTTCCGTCTGCTCGGGGTGTAGAGAATCTGCATTAAAGAAGAGTAAGCTTTGTTATTTTTTTAAAGGAATTTAATGTTTAAATGCGATACAAACTTTGAAAAATATTTGAAATGGCCTTACACTCTAACAAAAATATACCTAGATTAATAAAAATAAATATAAGGTATGTTTTACATGAGTTGTTAAAAAATTATTTGAAATCATGATAATTGAAAAAAAAAACTTGTTAAAAAAGTCGAAAAACTTTTTCGATTTGTTTTTCGTTAAAAAAGTTATTTGCATGAATAAGTACTTTACATAAAATTTGATATTATTTTTTTTACTTGAAGAAGTCATGAACAGAAGTACTTTTTAACTTCAAATTTTATTTGACATCTTACAAATTAAATTAAATACAGTCCAGACTCGATTATCCGAAGCCCTTGAATACATTTCACTTTGGCTGATCGAATTTTCGGATAATCGAATCATGAAAAAAAATATTTTAACGTTGTTTTTTTGTTTGTTGTAACAAACAGACTATAAACTACTCTGAAGTGATTTGAAATTTTTAAATCCATGATGGCAGCCAAAATGGCGGTGTTGTTCTATTGAAAATATTCATTTTCCTATTTAAAAGGGAACCAAGTATTCAAATTGTACTAAAATGGGGTCGCAGAACTCGAATTTGATGTTTAAAATAAGAAAATTAAAAAAATACAAAAAAGTTGTCATGATTCGATTATCCGAAGTCCCATACAAACCTTCGGACAGTCGAACTTCGGAAAATCGAAACATCGGATAATCAAGGCTTTGAATAATCGAGTCTGGACTGAAGTGTTTTTTTAAGATTCTTTGTCGACGTTTTTCAAAACTAATGATATTTTTTTTCGAAAAAATTGGCAACACTGCCACATGAGCTTTAGCCAACTTGTGCTAAAGTTGAGATTTTTTTTTTAAAATGGTTATTTTGCGGATTAAATTTTATTTGTGAAAAGTCGAACTGAAACAAAACGGATGTTTTATGTAGGAGTGAAACTATTTTCTTCTTTGAAATCCTTAGCAATACCAACAACTTTGCTGAAGCCACCAAAATAATCGGAAAATTCTGAATATTGTAAAAGCCTTTTTGTATGGACCGGTGCCAAAATTGTATGGAAACTTGTATGGCCGAACTAATGATGCAAATTGAGCAATTCTCTGAGATTTTGGTCATTCGATTTTTGCTTGTATTTTTTAATCCGGCTGAAACTTTTTTGGTGCCTTCGGTATGCCCAAAGAAGCCATTTGCATCATTAGTTTGTCCATATAATTTTCCATACAAATTTGGCAGCTGGCCATACAAAAATGATGTATGAAAATTCAAAAATCTGTATCTTTTGAAGGATTTTTTTTGATTTGGTGTCTTCGGCAAAGTTGTAGGTATGGATAAGGACTACACTCAAAAAAATGATACATGGTAAAAGAAAAATTTGTGATTTTTTATTTAACTTTTTGTCACCAAAACTTGATTTGCAAAAAACACTATTTTTATTTTTGTCATTTTCTGATGTTTTAGAGGACATACAATGTCAAATTTTTAGGAATTTCCAGAATGGGATAAAAATCGTCGACCGAGTTATGAATTTTTGAATCCCTACTATTTTTTCAAAAACTCGAAATATTGGCCGCAAAAATTTTTCAACTTCATTTTTCGATGTAAAATTGAATTTGCATTCAAAAAGTACTCAAGTGAAATTTTGATAAAGTGCACCGTTTTCAGGTTATAGCCATTTTTAAATAACTTTTTTTAAAAATAGTCTCAGCTTTAATTTTTTTAAATTAGTTCCCATGTTTGCCTTTTAAAAAAAATATTTTGAAAAGCTGAGAAACTTCTCTATATTTTGCTCTTTTGAACTTTGTTGATACGACCCTGAGGTATAGCAAAGGTTTAAAAACAGGAAAATTGATGTTTTCTAAGTCTCACCCAAACAACCCACCATTTTCTAATGTCGATAACCCAGCAACTAATGGTCCGATTTACAATGTTTAAATATGAAACATTCGTGAAATTTTCTGATCTCTTCGAAAAAACTATTTTCGAAATTTTCAAACCAAGACTAACATTTTAAAAGGGCGTAATATTGAATGTTAAACATATCAAAAACTAAAAAAAATGTGTTTTTTGCTAATTAAAAATCTTCAAAAAAAATTTACCATTTGAATTTTTTTCTTCAGTGTAGTCCATATCCATACCTATAACTTTGCCGAAGACACCAAATCGATCAAAAAATTCCTTCAAAAGATACAGATTTTTGAATTTTCATACATCATTTTTGTATGGACAGCTGCCAAATTAGTATGGAAAATTATATGGACAAATTAATGCTGCAAAATGGCTTCTGTGGGCATACCGAAGGCACCAAAAAAGTTTCAGCCGAATTAAAAATTCATAAATCTAAATTATTAAAAAAGATCGATTTCATATAGAACTGCTCAATTGTATTTTTTGATCATATAAAAGGTTGTTGAAAAATAGGTTATCATGTAACTCATAAAGCTTAATTTTATTTTGGAGTTTTATTTGAAAAGGAAAATATTAAATTTTCTTATGTTTGATTTTTGGGTATTTTTGAAACCCCCTTAAGTAAAATGTATTCAAAAAAAAAAAAAAAGAAATGATTCAGACTCTTAGTTACTTTGTTTTATTTCGATTGAACTGAAAATACGATTTGGTTATCAATGAATTTTATTTGTTTTTCGGCTAAAACCTTTTAAAAATTTGGAGATTGCATATTTTTTTAAGGAAAAATATTTAGAAATTGGTTTGTGAAGGGACAGTTCTGAAAATATTTTCAAAGTTATCTCAAATTAATCGCCTGGCTATCGTTACATTTAGTTACAGCGTTCTTACTGATAAAGTAAACCTGCTTGTTTTCAATTTCAGACCATATTTTTACAGTCGTGATTTAGTCGATAAGATAAGATTAAGATTAAACTGAACATGAAACGTTTTTCTAACGCGTGCCACTATCAGGAGACGTTTTGTTTCAAGTGCAGCTGAGAATGATTAATTCAGCAATTTTGTTCAACACAGTTTGACTCTGGCTATGCTATAATTGCATGGAGACGAAACAGGTTTTTCTAGTCAACAATGTTGATTGTAAACAAATCAATTTTCTTGTTATTGATCTATAGGATGAGAACATTCTTGAGCGATCTCAACAGTGTCGAAATACCATTGCATCAAATTGCATCACCCCCATCAACCTTATCAGTTGGACTCTCACCTTTTGCGCCAGATTCCGTTCGAGTAAACGTACGTTACAGAGGCGTCCATTTATCCTCCCACACACACTCACAACACCCACAAATCACGAGATCCAATCGAGAGACTTAACCTTAAAACCTGCACCAGTTTTACACACTTCAGGTGCCGGTTGAATCGATACTGGCGCAGTGTCCACCAGATTGGACGGCACGACCTGTCCCGCCACATATCTATATCCGAGCGGATCTTCCGGCTTAAATTTGGCGAGGAAGAGCCACGCCACGTTTTTTTCCGTCTTTATTTTGCGAAAGATATTGATAACCGCTGGGATTAGTTCTTAACTGGGCACGCCAACGGACGAAGGTCGGCCGGGATTAGGTTCTATCTGCGTAGCCAAAAAACAAGTGACCAACAGGTCGTGCGACCGGGCGGAAGCACGTGCGTCTTTTTCGAGAGTTGTGCGCGGGCGTAATAATTAAACGGACAGTTTTGAGTTAAGCTGCGCCGTTTAATCCCAGCACGGGAAACGCAGAGATTAAGGGGAAGCTACTGCCGCAGTGACGGGTGGATTTTTTTTATTGACTCTGTCAAAAGTGAGAACCGCTCGTAACTGGACAAAGGATTGTAAAATTAAGGCTCTACGCGTGATAAAGGTTTGTCGGCAGCAGAGTTGATTTCGCCCCCATCCAGTTGATGAGCAAGAGAAAGATCAATATTTTGCGGAAAACTCAGTTGAAAACTGGGGAAATTGTCATTCTAGAAGCAGCTATATTTGCCTTTTTGCCAGTCAGCAAGAGACAAGAATGTGACAATTGACTTTGCTTGCAATATTTCCCATGACTGTGTCCGGAGGAGTTTTGCAAATGTAATGTTACTTTTAATTTTTACGCAATTGACCGAGCAGCTAAACTGGGTGTGTAATTAAAGTAGAATTATTATTTACGATTTGTAATCTAGGCCTATATTCCTTAACTTTAAGTATTATTTTTTAGTTAAAACATTGTCGTTGTCAACGGAATCCAAATGACAAGACAAAGTATCTGACAGAGAAAAAGAAAAACTCCAAAACTGTCGGCTTCCCATCACTCCAAAGCACCTCGCCCCTAATAATGTCCCGACCATTATCATAATATTTTGACGCCCGAGAACAATCATACAATTTACAACATTACGATCGCTTGTAAACACGACAAGCACGGATGGCGCTGGTGGTGAGGTTCAATTTTTGTTGCCACCCCAAAATCACTGCTTCGTTTAGTTCAAGCACACCCGCGTTAGGATATTGCTTCTTGTCACACTTTGGGCAACCGTCAACATCATCAACGTGGAAGTATTTGTACTTGTTTCGTGTAGATTAGGGTAAATGTAGCTGATTTTGGGTTGACTTGAAATCAATTTATTTTTTTATCAGTTTTGTTAAAAAATAAGCGGACAAAAATAAAATCAATTTTATTTTAATTTGATAGGACGGAAATGGGTCCTCAAGTGAGAAGCATCAAACCATGTTCAAATTTGATAACAAACACGCTGATGGTGGTGAACAAGTGTAAACGAACATAATTTCATCCATTTGTTTCGAGTTTCGGCTTTCAGAACTGTCATAAATTTACCTCAGCACAAAACAAGTACTATTTCGACACGTTGTTTACTCTATCGAATTACTACCGGTTTATGGATCAATAAAACTACCGGCATTTTCCACAATAAAGTATATTTGCGTGCTAAAGGTCCGGAAAATGGTCGTCATCGCTGATGGTGTTTTACCACTAACATTTTTATTGATTTCTAATGTTTCGCCGAACAGTTTCGGATCAGAATCTGGGGAAACAATTTCAAAAGCACCCCCCGCATCGTTACCCATTACAACCAATAAAAATGGTGAGCGATTTTAGCATGGTGGGCTCAAAATAGCCCACCAAAATGGTCTAAAGATAGCATTTCGCTTCTTTTCTTTGCGTGAAGCAGGGGAATTGAGCCGTGGAACATATTTTTGACTGTCTTTTCGTTTGAGGAAGAAGAGAAGTGGCAGATTTTCTGGCTGGCGTGAAAGATTTATTGGTTTCAACAATATTACTACTCGCCGGCGAATAATCACCGGATCATCGAAACACGATGCCGAATAGGTGGAAATAGACTTTAAAAAAATATTTCCGTTCCTCATATAATTTAAATAATATATTTTTCATATCTTTAAGCTTTTTGATTAATGTATCTTTTCGTCTAAAATATGAGACAATCTCACAAGTAAAAAATGCAAAAAAAAACAAAGGTTTATGAAAAAATCGAAGATTTATACATTTCAAGTCAAGATACCTTTTTAACACCCTAAGATTTTACCCCACCTCTTAACTGATCAAAATCTATAAAACCTCAAAAAAAAAAAAAAAAAACAGTTTTTAAGCCTACTTAGAGTCTTCAAATAGCATTGACTTGTTTAATGTGACTTTTCCATTATTTTTAATAACCAAAATTTCGGGTCAAATTTTACCGGGTTTTGAACTAAGACTTCTTCTGTCGAATGTTGTTGTTTATTTAATAACGTGACTTTACTTCTGTCGAATGAAGAAAGCAGTAAGTTTTGTTTGAAAATACATTTAATACCACTATTTTGCGAGAAATGTTTTGACAAACCCTTTTTTCTTTTACAAAAAATAATAATAAAGTGAGCTTAAATGCAAAAAAGGGAAAAGATATATTTTAATTGATTTTTTTTGCATGTTTATAGGAAATAAAGGTTGTATTCTTTAAACAGTATTTGCAAAACCCTCATAATGGTTTTAAATCCGCTATCATAACATGTCTATTAGAGATTTTTAAACTTTTTCATATGCATAATTGGTTTACCATCAGCAAAGCTTAAATTTTGTAAAAACTCAAATGAATCTTCTGGAAAATTATAAAAAATTGCCTTTTTTTGCATATTTTCAAAATTTATTAAAAAATGATGAAAAATATTTTACTCTTATTTTTTTACGGGATGAAGAGTATTGATCTCTATTCAATTATGACAATATTTCGATAACTTTAAAGAACTACACAGCAAAAAATCCGATGGTAAAATCGCATGCAAAAGCATGCACATCACCTTCGTCAAAATAAACACTTAATGTTACACACTGCATGTACAATTTTTGCAAACACAAAAAAAGTTGCAGCTATCGGGATTCAAACCCAGCACCAACAGTTAGGACTGACGCCTTAGCCCACTCGGCTATTAGAACGATGTAAACATGAAAGGATAAACGCATATATGAGCTTGACATTTCGGTCAAGGAGGTTTCCCATACTGATGGGCTACATATTTCAGGATGTAATATTTCATAAAATTGCATAAAATAATGCAATATTTATTTTACACCTGGGCCTTTTACACGCAGCTAGATTACTACTTTTTTAGCTGTGTATGTGAATTAGTTTATTTGAATCGGAATTTATTTAAAAATATATTTTTAAGACCAAGAAACATTTCTAATTGTTTTCCGGTTTCAATGAAAAGATTAAAAATAAATTAAAAATAGCAATTAAATCAGTTCAACTAAATTTGAATTATAAGTAAATAAGGTTTTAAAATATTAGCTTTTTAATTTTTCTGTTTTTTTAATCATTATTTTTATTCGACATTTATTCACTAAAAGTTGGTTTGTTTCATTTTTTAATTATATTTATCGCCTTGCCTCCACACTACCTCGGAACTGAGCATTGAGTGAAGTTTAAAATGTTCTTTACATATTATTTTATTTGTTTTATTCCCTTATAAATTTTAATATAAACAATGTCATTAATAATTGTTTATATTTTTTTTTTTTGGGATATAAAAGCAAATATTTTTTTCTGACAATTAAATTTTTAACGCTTTGTTTTGTCAGAACAAATAACAATCTGAAAATAAATATGGGTAATTCTCCGCCAACTCACACAGCAGTTGCCCCGACCCCTCTTCGATTTGCGTGAATGTTTGTCCTAAGGGGTAACTTTTGTCCCTGATCACGAATCCGAGGTACGTTTTTTGATATCTCGTGACGGAGGGGCGGTACGACCCCTTCCATTTTTGAACTTTTTTTTCGTAAAATCGCGATAACTCGTGATGTTTATAAGCAAACCCCTTATGTCTGTATATCATTTTTTTTTGTAATTGTCTGCTCTATAACTTTGTAGAACATTGTTACACTCTAAAAATTAACCCTGCAAAGTTAGAAAAAACACGAAATTTAAAAAATGAAAATTTTTGCTCTAAATGAAAAAATGACCCTTCTGGGTCAATGTAGATTCGAAAAGTGCATGAAATTTACCATAAAATGACATGTTCCAAAAATGTTACAGTCCAGTAACGGAAAATGGGAGAATTTTTTTAAAAAAAATAGGGTTTTTTTTCGATGAAAAATACGTTTTTTCGGAATTCTGAGTACGCCATCAAATCGGTCGTCTAATTTTGCATCAAAGTCCCTTTGACACCAAATTTCTACCTCATCACCGTTTCAGGTTGCAAATTATTGAAAAACACCTCTTTTTTCGCATGTTCAAAAATGGAAGGGGTCGTACCGCCCCTCCGTCACGAGATATAAAAAAACGTACCTCGAATTCGTGATCAGGGACAAAAGTTACCCCTTAGGACAAAGTTTCACGCAAATCGAAGAGGGTTCGGGGCAACGTTTCCCGATTTCGTGTGAGTTGGTAGAGAATTACCCATATGCATTCGAAAATACAAAAAAAAAAGTTAAATCGAACTTATTCTATTGTTAGAAATTAAAATATAAAGATCTGCTGGTATCTTTTACCCGGATATATATTACCTCGCTGAAACTTATGTTTTTATTGAAACAAATAATACAAGAATTATTTCATTGTTTCGTTCTCATTGACTAGCATTATTGGTTTTGGTTGTCAGTAAGTTCCAAGGCTTTGATTTATGTTAGAATTTTTCATTCCTCCTTCCACAATTTTCCGAGTTGATAAAATATATGAAAAAAAGATCATGAGCTTGATAATTTTAATCGTGTTTCGCTTTCACATTATAAAAAAATATGACAGAATCATGAGATATTTCAAAAATAAAAAATCTCAGCACAAAGCAAAACATTTATTTTTAAAACTAACACCAAAAATGTCCGTGTCATGAACCACCCTAGCCTCCATCCCAGCAAGAGTCAGCAAATCATGCCTGAGCCGTGGACTAGTTGGCTTGGGGTTTTGTCGCTTATCAACTCGCTCAAAAGCCACTCTCCATGATTTTCAACGACTTTGCGGCGACGGTCACCCCAGAACAGTCCGGTCTACATTCGGGCGCTTATCGGCCCGAATGGCTGCTGAATCAGAGAGTTTGCACTTTCAGCAGCGCGGCAACAGCTTTTACCTCTGCTGGAGAACATACACAAAGCTGCCAATTAATGGTCTCTCCCTCTCACTTTGGTCGGGCCGCCGGTGAATGGGGTGGCAACAGAATCGATCGCTGAATGAAACGGTGCGTCTTTTTGAGGGTTTTATTTGAAAAAGTCAAATTAAAAAAAAATTGTAGGGGTACCTTTTTTCAAAATAATTTTAAAAAATTTAAAAATAATATTTTTTTGAATTTCCGTCCAATGCTATTTTTAAACCTCCCAATTCCCACTGGCCCAATGGGGAAGTCGGCAGTTATGGAAAAAGTTGCCCAAGCACAGTTGAATGAACCCCCCTTTTGCTCCGTGTGATACATTTCCACCCCAGCAAGGAAAGATCTGGCCCGGTACGATACGGCACGGACCGGTCGGTCGGGCGGCCGGCCTGCAAAAAAGTTACGGCCTTCTCCTCTCCTGCCATCCCAAGGGTTTATGTTTTTATTCATTTGGCTTTATGGGACGTGAATGAAAGTGAAATTAGTGTGCGTGAAGTAGGCGGTCTGTTGTGGGTGGTTGGTTGTTGCTCATTTTTCTTCTCGTTTCTGCTGCGTAGTGGAGAATGTCTTTCCATCTAGTTTTTTTTTGTTGGATCTGTGTTTTATGTTTTTTGGCTCTCCAGCGCTCGTGACGTACGTTCATGGAATGTTTTTGGCGAACGGTTGGGTCATTCGAAATATTCGCTGTCAAGGTCATTTCTGTTACTGTTGTGTTGAGAGGAGAAATGGCATGAATTGCGGAAAAAGTCTAGAATCCTGAAAAAAAGTTTAAACTTTTAAAGGTTTTTCGCTGATTTCGATCAAAATATTTTTTTTTTATATTGAGCAAATTTTTACGAAAACTAGAAATAGATCTCAAATGTTTTTTTTGTTGAAACTTTTTAATGACCTTTCCTCTGACCACAGAATGCATTTGCATTATTGGTGCGTCCATGCAAATGCCAGGTCAAAATTTAAAATATCTGGCCAAGTGTTAATAAAAATTCTGGTAAATCTGGCAAGCAAAAATTCACCAGTGACGGATGAGTGAGGATTTTGTTCAAAAAACATGGAATTAAACTGATTATTTTTTTTCCCTTTGTTTTTAAACTCTAAACTATTAAAATACTAAGCTTTAAAATACATGACCTTAATAAAAAAACTAATGTGATTGGCACGTCCATTTTCTTCAAAAATTGATTATAGCACAAAAAATTGAAATCTGGGATAGAGCATGGTTCATCTTTATTGTTCGGGTATCCTGCCAAACAGCAAGACTTCATACAATTTTGGCAGCTGTTAATACTAGCTGTAGCTCGGGAAGAGATTTTCTGATCAATTTGGTGTCTTTAACAAAGTTGCTGGTAATGATGAGGACAATGCAGAAAAAAGTAGTTTGAGTCTCAGAACAATTATTAAATTTTCCATGATTTTTTTTTGCATAAAACCCGAAATTCACAAAAAAATATCCATAAAATAAGGCCTGAAATAGAAGTTTATGCAACAAGTTGCAAGAGAATTTTTTCAGCATGAGTCGTACATTTATCCAACGAGGTTCACCGAGTTGGATAAATACGAAGAGTGCTGAAAAAATCAAGTTTTGCAACGAGTTCCATACAACATTTTTTTTGCAATTCCAAAAAACACACACTGAGTGGAATTTTATGTCAAATTTTCATGTATTTTGTCAATAAATCGTTTAAATCAAAAAAATGTTGAAAAGTGTTACTTTTCGAAACAAGTGCTGAAAAGTTGAACTTTTCAGCACCTATTTGAGTGCTGAAAAGTAGAACTTTTCAGCATTTATTTTGAAAAGTGTTGCTATTCGATTCTGTTATTTTTGGTACAGAAAAGTAGGCTATTTCGTCGTTCAAAAATGACAGGAAAAGTAAGTAGTTTCACGACGGAATTGCAAAAAGCAACTTTTGATGCACTGAGATGTATGGACAGCAATTGTGTCTACAAAATTATGAATTTAGGAATGAAAAGTTTATTTAAAAAAATCTATTTTAAAGGCAAAATTCAACTTGCTATCAAAATTTTGTGATATAACTATATTTCAGATTTTTTGAAATAGGGTTCATGTTTGTCAATGTCCGAAAATATTCGTTCAGGAAGCTGCAAAAATGTCTACAATTTAAATTTTAAATTGAGAAATGTGAAGTTTTTCAACTGTTTTCCAAATTGTCCTATTTTTCATTTAAAAATTGATAACATTTTGTTACATCGATGACCTACATATTTTCATAATTTTAAATTCATGTCCGCTTCAAAAAGTTAGATTTTGAAGTTAAAAACATTATTTGAGAGATGGACAAATTTCACATTTTCTTGAATTCAAATTTAACCATTAATTACCGAGCTATCGTTGAAAAAACTTAGAAATATAACTTTTATCAATTATATTTTTCATGGATGTTCTACACATCTATCTCAGCAATCAATTATTAATTTTCTCAACCACTAGAAAAAAAATCAGGAAATGGACAAACATGGATACACAAGTTTCCTATTTGTTTTCAAAAATATGAAAAAGATGAAATCCGGTTTGAGAATTTAAAGTTTTGCCTTCCTCACTGAGGTAAGGCTATAATCCTGCTCTAAAAATGAACTTTGTATAAAAACGTCGTAGACCCACCTTCATGTATACATATCGACTCAGAATCGAAAACTGAACAAATGTCTGTGTGTATGTGTGTGTGTATGTGTGTGTGTATGTGTGTGTGTATGTGTGTGTGTATGTATGTATGTGACCAACAAACTAGCTCATGTTTCTCGGCACTGGCTGAACCGATTTGACCCGAACCTGTTGCATTCGACTTGGTTTAGGGTCCCATAGATCGAGTTTTATACAGATTGAAGTTTCGATAAGTAGTTCAAAAGTTATGTATAAAAATGTGTTTTCACATATATCCGGATCTCACTTAAATGTATGTAAACCATGTCCGGGTCCATCATCCGACCCATCGTTGGTTAGGTTATCAAAAGACCTTTCCAACGAGTCCAAAACATTGATGATCTGGCAACCCTGTCTCGAGATATGCCCACTTAAGTGATATTGATGTACTTTTTGGAAGCCGGATCTCACTTAAATGTATGTAAACTATGTCCGGATCCACCATCCGACCCATCGTTGGTTAGGTTATCAAAAGACCTTTCCAACGAGTTCAAAACATTAAAGATCTGGCAACCCTGTCTCGAGGTATGGCCACTTAAGTGATATTTATGTACTTTTTGAAAGCCGGATCTCACTTAAATGTATGAAAACTATGTCCGGATCCACCATCCGACCCATCGTTGGTTAGGTTATCAAAAGACCTTTCCAACGAGTCCAAAACATTGAAGATCTGGCAACCCTGTCTCGAGATATGGCCACTTAAGTGACATTTATGAACTTTTTTGAAGCCGGATCTCACTTAAATGTATGTAAACTATGTCCGGATCCACCATTCAACCCATCGTTGGTTAGGTTATCAAAAGACCTTTCCAACGAGTTCAAAACATTGATGATCTGGCAACCCTGTCTCGAGGTATGGCCACTTAAGTGATATTTATGTACTTTTTGGAAGCCGGATCTCACTTAAATGTATGTAAAACATGTCCGGATCCACCATCCTACCTATCGTTGGTTAGGTTATCAAAAGACCTTTCCAACGAGTCCAAAACATTGAAGATCTGGCAACCCTGTCTCGAGATATGGCCACTTAAGTGACATTTATGTACTTTTTTGAAGCCGGATCTCACTTAAATGTATGTAAACTATGTCCGGATCCACCATTCAACCCATCGTTGGTTAGGTTATCAAAAGACCTTTCCAACGAGTCCAAAACATTGAAGATCTGGCAACCCTGTCTCGAGGTATGGCCACTTAAGTGATATTTATGTACTTTTTGGAAGCCGGATCTCACTTAAATGTATGTAAACCATGTCCGGATCCACCATCCGACCCATTGTTGGTTAGGTTATCAAAAGACCTTTCCAACGAGTCCAAAACATTGAAGATCTGGCAACCCTGTCTCGAGATATGGCCACTTAAGTGACATTTATGAACTTTTTTGAAGCCGGATCTCACTTAAATGTATGTAAACTATGTCCGGATCCACCATTCAACCCATCGTTGGTTAGGTTATCAAAAGACCTTTCCAACAAGTTTAAAACATTGATGATCTGGCAACCCTGTCTCGAGGTATGGCCACTTAAGTGATATTTATGTACTTTTTTATTCTGGATCTTAAAAATAGATGAAATTTTTGTACAATTCCATCATATCAGCAATTGTTGGTAATAAGTGAGGAAGGCTTCAACCACATAGGTGGATTAAGTTAGTTTGTGATTTAAATTTGAATATAAAATGGATTATTTTTTAATTAGAACAACTCAAAAGTTCAGCGATTCCATGTCAAACAGTAAGTATCCAAACAAAAGTGCTACACAGGAAAAAATCATGGTTATATTACATCTGGGAAGGGGTACATCATCTTTCATTTCAGAAAAAATGTGTAATTTTGCCTCTGAAAATGTGTAATTTTACCACTATTCTGATGTAATGTCACTTTTTCAGTCTAAATTGAGGTAAAATTACATTATAAAAGAGGTAATATTCAAGCTTCTAAAATTACACCATCCAAATTTACACAATTTTTTGCTGTGTACAATTTGGCTCATATGTGGCATCGGAGTTCCTTGGCCAAAATAATAAGACCCATATTTTTTTTTGTTTGACGATTAGTGTGCTCAGATCCGAAATAGGGTGGTCTAAAAAATGACGTTTATCATTGATTTTCGCAAAAACGGGGAAAAATATGTCTTTGGCCTAAATTATAAAAAAGGTGAACGATTTTTAGGAAAAAAATATGTCCTTGTTAAAAATTTTCTATTTAAATCAATGGTAGCAAGAATTACTCTCAATTATATTTGAGATATTCAAATGCTTTTGTACTTGGTTTATGGCAGAACTCATAACATTTAGTTCAAATGCAAAAGCTGCCTGTAATTGCAATTGAAATCCTTACAATCCAATTAATTGCACAATACGCATTCAAAATAAATCGATATTTTATACAATTTATACCACGTCCGAACACCACCAACACAGAACTAACCAGGTGGATGCTCCGTTAGAACTGGTTGTCCACCGATCAATACGCTGTGTGCGTCCTCCCTGTGCGGCAGACAGGTGTCCGACTAGCAGCAAGTAATCTCCATTAGCCGCGCGCCAAGAAAGTAGATTCCGCGTTGCTGCCTCCAAACAGGATTCCTCCGCGCCAATTGATTCCGAGCTCTCTAAATTGACTTCGAACAAGCCGCTCGCCCCGCGATGATCTGCGCAATTGGATCATTTTACAAGATGTGCTTCCAAGACGTGTTCCCATCATTATCGCCCTCATTGCTCCGGTTCGCTAATGGTCTAATAGATGAAACTATGGAGGGACATGGCTTGAGGGACGACGACGTGTGACCCATTTTGCATGTGGCCAAGATCAACACCGGTTTCATCGTCCATCGCGGGTCGTTACGTCGGCCTGAATGTGGTTTTGATGAGTGAAAGACATAAATTTCAATTGAACCGTAACTACGCAAGGGTGGTGGCACCCGCATTCGGCACGAGGACTCACCCTCAGCCTGGTCGTGACCTCGGGTCGACCTGATGTCGGTGATTTCGTACTCCAGGATTAGAGGGCTGTCGCAATAAATCTCCTACTCTTGATTTGCCTGTGAAGCAAGTGCCGCCCAGACCTCGGCCATTACAGCCGCCATCTTGGCCGTCAATTCCGACAATCTGGCAACAATGACTCGACGGATTGACGAAAATCGAATCACGAGCCCGTTAAAAAAACAAAGACGAGGCTGCTGCTCGTCCCCAAATTGAGTCAACTGGGTTCAATTTCACACTAAATCATGGTCATTTTTACTGGACATAAACAAGAGAGACGCTGACTCCAATGAGATGTTACCCAAAAAGAGAAAACACTTGCCAATTACGGATGCCTGTCACGTGCGGGACCTGTGATTGTAGAAAGTATTTGCAAACCACGGCCGATCGCATGCGTTGCTGTAGGTGACGGCACGACCTTCACGTAACCGACTTTTGGTCAACAACCGCGCGCGGTGAGCGCAAAATTTGCACATTTGATGAGTTCCAGAAATAGCCGCGGGCGCGTTGGGATTTTTCCGTAATCTCCAAAAAGCAAATTGGACATGATTAGCACGACTAATTAACACGTTGGTCGGCAGACGAACCCCGTGAATGAATCAGCAGTAAAAGGCTCAACAATGGCACATAAAGACCTGAATGGGACCTGCTAATCAGGAAGGTAAACGTACTTGAATGGAGGGTGCTTTCAGCCGGAAAGCCACCACTTTCTGGAAGGTGCTCTGTTTCAGTGGAAGATTACGGCAGATGCAGAATGATCCTAATAGTGGAATTTAACCTTTAGGTGTTAATTTAAATATTGGCCGAAAGAAGAATTCTTAAAGTTTCCGCGGTGACATGACGCAAAATAGCTACCAATTCTGTTGTTTTGAAAAGTCAGAAAATACCCGAAAGATTCGTCTAAGAAAGTTTGGAGATTCAGATTTCTGATAATTTATAAAGGTCTAATAAACAAAACATATTATTCTTTTGCTTTTTGGGTATTTTTAAATACCGGTTCAAGAACACCCAAAAAGCAATAAAAATGTTTATTGGACCTTTATAACAAAACACCAAAAACCCAGTAAGGCAATTATTTTTTTTTTTGTAATTTTGGCCTCTCCCATAGGTCAAAGTTTTCAAAAATCGATAAATACGCTGGTTATCCATGAATTTGATTACGAAAGTGGTCGTAAAAAGTATACTATTTCGTTTATCTTGGATCAAAAAATTTGCAACCTATTTTAGACCGGGTTAACCTAGAGAGCCTAGAGGTTATTAGAGAACGGCCATCCCAAACCAAAAGTACCAATCGAAGCACGAGAACTGTCAAATGGATGGCCGTTCTCTAATAAGCTTCAGGCTCTCTAGGTTAACCCTGTACTGCCCAAATTTTTTTTTTCGAATTTTTTTTCTTTTTCCCGTGTTTAGGAGGTAATTTTGAGCAACTTTTGTTCTACGAAAAACTTTACTTCTCTTGTTTTATGCGTTTCTTGTTTTATTTTTAGTATTTTAATTTGCATTTATTTTGTTAAGTTTATGTTTGTTTTTTGGTAATATTTGGCCTATTCTACCATCTAATATAATTACATTATGCCTATCTATTTTTTTCACGTTTTTTCAGTCGCTTTTTAATTATTTTTTTTGCTGTTTTTCACATTTTCTGCTTTAGAATGGCACCATCATTATTTAAATTGTAAAAAATGCGTAGAGACATAGTCTGGGACACAAACAAAAATTACTGCATACTTCTTTTTACTGAAAATATAGGAAATTTTTGTAAAAAACACACCCAAGTTGACCCCTTAAAAAATGATTTTATTTTAAACATTGGCAAAGTCACATAAAACAAGGTAAACTTTCAACCCATAAATTTTCAAAAAAAAATAAAAAATTTAAAGTTCAAAAATTGATTGAAAATGGATTTTTGGCGATTTTTTTTAGATCGAAGCCCGTTTGAAGACGGGGTAAGAGTGTAGAGGGTTAATAAAAAAAAACGATTGGAGGGCAATTGGGGTAACATAGACCTTTTTCCATGGTCTTCAATAGATCAGACGATCATAAACCCATTCTTTAGATATCAAATTTCTAAACCATCACCAGGTCAGGCTGCAAATCATTGAAAAACACTTATTTTTTCGAATGTTCAAAAATGGAACGGGTTATACCGCCCGTAATTTTTAAGAAAACTTACTTCAAAAAGAAGCACTCTTTTTCAATTTTCTATCTGATGTTTGAAAGAATTGTAACATAACTCAAATGTTTTCTATTATATATTTTGTACTCTGTTACATATCCAAGCATATATTTTTAGATGGTATTTGTTGAACAGTGTTATTTTAGATTTTTTTGTGTTCAAAATTTTAATAAAAATGATTATTACTTATAACTTTTTAAAACTTTTTAAATATTGTTGACTGTGTTAAAAGTAACACCATAAATAGACAAATTGATATCGAATTCTTCTTATCCACTCCCACAACTTTGCTGATCAGAAATTTTAATTAAATTAGAATTGTGTGAGAATCTGTATTTTGCAACGGATGATTTATCTGATTTTAGCAAGACTTAAAAAACAGCCTAAAAATAAAACAAAACGCAAGGAAATATTTTGGTATTTTTTAATTTTAAACGTTTACAGAATGAAATGTGTTAGTTTCATGCAAATACCGACTGAGATTTGATACCTGATCTTTCTGTTCGTGAGACAGGTTTTACTTTTTTTTAGCAATTGTAGCAAAGGAGTTTGTATTCGTTAAAATTATCTGAAAATATTTTAATAAATGTAACCTGATTTTCGTCTAAAATGAATAAAAATGTTAAAATTGTTTTTTTAATGGCTATTAAAGTTATTTCAAAGCAGGGTTGGAAATTTATTTAAAATTATTGTCACCTTGAGCAGATCAGGGTTAGTAACCGATGGTCGCTAAAAATAGCAACCACTTCAAAGATGCATTCAAAAGATCAAAGTGTTATTCACTATCGATTCACTGAATTGATAGCACTACTGAAGCGGTTTAATTAGGCCATTTCACTGGTAGAGCAAACCTTAGATGTTAGAGTAAGAGAGAAATTTCCGGTTAACGATATTGGCTTGGAATCAGTTTATCTCATTATTACCATGTAAACGTTTTTCAAACCAACCAAAATTCAGGTATCTCCCCCTATCGCCTCGAATTAAATTGCCCGTCTAGTCGATTGAGAAGGTCATCCAAAATCGACCTTTTCCCGCGAAAGTGAGCATTCTGGGTCGGCGGAAATTGGCCGCATAAAGTGGGTGTGAGAGTGGGTGTACGAGTTTGTTTGAAAAATTCATGAGGACTAACCTGCAGAGAGAAAAAAAGTGGCCCTCTTTTCCGGCTAAATATCTTCTTCCATGGTAAAAAAGGCACCTGAAAGCAAGATTTTCATTCGCCATAGGGGGTACGTGTGATCTCTGGGTGACCTCCGGTGTGACTTTTCAACGTTCCCATGTCGGTGCCCCCCTGCGCCGGTGAAGGTCACGTGGAAATGTTTGATATCTTTCTTTTGATTTTAGTATTGAGTCGTTTGGAGGCTGGAATGCTCGGGGTATTTCCCCAGTCCAAAATTCTCGTGAATTCACAGTAGAAATGGCTGACACACGTTTTTAGCTCATGGAGCTTCCAATAAAGAAAGATGACAGCCAAAGCGGCAGAGGGATGTCTCCAGCACCAGAATGGCACGTGCCGATTTCTGTACATACTCTAGGTTCTGGTCCGGTGAGTTTGAATTCCATCTCGCTGTTCGAGCGTTCACCCCCTGTTGGGAGCTTGGAAATTGACAAACATTTAGCGTAGCACACACGTGTATGTGAGAGTTTTGCGAATGTGTATTCGAAGGAAGCGCTTGATGAAGCTTTCGAGGAATCGAATGAAATGAATATCCTTCAGGAGATTTGCTTGATATCCAATTTAAGTCGTTCTTGGAAATCTTATTGGGATGCGGAAAACAAAAACTGGGTTTATTTCCATGACACTATCTGAAAAATTCTCTTTAGTAAGTACACAGTAAAGTGTTGTACTGATTGTACAGATTGACAACACTCTTCCATTTGGGTGCACACTTCGAAACAGTTTTAATCCAGCAATTACACACTAATTGGCTGAAACTCGTTTAGCGCATAACCTGCTCCCCGGCACAACAAACACCGGAAACGGAAAGGCTAGAATTACAGACTCTGTGTACCTACATGACGTCTGCTACCGATATCTCCCACCTCTCCCAAGCATGTCCGGCCGGCCGGGAGTTCAAAGTTGATGTTTGATCGATATCTCGCGGATAGCGGAAGGAAGAAACGTCTGCGCTTTCATAATAATAACCAGGGGTTCTTGGAATCGTATTTGAATTGTGGACCCAAACGGGCAACACTCCGCATGTCAGCATGCAATGGTTAGGGAGGTACACGGAAAGAATGTGGGTCAACTTTTTCAAGGTTGTAGATTGGTGTCAACCTTCTGGATTGACACTGCCTGGTTGGGGGCACACGTGGCTGTAAATTAAAACGGAGGGAAAGTGCTTGTCAGACAAAGTTTTATGAATTAATGGAACATCACTCCGCTGGAAGACAGCACTGCTACAAAGTTTCATGCGTATTGCGCAGAACTTCTCGGAATCTTTTATGGAGGTAGATTTGCTCATAAATTGAAATTTATAGGTATTTGATGAAACCATAAAAAGTGGTTTAATGGCAGCCTAAATTAATTTTGTAACCATACAATTCATTCCAACACCAATCGTAATGGCTTCACATAGTTCACCCAAAGATCAATTGCCGTAGAAATATGTGTTTGTCCCATCTCACCAGAAATTCCATTGATCAACGCACAACAACGCACGCTGACCCACATAAAAAACAACGTCTCCGCAACTAACCTTAGTCCTACCAGCAGCGAGAGCTCAAAAATAAAAACAATCGTCTAAGATTAACAAACGAGTGCTACATAAATTGAGCTTTATTCATTTAAACCGTAAGGTCAGCCGCGTGTTGTTTCTGCGACGATCGGTGATGTCTCGCTGAGCAAAGCTGCTCAAGTGGCTTGGGTGATTTCTAAATTGCCTACCGCCCAAATGTTTGCGACGAATCAACCGCGCAACCACGAGGGAGGAGTGAACCGCCAACCAAGCGCCAAGTATCAGTTTCCCATCGGGTCGAAGTTCGGCGTGCGGTTTCTCGGAAGTTCTGGTGTGGCGAGACTGTGACGATTAGGCTGAGCGGGTTGTGGCTCATTGTTTAATATTCGACGTCGTCGTGCTATCTTGTCGCACCCGCCATTTCGACGTTCCGAGAAAACGCGTGTTAATGTTTGTCCTTGAATAAATAGAAACGAGAGCACGCAATGTAAACAATAACAAACACGTTTTGTTTGGCTAACCATTATGTGCATTGTCCCGAAGTTTGGTTGAAGCTGGAGTCCCGAGTTATAATTACAAATGTTTACGGTAGCCTAACTTGTACGTGCGTCAAACGCGTTCTGACCTGCAATCCCTTTGGCCAGTTGTCGCACTTACATCAATTTTCAGGGAGTGACAATATAGCACGACAAGATTGAACCTACTTTCGTATGTGAAGTGACAAAAATGCAAGGATTTTTTTTCGGATTTCGTTGAATATCTCAGGATTGAAATCGAATTTTGGGGATCTGTGAAGGTCAAAAGGTGAGGCATTGTGAGCTGCACAAAATGGCGTTCTTAACTTAATTTGGCCCAAAATGCACGTACGACAAGTTAGCACGACGGCGACGATACGTGGATGGTTTAGTGGGAAGTTGTGGATCTCGAACACAGAACAGTCGCAGCTTTTCGATGACTCGGAGTTAGAGTCGGATTCACCGTATCCTTATATGCCGAAGATAGAGTTGTAGTCGTTGCCGGAACCGAATTGGCTTGTTTTTAACAGCAATTTTTGCCAGTTACGGATGCAGTCGGAGTCAGATATTTTTAATATTTTTAAGAGTCCGGAATTGGGGTTATTCCTACTTCTCAGAAAACCCTAGAACCGAATCGAACTCTGACTTTGCAGCCATGTAGTCTACAATTCTTGAGCAATAGAATTCGGCGTATTAGTTGGAGTCGAAATTTTCAGCAATTTTATTCTAGAGATATGCAGCAGTTGAGCAATTCTCTACCAAAACCGGAAATGGATTTTATTTATATTTTTTGATTTGGCTCAAATTTTGTGGGGGCCTTCCCTATGACCAAATAAGCTATTTTGTGTCATTGGTTCACCCATACAAGTCTCCATACAATTATGGCAGCTGTCCATTCAAAAATGGTACGTAAATAATCAAACTGCTGTAACTTTTGACTGAATTTTCTGATCAATTTGGTGTCTTGGGCAAAGTTGTAGGTATTATTGAGGACTTTTGAGAAAAAATAGGTACACGGAAAAAAAATAGCAGATTTTTTAATCAACATTTTTTTTCACTAAAACTCAATTTCCTAAAATACATATTTTTTGATTTTCGAGATTTTTTGATATGTTTTAGGGGACAAAAATCCGCAACTTTTGAGCCATAGAGAAACATGGTCAAACAATCTGCCGCCGAGTTATGAATATTTGAAAAAATAGTGATTTTTGGAAAAAAAAACTAACTTAATCCACCTATGTGGTTGGCGCCTTCCTCACTTTATCTCGAGACAGGGACAATGTTTTGGACTCATTGGAATGGTCTTTTGATAACCTAACCAACGATGAGTCGGATGATGGATCCGGATACAGTTTACATGCATTTAAGTGAGATCCGGCTTAAAAAAAAGTACATAAATATCACTTAAATTGTCATAACTTGAGACAAGGTTGCCAGATCTTCAATGTTTTGGACTCATTGGAAAGGTCTTTTGATAACCTAACTAACGATGGGTCGGATGATGGATCCGGACATAGTTTACATACATTTAAGTGAGATCCGGCTTCAAAAAAGTACATCAATATCACTTAAGTGGTCATATCTCGAGACAGGGTTGCCAGATCTTCAATATTTTGGACTCATTGGAATGGTCTTTTGCTTTCCTAACCAACGATGAGTCGGATGATGGATCCGGATACAGTTTACATGCATTTAAGTGAGATCCGGCTTCAAAAAAGTACATAAATATCACTTAAATTGTCATAACTTGAGACAAGGTTGCCAGATCTGCAATGTTTTGGACTCATTGGAATGGTCTTTTGATTACCTAACCAACGATGAGTCGGATGATGGATCCGGACACAGTTTACATGCATTTAAGTGAGATCCGGCTTAAAAAAAAAGTACATAAATATCACTTAAATTGTCATAACTTGAGACAAGGTTGCCAGATCTTCAATGTTTTGGACTCATTGGAAAGGTCTTTTGATAACCTAACTAACGATGGGTCGGATGATGGATCCGGACATAGTTTACATACATTTAAGTGAGATCCGCCTTTAAAAAAGTACATCAATATCACTTAAGTGGTCTTACCTCGAGACAGGGTTGCCAGATCTTCAATGTTTTGGACTCATTGGAAAGGTCTTTTGATAACCTAACTAACGATGGGTCGGATGATGGATCCGGACATAGTTTACATACATTTAAGTGAGATCCGGCTTCAAAAAAGTACATAAATATCACTTAAGTGGTCATATCTCGAGACAGGGTTGCCAGATCTTCAATGTTTTGGACTCATTGGAATGGTCTTTTGATTACCTAACCAACGATGAGTCGGATGATGGATCCGGACACAGTTTACATGCATTTAAGTGAGATCCGGCTTCAAAAAAGTACATAAATATCATTTAAGTGGTCATATCTCGAGACAGGGTTGCCAGATCTTCAATGTTTTGGACTCATTGGAAAGGTATTTTGGTTACCTAACTAACGATGGGTTGAATGATGGATCCGGACATAGTTTGCATACATTTAAGTGAGATCCGGCTTTAAAAAAGTACATAAATATCACTTAAGTGGTCTTATCTCGAGACAGGGTTGCCAGATCTTCAATGTTTTGGACTCATTGGAAATGTCTTTTGATTACCTAACCAACGATGGGTCGGATGATGGATCCGGACATAGTTTACATGCATTTAAGTGAGATCCGGCTTCAAAAAACTACATAAATATCACATAAGTGGTCATAACTTGAGACAGGGTTGCCAGATCTTCTATGTTTTGGACTCATTGGAAAGGTCTTTTGATAACCTAACTAACGATGGGTCGGATGATGGATCCGGACATAGTTTACATACATTTAAGTGAGATCCGGCTTCAAAAAAGTACATAAATATCATTTAAGTGGTCATATCTCGAGACAGGGTTGCCAGATCTTCAATGTTTTGGACTCAATGGAAAGGTCTTTTGATTACCTAACCAACGATGGGTCGGATGATGGATCCGGACATAGTTTTCATATAGATAAGTGAGATCCGGCATCAAAATTCCAGCACCTGATTCGCAACTCTGACACTTTTTTGTAAGTAACTTTTGAACTACTTATCGGATCTTCAAACAATTCAATAGTGCAGTATGGGGCACCAAAACAAATCGAATGCAACTTGTTTGACTCAAATCAGCCAGTGCCGAGAAAACTTGGCAAGAATTTTGAGCACCAAGGGGAATACGCACACACATACACACACACACACACACACACACACACACACACACACACACACAGACATTTGTTCAGTTTTCGATTCTGAGTCGATAGGTATACATGAATATAGGTCTACGAGCTGTTTTTCAAAAGTTCATTTTTCGAGCAGGATTATAGCCTTACCTCCGTGAGGAAGGCAAAAATCGAAGTTTCATGAAAAAACAAGTTTGACATTATTTTTTAATGCATAATTGAATTTGCAATCGAAAAGTGCTTAACAGATTTTTTGATAAAGGGCTCCGTTTTCTAGATATAGCCACCGAAAGTTTGATTTTAGCAAAATATTTGCAGTTTTTCAATTTTGAAAAATAGTGACCATTTGTGACCATGTCCAAAAAAATTTTTTTGAAAAGTTCAGAAAATTTGCTATGAAATTGTCTAAGAGACATTGAAGATTGGACCTCGGGTTGCTGAGATAGAGCCGCTTTAAGAAAAAGAAACACGAAAATTGAAGTTTTCTAAAACTCACCAAAACATTCCGCCATTTTCTAATGACGATATCTCAGCAACTAATTGTCCGATTTTCAATGTTGATACATGAAACATTCGTGAAGTTTCCCGATCTTTTCGAAAAAAATATTTTGAAATTTTTTAAATCAAGACTAACATTTTAAAAGGGCCAAACATTGATTATTACGCCCATTTAAAATGCTAGTCTTAATTTCAAAATTTTCAAAATATTTTTTTCGAAAAGATCGGAAAATTTCACGAATGTTTCACGACTTTCATGTTTTAACATTAAAAATCGGACCATTAGTTGCTGAAATATCGTCATTAGAAAATAATGGGGTTGCTTTGGTGAGATTTAGAAAACTTCAATTTTCGTATTTCTTTTTCTTAAAGTGGCTCTATCTCAGCAACTCGAGGTCCAATCTTCAATGTTTCTTAGACAATTTTATAGCAAATTTGCTGAACTTTTCAAAAAAATATTTTTGGAAATGGTCATTCATGGTCATTATTTTTAAAAATTGAAAAACTGCAAATATTTTGCTAAAACAAACTTTTGGTGGCTATATCTTGAAAACGGAGCCCTTTATCAAAAAATCTGTAAAGTACTTTTCAATTGCAAATTCAATTTTGCATTAAAAAATAATGTCAAACTTTTTTTTGTTTTATTTTAACATTTTAAGATTAAAAATTCACCTTCGACCAATTCTTTATATTTTTATTTTTGTCATTTTATCACCATTGTGTTCCCCGGACAATTTTACATAATAATCAATGTAAACCTCAAACTAAAATGAACTATTGGCGAGAAACAGCGATTGTACTGAAAAAAGTTTGAATTTGCGCAGCACTCGGAAGTACATGGTGTACTTTTCAACAAAAAGGGTGGAATCCCGCATAATTCGGCTTTTAATGTGGGAAACTTATTTCGATTGAACGCTGGGCAAAATCGAACTTTTTTTCAGGAAAATCGTTGTTTCTCAGCAATAGTTCATTTTAGTTTGAGGTTTACATTGATTATTATGTAAAATTGTTCGGGGAACACAATGGTGATTAGGTAAAAAAAAAAATAAAAATATAAGGAATTGGTTAAAAGTGAATTTTTAAACTTAAAACATTAAAATATAATATCAGGAGGCATTGAAGGTTATGTTTTTATCGAATTCCTTGGACAATTTTCTATAAAGTGCAATATGTAGAAAGTCTTTCGCTCAAATAGTTGCAAAGTTATATAAGAAAAAAAATTTTATAGAAAGTCGTCAAAAAGAGGGCGGTGCCAAAAATAGAGGGGTGTTCCAAACAGCTCCAAACTTGGGATTTCTGATAACTATCGTTAGATGAACGTTCCCTACAAGTTTGGTCCAAATCGGTGAAGGTCGAGTCCAAAAGTGTACTCAGTTGACCTGTTTCCCGTTCTACACAGGGAGATTTAGTGACCGACACAAACTTTTGAAAAGAGTTTCACACCAAAGAAAGGGTCAAATATCTTAACAGCAGTGTCGATTTGAAATGTGGTACATATTGCACCTCTATGTATCTCTGAACAAGCCGCAAGAAAGCGGGATCAAGAATGTAAACAATTCGGTTGTCCTCGCTTTGATCAGCGAAAGCAAATTGAGACATATAAACCAATTGATCGTCGACCACCATATCTTGGCCGAGGCCCACAACCCATATCAATTGGCCCGATAAAGTTATGAACTGTGTGTGGTGTATGTTAATTGAAAAACATGCAATGCCATTGACTCGACTCGACGACGTTGACGACGATCTTCGCCAGGGAATTTGTTGCCATCGATGACGATGCCTCATATCACCCGGCTAATTGATTGAATTTGATCGGAGCTGCCTCGCGCGGAGTATATTCTTCGCTCAGATCTTCCAAGACGTCCAGAGCAGAACTATGACTATAGACTAGTGAAAAGTACGCCATTAGTGTCACTCCGCGTGACAGGTTTATGGCGCGATAAATTAGTTTTAATTGTGACTTTGTCTCAGAGTTGCCTGTGAAGTTCCGCGACCGATCATATCTTCCCATCAAGTGGCCGTTAATCAAAATAATATTTGTTTAGAGTGAGATAAATTTCAATTCACGGGTTCTCAGAAGATATTCAATCAAGATTTGTCAATCTTGGCGTGTCTTCTCCAGTGAAGAGATCCTTGAGTGTAGTCAACAGTAGTTTATGCAAAAGGAGCCCCACACCCTGACATCTAGTGGCGAGCAATTGACACACTTTGCACCAGGGTGTCCTCAAGCACGCGCGCTTGGAATGCAGAAAAACAGCATTAATCGCTGAGAAATGGCCCGTAATCACTTAATCGGCGACGTCTTCAACGGAGGGCACCTTTTTTTTTGCCTACGCACGTCCACGCGATCTCCTTGGGGTCGCCACGCGGAGGCAATCGTCAATTAGTGTGGACTCCCTGCTGCGCGGGGGATGGCTTTTGCAGAAAATGGTCAGTTTCTAATAGATCGTAGGTTTTGCGTATGAATTACACGCCAGCCAGCATGCTCATCATTTATTCTTCACTGTTTTGTTCTCGAGCGCGAATATTTATGAGCGGTTATTAGTGGGCCTGATGTGGCCACATTTGGCTACCGGTTCCCTTCATGCGCACCGGAATCAGTGTCACGGTCGACGGCGATGATTTGCATGCATCAGGAAAAAGTTGGCAATGCTAAATCGTGAATGTTTATGGCACCGTCATTGCACGCGGAGTTTCGTGGACATTTCTGGACATTCAAGTTGGGATTGAAATACGACTGGTGTGATTCAGAATTCCATGCCAATAACTACAACTCGTGGAGATTTGCTAACAGTCAAGCTTCTCGAAAACATGAGTGCAATCTAAATAAACCGCAATTGAACCACGTGGGAAACTTTCTTCAACAGTTTGCCCCTTCAAACAACCAAACAAAACCAACTTGTTACTCCAGAATCGCGTGCCCAAATCCACTTCATGCCAGCTCCTTCGAGACCTTCGTGTGCCATCCTGATAGAAAACCCATTACTCGTAATCTTGTAAACTGCACCCGACTTGAATGAATCACCTTTGTCTATGAGAAACGTGCCGCGAGTCCCTGAAAAAGGGAAAAGCAAGCTTCCTTGTTGAAGTCGCGCTCCGTAGCGTGGCGTGCATCCATCAACTCAGGGAAGACCGACTTGGCCGACCTACACTCCACTCTTTGTAATTCCAGAACATGCAAATTTCTGGCTGTACCTTTTATTAGCGTACCTGTTACAAGCCGGCCAGACTGGATCTGGCCTGTATAAATCACTGGATCAACACAGACCTGCCGTCGCAAGTCAGCACTTGTGTGCATTTCTAGTCGTTAATTTTTGCATAAATTAGATAATCATATTGGCAATTGATCATTCTCCGCTTTAGTCATCCGATATCAAGACCCGGCAGTCAGCGTGTGGAACAGTTTATTGTAATACCTGTGTAAATTTGTGTCAGGCATACACAATCGACGGCGATTGAGGAACCCAAACAGTTTAGTGCGATCCGCTACAATCTGGTCAAGAACTGGTCCAACCGCTAGGGATGTCTCACGATTGGATTGAGGAAATTAAGTCAGCTTGGCGTGACCTTCCAGATATTGAACATGCAGACAACCCTACGCTGCACTCTTAACGAGAGTTTGATTAATTATTTTAATTAAATTTGCCATTACAATGGTGGAGCTAAGCGATCCGCTTACTCACCAACCGGCCAAGAATTCCGCGGACACCCGAGAGTAGTCCCACTTGGACATTTGCATACCTGCCGGTCTTGCGTCAATTGACCATAGGAGCAGAACAATGCAAACACACTTCGTGACCTCGTCGCATACCAGGTGAAAACTGCATTCCCGTTGTTCGCTTGACCAATTCGTTGACCGTCGCGTACTCTCAACGATCTCAAAAGCAGCATTGTGTCTGGTTATCGTGTTTTTTTTACAACCAGGAAAAACTTGGACCGACCCGGGGTGTCATCGCCGGTTGAGCATGCGGCACGTTTCAACTTCCGATATGGAGCTCCAAAGACCTGGGCGGGGGTGAGTCACGGTTGCAAATGTCACGCTAAGATAAGGTGGGAGCGATTCCCGCCTACAACTTGGAGCATTTGCATAAAGAGACTGCAGTGATTCATCGGAAAATTGGAAAAGTTGTTTAAAACAACAAATTCCTTTTTAAATTTGATAAACCTCATTTTTTTTTCGTAAAATCGCGAAAACTCATACATACATTTGTACATCATTTTTGTACAATTGTCTGCCCTATAGTTTTGTTACACTCTAAAAAATAACCCTGCTAAAGCCACAAAAACGATATTTTTTAAATAAAAATACAGTTCGAAATGAAAAAAAAAAATGATTGCAGATCCGAAAAGCACAATAAATTTTCTCATGGAAATTTGTGCCAAATTTACAGTTGAGTAACAAAAAATGGCATAATTTTAGGAGTTATTTTGTTTTTTTTTTTTCGTTTTTGGCGATTTTGACCCCAAATTTCCAAACCATCACCATTTCAGGCTGCAAATTATTGAAAAACCCGTCTTTTTAGAATGTTGTTAAATAGAAGTGGTCGTACCGCCCCTCCGTCACGAGATATCGAAAAATGGAAGGCAAATTTGTGATCGGGGACAAAAATTACCCCTTAGGACAAAGTATCACGCAAAACGAAGAGGGGTTGGCAGAGAATGACCCAAATCTGTTTTTCTAACGTTGACATACAATCGAGATACTATGAGACATGAGTAGGGTTTGTGAAATTTCATGATTTCGCGGACCGCGTGAAATCCGCGAAATTTGGCTTTTCTCGCGAAATCCCGTGAAATTTTATGTTTGTGTGAAAATTTAACAATTTTTCTTAAAATAATTTATCAAACTCAGAAAGGATTAAAATTAATTTTATGAACTACTGTAGAATTAAGCGAGTGAATACCCTGGTTTAATTACTAATATAGTGTTATTGATTTTTGACGATTTCGTAACTGGCGTGAAATTCGAAATCAATTTTCTCAAATCATTTTTTTTAAATAACAAATGATTAAATATTTCACCCAAAAAGACTATTTAATAAAATTTTATTTGTTTTTAATTAAATAGCTTGAATATATATGAACCAATTAAAGAAATGTTCAGATTGTTTGGTTTTTAAGAAACTGACTAAATGTAGTAATATTTTTATTCGTTGTATTACAATTTTTGCTGCTATTTAATTTGAAAGGTATAGTTTTGAAAGAAACTAAAAAAATGTTTTTTTCAAACTAAAATGAATAGTATTTTTTATCTTTGGAATCACATTTTAAAAACATATCAATTTTTTTAACCTGTTTAACTTTAACGATATTTTTTTATTTGGGTGGATGATTCCCGTGAAAGTTAAAAATTATTACTTCTTTTGTTTTCTTTACGCATTTAGAATAAAAATTTCGATTTTGTTAAAAACTAAATTATATTTCTAAATTGATTTTTAATTTCGTTTTTGAAAAGTGTGCTAAAACCCGTGAAAAATATGTTTAATAGACTAAATGTCGCAGAAAATTCTATTTATTTCACTCATTTTGACTGCACAAGATTGTTAAATCTTGCTTTGAAGCAAATTTGCGAAAACGTGTTTGCCGTCTTAGTTAAATATTGAAAGAGCAGTTCACTAAATGAAAATAGGCGTGCCTTACATTTTGTTTCAAAATATATATAGAGTCGTTTCAGAAGGATATTTTTTTAAATTTAGGAGAATTTGTTTTTGTGTCGCATTCAAATTTAGTGAAGATTTTTCTAGTTTATTGAAGAATAATGTATAATGAAGCATAAAAAGTAGTTTGTGTGATGTAAACATAGGATTTTCAGAAATGTTTTAACATTTTTCAAGTCCCTCGAAATTTGCGTGAAAAATCACTAAGCCTAGTTATGAGGTTAGTAAGGAACAGCTGGTATGGTTTTGGGGATTTGGTTTAGACCCCTGTTCTGATTCCGATCTTTATCTCAATAATCTCAAAAAATCATTTTTTTTTTCAATTAATTCGAACAATGCCAAATGAATGCATCAATGATTTTAAAATCATAACGGTCAGCATAAATTTGTTTTCAAATTTTTGTCTGTACCTCATTCCATTTTTTTCCAAAAAATTAATGAAAAAACAAATCAAGTCATTATTGAAACCTAAAGTTTTGATTGAACACTTCTACAATTTTTCAATTAAAACTAAAATCCAGATTTTTGCAAATTATTTCGAAATATTTAAATAATCATTTTCTAATTTGGATGAAAATTTGTACTTAAATCCCCGACCTCAAAAGAAGCAATTTTGAATCATTAGTTAAGACAAGTTTTTTCTTCGGGGAACCACGTTTACCAGTTTGGTTGAAAATCTGGCATTGAATTTATTACAATTTTAAATGAGGTCACCATTATGTTAGTTTTAGGCCAGCACAAATTTTACTCAAAGTTTTTGTCACTCTACCTCTACCTCTAGAGTGACAAAAACTTTGAGTAAAATTTGTGCTGGCCTAAAACTAAAAAATGGTGACTTCATTTAAAATTGAAATAAATTCAATGCCAGATTTTCAACCAAACTGGTAATTAAAAAGCAGAAATTGAACAATAATAAAAATAAAATTTATGATTTTAATCATCTGATGTAATCAATCCATTAGCTCTTGTTTCACCTTGAACACAAAATCGATTCAATAAATCGCCAAGTGTAATATCATAAATCCCCCAGTATAAATCAACCGTGCATCTTATTTACAATCTCCCGTGCATTCTACACTAATCGTATATGCTTCATTACAAGAATGTTTAGCACTCTCGGCTAATGCTAATTGCATTTAACGGCTCATTTGGCAGCAGCTTCTAGGGTAGAACAGTGTACTTTGGTTTATTATTTAGAAAATACTGTTTGAATAATTTCAAATAGGTTGACCAACATACATCTCTTCACCCTACAGCCGCTCACGATGACGAGAAGAAGAAATCACCGCATATTTACACGCTAAATCAGGGCAAATCAAAATAAAAAATCAAACTCACTTTGGCGTGGGGAAATGCTCCAGGCTTTTCTTGCTGCTTTTCCGGCGTCGCAAAATCCGCTTGCCGGTCGCCTTGACTTTCATCTCCAGCGAGCCACCGCAGTGGGTACCGATCTTACAGCGCGAGTGGGGACAGATCTTCCGGAGCGCTTCTGCCCGGCCGGACGACGTTGGTGGTGAAGTTGTTGGTTGGTTGTTGGGACGATTCAGGATAGGTTCGATTGTACAATTTCATGAAACCGACGATTCACGTTGAACATTTGGGAGAAACAGTTGGTTTTATGTTGAGGATTTTTGTTTGTTTGAGGAGGTTTTGAGTGATTGTGATCGTTGCTTTGTACTTTTTTGTAATTTCTTCCAATAATTGGTTTTCACACTATTGATTCGCTACTGTCATAGCTGAGCTTTTGTTGCGTAACTTTTTGCACTCTATAGACTTTCATTCACTAAAATAAAGTAATGAGAAACATACCACAAATTACACTACAGACTTTGTATCACATTCTTAAAAAGCGTTGCAGAACAAGGCTTAAACTAAAACTAGCATATTTGGTGCAACTACGTGGCGCAGAGTTGCTAACTGTAACAATTTCACTAAGTGATCACGACCGAATTATGCACTGATGACTATCGCGAGAGTCTGCACACACCAACTTCAGGCCTCAAGCCGGTAACTTTCCAGCGGCAGTTCTGCAGAAGCTGACTTGCAAATCTCTGCCCGAGCCAACTCCCAAATTCTTCAGATCATCAGCTGGTCACCGAGAGAGAGAGAGAGACTTCTCCCGCGAGAGAGGATGATGATCCTGGGGCGAAGAACCGTTGTTCAAGACTCCAACGATACCAGCAGCGAAACGATTGCTGGCTGGTTGATTGGCTCTTGAGCTTGTTTTGAGACGGCTGTGCTGCACTGGACTGAACTAAACTCCGTCGTCCCGGCGAGGTTTGCGCGCCCTCGCTCTTTGGAGCATTCTGTTTAAGTTCCTGCTGTGCGATGGTGCTGCACGGTGTGCCGGATGGTGGAGGTTTTGTGAAACAATTGGAAAAGTATTTTAATTTAAAATTTATTTTTTCAATAATTTTTGCTATTTTTTCCTCAATGATACAGTGACAGTAGCACTGACTATGTCAGAAAATTAAACTAAATTTTAATGCGACCTTGATACCGTTTTTTCAGTAGCTCTATTTTTTAAATATATAAAAAGTTCAACGTGTGTGTAAGAGAGCCCAGAAAAATTACCCGATGATCCATCAGAAAACGGGTTAATTTTAAATTATGTCAGCCAAGGAAAGCCTAAACCAATCTGAGCCCAATCTGGGCAATTTTTTGTACCGTGCTGTTTTCGTATGGAATTGCATTTTCAATAATACATTACAGTAGACGTTAAGGTACCTGTGCAATCCACTACCCTCTACGTGTTTCAAGATAATAAAATTAAGAGACAAAACGAATCCTTTTTAGTGTTTGGTGTGAACAAAAGCAGTCATAAACATTTTTTTTTTGTTTTATTGCTCAGATGAGACATTATGATTTTCCTTAATCTACCTGATCTAAAGCAGTAGACTGAAATAATAACTATCTAATTAGGAATGGTCCTGCAAGAGAAATTAACTCAACGATAATCTTTTTTTATATTTTTTATGTTGGCCTTGCCCCTATTTTCCAGTGAGGCCTTAATCCATAACATGTAATAAACAAATAGATTTGTTTGCCAAATAATCAATAAGGCTGTCGCAAATATTTTTCAAAGTTTATATCCCTCCTCCACCTTCAAAGTTGGCACAAAAAATAAGGGTGCAAAAAATTTTGATTTAAAAAATTTAAGTATTTTTATGGAAATTGAAGTTTAGTCAACTGAAACCAATTTGACATGTCCTATTTAACATGTTTCAACTCCCTTAAAAAAATAAATCCGTCCATGCATACATATTTTGAAAAGTAATGATTGAAAAACAGCTGGACTTGTGTAAAATGCTTCATAAAACACTTTTTCATCCAAATGGTCTCAACAGGCTTGTAATTTAAATATTTATATTTTTTTGCCCCCCCCCCCCCTCTCTAGAGGTGTCGAGGTACATAAACTTTAAAAAATATTTGCAACAGCCTAATTATAAAAAAAATAAAAAAAAGTAGGCTTTTTTAAAAATATATATGATAACGATCGAAATTTGTGTATATACAGCTATATTTTGAAGTATTTTTTTTTCTAAAAATCTAATCTGATGAAAATAAGAAAATTTCCAACAATATTTAAGAAGCAAGATTTTTTTCATTTTTCGGAACTGTTTATAATAGAAATAATGAAAAAGTAACTTAAATATTCCAACCATTTTTTTAATCAAATAAAAACATACATAATATTTTAAAAGAAGCATCTTAAAAAGAATCGCTAATATGTAAAAGATTGGAAAAATTCACAAAACATTACGACAGAATAAAGAATAAGATATGTCACAATAAATAATAAAATAATATGTAATATTATAACAAAAACTAATATGTTTTTAGAGAATGGAAAACTTTAAAAAAAATTAATTGAAAGTTATTCTGTTTACTTGAAAAAAAAAAAACATTGCTTTAAGCATAGATAATCTTACACAATAACATTGGATTTGTTTTCAAGCAAATATTTGTTTTAAGAATATTTTAGGAGTTTATACTCATTATTATTTGTTTCATTGTTTTACATTTGACCTTTTGTTCATTCGACCTTTTGTTCACTTTCGACCTTTTGTCAATTCGACCTGATGTCTTTCGACATTTTGGCATTCGATCTTTTTTGCATTCGACCTTTTGGCATTCGACCTTTTGGAATTCGACCTTTTGTCCATTCGACCTTCTATCAATCTATTGAACGATTTCAGCACTCGTCGTATTTATCGAACTCGGTGAACCTCGTTGGATAAATTTACGTCAAACTCGTGCTAAAAATATCTTCTTTTTGATACTTTTTGTATAAACAACTATAAGTTAGGATTTTAATTAGATTGTTAAGAAAACAAGAAATAAGTTGCATATATTATCTCTTGCTGTTCTGAAAAAACACCATTTGAATAAAAACAAACTATGCCAATTCAGCGTTCAAAGCAAAACAATATTGAAAAGTATTTCTTTTCGATACAAGCACTGAAAAGTATTATTTTTCGATTCTGCTATTTTTGGTAGAGAAAAGTAGGCCGTTTCAGTGACATGAAAAGTCTCGATTTTCTCGACTTTAACCAAGACATAAACTTTGCATAAAATTTGCAAAAGCCTAATTAATTTTCAATTAAATAAATAAGTTTTGCTTGAAATTTATAAAAAATAGACTTTTAAATGAAAAGTTTTCATTAATGCGCAATTTAAACCATTTTTGAAATACGATTCATAGATAAAAACATTTACTATACAAATTGTTCTGTTGGAATAGCTCATAAGTTTTATAATATTTTCGAGTCCTGTTCAAATCAGACCCGAATATTTTATATGCTCGTTGTGTGAAAAATAGCTATAAGATTTTCAAATTCACTCTTACTTTCATTTACAAAACATGACACTTTTCGAGTATTAAATAAACCAGAATTAAGTCTAATTGACCCAATTTGAAACAAAACAAAAAGCCTATCAAATTAATTGTGGTTACTAATTTCACCCCGGTTTATGGTATCTCGGGCAGACGGTAATAACAAAAGTCATACCATTTTAATAACAAACACTGTTAAAATAACAAAAAGTGTTATGGAATATTCTTGCAAAATCTATTTTTGCATAAGAGTTCAATAACAGTTTATGTTATCATAACAAAATTTGTTATTGGTCTGATATTGGTTGAAAGCCAAAACAACTTTGGAATAACATTATTAGTTATGGAAGAATACCTCCAACTGTTATAGGGTTGATCGGATTAGTTGTTAAAATAACAAAAAATAATGACAAAGATTTGTTCGAAGAATTACTCAAAATGTTATTAGTCTGTTTTTAAAATAACAATCCAATAACAAAAAATCATAACGACGAATAACAAATCATGTTATAAATAACATAAAATGTTATGGGCCTAGTATTTTCAAAAATCAAAAAATTGTTATTCCAAAGTTATTTCCGTCTGCTCGGGATCTTTGGATTTAGATACCCAAGGCATTCACGGATATCCAATCCATCCCGTGGATTCTTTCTCCGGCCTTTTTTTTTGTACTCGGAGATAAAAGAGTTCCCAAAATCGTGAACAAGCGTTCATGAAAATTGGAACCACGAACAAAGTGTTCAAATGCCATGGTACGTTTTTCAAAATCGTACCATGGGATTTGAACACTTTGTTCTTAGAAAAGGCAGCAATTTTGGAAGAAGAACAGGTACCCAGTGAATTGTTCAATTTGTGTGCAAAAATTCTACCACCCAGAACACCGCAGCCCTCTCGCAAAGCAAAAAACTCGTTCGCCAGGCCAGGGGCAGCATCAGTTTGCCCGACTCTTGTAGCAGATCGTGTCTTATAGAGGACCAGACCAGAGTCCATCGCGTATATTTACAAACTAGGCTCGCGGGAGACGTGCCATTCCACATATGATTTTAATGTGTTCTTGCCAGGGTGCCCAGCTAGCAGGTAGGTAGGAGTTCGACAAGTCGTCGCGCATTCTAAGGTCACCCTATCACCGCTCAATATAGAGTGACTGAGTGGTTCTGCCGTTTCTTCTTCGCGGGCCTCTCCAAAACTCTGCCGGTTTGGAACGTCTGGACCCGGCATGGCTTGAGAGATACTTGTTGGTGAATGTCGAGCTGAGTTTGAAAACGCGTAATAGAACTGGAATATATATTCGCGCGAGAGCGTGCGCGGTTTGGCGAAAATATCAAAGCAAATATGTGTGATCAAGTGGCTGGGAATTGCGCTGGTTAAGGTGCTGTTGAGCTCTAGTCACTGCTACTACACTGCTAAATTTGTGGGTGTACGCGGCTGGACTGGCTTGCTAGTGTGTGAGAGCTAGGTGCTTTAAGGAGTGGTTTGATAACAGTGCAATTGATGGAAATTTCCCCCCTGGGGGAAGACAATTGAGGCGAGCTGATGTAATTCTTGGTGGTAATGATAGTATATTAGCTAATATCTCCAAGATTGGACTCACTATGAGCCATTCTGCTTTGAACAGGATTTCAACCTAATAAGATTTTATTCCAGTGAAAGTCCACCAAAAAGTGGAACATCAATCCAAATTAAGACACCTCGTCGCGGTATGCAAATGTCTCTCGAAATGACCCGTTATCTCAATCAGCAAATCTTCTGTCCCCCCATCCCCTTAGCACGCGTCGTAATTGGACATAATGTTCAGGGTGTTGTCACACGGATTTCACGTGCCTCCCCTTCTCGAGTGTTCTCGATGCACTTGAACGGGTATTCGAGTAACGCTGGATCTACGCTGAACGACCTGCTAATGAGTGGTTCGTTCGGAATCAGAAGGGAGTTGGGCATTCCATATTAGATCTAATTGGACGACTTTCTGGTCGTCGGCGGAAAAGTTGTCCAATTATCTAATCTGAAAATATTAAATTTATTGCCCCAGCAATTACTGCAATTTTAGATTAATATTTTAAGGTATGTGGGGATTGAAACGACTTGCTGAATGTCGTTTCATCGAAATGGACATTTCACCGAACAATTGTTACGTCTAATCATGGTTCAAATCTGTGGTATTCAACAGGAATGAATGTTTCGGTGAAATGGCTTCTTTTAAGGTATTCGGAGATTGATTCGAACTTACCGAATGACGTTTCATCGAATTGTACATTTCACCGAACAAACGTTACTTATCCTGATTATTTTCTTTGTTATTTAACAAGAATAAATTACTCGGAGAAATGGCGTCTTCTAAGGTATTCGGAGATTGAATCGAACTTACCGAATGTCTTTTCATCGAATTGGACATTTCACCGAACAAACGTTACTTATCCTGATTCTAATCTTTGTTATTTAACAGGAATAAATTATTCGGTGAAATGGCTTCTTTTAAGGTATTCGGAGATTGAATCGAACTTGCCGAATGTCGTTTCATCGAATTGGACATTTCACCGAACAAACGTTACTTATCCTGATTCTAATCTTTGTTATTTAACAGGAATAAATTATTCGGTGAAATGGCTTCTTCTAAGGTATTCGGAGATTGAATCGAACTTGCCGAATGTCGTTTCATCAAATTGAACATTTCACCGAACAAACGTTACTTATCCTGATTCTAATCTTTGTTATTTAACAGGAATAAATTATTCGGTGAAATGGCTTCTTCTAAGGTATTCGGAGATTGAATCGAACTTACCGAATGTCGTTTCATCGAATTGGACATTTCACCGAACAATTGTTACGTATAGTCCTGGTTCAAATCTCTATTGTTCAACAGGAAAAAATGTTTCGGTGAAATGGCTTTATATCGAATCGAATGTCTTATAAAATTGTAATTTTTTGGGAAACAGACATTCAAAAGAGTGTGTTTTTACCGATTTTTGAATCCCAAAGAAGTTTGTGATTTAGTGGTAGGATTTCGGTGAAATGACCCACCCCCACTTCCAATACTTTAGGCAAGGTTCGTTGACACATCGAGATCTGCTAACGAGAACTCGGCCTCAAAGGCTTCGTGCTTCACAATTTGGACTTCCTGCAGCAAGCTGCTGCAGCTGCATGATTTATGTGTGCCGTTCCAAGTATCGTTTGGAGGTATTTTTTTGCTTTCGTCCAGCAAATACCGGTTATGTGTCGTGTTGTGCGCTCTCTCAGGTGAGATTATTTTTAGCAGCGGTTATTTCACGGGATTTTCCAGATCCAGAAATACCACCGCCAAACAATCAAAGCAACGATTTTTGCGAAATGTATCATCGTCGAGGAATGTCTCGGGCAAAGAGTTCCATAAACAAAGGTATAATCTTAAGACCAGCAGCCAATCGAGGTTCTAGCTGGACCGGTTCTGCTTCATTGACCGATTAATGAAGACTTGTCAAAACGTGATTCTGCAAAGCATATCTCGTTTTACGACGCATATTTGAGCTGGACGATGACTTAACGAATACCTCAACGTATTGCGATTTTAAAAATCTAACACCTCTAAATCAATAAGTAACCTTGTTCCTGCTTTGACAACTTGCAATATGTTAAAGTCCACTTATGAAAATCACCCCAAACCACTATTTAACGGTGATAATTCAGTCAAATTATGACTAAGCTTCCTAGCTTGCCCGGGACAACTCGAGCCCACCCCTGAGGTGATAATTAGAAAGCATTCAGTGGGGACAATTAGGTGTGTGCGCGCGCGCGCGAGTTCACAAGAGCATGGTAAAACTGTCCATTCATGAAATATGTGAACAAAGTAGTGTGTAATTAAACTGATTATATAGATTTACCAGGTGTTCAAAGCGTGAACACATTCTAAAAGGGCGTTTTTCAGCGGATTTCACAACGGCGTCAAAATGGTACGGTAGAATTTTATGTTACTGATTGTCGCAGTTGGTTAATACCAAATATAGCCGGAGAACAAAACGTTAGACTGTAGTTGACTGATTCATTGTCAAATAAGTGCAGCTGTTTTCACAATTGTTCAAATAAACGAGAATTTACGTTTGCTGAATTGGTCTGGAAGCAACACACTGGTCCTAAAATGCTGAATTTGAATCAAATTTGAAACAAACATTTCATCAAATATTATTTTTGGACCACCCAGATTGTCAACTCAAATCTTTTAGCATTAAAATGTTTTAAATTGCTTACTCTACGAAAATTCGACTTCACGCACACGTGTCTCTAATGACTTGCATTAAAAAATACTCCTCACAAATTTATATCCCCACTGCAATTAAGTTCGGCACGCACGTCTGCCCGAACCTTATTGTGAATCGGAAGAAGTGGCCAGACGTGCTTCGGCAGAACTCACAAATTGGCCTATCGATGCACTAGTATCGAAAAACATTTGGCAGCGCTTCAGTAAACAAGATTTTACAAAACCGCTCCCAACGAAGACTCGGTTCGTCGCTTGAACTCAGCGCAAGTCTCTTTTCAATTTTGACAGTTGCAATTCGCTCAAAGTTACGTTTTCGCGTCACTGAACTTAACCCTGCGAGGGGCAGAAACTCAATCCACTTAAACCAGTCAGTCACAGCCACTATAATTGGCCGGTTTATATAGATAAGTCATCGCTGCTGAAGCCGCCGTTCGGTTGGTTTTGTCAATCGCAACCAATAATTTCTGTAGCACCCCCGCAATAATCGTTAGGCCACTCTTTGGTGCGATGGTAACATCACTATCAATGGATGATTTACTCTTTTTTTGCGCTGCACTGTTTGTCTACCACATAGTGTGTGAGTAGACAGCAACGGCGCAAAAACAAACCAACAAAACCAAAGTGCGGCTTGATTGTTAAATATCCATTTCGCACATGGTGGTTGGCGGGGTAGTTAGTCAGTGTTGCCAAGGGAAGCTACGCGTTCGAGTGAAGGATTTACATTTTTTGAAAGTCGGTGCAAAAAAACGGACGCCAATGGCTCGACCTTCAACTTGCGGGTGCCGGAAAAACGATGCGCGGAAATTATGGGCGACTTGGCGCGGGTTTTGCAAATTGGTTTGACTTTTTTATTTTGTCAAGTTTTATTGTAGTTTCGTGGTAGAGGACACTTTATGTAAATTGGTTACAATGCTCGACTCATTGTGGAACTATAGGCAGCAGACTTTGTCACATTAACCTTTTGGAACATGTAACCATCATTGTCAACATTCTGCTGCTCTAAGTTTTTGTATTTAAGCAATTTTTTTTTCGTTTTAAGATATGATGATGAAAATCTAAAAAAATTGAATATAAAAATCCAGTTATTCTAAAAAAAAGTTGATCTTTATAATATGACAATCCAAATCTAAAAAGGAATTCCTAGTTCATTTGCGAAACTGTAAATGAGCGTGTTTGTAAACAGAAGCACTCAGATTCCAACAACTTCCATGTGCTTTTTGAAGTGTCCATTGCTCGTTTTTCTTTCTTTGAAGATATTTTTAGATTATTCGATCTAATTCAAATGGAACAAATTATAATAATTTGTTACATAAAAATTTAAACAAAAAAACATTTTGATAATAAAACAGTAAAAATAACAATTATTAATGAATGTTAAAGACAATTTTCAAAAGCTATTTTTTACTTTTAACATAAAAATTCTGAATTTTTAAACAAGTGATGAACTTTTTTTATTAGGTTTTCTTAGATGCTGCGACCAGGTTAGGACCGAAAATCTCAAAAAATACATAAAAAGGAAACAAAAAAAAAACGTTGCATAAACTAATTTGCCCACAATATCAACATTGTTGGGTACAATGCAGTTACCTCCCGATGAGTTGGGGTGGGTTTGGTTGGCACCAACTTATTGTTGTTAAGCCATGCATGAAAGGGCGAACAGCGAAGGTTATTTGAAATAAAAAGCACCCTTTTTAATTATTCATATCAATTTGTAGGCTCTCGATTACTTGCGATCGAAATTTTTATTCTGTTTATCAATTAAATTTTAAAAGATTATTGACAGAACATCTAATAAAAAAAAACATTTTGACCGATTTGGACAAGTTTAAATCTAAAAGATCTACAAATTGCCTTAAAATTTGGATAATATTGCTGAATTAATGATAGTAAACAATCGATGTTAAACATAATTTCAATATAAATAAATGTTTATAGATTTTTCACAGTTTTTAACTAATTTCAGAGTGTAGACTTAATCATATTTGTTTTCAAATATTTCTATTGAGCATATCAGAACATTTAGAAAAGGTTTATTTTTTTTTAGATGAAAATCCAACCAATTTTCTGAGATATCGTAAGTTGGAAATTACATTCTAATGAGGTATTACTTGGAAAAAATCATTGTAATCGATTCGAACTATTTGTGAGGCTGTAGATAATTGAATGATTTTCAAAGTTCCAGAGATAAAATTTAGGGAAATTTTTATAAGAAGTATATTTAAAGTGCACAAAAAAAAATCATATTAGAGCAATTCTCTGAGATTTCAGTCATTCCGAAACTTTTTTGGTGCCTTCGGTATGCCCAAAGAAGCCATTTTGCATCATTAGTTTGTCCATATAATTTTCCATACAAATTTGGCAGCTGTCCATAAAAAAAATGATATGTGATAATTCAAAAATCTGTATCTTTTGAAGGAATTTTTTGATCGATTTGGTGTCTTCGGCAAAGTTGTAGGTATGGATATGGACTACATTGAAAAAAAGGATACACGGTAAAAAAAAATTGGTGATTATTAATTTAACTTTTTGTCACTAAATCTTGATTTTCAAAAAACACTATTTTTAATTTTTTTTATTTTTTGATATGTTTTAGAGGACATCAAATGCCAACTTTTCAGAAGTTTCCAATGGGCAAAAATGGGCAAAAAATCTTTGACCGAGTTATGATTTTTTGAATCAATACAGATTTTTTAAAAAATCCGAAATATTGGTCGCAAAAATTTTGTATGGAAAATTGTGATGATGCAAAATGGCTTCTTTGGGCATACCGAAGGCACCGGATTAAAAAATACAAAAATTAAAATTAAAGAAAAAAGACCGACTCCGTAGAGAACTGCTCATTAAAGAAGATATAACTTGAAAACGCTTCATTTTATAAAAAAAGGAAAGTACTCACTGTTCAGTGTTCGATTTTAATTTGAATTTGCTAAAAATGACTTCTAATAATTTGTTTTTGATATTTAGCATGTTTTTTTTTCCAAAATTCATATCTCCTCCATTTTTTCACCATCACGCGCTATGGCTCAGAAGATGTATTTTTAATCTCCTAAAACATAGCCTAAAAATTCGAAAATTCAAAAGTACGTATTTTTGGAATTTTACTCTTTTAGTGGTAAAAAGTTAAATATAATATCGGAGTTTTTGTTTCTGTACTTGTACCTTTTTTCCTAAAAATCCTGATCATAACCTAAAACTTTGCAGAAGACACCAAATCGATCAGAAAATCCCTTCTCAAGTTACTCAAATTTTGTGTTTCCAGCCCCCTAATTTGTATAGAGATTTGTATAGAAAAACGAATGATGCAAAATTGCTTCTTTTGACATTGGCAATGTTTCATCTTAATCAATATTTAAATGAATATTTTAAATCGCAAAAAAAAAAATCGAATTTGTAGAGCACTACTCAGATGTTATAAAGAAGTACAAGTTTTAAGCGTAATTGAAATAAAAATCAAAAATATCTTCTAATTTTATAACAACAATTTTTAAGTAAATTTGTTTTGTTTTAAACAATGCCTTAAAATGTAATTAATTAAATTTGCTCACTTTTAGAATGAAATATAAATGAAACACAGTAACTTTCAAAATTATCCTTGTTGAGAAGAACAGGGTTTTAACGAAACTATTTTTAATGTATTATTGATTTTTTTAATGTGCCCAGTCCCAGCTCAGTATATATTTAAAAAATATAAATCATGAAAAAAAAATCAATAACGAGAATTTTTTTGGAAAATAAATCTCGATGTATTTTAGATTTTTTTTTGAATTTTTGAATTTTTGAATTCTTAATTTTAAAAATTTTAAGATTTTGTTTCCTGGGTGTTTTGAAAACCGACCTTTAAAATAACTCTAGAATTCTGGAGTTTTTTTTTAAAAGGACCAATAAACAAAATTTTCATTTTTTGCTTTTTGGGTGTTTTTGAACACCCCTGACTCAAGGCGGTTCTAAAAACACCCAAAAAGCAAAAAATTAAAATTATGTTTATAGGACCTTTTAAAAAAAAACTCCAGAATTGTTCTTCTCCAATTGCATGTTTTGTAAATCTCAATTACATCGCTTTATTTTTAACCACCGAAGTTTTGCCCGGTATGGTATCGCAAATGTTAAACTGTTTAAGCAGCTGTTATTATTTTCGTTTGTTCTAGTATCTCATTGTTCTTGTAGGTTAAGTACAAGTTCAAGTAATCTGTTTTGATACAACTCATTGTATTTATTTATTCCTTGAAAATAAAAATAAATAAGAATTAAGGAGAACGTTATTTTTAATTTGTACAAACGTTTTTAAATGAAAAAATGTATTAGGTTGTGAAAATAATTTCCTCAAACTTATGGGACTTTTAAAATGAGATGCATAAAACTATAAAAAATAATCGATTCACAAATGAATCGATATAAAATCACAACAAAATCTCAAAATATCACATCAAAAACACGTTAAATGACCTTGTTCAAAATCAATCAATCATCGAGAAGTTGGAGAGATATTTTCGAACATGCTTCCGCGTGTCATTACCAGCTCCTGGCCAGCTTGAAATCACACGTCAAAACCTAAATCCAACAACATCAACAGCACAGCAGAGCTCAGTCAGCGGTTTTCCACGCGCAGCATTTCGCGGCTCATTTTCCTCGCAACACCGGTACAGATCACCGATGTAAACATAGATTTCCATACATTTTCTTCGATTTTCCTCTGCGCTAAATCTTCCGGCAATTGTTGTATTGGTGCGAGACTCTCGTCTTTACTGACGTCACAAATTTTCCTCCCACTGCGTTTTGCAGGATTTTCCTTTATTTTCCGCACATACTCACATTTGTGTGTGCATTATTCGAGTTCGCAACCAACACCACTCTGCACCATGAACCATTTTTCCAAACGGTTACGATAATTATCACGCGGGAAGTTTAAAAATAGTGTTTTTCCTTCGATTTATTTTTAAAACTCCCAAAAACAAAACTTTACGCACACTAAAACACTCACACCGTTTTATCAACGGCCCACGTGCGTTTCTGCGCCACTTGAAGAAGCAACCAAAAAAAAAACCTAATAAATTTCCACTCTGCCCCAGTTGACCACGCGGGGATTTGTCATCGGAAAAATTATCATCCTATCGGAGCAAACAAAAAAATAAATCTCACCAGTCGAGAGGATCACCGCAATTATTTCGAAAAATTAAAGAAAACTCAAACGACTCGCGATCGCGATCGCGCCCCGCAGACGTGTATTGGCGATTTCGTGCGAAACTCCACGCGCGGCTCAACCAACCGACGGACGGGCGTAAAATGAAAACACGCCGCCGAGTTGGAGGTTCTGGTCGCGGCAGCTGTTCAACGCCGTCGTCTATGTGTGTTGCACTGACTGCTACATGGAGTCACCGCACGCTACACAACTCTTTCACTCGATGACGACTGGTTTGTTGTAGCAGGCGCGGAGAGTTTTATGGGTAGGGGAGGGGGATGTAATTTGGGCTTGTTGGAGATTGGACCTTTCAGAATGTTGGTTAAACTTTTGAATCTGTTTTTACAATTTAACTTATTTAAATTCTTTCGATATCAATAAAGTTTTTTTTTCTATAAAAAGTGTTATAGTTGAAGTTCATGCAACAAGTTACAAAACCATTATTTTTTGAAACGAGTCAAACATTTACCCAACAAGGATCTGCCTTGCTTTTCTCAATACATTTGAACGATTTCCCCATACACATTTCAAGGGTTTACAGAGAGGGGTTCCCGTGGTCAGAAATTTAGACTAATGTTTAGTCGATCCTTGATACAGAGAGTACTCGAATATGGACCACCCTAATATGTACATTAAACTATCGATTTTCAGTGACTTTTTTTAAGATACTTTTAGAGAAAGAGCCCTCCCTTCGTGGTGCCAACACACTTAAATTTTGTTTTACCGAATTTGGTAGTTGAAAAATTGGTAAAGTTAAAATGGGTAAACCATTTGTCAAAATGAAACAAATTTTACCGAATTTCAGTTGTACGATGAACACAAATGAACTACATTACCGAATTTCGGTAAGTTTTTTACCGAATTCGGTAATTTTCAGTTTACCGAACTGTTCAGCAATTGAAAATTTGGTAAACTTTGCCGAATTCGGTAGAAAAACCTAAGTGTATCTTAAGTTTGTACTACGAAACACACCGTGCACACTTAGATTTTTTACAGAATTCGGTAAAGTTTGCCGAATTTTCAACTGCTGAACAGTTCAGTAAATTGAAAACTACCGAATTCGGTAAAAACTTACTGGAATTCGGTAATGATGTTCATTATTGTTCATCGTACAACCGATTTTCGGTTAAATTTTGTTTATTTTGACCGATGGAATACCGATCTGAACTTTATTGATTTTTCAACTACCGAATTCGGTAGAAAAATCTAAGTGTGTGATAGATCAAAGTGATTTAATTTTATTTTTTACTTGCATTACAATAAATTCAAACTCAATATTGGCTCAATATATCTGAGCTTTGAAAAGTCTATTGGGAAAATAAGAAAATATTTCAAACAAAATATTGCTTTTTACGATTGAACATAATATTTGATAAAGTTTTTTCTTAATAAAGTGAATCAATATAGAAGAATGACAATTAAAAAGTAGCAGGATTTAGATATATTAATTAAAATATTAAATAAATAAAATATATTTAATATTAATTTGATACGTTAAGTGAACTTTCACGATTTCATTGAAAGCGTAATTCCTTGAAATTTGGAAATGTCCGTGAAAACCCTTAAAAAATGAAGCTTAAAAATATCAATATTCAACAAATATTTCGTGCGCAAAGACTATTTATTTTAATTATATAGGTTTCCATTTAAAAAGCGTCTCAAAACTAAAGTTTTTCAATCAAAACTTTTCAAAATTGACTTAAAATGTAATGTGATTAGTTTTTAAAAGATTATTTTGATTTTTTTTTTATCAAGTATATTCATTTATTTTGGATGAACGAATAATAAAAAAAAAGATCTCATAAAAGTAACATTCAGTCAATTGGAGGTTGGAGGATGCGAGATATATCACTAAATAATTGAAGTAAGCTGTTAGAAGGTACTGGGAATTCCAATGGAATAGAGAAAAATATTGAGAAATCAGAGATCTATACTTGGAGCATCGATAGTATGTTATCATTTTCTCTTCGTTAGCTTACATAATTTAATCGTATTATCATTCGCTATATCAACAATTTGACTACTAATTTTATGTTAAAGCTAGAAGTACAAAAATAATAAGAAGATCAAAATTGGGTCTTTTCAAAAATAAATGAATTTTGCTAAAAATAATTTTTGAGTTCAAAAAAATCAGGCATTATAATATTTGAGTTTTTTTCCCCGATATTTTTCAATTTTATAGATTTAGTTACAGATTGTATTCTTATTTTATAATATTTTATTGGATTTTAAAAATTCCTCATAGTTCTGAAAAAAAACTCAGGTTAAATTTATTATTTTGGCTAGACAAGACTATTCTATTATATAAAAAAAGTAAAACAGAAGAAAAGCAGAGAAAACTGTTATCAAAATGTTATAAAAAATACAATACAGAAATTTAACATGCGCTTGAATAATAAAAAATTTAGTATAAAAAGTAATGTCTGATATTTTAACATAATGTTTCTTAAAAGATTTTCAAGCTTATTTTGATAATTCAAGTTCCTTGAAATTGAGTTTTTGGAATTAGAATCACCTTGAACAAATTTTGAGCGTGAAAAATCAATAAGCCCAATTATAAGTAATCGTCGATTTTCCGATTTTTTTCCTATAATTTTTTTTTTCTAAAAATATTTGTTATAACTTTTAGTTAGATCATAACCAATTGAAAAAAAAAGAAATGAACAACTTTTCCAAAATCAGTAATTTTTCTTAATTACAATTTGTTGGGCTTAAATTTTACCAAAAATGCCAATTTTGTACCTATATAGAAACAATAATTTCATATTGTAGGCTTAGTTGAAATGTAAATTTAAGTATGATTTGATAGTATGAGATAATGCACGAATATTTTATAAAAAAGAGATCATAATTCTGATGTTTCAATTATGTTTTGATTTGTTGAATTTTGTTGAAGCTTGATCAACAGAGACACTAATAAAAACGAAAAAAAAAACATTTTTTTATAGCTCGAAAACATTTCATTGTATAAACATTTCTGTTAAGTACTTTCAATTGCAAAATATTGTATCTTGTAAAATTTAAAAAAGGCATGGTTAAATAGTATTGTCAAAAATAAGTTAAAATTTGTTGTGAATAATTTTTAAATGGAATTGAAAATCAACGTAATTTTCATATTCGACCCCAGCGAGTCTGGACTGTTTTGATCTGAATTGACCAAAAATAAACCCACAATAGGCCAAAATTACATTCCAACACTCGTCTCAAGACCGCGTCTCAACTCAAGGGAGAAGATGCGCGCCATCTCCTTCTCCGTGTCGTTGCTGACGATGAGTCGTTTTGTCGTCATCGGGTTAAAAATTGTCGCCCCTTCCAGTAGTCAGTCGGTAGTCGTCAGCTTCGAGTAACTGCCAATCATCATCAATTGCCGCGCGCGCACGTTGGACTGTACGTATTTGAAGTGGAGCATCATTAGTCTTCATTCTTCACCTCACCCACATCGTCGTGAGGGATACTCTGGCTTCTGGCTGCTGGTGGAGTGAGGTTGATGACGATCACTAAGAGTCGTGTGATGATTAGTCAGCGACAACTTTTGAAGTCATTTGTCGCATTGTTAGTGTTGCACGACAAGCTGTTTTGAATTTTTTAGATGTTGTGCGACCACTTGTTGCGCGCGTTTGCTTGGAGCTTGTTTTAGGCGCGTGCTAAGGAATTCAATAAACTTGCAGTGAAACAGCTGACTCATTTGGTCCATATATGAACTGATCGATATTTTGATTTTTTATCACGTTATCATATAAGGATGAGGAATATGTTTTTTTTATAGCTTTTGTCTTTCAGTCATAACACAATAAGTGGAAAAAGAGCTTGAAAATGTAGCTCTTTGTTAAGCCTTTACTGGCTTGTTCTAATTTAAATCCTTTTCCTTGTTTACTAAAGACGAATTTAGTTTAATGAACTTATTTATCTAATTCAAAACTATTTTTTTTAATGTAATAAAACGAGTCAATTTTGCCTGTATAGTGAAGGCTCAAGATCACCGATTTGTCACGCCAACTAGCTGACATTTTTCCAATGTTTTCCATTGAACTTTTCCCTCTAGAAATACAGAAGCTCTCTGGTGACGGTTGCCACCTTTGTTTGCATCTTCTTCAATCGCTTCAGCTTGTGGATTTGAGGACAAGTGCAACTTTTAAACGATTTTCTTGGGTTGGTTCCAAATGTCAACCTCCCCCCTTCCCACCAGTCTCATTTAGTTGATTCATCTGGATTTTGCAGCAAATGCAAACCAATTGTAAGAGATGCAAAACGAAATGTGTACACTACACACAGATCATTTGCATAAATAATAATGCTTTCTGCTTGTGCTGCGAGAGCTGTGAAGAACCTGCTGTCACCCGAACGGCTGCTGGGAACTCGGTGTTCTCCGTTTCAGATCTAAATAAAGAGTCGCCCCTGATTGGGGTTTTGCCAGCATGCTACAGAATTACATTACACGATGCGACGACACTGAAACTCGAAGAACAGGTCGGTACAGACTGAAAATACGGTGGAAATACACCGGCTCGGGTTCGGCCATATATTTCCACCACCCCCCTTCAACGGTGAGTTCCGGCTCACAGCAAATTCAATTAGCAAAGTTCATTAATATGAGATGCGACTCTTGGAGATGTGAAGCTTTTTCTTCTCGTTCTGTGTGAGATGTGTACTCATTAGTAAATGCGACCCAGCGCGCGTGGTTTTCTGAGTGGAAACAGCTAGATTTATTGTACTGTGAGGGTGAGGTATGATTTCCCTCGCTTCGCTCTAGAGGTGTAGCATTGGATACTTCCGAGCAGTCACAGAAAAAAGTTTCTCATTCAAATGAGAGCGTTATCGATCGCCAGTCGCCAGATTATCTCGTAAATGAACACAAAATCTCGACCGGGAAAAAGGTCGTCCCACATGATTACCTGCTGAAAATGTTGCAATTCACGGTCTCTCCGAGGAAGCTTCCAGCAGTCATAACTTTTTGAAGAACATCTCAGCGCAATTGGCGCGAAAACTCATTTTCAAGTCGCAGCCGTTTTACGATCGTCAGGGTGGCAGGCTGCAATCAAGTGTGCGTTTTTATTGGTTCGTCGTTTTGGGACATACGATCTGGGCGAGAGACCCCTGCCGAGTAGGAGGGGGTGGTTGGCTTAAACTTTGCCGGTGAAACCATCAACTTTGAGAAACGAGTGCTTTGGGCTGAGTTTTAAGAAGCTTTTGGCGGTGTGAAATTGATGAATGTTGAAGAACTTTGATCGGGGGCAGGCAAACTTTTTAGTATGATTTTCGCTAAAAGTTTATTTGATGGAAACTCGAAACTCTCGAATGTCTAAACAAAATAGCTTCAGGTTTGGTTGAAATTTGACTACATGTTGATAAAAGCATGGCTTGCGGGCTGGAAAAAATATGCCTTTGAAAATTAACATTATTGAAACGGTTATCAATCTAAACCAATGCCACCAAAAGTCTTTTTTACTAGATAACTGGAATATTTGCAGAAAAGAAAGGCCTCTTCATGTTTTGGTAGTAGAAACATATATTAAAAAATACATTCTTAAATTGCTTTCAATAAATTAATTATAAATTTCAGAAGCGTTAATTTTTTTTAAACATTATTTAAAAATAAATATTCGAAAAGTTCAAGTTCTATTCTTTAAAAAATCATCAAAATAGTTGAATATTTGAATTTTTATTTAACTTTCAATAAATCATAAATATTAACTAAATTTGACATTATCCTTTTTTTGTGTTTTATTTGAGAAATAATCAAATAATGATTCTAATTCTATAACATAATGGTTAGAAGAAAATTAGATGACAATAAAATATTCAGGTAAAGCAATTCGAAATGTAAGACAAATTATGATCAAAATAATTTATAGCATAGCATAGCATTGGTGTCTACCCGTAGCTGCTACTTCGTTATTGACCAGGACCCCCAAAAATTGCTCCGTGGACCACAGATGAAAAGTAGGAACCAATCATCACCCCTTCGCAATTTTCAAAGATCCGTATCATGCTGATCAATACCGACGCCGGCCACGACCAGTGGTAAGACACGGGGAAGTGGATGGGAATGTTAGTCCGATACTTGAGTGATGGGACCGCCAAATCGACTGCGTCTCCGACAAAGTATCACATGAGTTTTGAGGGGTTAGTAAGATGGGTATGAGGTCAGGATTCACCGTGGTAGGTGATGCGACCATAAGTAATTTGTTTATCAGTTGTAAATTTATAGGTCTTAGGCAGCCGGCTGCTGTAAGACACACAATCAATGATTTAGAAATAGTTTTAATTCGAACGCGGTGCCAAATTATCATTCATTCCCCCGTCGGCGTGCCTTCCGAGCAACGACGCTGTGAGAAGGGCTTTTCCCTCCTTTTACTATTTAAGCAATATATTAAATTGTATTTTTTTGTGGTTTCCGACTAAATTATATCAAAATTTTAAAGTGAGGTTTACAATGATTTCATCGTGTTGCAGGATTTTATGATGAAATGTTCCGAAAATAGTGATCTACGAGACCGACAAAATTACGAACAATAGTAACTGAAAATTTCGTTTCGAGCAGTTAATAATAAAGTGACACTATCACGAATGGTACATTTTTAAGCCAAAGTCGTTATAGGTAGTTTTATCTTTTACGTTATATTTATAATTATCGGAAAAATAAGATCAGAGTAAGAGGAGAACGAATCCGTAAAAACGACGCATGAACTCAAGTTAGACATTCTCGTTTAACGACCGGTATATTATTATTTACGCGACTTGAAAGAAGGAAAGAAAAAAAAGAAGATGGAAAGTGGGGGAAAATATGTAAAATATAAGATGCATACAAAGATAAATTAAAGTAAATAGATAGATTGAAATGAATAAATAAGGTAAAATAAATTGATACATTAAAATAAATAGGTCAATGAAAAAATAATAAAATTGAATCCTTTCATGCTTCCATCCATACACGATCCAAATGATAGAGTTGAATTGTTTCGTTGATATTATTCACGTGGCACTAATATTTAATTTAAGTTAAAAATAGTACTCATTCATGCTTCCTTACAATCATGATTAATCACAATATTCTTAAAATGATTCATGGCATTTCTCACTTCTATGATCAAAATAATTTATAGTTAATAAATTGAGAATGAGATCTCGAGAGTAATCTAAAAATCTTCTATCGATGAAAAAAATTGTCTGTTAATTTCCTTTTTATTGCATAAAATTAAAAAAAAATTATGAATTCTATATTCCTTTTTATCAATATTTGCCTCGGCCTTAACGTTAAAAAAAATTGATGAATAGCATTATTTCAAACTTCTCAAAGTGTCAAGATTTTCTCAACGAACATAATCTTGAATCGGAAAACTGAATGCATTTTTGGATTCTTTGGACAATTTCCACTAGGAGAAGGTAATATAAGTTTGTACAAAATAAATATTATGTGTTTTTGAAACATAGTTAAAAAAAATCTCTAGTTTTTTCAGGAATTTTCAGTTAAACACATTTTTTATAAAATGTGAAATCTTTTGATTCGTGTTTCGAATCCAGTTGAAAATGCAATAATCTTTGATAATTTGATAAACAAAACTAGTTTTATCAAATTTAATGCAAAATTTTTATTTTTTAACAGTTTTACCTGAAATTAGTATTTATTTATATTGTTAAAAATCTTATAGACTGAGTTAACTCAATATAATCATTGATTTTCCTTGAAAACTCTATTAGCAGCCTTAGTGATGGTACATTTGACGAAAAAATAAAGTTTGAACACCTTAAATCTGATTTTATCAAGTAAAACTATGAGTATCAAAGTCACCCCGGAATTCAAACAAATAATTTTTAACGTAACTATTTTTTTAAACAATATTGAAAAAACTTTTTTCAAAAATGGTGCATGGACCTTGTGTGGCCTACCCCAGTACATGTTTTAAAAATAATAATCTTGAGAAAAACCTTACCAGTTGGAAAATATTCCAAAAATAAATTGAAATCCTATCAATGTCACCCCGGTTTACGGTACGTCATAAAAGTAAAGAAATAATATTAAGAATATGTTGGTCTCAGTGTTAAAATATTTTTTTTTACTAAATGACAGAAAAAAAAACATTGAAAGCTGACATTGTGCAATTTTTTAATGACGTTTTTTCTTCAAATAAATCTATTTTTAAATATCTAATTAATATATTTTGATAACCAGATAACTTAAGCTCGAAGGTGTTTCATAATTAGTTTGTTTTAACATTGAATTTGAACAAAAAAGAACCTTAAAAAATCATTCCAGAAAAATCAATATAAAAAATAAACTCCAAAAGGCTCCATCCATCTCTCGTTTTACATTAAATCGTATCCTTCAGCACATCTGTGATGGTACGAGGTACGTCCTCCCTTCTCCGGAAAGCTGCAGAGAACTCGAAAAGCTCCAGGCACAAAAAAGAAGGATTGATTTATTTTCTACGCCTACCCTCGGTGTTGGCTCCGTTAAACTTGAGAGGAAACTTTACACCAAGGTGTTGTTGGTAACTTTGCGTTAATGTTATTACATCTTTTGCATGCAAGTATGTGTGTGTGAGTGAGCCTATTGCGGGGACATAAAAATGTACTTGAAGGACGTGATTTCAAAGTTTAATGGGATTTCTGAGGAAATTTGGTTAGGTGGGTTGGCAGGAAGACGAAGGATCTCTCTTAGGAATTGTACTTAAATCGCAACAAACTCCCATTAATTGGATGATTTATGGAAAGGAAGGCATGACTTGAGAAGGTAATATTTGATATTTTTTATATTTAGATAACAGTAAGTTTTTTTAATTAGAAAATATCAGAGATTGTTTAAAATTCTTGTAACGATGTCCATGTATCATTTCTAAATGAAATAAAAACATCTTCATCATCCTACCATCAAAGAATAAATTTACAAGCAAAAGGTGCGCGTCCTTCACTGTTGAAAGCGAAAGTAAGGAACTTGGGCGAATCTTTCGATTGGCATTCACGCGATGGAACTCAATTTACAACGATTCCACGCCACGAATATGGAATTAGCTCGACCGTCATTGAAAGCGAGGGAAGGCTTCTTCTGGCCACTCAGCCCAGCTAGCCAGTCAGTCGACAGTTTATGGTGGTAGTTTAAGAGTGTGACGTCTTCACCGTTTATTTGTCACAGTTTAACTGAGTGGGTTAGGGTTGTAGTTTAAAGTTGTAAATTGTCTGGAACGGGTCATCGAGAGTGCATTTAATTTTTACTGCTCATTGTGTTTTAATGAAAGTCATGTAATCAAGTTTGGAATACCCGTGTTTAAGGTACTTTCCATTATCGCAACTGCATCATAAATCACAAAATCATCAAAAAAACACCAAACGGCAACGGAATCTCCTCAGCTGACGACAAAAAACCAACCAGGAGGAGTGTGATGACAAACAAACAAAAAATCAATAACACCCCGCAGCACGCGACGATGAAGAATGACTTCCACAAAAATCGAGAATAAATAAAGTGATGCCATTATTTGAAATAATTGACGCCCATATACGGTGCTCCTGTGGCCAACGTCACGTAAATCAGATATCGGAGCTCGCCGGCGTCGCTGGTGGGACCCGAGTAAAATTAGAATAATTAATATTTGATTTATACATTAGCATGAAGTTAAACTTATCAGTCAGTTTTAAGTTAGTATCAAACTGAAATAAAGTTAAACAAATCTTATTACCGGTTTTTTTCCACCAACATTTGATTTTTACAAATTTTCGATTTTCGCATTATGATTTTTATTTTAAAAATAGTGGTTTTTCAAAAGTATCGAAATTTCCCACATTTTAGTACCTTTGAAATTACTATAACTATCGATATAATTTTTATGCATCCCCTATCAAATCGACTTACAACACAATTTGTCTAATTTTATTATCAAACTATTTCAGGATTGGGTCCGTAAGTTCAACAATTTTGGAATCAAAAGACAACAACTTTCCTGGTGGCTGTGTTCCCTTAAAACTTAAAAAAAGCAAAGCAATCCACTTTAACGACCCCCGGGTCTTTTGTGGGCTCTGTTGCAAGTTTCTGCTCATTTCTAGGCGTCCGAAGGTTATGTGTGGTGAGTCACCCATAGCCTCTTTTTACGCAAATGGACCGACGTTTTACTTCCCCATCCGATAGAAGGCGTGGTCAGGCAAATCTCGTCTCGAAAAATGCCACCGGGTCCGTCTGGGATTGAACCCAGGCCATACTGGGGTTTGGAGGCTACCACGCTAACCACTAAACCACCGGACCCGGCCTTAAAACTTGTCTGGGTTAAAATTTCAGAAAAGAATAATATCCATCCCCGTCCATCTCTCTACAGTTTTCTGTTTTAGACATTGTTGACGCGACCTTTGATTGTTGAGATTTGGCCTTGCAAAGAATTTGAATTTGGTCTTTATTTTTCAATCGATATTCATGTTATCTTTAAACTATTGTTCCGATTTTGAATATTGAAAAGTTAAACTCTTGTTATTTTTTTCTTTTTAATCAAGACTAACACATTAAAGAGGATTAAATGGAAATATTTGGAACTTTTGTATTTTTATAAAAGCTTATTTTGGCGAATTTAAGATACTTATTTGTTTTTTTAAACTTTTAAAAAATATCGGAATCGATCTGTTAAATTTGAGATTTTGTTAAAGAAATTTAATAAAAAATATGGCTTAATTTTTCCGTGTACCTATTTTTCTGAATTGTCCTAATCAAAACCTTTGCCGAAGACACCAAATCGATCAGAAAATTCATATTCAAGATACATGTATTCGAATTTGAACACAGCATTTTTCTATGGACAGAGCCAAATTTATATGGTGTCTTGTATGGAAAACCATTTGTGCAAAATGACTTATTTCGACCGATCGATAAAGTTTCATATAAATCAAAAAATCAAACACATTGTGTTGTACTATTTAGAGAACTGTTCAACAGCTTCCTTGGTTGCTGTGCACCTTTAATTCAAAATCTTTAATATCGTTTTAGTAATTTAGTTAAAATGCTAAAAATTATGAACTATTTACTTTTAATCTTAAATTTTGCTTCTTTTTTGGTCAAATATACTTTGAAACTGACACTTTTCAAAAATTTACCATTTCGTATTTTTTTTAGATTAATTAAAAAAAATCGTATTACAATTTTTTTTTCTTTCAAACTCAAAACTGCAATTAATTTCGTGATTTTAAGGTAATTAAATTTAGTTTACGTTAACGAGATTCAAACGTTTCAATTGTTATTCGTTTGACATACCTAGAGTTTGATTTTCGGTAAAGTGTAAAATAAAAAAAAAGCAATGGTATTTTTGTTTACCGTCGGTTACCGATAGGTGATTTTATACAATCTTGTAATTAAATTTTGGTTGATTTTCATTTTCCGTGTTTCCAAATTTTAAATTGTTTGTCAAATATTTTTCAAATATCAATCTTCTTATAAGGGATAGATCATATTTATTCTATCTTAACATAAAACATTTGTTCCAGACAGTTTCTAAATCTGGCCTATGTGGTTTTATTTTATGACAGGGTTGCTTGTTCTCCAATGAATATTTGGAAAGTGCAGAATAAAATATAAAACTATGAAAAAACACGACTGAACAACCACAAAATTATATATTTTATGTTTCCCTAGGAGAGTGTAACTAAAATAACTTTTTGGCGGGCATTCAGGGGCTTGCTCCGTTGGGCATACTGAGTTCAAATCCCAAATCTGGAGCAACACGAGAAAAGGGCGGATAAGCATTTTGACGGTTTGAACTAATTTGAAATTTCTGAAGCTTCAGGAAACTTTTTCACAATACTCGAAGTGAAAAAGCCTCCCCAGCTACCTCTCAACATTTCGAGGTTTGTTAAATAGTTACTTGTTTTTTTTTTTAGAGTTTGCAAAATAGTTGTAGCTGACAAAATGCTTATGCGTCCTTTTTAAATGTTGCTCCACAAATATTCCCCCCGGAACAAGCCCCTGAATACCCGCCAAAAAGTCATTTTTGTTAGAGTTTATTATACAATAGACAAATAATGAAATTTCATCATCACTCTAATAAGCTCTTCATAAATATCAATTTAATTTGTATTTGCTTCTTGTGCAAAATGATTAAATTCTCTGAATAATGTTTGGTCTGTAATCAAAAGTATTCTCGATCAATCAATGCTTTACTCTCTACTGCCCAATAATTTTTGTCCCCCTGTGAGGTCATTTTGAGCAACTTTTGTTCGACGTAAAACTTCACTTGTCTTGTTTTGTGTTTTTCTTGTTTTATTATTTTAATTTGCATTTATCTTTGTTTTTGGTAGTATTTGGCCTCTTCTACCACCTCCTATCGTTACATTGCCTTTCTAGTTCTATGTTTTGAAGTCACTTTTTCAATTTATTGCTTGTTTTTCATATTTTCTTCTCTAGGATGGCGCCATAATGACATAAATAAAATGTATCTTCAATCAATAAATCATGACAAAGATGGAAGTCTTCAGGTCGTTTTATACTTTTAAGTTTCAACCAGTAAAGATACCACAAACATTTTGTCCTAATATTTTTCCAATTATTTTCTTTCAATAAACAACTCTGCTCGGGCTATTGAACTTGAACTACCGCAATGCACCAGCCGCAGGTCTAACACGGTAGCAGATTTTGTGTGGCGGTGGCGTTTGTGAACTGTGGTGTTGGCAGCAAATCACTGATTTGCTTAACCAGCCACCCACCAGTGACCAAAAACTAATTAAGTCTTCCCAACCGCATCCTAACTATGCATCATTTTTTTATCGAGTAATCTTTAATCATTCGTTCGCCACCACAGAATAAGTTTGTTTAGTTTTCTTTGTGGTTTTGATTGAAGTTTTGAGAGAAAAAAAAAAAATTAAATGTTCGATCTTGGATATGAAACCAACATTCAGCTGGTTGGTTTGATATCGTCAGAAAGCTGAACTTTACGTCACGTCACGTCATTTGTCACACCGAGCTGTCTACCGAAAGAGAGCAGGGGGGAGTTCTCTTTCACTTTTTGATTGAAAACTTGGTCAGCCGCGCTGTGGCTGTGTCATTTCGGGAAGAGCAAAGACAGACCAGAAGGATGAGAAAGAAAGAGGTCGCTTTTTTGGAAGGTATTTCCAGACTAAGAAGTCTGGAGCATGTCGTTGAATATGGAAAACCAGAAGCCATGAATAATTTATGGAATACCTTTCAAGGGGGGACTTTTCAAGCCGTTCGTAATTATGAAAATTAAGGTCAGCAAATTGTGCTGAATCATTGTGAAGCGTAATGTAATGAACTTTGTGATAAATAATAAAATGGAAGTTTTTTTTGGAAAAGTCAACATTGTCCCTGGATTGTAATTTAATGTAACAACCCAATAATCGTTTAAGCTAATGAGAAAACTTTTGCCTCTCACTACCAATTAATCGATTGATTACGTCACAAATTCACTCCATTTCCTGACTTTGATTCGACTTTAGTCACGCCACGCGTCGAATAACACCAAAAAAGAGCACGTAACCAACATTGTCTGCACTTATTTTCGTGCATTGACGTGGAAAACCAAAAGCCAGTAATTTTCCTCGATTAATAATCACGAACTGACGGTCGACGGGGGGGTGACCTTGTCGGCACGCGGTCAAATTCATGGAAAAGAGCGTTCTTTTTCCTGGTCGGTGGAAAAATGTTGTTCTGAACCTGAAACAAGCTGCATAAATCACGTCACACTGCAGTAAAATTGCCAGGGAGAGTTCTCCCTCTGGCTTCAAAGTTTTAAACTTAAACGACCATCAGAAGAGCGCTGCCGTCGTATTCTCCGATAGGGATCTTTACGAGCGCGCCAACTTTCGCCAGATATTAGCAGTTTGGACCAGACTTTCCAAGCAGCTGGTTTAGAATGGGAAGGGAGTGGAAAGTGGCAAAGTGGGTGGAAATTTTTTAATTCAGCATTTTGTTATTAGTTTTGCCTATTTTTAAATAAGTTGATTATTTTATGTTTGAATTTTGATTCTAAATATTTGGTTCTACAATTTCTTCGAATATTAAACCCACCGTGCCACGTCCAACAGTCCCTTCGTTAGCGATGATGGTCCCGTCGATTCCCGGAGTTATCAGATCGAATGGGCACCAGCGCGACAGCAAAGGGACCAACCAGCCAGCCGTGTCCTCAAGAAGCGATTAATTAAAAGCAATTGAAGTGACTATTAGCACTAATGGTACTGCCGCTGCTGACGATGCAAATAGCACAAACGGTGGAAACTACCTTTTAGAATCACACTTAATTTTAACTTCCTTTTCAGGGTAATTGATATTCCAACTGAATTTTTGCTACTTTGTTGCCGATAATGATTTTGACGTGACTTTAGAATCAATCAATTACATCAACAGAAGTCAGAATGAAATGAGACTTGACTAACTTTTGCTTGAATCTAACTGTTTATAATACTTTTTCCTTAATATAAATTTATAAGTAAGACAATTTCAAACAACTTCCTAGAATCATCCCATCGGAAAAGATTCTAATCTTCAAAGTCACGGCGGTTGTTAATTTCCAGTCAAGTCGGAACAGCTCAAACAAAGTGTGAAAAAGCGCGACCAATTAATGTAATTTATAAACACACCGAACACAGTGCATTGCATTGACAAATGCATTCGAGGTTTCCTCCATTTGATACTATCTCGGGGGACTCCTCCTCCCCGTGCAGCACGATGCTGCTGAATGAATGGAACTAATCTGTGTTAATAAATTTTTAATTGTTTTGTTTTTGTGGGAGTTTTTCGAGAGGTTCACAATCAACGGATGTTGCAAAGCCAAGTGACGTCGTCGCCCCCAAATTGACGTGGAATCCAATTTGCTCAAAAGTCGATTAAAATTAATCCGAAACAAACAACCGAAAATTGTTTCCAACTTTGACACACGCTCGTGTGTGTTTGTGTGCTTGGCTGAAAGCTGATTCGTAGAATGTATCCTTCTAACCAACCAGGATCCCCTCGCTTTTAACGAGGATGACAACCTTTTAGCAGACATTTTCGCTGGGAAATGATACAAGATACACGGTTCACGCGTGGGTGGGGTCTCTGACTAAGAGGAAACCACGCTGCTGTGAGAAGACGTGAGCGATTGGGAAAGGGTGAGAAAACTTTTTCTAATTATTATGTTTGTTTGCGTTGAGTTTGGAGAGATTTGTTGTTGATTTTTATGTCAAAGTTTTTGACCTCACATGAACTCATCAAGTTAATTTAAACCTATTAATACGTAAATTTAGAATTTTGATTGGTGAGCTGGAAGTGGGGACGCGAAATCGTGATTATTCAGGTTAATTTTTTATGTGTGCTTTTGTGTCGCTGTTCGTATGGGGTGAGTGATTGTGGTAATCGAATAATAGCATGACTTACTGAATTATTTGTGTCTTGAGCGTAATTTTCGTTGAGTAATTGGTGTTTTTTTGTGATTTTTTTGTGATCCTAATTAATTGTTTTGTGATTTTCAAAGCCCTTCCTATATCATCGTTGATCGGAAGGCACGGCGTCGGGTAAATTGTGTATAATTTTTTCGAATAAGGTTTTATTTTTTATGGTGAAAAAGCCATTTCTATATAATGATCGAAAAACGCACTGACATTTTGGATTAATTAATAGTGGAGTGAAATAATTGTGTGTGAGTGACATTGTGTGTTAACCAGAAAGACCTTCCCATAGCATCGTTGCTCGGAAGGCTCGCCGACGGGTCTGTTATGAAAGTCCTCCCCATAGCATCGTAGCTCGGGAGGCATCGAAAAGCCAATACCTTATCCTACTAACCCAAAAAAATAATAATCACGTGATGCTTGAAGGAGATGCTGTGGATTCAACGGTCTCAAGCGGTATCAACAAGAAGGGGAACTATACCCTTTCTCAGCCTATTTCTATTATCGGCCTATCAGCACTTTGATCATGTATTACAGCTTTTATAAAGTGTTTTTGACTGTTCCAGAGTAATAAATAGCTCAAACAAAAGTGAGCAAGCAACTATCAATTGTTGATACATCTGAAAACGTTGATTTAATAGCGGAAAATGGCAAAAGTGATGAGAATTGGTCGAACGGCTTAGAGTGATTAAAATGGGCATATTTCCCCTATATAGCGAAAAACTATGTGCTTGATGAGTCTGCAACTTCAACTATCGGACTAACATTCCTCCCTTTCGTTGAACTGCAGGCTTCTTGGGAGGGCGCCGGTATTGACTAATAAAGTAGTGATCTTCAGAGGTTAAACAGTGAACGGATGGTTGGCTCCCACTGATCATTTTTGATTCATTGTTTAACTTCAGCTGATCTGTCAATAACGGAGTAGCAGCTCATTGGCAGTCAACCATGCTCATGCTCATGCTTAATACGTAAATTTAGAATTTTTGAAAAGCTGTTTTTTTTCTTTTGTTTTTTTGAGTGTGTCAAGGATTTTCTCAGAAAAATTGTCTTATTTAATAAAAATTAGAGCTTGATAACAAATAAATCTTCAGACATGAAAGAAGCAAACCTTTTTTTGTAATAAAATATTAAGCATTTTCACTTCATAATGCGATGCACAATTTTGTTTGGAATAAATAAATAAATAAATGAAAAACAATAATCGTTTAATTCTATGTTTCACAACTTTATAGCAATGAGCATTATATATTTTTTGAATGACAGTACATTTTGTATGTTATGATCATTTTGCCTAAAATTTAAATTAAAAAATTGCTGTTGAAAGTGTTAAACACAACAGAGTGATTCGCTCTTTAAAAAAATCAAATTAGGCTATATTTTTTAAAAGGTCTAGAATTTCATATTAAAGACTAAATTATACATGTTTTTCAATATTTTATTTTGAAAAAAAAACGCAAAGCTTTAATTTTTTCAAAATGATAATCGGACCTACAGTTTCCGAGATATGGTCAGTTGAAAATAACTGGCCAATTAGCTGACACTTAAAAAATAAGTTTCATAGATTCGAATTCTTTGTGGGGCTGTATTTAAGAATCTAATAGCCCGATTTTCAAAGTTGCTGAGAGAAAGTTGTAGGAAATTTCCTTAGCATAATTTTTTTTAAATATGCTTTTCTTCCAAGAAGTTTTTTTTTTAAATGCAAAAAATAAGAAATTAATTGAAAATTTATACCTTAAAAATAGCTTGAGCTTGAAAACGGTACATTTTACCAAAAAATTGCGTTAAAAATATTTTTAATATGGTCCAGGTTTCCAATATTTTCCTAAAACTCGATTTTTTCAAAAATCCATATCTCCCTATCATTGAATTTTTGTTCGCGGCTTAAAAAATTGTTTTTTTTTTTAAATTTAGCTTTATGTAATAAAAAGCCAAACAAAAAAAAACGCATTTTTCAGTGTACCTGTATGATTTGCCTCCGATATTCTATGCAGTTTTGCATGTAAAAAACATATAATTAAAATGTACTTATTCGACATAGGGAATGAATGGACAAAGTTTCATCCAAAACAAAAAAATAAATTTTAAAATCGCTAAATAATTTGCGAAATCGTACTCAAGAACAAAAAAATGCAACAGCAAACAGCATTATGGAAATTTCCTTTATTTTTTAGAAAAATAGCTAAAAAATATCGATGAAAACGCAAACAAGAATACAGTTATTTTTATTTGTCACATTAATAAAAGTAACTTCTGAGTATCATTTTCATAAATCACGAAATGTATATTTTTTTAAATTTAAATTTGGCAGTATTTTTGTAATACGATTAAATGATTTTTCTGAGGGCTTCAAGCACAATTAAATAACAGTTGGTTGGCCTTTTTTTTGTTGTTGTTGACAATGAGTGTGAAAAGCTTTTCTTATATCCTAAAATTATTGGAATTTAACATTAACTTAGGTTGTTTTTCGGCTCAGCAGTCATTTTTTGCAATTTACTGACTGCTGCTTATTAAATCGCTTCAAAATGTTGTGGTGAAAAATCGTTTTTGTTATTCTACGCTTATGACAGTTTGTTCAATATTAAACAAAACCATCATATTTTCAAAAAATCCTAAATCATTTAATTTTTCAAAAAGCGTTTCACACCATCCTAAATTTTAGTTCAATAGATGCTCTTTATGTTCCTTTAAAGATATCTAAAAAATTCAAAAATTCAAAATAATGTTTAAAAATTATAATTCAGGGCGACAAATAGACTGCAAAATTCTAGGGAGATTTGAATGGAAATGCTAATTATGCAAAGGGTTGCTTTTGAAAATGAATTGATTTAAATAAGTTTTGTTCAAACAAAAAATATAAAAGGAAAAGTGGATTTTCGAATATGTAGCGAATTGTTTAATTTCAATTACTTTTACTCATTAATAGATTCCTCAAAATTTCTAAATTCGTTCAAATCCTTCCAAGAAAACTCCCCATTCCATCCATTCCAGTCAAAAACTTTTAAAATTATCTTATGCAAACACAAACCCATTTTCCTCAAACCCTTCCCCTTTTCTCCTCAAATAGTAAGGTTGGCCCTTTCCCAAAAACCGTTCGTGCTGAACCAAGACCAGTCTCCCACCAGTGGTCCGTAGGGTAAAGATGTTCACTTTTCAAGAAGGAAATCTTATCAGCGGAAAGGTTGATTGGAAAAGTCAATAAAAAATATGCTTGCTTTCTTTTCCTCGCCCCCCTGAAGAATGGGGCGTTGGTCACTGGCCCTGGCACAAAGTTTTGAAGGCCAACCCCAAAAACTTCCCGAGATATGTATCTCAAGTTTTTGTAATCGACCACGGTGACAATGTGACTTCCGGCAAGGGGAAACCCATTTTCGGGCGGAAAAGTTTGCTGTAAAGTTGTTAGCAAAGTTATGATTATGAAACGGCGTTTTTTTTGTTGGCGCCAGTTCAAAAAGCAAACTGCTGGACCAGATAATTAACGGTTGTAATTTCACAACTTTTCCCCCTAGATTTAATGGGGGAAACCCGCCCATTAACAATAAAAGTGTAATTACCCCTCCCAGAAAAGCACCCCTGCTGGAAAGTCCCCCGTCGAGTGTCACTTCAAGTTGTCACAAAAGGACATCGCGCTGCGGACCTCCCTTTCAGCACTAAACGAGCTAAATTGATTTTGAACAAGCCGTTGGAAGATGTTTGTAAATATTCCATGATTCAATAATGGTGGGTCGTCTACGAAGGGGAGGGTCATTTTATTTTCTTTAAAAAAAAGTGGACGAGAACAAGTGGCCTCGTGGACACGTGATTGACATATTGATCCTGTTTGGCCATCACCTTGTGGACTGCTGGGAAAGAGACACTTGAAGAGGTTCGTTGACTTTGGCTAGTCGAGGCCCCTTTTTGGGAAATCCAATCACGCAAAAGGATAATTATTCGGCACGGGACGGGATGTCCTGGGACGAGATTTGAGGGTTCTGAAGAAGCTACAGGAAGGAGGAGAACGGTTGCCACGTGGAACACGTGGACTTTTGTGTAACGGGATGACGCAATTGAAGAGGTTAATTTTAGGGGATTTGAGGATATGTTTAAACATGCAAATGCAGCATAGAATATTAATTTGCGTGATTTTCAAATTGTATTCCTCCATCAACTTCAATTTTATTATTGTATTCATGGACATAATACCAAAGATTCTTTTGAATAAAATCAACGTGATCAAATCTTCTTTAAAACAAAACATTACCTAACTAATAAAACATTTTTAATTGCAATCTATTTCAAAGATATCTCTTGAAAGGGTTGCAAGATATTGAACCTAAACGATTCATCGGAAATTTTTTCTCATATATCATTTCAGTGATTTACAGATATTTAAGTAAATTTTAAATTTTCACCAATTCAACATTATATCTACAATATCAGATGGCAGAGTTGCAGAAAAAAAAACTCACAAGATAATACAAAAAAATGATTTGTTTGAAAAAATCACATAAAAATTAGAATTTGGTCAACTTAAAACACTGTTCAAAAACTGGCAAATAGTGTGTCCCAGAAAAATATTACTTACATAATTGTTCATTGTTTAAATCATCAAAATCATGAAAAATTGTTATTTTTTTTATTCTAAATGAGTTTAATTTACAATGCATTTCTTCGTAATGGCACTTACGTCACATAGTCAAATCAATGGAAACTATAGATTTTGCTTGTAAATTGATGTTATAGAACAATGCAAAAGGTTTGCAAACAGTGGCAGTAGCTGAAATAGTGGTGAGAGTATTAAATTGAGTTTTCATAGGGAATTTTGAAAATTCTCCATTTTTATTTTACTAAAATAGCAGTATCTTGGCACTGGAGTGACAAAAACTAATTGTTTAAAAAAGCAAAATTGTTCAGAAAATTGTCACATACAAGATGATGGTGCTAAATTTTTGAAAGATGGATTTTTGAGAAAAATTCGTTAAAATGTCAGTACTTTAACATGCTGCCAATTAAAAATGACAACTTCCTGGATTAATATAAATACAGAACCTTATTAGTAGACTCTTAACTATGATTTAAAGTGAAATACGGGGCTTTTTCAACGCAATGTTCAAGGTTTTAGATCAAAATGTGTTATTTTTAATGAAAACAGACAATTTTTCAGTAAATCGCAAATCGCGAGTTCAAAACCATTTTTGAGAATTTTTCGTTGTATGAAATCATTGTTCCTGAGGCAAAAACCTATTGAAATCCGGGTGAGCCTAAAGGTTTCCGCCAAATCGCCCTTTTTTGAGACAAACTACTGGCCATGTTTGAGATCATGGAAAAAATTACACTTTTTTTTATTTCATAAAATACTCATCTTGAAAGAATGAAAAAAAATAAAACTACCATCATCAGGGGTGACATTGAGTCTGGGGGGTGAAATTGGATCATACAAATTTAAGCATTTTTGTATGACCCAATCTCACCCCCCAGACCCAATATCACCCATGATGACGGAAGTAAATATGTTACAAAAATAAGAACAGATCCATTATCGACATTCGACCGTTAGTCTCTTCACCTTCTTGTCCATTTGACGGTTTGTCTTCTTTCGTCTTTTGTCTATTTTACCTTATGTCTTTCGACCTTTTGACATTTAATCTTTTGACATTTGACCGTTTGAGATTCGGGATTTTTCCATTCGACTTTTGTTTTTTCGACCGGAAAAAGGTTGAATGTAACTTTTATCAAATTTCGAAAGGTGTCAAAATGTCGATAGAAATAAGAATTTTCCCCTAAGACCTTTTGTCGTGAATCCAGAAAAATATATTCAAATACCAATCAATCGATTGACAGAATTTTGATTCCTGAAGTTAAAACAGTTGACTATGCTCGACATTGTCTATAAATAAGTAATAAGTCAGATCATAGTACAGTGTTGCCAGATCCTCAAACATAATGATTCTTTGGCTGGATTATATATTTTTTTCATAAAAAAGAATCTGAAGGCATTTTTACTGACCCAACAAAGCTTTAAAAAGTTTTATTTGAACGGCCATAACTTTCGACAGTGTTGTGAAATATCTAGTTCAAAATTCATAGATATCCATTATTACAAAGACATTAATATTTTTAAATAATTTTAAAAATATCAATTTTAAGATAACAAATGAATAAAATTTATTTATATAATTTAAATTCACATTCATTTGGCAGATATTATGTTCAGTAATTCAATCAGTAGCCATTTGTATCGCTTATCACCGGAAAGTCAGCGATTTTTTTCGCCGAAATCATTTCCGTCGAGAGCTAACAAGATCCTACGTTTTCGCTGGAATTTCAAAGAAATCCAAGTCCTTGTTGTGTTGACGGAGCAAAACAAAAACGTCTGCCACTTTTTGCGTAACAAGTTTTCCACGTAACTCACGTAATGTAATCGAGCTTCTCGTGGCTGGCTGACGGTTCCGAACAAGGTAATTTGACGGTTCTAATTTCCTGACTAATAAGACGTGTTGTGTGAGCCTTTTAACGGCTTCCAGGGGAAGTTTACTAGGGTGGCTAAAGAAAACAATTTTATTCTTTAGGAAGATGGATTTCAAAATCATTTAGCACCACCCTAACGCTCAATTACTCAACATCATCTGTCACATCAGGAAATTTTCTACGAAGATTATGCTTGCTTATGCGATGGTTCTTGTTCTGCGCGTCAATGTGATACGTGTTACGAAATGACGACGACGACGACGAGATGTTTTTGGTCGGCAAGTGACTGATTACGAACAAGATTAATTGGGCACCATCGGTCGTGTGTTACAAGGTGGATGCTCAAATTGTCACTTTAGAAAGTGATCACATTGGGTGATTCTTCGCTGAAAAAGGCAGTATTGTGTGTCTTTTCAAACTAAACAGGAATATTGTTGTATTTATTCCAAATGAATTTATTCAGTTTAACTCGTCTTCCTATAGGTTTATCCAGTAAACGTCTCTAACCAGCAAAGCTGACGCTGACGATAATTGTCGAAACGCGCATTCAGCTTCCTCGACGTGAATTAGACAAATTGCATTTCTGAAAAACGGTTGATTGATTGTGCTCAACAACCAAGCTGGTGCTGCTGGGGGTTTTGTTTTCGATGTTGGCGGCTAAAGGGGCCCAGGTCAAGTGGGACTTAACCTTTTTGGAGGTACGTTCTTTGTAACGAAAAAGGTTCATTCAATTAGGCAGGCATAGTAATTTATCACATTTCGCTCGCGGATGTTGGAAGCGATGTGGAATAACATTGTTGCATGTTTAGGTATTCAAATTTAATTTTCTAACATTTTTAAATAACACCTGTTTGAACCACTTTTGTTAATATAAATCGTAAGTAGATTGACAATATCATTTAAAGGAATTTGTCGAATTTAGTCGTTCCATTGCTATTTCAACTTGTATTTCACAGAAAAAAAAAAAACATTGTAGATCAACTAATTTATTACGGTGATGTTGCTTAATATAAAAAAAATATGACATTTACAATCCAACAATACTTTTCAATAAGACAAATCATTGATAAGTCAATTTATAATATTTATAATGTAGAGTCTAATTTTAAAAAAATAATCAATTTTCATCAGAGAGAAATATCTAGAAAAATGCCCAGTTTTTGCTTACCGCCAGTTGAGTAGTTCTCAAGAATTATAAAAAAATCATGTTTTCAGATTAATTTGAAATTTTATTTATTTATTTATTTTTAATTTCAAGTTTATTTTTATAAAAAAGCAGAAAATTTTACAAATGTTTCATTTTGTTAAATTGAAAATTGAAACGCTAGTTTCCGAAATTTTGCGAATCGAAAAATAAGGGACACAGAGAAAAAATCATTTTTTACAAAATTTTAACTTTAAGAGGCTGCAGCCGGTCGTATCTCTACAAACAAGAAAAAAAGAATTTGTAGGAAATCTTCCGAAATTGCTTTTTGCAGGGCTGCATTTTGTTCAGGATTTTTTTTAAATGCAAAAAAAATAACTTTTTTCGAAAAAAAAAATCCTATAAATTTAAAACGGCGCAACTTATTTTTTTTTTGTAAATTTGATTTCGTATCTTTAAATGCATATAAAAAAAATGTTTCACAATATTTTCATGCATTTCCCAAAATACATTTTTTTATAAATGCATAACTCCGTTACAATATTTGCAACGTCCTAAACTCAAGCGCAAAAGATGCTTTTTTAATCATCTAAAATTCAACTTTGAGTAATATTTAAAAACAAACTAAAAATCGGGATTTTTTTCTAAAAAGTCCTATAAATTACAATTTTGCCGAAGACACCAAGTTGATAAGAAATTCTTTTCTCATGATACATAGTTTGATGAACATTTTTATTCAGATTTTTGTGATTTTTCCGTGGTGGTTAAACAAATTCATTATATTCTGCTGTTCTTTTTGTACACGGATAGAAATCCTATTAGCAAATCCGGCAACTCCTTGTTGTAGAATTTGGCAACACTGAAATGTTTTCAAAATCAATTTTTTTTTCGGCTATGAGAAAAATGTTGACGGTTTTGAAAATATTTGCAACGAAATCGAAAAAAAATGTGGAAGATTTTGGAAACATTTCAATGTTGTCAAATTTGACAACACAGAGTTACCGGATTTGCTTGCAGGATTTGATCTAAACATCCCTGCTCATTCCAGTTTGCAATTTTAATTTTAAGGTAAAAAAGTAAAAAAAATATTATTCAAAAAATGACAAAATTAGGGGTCATCGGTAAACCACGTGATACCTTTTTCAAAATTTCCTTTAATTTCCTCCATGGGAACTATTCAATCCATACAAAAAAAAAATGGAGTCACCCCAAAGGCCTTTTATACGTAGAAGTGAAACGATGGGACAAATTTCCTTGAGGTTTTTTTTAAGTAAATGAACTTAATTGTGTTTTTTTACTTAAAGTATACAGCCAATTAATACAAAATCCACACAAAATCGATTCTATTTTCAGCAGATTGAGGAAAAAATTAAGACAATCAATAATTATAATAATAATAATAATAATAATTCCAAAAAATAATCGTTACTTACAATTTATGATAGTGAGACTATTGGACGGTAACACGTTCATTGCTAATTTTGGTTGGAATAAAAAAAACTTGAACAAGTTTTTCTCATTTTTTTTAATATGCACATAGGACACATATGCAATAAATCTTAAAAATGGAAAAATTCTTTATAATGATTGATTGTAGACCTGAAAAATTAGATTTTGGCCACAATTTATCCTCTTTTTAGAAAACAGTTTAAAAAAATCAATTGTGGTCATGGTTTAGTTTTTAAAAAGCATAGAAAAATTGCAACAATGTTAGATGGAGTTTGATGAACATTTCTTAAAAGACTCCGAATAGTAATGAAAAGACAAAAAACACATAGCATTTTGTTTGGAAACCTGTCATAATTGATTTAAAAAGACGAATTTTACGAAATATTTACATTTTTAAAACACAAAATAAGCTTATTATTGGAAGATTTATTCTGCGGTCTACTAAAAATTTCTTAATGGTAAATATTTATTTAAATGATGTCAGGACTCAATTTTTAAATTGAATTGATTTAGAATTTTGCTGAAATAAAGATTTAGAAAATCCGATTGTAAATTTGTTGTCTTTATATATAACAATCAATGTATTATCCTTGTCAAGATAAGTTAACATTCTGCGGTTCTAGAGAGCGTCAGTCTGGCTACTGCGCAATGTGCGGCGGTCTGTTCTGATCTATTGGTTGGCTGCGACTATAAAGCGCACTTTGATTAGCGCAACGCATTTTTCGACCACGTGTCATTTCAGGATACCAAAAACCAGCATGTCACCCCGAGCATGCTTTGCTTATTTCAGATTTTTTGCAACCACGTGACTTATTTAGGTATGAAATCAAGCATGTTGATCGGACATGGCAAAATTGAGCCTACTAAGGGACCTCTGCGATTTCCGCAAATGCGGGATACGATCGCAGCAGAATGATAATTAATCCTGATAGCCGCAATACTATAGTTTATGAACTGATGATGTGTTCAACTAGCAGCTTACGTGATAATAGTGATGGTGATGGTGCCCAATTGAGAATAACATAGAAGTACTAAGCCCAACACATTAGCTTATCGACATCAACACCGACACTTGTTTGATTCACACAGAGAAGAGGACACTGACATTAAAGTAAATTTTCCATAAATATACAACAGCTGATTAAATTTAGAAAAAACATTAGAAAATTTTGCAAGATTATCACACACAAAACACAAAGAAAATTACCAAATTTTACTGAGTTAGTTGTCACACCGATACAAACAAAAAACACGACAAAAAAAAAATCAAAGTTCAAATCAAACACTCACGGGTCCTGCTCCTGACTGTGCAGGGAGTCGTCCGATTCCGGCACCATGCCGATCCGGCCGTACGCATTGGACGACGTCGGTGGCCGCAGGTGCTTCGGCATTTTCGGCGAATGCTCCTCCGTCGGGTCCGCCGTCGTCGTCGTCGTCGGGTTTTCGCGGCCAACCGGCGTCGCCGTCCTGTGTTGGTGTTGGTTGCTTTCTATTGTGTTAAGCTCGTCAGATGATTGCTTTTCGGTGGTGTGGGATGGTGATGGTTGGTGGTTCGGTTGGTTTGAGTGAGAGGGAAGATCTTCTATTGTGTCGGACGCGTTGTGCGAACTTTGGTCACTCATACAAGATTAAGGTGAGCCTGGTGACGTCACTTGATCTCAATAGAATGTGCGATTTTTTTTTTCGATTGTGATGACGTGAATATTTGATTAGCAACAATACAAACAAAAATTTAACACTAAATACTGCTGTTCAGAATACGCTACGAGGCAACAAATTTAAAAACCAAAATTTAGGGTCGTAAGGAAGGAAACCAGAAAAGGGAGTTTGATTTTTTGGGTACAATTTTGCTGCTTTCTCTCTTTTAGTAATTTGCAGTTTTTTTGTTTCAATTCAACCAATACTAGTCCAATTGCGATGCTACCACTTTTCTTGGCGCTGGCCGACGTTACGATGGGTTCCGAATTTTGCGTTGACTTTTCCAATTGAGGTTTTCGATTGTGCGGATTCCGTTTTCCACCACACACACTAGCCAGCCACTCTACTGCGGAAGGAAAGTGCACTCTGTGGGATATATAGAAAAATGAAACGGTGTTTGAGTGAAACGATTGAAAATGATTGGACTTTTTATTCCTTTTGAAAATATACCTAAGAACTAATAATTTTTCAAAGTAGCTGTTATCTTTCGAGTGCATTTATACTAGTATCAATAATTAGCAATTAAATCTAACTAGCTTCGAAGCATGGCAAATTCATATTGTAGGGCCACGCCACCTGATCAAAATCAATAGTTTACATAATTTTGAAACTTTAATTGTTATTGTGAACCCTACATCATGTCATGGAAGACTTTGAATTTGAACATTTTTTTTTCTGCTGATTCAGCAAAAAAAAAATCGTTTCATTTACATACAATATTAAACCGTTATAAATAAAAATCTAAGCATTTTTGCTTTCATTGCTGCCCCAATTTGCACAAATAATGTGATTATATCATCGAGATTTCTTAGAAATCTTTAATTAACTTCATATTTGATCAAGATCGATTTTTAAACACTTTATTTTTTATTTTCATTGAATATTTATGATTTTTTGACATTGCCAAACAAAAATTGTTTTTTTTTTGTTTCTCTGTGATGACTTTAGGCCAATTTATCAAATTTAAAATTTGTACATTTTTGCAAATCGATTTTTCCTTGCATCTCTGTAATAAACTTAAACCTTGCTACTTTTTTTTCCATACAAAGCTGCATACATTTTGCAAGCTGGTTATAAAATTTAATTTTATTGATAAAGTGCACCGTTTTCAAGTTATGTACAGTTCAAATTGAAATGTTCCGAAAAATGTTAATTTTTTTTCAATTTAAAAAAAACTTCATGAAGGAAAAGCATCCCTGTAAAAAACATTTGGAAAAGCTGAGAAAAATCCGCCTTATGGCTTGTTTTGTGTAAGTGAGCTTTTTTCGTGTTTGTATTTTGTGTTGTTTTTATGAAAAAGAACGGACAATAATAGAAAACATTAATTAACATTGAGAATCGAATCAAAAGTTGCAGAAATATCACTAGTTCAAAAATGAGGACTAATTAGACAACACTAAGGAAAACTCATTTTTCACAAAATTCTAATGCTATTTATATGGTACAAAGTAAAAAAAATTAGAATTGAAGGGAATTTTCTGGTATTTTTTTTATTTAGCTGAAGTGTTTTTCTATCATGAAAATTTTTCAAAAAGAACAAAAGACTAAAAATTTGACCATTGCTAATTTTAATCACCTCTTCAATTTTTCTCAAAATATCAGAGGGCAATAAAAATAATTTTAAGCTGAAATTTAAATTTTCATTAAACAAAATAACTGGTAAACTATACAATGTTAAACGCATTTTCAATCAATTGATGAGTATTTGATCTTTATACAAATTTCAAAGTTTGGGACTACAGATCGGTACAAAAATTAAAAGCTTAAGAAAAATAAATATTTTTTTAAATCATGGTTTGTTTAGACTCAGAGTGTACAGTTGCCAAAGTTTCATAAAAATGAAAAAAATAATTAAAAATCTTGAAAAAAATGCTAAGTTCAGTCCTTTAGAATTCCAAATAAGTTCCCATATAATACTTTCATCACCATTTGATAAAAGGGTAATTCTCTACCAACTCACACGAAATCGGGAAAAGTTGCCCCGACCCCTCTTCGATTTGCGTGAAACTTTGTCCTAATGGATAACTTTTGTCCCTGATCACGAATCCGAGGTCCGTTTTTTGATATCTCGTGACGGAGAAGAAGCTCGATTTAATGGCGTACTCAGAATTCCGAAAAAACGTATTTTTCATCGAAAAAACACTAAAAAAGTTGTAAAAACTCTGCCATTTTCCGTTACATGACTGTACATTTTTTTGGCACAATTCATTTTTAGAGAAATTTAATGTACTTTTCGAATCTACATTGACCCACAGACAACAGACGTAGCAGCTAGAACAAAATAATTTGAAAATCGTGGCGGGTGATACACTATCGCCATCTCGTAGTCTATTGCCACTTGCAAGAATAAGCCTGAATGTAGACTGCATTGCACCACAGTTTTTGCAGGAGCCGTATTCTTATTCTCACCAACTTGATTCGATGATGCTATTTTTTTAATAAACTATTTTTTTGCTCTGAAATTAACTTAAAGTTATCCGAAGCAATACTGGGAATAAATACTTTCTACATTCAAAAACTATTTTTGATCTACACATCAATTTTCTCGAATAAAAGAGGCATGCAACTTTTGACGAGAATGAGAATACGCCCAACCACGTGCTTTTCAATTTTGTTGTTTACGTTCGGTAGCAGCGCGGGAAAGTTGTCAAATCTCCTCTGCGACGACAGCGCCACAAACGGCTTGCCATTCTCGATAAAACCGTTGCATGTTTTTACACAAGGTGGTGATCCAGCCAAAACGTCTGTTGTCTGTGATTGACCCAGAAGGGTAATTTTTTCATTCAGAACAAAAATTTTCATTTTAAAATTTCGTGTTTTTTCTAACTTTGCAGGGCTATTTTTTAGAGTGTAGAGCAGACAATTACAAAAAATATACACAAAGTACAATAAATTTCCTTTAAAATGACATGTTCCAAAAATTTTTACAGTCATGTAACGGAGTTTTTAAAACTTTTTTAGTGTTTTTTTCGATGAAAAATACGTTTTTTCGGAATTCTGAGTACGCCATTAAATCTAGCGTCTAAATTTGCATAAAAGTCTCTTTGACACCAAATTTGAAAACACCCCATTTTTCGCATGTTCAAAAATGGAAGGGGTCGTACTGCCCCTCCGTCACGAGATATCAAAAAACGGACCTCATATTCGTGATCAGGGACAAAAGTTACCCCTTAGGACAAAGTTTCACGCAAATCGAAGAGGGGTCGGGGCAACTGCTGTGTGAGTTGGCGGAGAATTACCCAAAATTTAATCAATTTCTTGAATGTGCAAATAAATTATCAAATCAATTTGTATGTGAATCAACTTGTGCCAAAAATTAATATATTATTATTTTTTTTATACATTTTCAGTGCAATATATTTGATTTTCAATGAGGATTTTTTTTAAAAATTATATAAATTGAATGAAAAGTGAACAGTTCTTTGCAATCAACAACCATTATACAAAGAAATTATGTTGGCTAGTTAACTTATATGTTTTTTGGTTTAAAGTACAATGTTAAATAAATGCTGAGAAATATTTGAACAACAATTTTAAGTTCCATTAATAACATCAACTTACAATTTAATGTACCTTCAGCAGACGGTACAAAAATATCATAATGTGTTTAGCTTCCATTAGGCAAGGTCAGTTTCGTTTCGTGCTTATCAACATATTTTTTTTTGTTATGTTTGACAAGATTATGTCAAAACGTAATGTGATGAAATTATTTGAAAAATGTTGGATGATCTCACAAATACTAGAAAGAAAGCCTAGATGTGTAAGTGATTCAAAGCAGTTTTCCTATAATACTTATTAGAATCTACTTTAGTTATCTTAGTTATATTAAGAAGGCAAAAAATCAACTTAACTTATTCTACTATTTTAGTCCTCATTAGCAACGTTCACCCCCTGTTTCTCCACCAAACCACTTACTTTTTAACATGATTGTATGCGCGCGGGATTAGAGTTTAGAGCAAGTTCACAATCGATCACACACCGCTGCTGTACAACTTTGTAATCCAATTAGTGGAACCATGTGCTCTCTCACTCTTTCTCTCTCGGGAACAACAACCCTTTGTCACACTAACACTCACATGAACTTTGGCTTTTAAGGCGCTTGGCGCGCACACGAGGCCCCTTCTGGAGCCAAAATAGACGATTGCTTTCTTCAAACTTTGCTTATTCTTCACTTTACATTTTTTTCTTCTATATTTTTAATAATTCAAGGCCAGGAATACCACTGCCAAAGAGCCCCCGACCATGCACTTGATTTTCTAAGCTCTTCTTTGATTTTTTTTCCAAACTTAATTAGCGACACTTTAACACATGCACTTCACAAACAAACGACCTCGTGACTTCTCCCTCGAATGAAACCACCTGCGATTCCGTGACACGACTATTCACGAGCGAAAAGGACTCCCGGGGTGGAATTCGTCGCCGTGTCCAAACCGATGCCGAAACGAGCGCGAACTAAGTCAACCCAGACGATGTGACGATCTTGGCTGAAGATGACGATCACCGTGTGTCCAGCAGCAGCCGAAGCAGTGACGATGATCCCTGTACGACGGTAGATTCGGGTCGCGGTCCTGCTCGTCGGCTATTTCTGAAATCTGAAATATAAATCAAAAAACGAAGGCAAAATATTAACGCTCGTTAATGCTTTTAATTGTGTGTGGCGCGTACCACAAACTTGTATGTGTGTGTGCAATTGGGTAGAGTAATGAGATGGAAATTTTGAGATGATTTCGGCGATGAGAGCAAACGGGTTAGTTTATATTGGTGCATCGGCTTTAGAACGACGCCGGGTTAAGATGATAATCGTAAATATTCGGTTCGTAAGCTAAGACGATGATGACGGTAGTGAAGTGGGTTTGGAATGAAGCCATGATAGTGTTTCAAATATTTTGTTAGAATTATTATATAAGCATAATAGACCCAGATACAAAATGACATTAAGTTTTGAAAAAATTAGAGATTAAATAACAAATTTGAAAGCCTAAGGTGAGATACAATCAATTAACTAAAACACAAAACATAATCCCAATAGCATACTACTAAGCTAAAGTATCAGAAAATTCTTTTGCAAGATATGGATTTGCGACTTCGAAAATTGATTTTCCGAATAAATAGTAAAATTTGGGTGCATTGGTGTCTTCAGAAGTAATGTTGCAAATGGTAAAGGGTCAACTTTTGGTATTATTGTAAATTAGGGTGCCAACTAGATGACTAGGGTTAATTTAAAAAAAAAACTAAATTTTCAATAATATTTTTCGCTTTTTGTTGTCTCCTAAAAAATATGTTAGGTTTGTCAATCCAACCAACTTTGTCGAAGACACCAAGAGTTACTCTTGCAATCTAAACCTTCTACGAGCAAATTTAGAGAAAGCATCTGAGCAAACTATCCATAATAATATTATTGAACGTTGCAATTCTGATTCAAGATTTAGAGATAAATTAGATGTTCAGGTAACTGTAAAAACAAACATATTTAGCCATTTCAGATAAATTGATGCAAATATATCTCGAAAAAAATCAGGCCATACCTAAGGCTACCAACTCTTGCTGAGTAAAAAATCGTACAGTCATCCCACATATTCGGAACGGTTTCCAGATCGGCCAATGTTCAAAAAATCATAGCAAATCGAAAATTGAACTTAATGATTCGCTTTTACCTTCATTTGAAAGCTTTTCTTGCGATCTTTCGAATGCTGTATCGAACATCAGCAAATTTTAACTTTTATATGAAGATTTTGAAGAATTACTTTGACCCTTGAAATCCACAAATTCGGAACACTTTTTTCTTACGAGTGTAAACAAACTTTGGACCTCTCCAGGAGTACATATTTATTACCAAATAATGACTTCACTCACTGAAACCAATAAAACTCAAGCTTAGTGATGTTTTATACATGGTTTGATAACATTTTGTGAAAATATCAGTTAAATTCAGGTGTTCCACAATTGTGGGAGGCACAATAACATCCCACAATTATGGAACAGGCCATTTGGAGGCAGTGTTTTGCTGCTCTGGACAAAATAGTCTTGGAATGAAGTTTTTTGTTCAAAAAGTACTACTTTTACTATTGAAATAGCAAGATAATGTCCAAATGAAGGTTATAGTAAGTTCGACAGAAAAGCTACTTTTGGCATGCTATTGACAAATTATCATAAAAGTGTTCCGAACATGTGGGTGTTGTTTTTTTATTGAAAAGGTTCTATAACATGTGAAACACAATATTTTATAGGACTTTAAAAAAACTCTAGATTTGTTAATTCAAATGTCCAAATAGTTTCACAAGTTTTAGAAAGCCTTTGGAAATGGATAAATATATTTAGTAAGGAATTTCTAAAAGAACAGGAGCGGCCGTGGCTGACTGGTTACGGTGTTCGCTTTGTAAGCGAATGGTTCTGGGTTCGATGCCCATCTGCTCCCAACGAGAAAGTTTAGAACACAGAAATTTGAAATGATGAATATGAACGAAAAATCAAAGTCGCTCGAAGCGGGGTTCGATCCTCCGTCCTTTGGATTGGTAAGCAAAAATGCTAACCACTAGGCCATGACGACTTGGTGAGCTTGGACTGGAATTAGGAATACTGTTACAAAGAGCGAGTTGTGGCGCTATAACCACGGCAAATAGTGTCCAGGGCATTCGTGGAAATACAATGTCCCGTCCCAGAGGGCCCCGGAGTACCAAACCTTCTTAGCATGGTGCTTCCAACGAATACAGTCAAAATCTCGGAGCGTATGGTGGTGTGTCCCCACGCTTCTTCCTCCCCTGTCGATTCAGAATTGTGTTGTTGTTCGAACACTCAGTGCTCAAACTCAACCCAATTACGAGTCATCTCTGCGATACGGCTTTACGCAGTAGGCCTGGCCGCTTTAACGCTTGTGATGTTTCAATGCATTTCTAATGCAATGGCGCACTACAAACGTTAATAAATGACAAGAAGAGTGCTAGGCGTCATCTAACCTAAGGCACTCTCCAGGATCCTTTCGAAAGATTGGCTGCGCTAGGGTCTGATTAGATTAGATTAGATTAGTAAGGAATTTCTAAAAGAACAATTCTGGATTTTTTTTAAAGTCTAGAGGTTTTACTTGGACTCGGCAATCAAAAATAAGTTCAATTATTTGAAGGGAAATTTTCCCAAGGCCTTCGTACAATTGAGTCTGGACTGTATTAGTATAACCAACATTTTAATGGTTTTTAATAATTTTAGAACATATTTTTTGGAAAGTTTTTATTGGCTCGCCTAGTAGTCTCCCTTGGTACAGAACTACAAAAAAGTTCACCGAACAAATCGTTGATTTCGTGCTAACTTGTCGCACGTGCCAGGCCTGCAAAATGTTTCCAACCCAGCGTACACATGAAGCAAACTAAAATGTCAGTTTACTGCTAGCATGTGACTGTAAGCCTACTGTGTCCGTTCAACCCAGTGTTGGTATTATCGAGCTCTCGCGAGAAAATTTTCTCTCTCTCGAGTTCTCGCCGCGAGTCTCGAGCTGCCGAGAGAAACTCACCAATTGCCCGTGCTCTCCTCCGCTCGCGAACGGGCTTTCTCGCGAGCCAGAATTGCCCGTTCGCGAGAAGTTGAACGTTTTAGAAACGAACAAAAAAACAACACAGCGATTGAAGTTACACCTCTATACCATCGCCTGGTTTGTATTCATAAGCCTGATAAACAAATTGCTAGCTTGGGGCAAACGGCTAGCACGAGGCGCTCGCGAGCGCTCGCGGCGAGAGCGAGAACGCGAACGAAAATGCGAGCGCGAGCGAGAAGAGAAATGTACTACAAGTTCTCTCCCTCGTTCGCGAGCGAGAAATGCTTTCCTTCTTCTCGCTCGAATTCCAACAATGGTTCAACCACTGCTGCCTGACTCGTGCCGGTCGGCTGCTGGAGAATGAGAGACGTGAAAAAATGAGCTACACTCACTCAATTCATGCCGTATGACTGATTCGTAAAATTCCTCTAAACACTATTTTGACTATTTTTAAACAATTTTTTTTTTTTTTTTTATTATTATTATAGAGACTTTACACCATTGTGCATTCATCTCTTCAAGGTGGATAGTGAAAGAGGAAATATTACAGAGTTTAAAATCACTTCAATAATTATTACCATGCCTTTTTTCTAACGATTTCTCTCTATGTTTCAAATATTTAGCAGAATATTTAAAGAATGAATTATCAAGTTCTTCAAGTTTATCTTCGTCCTCTTCTTCCAGGGATTTAGAAGTTATCTCACAACACTTTTTCTTATAATATTTTGCTTTTATGACATCTTCATCTTCTTCATCTGTTTCTTCTGCAGCCATCTCTCTTCGTTTTTTTGTTAGTTCTTCTTCCGCGTCCAAATATGCCTGTAAGCGATTTCGGCGGCGGGTGTGCTTAGAAAGCACGGTCTCGAATCCATCGTTGTCTTCTTCGTCGATTTCACTTGTTTCCATTGCATTTTGTTCTGGTTTACTATTGTTGCTTTTACTGCTGCTGCTGCTTGGCTCGGGTTCAATCGGTTGTGTACTGCTTTTTTGGTTAACCTTTTTACTCGAATCCGCACATTTTTTGTTCTTTGCTTTGAGTTTGCAAAGCGATTTTTTGCCTACAATCGTCACTGCTGCAGCAGCATTGTTTACAGTGATTAATTTCGGCGTTGGCTGTTTCAGCAACATCCGCAGGGTCCGAACTCCATTTGGGATCCCTGGGAAGAAGTTAATCCAGCGGTCGTTGGTGATGGTCAAAACTTCGCCGTATTTACTCATCACTTTGACTACGTCATCATTGCTTATGCCTAGAGGTAGGTCAAGCACACGAACTTCCGTAGCGTTGTTGTCCAGGTAAATCGGGATTTTGCAACCCTGATATACCAGAGGTTTGTCGATGATGGACGAGGCCATTGCTGAGTCGGCGAACTGCAACACGGCTATTTTTCTTCTATTGCATAATTGCAATGCTCGCAAGTTTTCTTGGTTTACTTGAAGGTCTGCGAGAAATTTTTTTACAAGCTTTGGGCTTGGTTGGTTTTGGAGTTGACAAAAGTCCAGAACCACACTGTTTTTGTCTACGGTGCACATTTTAAAAAAAGCGGCGACGCGCACACAAACTGCGGACTGGCGTTGAGAATGCGACTTGTAAGGTCGGCGGTTACTTTGCAACTGATTTTTTTTTTTTTTTTTAAACAATTGAATGGTTCTAGACTGTGAAAAACACTCAAAACAACCATAACTTATATTAGAGCGTCCAATTTCCCGGGGTTACAGAATTCCCGGGAAACGGGAAATTTTCAACAAATTTCCCGGGAAATCCCGGGAATTCCCGGGAAATTTCAAATTTATCGAAAATTGTTCTTCAACAAAATTGTATAAAATATCAATTTAATGATCATAATTCGAGAAAATATATACATTTTCTAAATTTATAGGCTTCCAATTCGTACAACAGTGTTGCAAAAAAAAAAATCATTTTATTTTTGTGCAGTATTATTTTTCTAATCACAGTGTTTGGACAGCGAGTGAAATCAATCCATGCTTCAAAACCATAAATTTGCAATTAATTATGGAGTTGTGAACAGTTTGAGAGAACATGATAAAGAATAATATTGAGATGACGTTGAAATGAAAAAAAATTATGAAGAAAATATGGATTTGTTGACAAATCTTTTTGTCCATAACAAATCTTACGCATTGAATTCACCTTAAAACTGCCTTTTCACTAAAAATATTTCTTTTATGAAATCACAAGTCAAAGTTTTTAAATATTTGGAGCTAGATTTTTAAATATGTTTGCATTTTTTGTACACCTTCTATACAATACGAAGTAGTTTTATAATGATCAGCTTAAAAATGACTTCGGCTAAAAGAATTTTCAAAGCAATAAAAGTTTCATATTAATTTCGCTTACGCTCTGTTAGTGTAAATTCTTTATATTAAACTGTAAACACATTTTAACAAATTAACCAAATTCTTCTTTCACAACCCTCTCTGAAACATCAAATGATATTTTTTTCAATTTTCATTCAATTTGGCCATGGTAAACATAATCGTGAAAAAAAACTTAATTTTGATCTTGGCAAAAAGAGGTACCATATTTTCAGATGATATAACAACAATTTTCGTTTAAAAAACTAACCAGAATTATAATAGTTAATTTTCATTCCAAAATATCGTAATTTGTGTTACTTTACGAATAAACAAGATCCCAGTTGTAAAAGCTTCAGAAAACAAGTCAGAAACTAATATAATCTGAAATATTCCATGACGTGAATTTTTAGACGAACTGATAAGTTATAAGAACATGAAATTGAATTAAATAAAATAAAATTGAGTGTTTTCATTTTTTTTTTGTACATTAAAAAAAAATGTGCCAAGAAGTTAGGAAAATGTAAACTTCCGCTTGAATTTCGGGAATTCCCGGGAAATTTACAAATTTCCCGGGAAACGGGAAATATTTTTTTTCGGGAAATCCCGGGAATTCCCGGGATTTTTTTTCCCGGGACGGGAAATTGGACGCTCTAATTTCCACGCATAAATACCAACTTTTTATGTAAAAACTTGTTTCTTTATGTGTGTGCGTGCAACGTCGAATGAGCGTTGGTCGACTACTGCCTCGTATTGCAGCTGCTCAGTGAGCTAGGGCACTCACGACTGAGTCGGGTTTGTTTATGTCACGGTTTTATGGGTCAGTGAATGGATCTGAAAAATTCGTGTATGCGTCGCCGATTTTCGCGTCATGACCCCTGACATTTTCAGCTCTGGCACGTGCATTTTGGGTTAAATTGAGTTAAGTACGCTATTTTGTGCAGCTCACAATACCTCAACTTATGACCTACACAGCTCCCAAAAATTAGATTTCAATCATGAGATATTCAATCAAAAAATCAAATCAAATTATTCGCTCTACAGCATTGCCTTGGCGTTCTCGATTGCGAGATTCCTACTCGAAACTAGGTGTCCGAAGGCTTGATTGTTGAGGCAATTGCAAACCTCTTTTTACACCTTAGTTTCCATCCACCCCGGGATTCGAACTGACGACCTTTGGATTGTGAGTCCAACTGTCTACCAGCGACTCCACCGAGGCAGGACCCAGGGAGACGACTCCTACACCTGCACTGAGCTACACCACGGTCTCGGCATTTCAATATTCAATATAAACCGAAAAAAACCGTGTATTTGTCGTGATATATTGACAGACCTTGAAAATTGATGTAAATGCTACAAAAGGCAAAGGGATTTCCAATCAGAACGCATTTGACACAAGTGATAGCTTGACCACCGTAAACATTTGGGACTCCAGCAACCAAATTCAAACAAACTTCAGGACAATGCACATAATGGTCAACCAAACAAAACGAGTTTGTTATTGTTTACGTGTGCTCTCTTTTTTATTTATTTTGTTAATCAAATTCTGCATACCAGTCGAAGAAGCAATCGAAGTTTTTATTTATTCATGGTCAAACATAACAACGCGTTTTTTCGCGTAATGTCAAAAAGCGACGTGCGACAAGTCAGCACGACAGTGTCGAAATGCACAAATCTGGAGTAACATTTGAAAAGGGCGCATAAGCATTTTGACAGCTGGAAGTATTTGGAAAATTCCGAATCAACTAGTAACTATTTAACAAAACCCGCAGTGTTGAGAAGTAGCTGGGGAAGCCAGCTATTCCTTAACGCTTCGAGTTTTGTGAAAAAATTAAAGATAACTTGAATATTAGCAAAACAGTTTAAACTGTCAGAATGCTTTGCTGCCCTTTTCTCGTGTTGCTCCAGAAATATATTTTACACAGTCAACATCTACTTTTGGGCCTGCTTCTGAATGATCAAACTGGATTGCCCTGAAAAATTGTTTTCAATTTATTGTTATTTTTTGTTTTTGTTGTTTGTTTGTTGCATTTTTTACATAGAACTTATACAAAATTTGTGTCATTCCATGTCAACTGAGTATACTTTTGGACTCAACCTTCACCAATTTAGACCAAACTTTGAGGGAACGTTCATCGACGATGGTCCAATCGTTACCAAACTTGGGATTTCTATTAACTATCGATAGATAAACGTTCTCTCCAAGTGTGGTCCAAATCGGCGAAGGTCGAGTCCAAAAGTGTACCCAGTTGACTTGGAATGACCCATTTCTAAAAAATGTTTGGAATTTCAAATGAATAAGAAAAACTACTTAGAAAGCTCATTTAGTTCACATTTAACGTAAACCAGTTGCTGCCAGACTCATGATTTTCCACCCCGTGCTTTGAAAACTCCGTACAAAGACGTTTCTGTCCAGACACAAAAAGAAAATCATCCCGGCGCGACTAATGAAACGAAATCCAACCCGCTCGCCAGGATGGCGCTGGAACCGATCCAAAAACTATATACCGGGGAGGCCAGCTCGGCCACTGTGGCTGGCTGGTGGGTAAATATTTTCACTTTTATTTACGTAGAAACGCATTGGTTTTCCCAACGAGTGGCGGGGGTTGTGACGTACGAGCGCCACAAAGCAAAGCTGCTGACTGATGATTTCGGCGAGGAGGTGCGACGAGATGAGATTTGATGTTTATTCGGTGATATTAATGAGTATGTTACGCAACACTTGGGTTTTTGGATATCATCAGCTAAATAAATCGAGAGGGATCTTTGAATGTTGACTTTATTGATGATTTTTTCTGGAGCTAAAGTCACCAAGGTTCGTAGAGAACTTCTCCAGTTCTAACACCTTTATCTTCCGTGATGGTCAGTTTCTTCAAATACTTCCAATTGGAAGTGTTCTTTGCAATTTTAGAAATCGAATCATTACTCTCGATGGTAATTATTTCACAAAATTCTAGAAGTTTGCAATATTTCAAGCATGCTGCAATCACATCCATGTGGCAACGATGAATTTTCAAAGTTTTGATTTTCTGCAACTGTTTGAACATTCCGTTCCAATCAAGTGAAGGTCTTATAGCATCTATGATTTTGAGCTGACGAATGGATTCCAAATTTTGAGTCATAAATGTATCGAGTGGTTTGTCACAAAGGCGAACCTCCAGCGAGGTCAGCTTCTCACAACCATGAAGAACCACCGATTCACTTCCCGAAGATTCTTCAAGACTTAAAGAGTTTTCCTTGAACAGAATCTTTGCACGCTGCAACTTTGGCGCGAATATGTTAAATTGTGAAGAATTTTGGTTCAGCATCCTTGAGTAATAGGCACAAACTTGAGGCTCCTCCCAGTGCAGAACCTGAAGCTCTTCCAAGTGTAGATCATAGAACGCCGTTGAGCTGTCTCGAGGATCGATGGGTTGAAACGGCAGGAAGGAAACGTGAAGTTCCGACAACTTTCGAAAAACATCCTCAAACGTTTCGTAGCACTCAACCAGTTTGCTCGACGATCCCACCTTGATGTACCACTTGCTCAGCTGGAACTTCCCCCTAAAAGCATCTATCAACTCGTAAACCTTCTCCATATCGCTGGTTGATCTATCTTCCACCAAGTAAACCACCGCCGAGTTGTACTTCCGGACGGAATTGACCATCAATGCTCGATCTACGCCCGGGTGGAGTCGAACGGCAACGTTGCGCTTCGGGATCAATGTTCCAACGAGGACGTTCCACGCTCGGCAGACGAGGGCCTGCTGCAACAAATCTCGGACAGGTAGAAAGTTCAGGACGTGCTGTCGCATCTCCAGCGGTAGACGGTCGAAGTCCATGGCTGCTGAGGTGGTGTGCTGAGGCTGGTGGTTCAAACATGACTGTTTGAAGTGAACGGTAATTTTTGGGATGGAGGTAGATTGGGAGAGAGGCAATTACCTACCTGTGAAGAAGATAGTTCAAACCAGAAATATTGAAATCGTTCTGATATCTGTGAACCTATTGTACAGTTTCTTTTAAAACTTTGAGTCGACTGTTGGAGTTGCCATTATTATTGTATCGAAGAACTTTTGCCTGAACTACCATTCAATTGCATACTGACTGCTTCAGACAAGACTTCAAAGCTTTCTTAAATAATCAAAATGAATTTATTTTATAAAAGCTACGAGTAAAACGTGAAAAATTGACTGATTGGTCAAAGTTAAACAAATGTTACGCTTAACGATTTTTTTTATTAATTATTTCTTAAATTTTTAACCATACATCAACTCCTGATTATTCCGACAAAGTTGTATTAAATTTCCATAATTATCCCAAAATCACTAAATGCCATAATCATTACGACTATTCATCACGAGCACACGTGTGACAAATGCATCGTCATTTCTCCCTCAAACCCAATAGTTCAGTATATTTTTGGTCCTTCCTTATAGTATCGTGGCGCTGCTTGTCACGTCGAGTTCAAGGCTTCGGTAACAGCTGCTGCTGGCGCTCGTCAATGAATCTACAGCACAGGTAACACAGGTCTGACGTAAGCCACGCGCAGAGTAGCGCAAAAGGAGTGAATCCTTACAAAAGGCACGTGGTCACTGCTCCAGAGACCTTTCAAAGAGGGAAGGAAGAAATCACGGGCAACCGAAGGCCGTGGCACATGTTTTCAATATGAATGTGTGTTTTCAAAGGATCTGGAAGGAAGGAAATGTCACATGTCAAACCAGTCAGGGTCGCAAAAGTGTAAGGTTGTAAGGCAATAGCGATTTGAAAGTTGAAACAAGAATTTCATGTCCTTTAATCAACCTTCTCAGTTTGACTCTACAACGGAAACGTGTTCCAGATGCATAAGTTAGAGTGGGTGCCTGACAGGCTGTAGATTTGAAAAAGGGAAATCAAAGCTCCCAAAAAGAACATGTTCACCAGCCCCAAGCACTGCTTGCTAACGATAACCGGACGAAAAAAAAGGGGTTCCTGGAGTCGGCCAAGGAATGCTTAAATATTACATTCCTGCCTGGTGTACTGGAAACGAACATATGGCGTCACAGCAGAATTCTCAACGACCGGAAATTGAGTAGAGATCCTACTAAAGTAACACGCAATGCGCCCCCCTCCACTCAAATTCCCATTCAGCTGTTTTATTCATAACTCTGAACCCTGACGTGTCGGCGTTTTCCCCGTAATTGCTACTACATCACCGTTTTCCCGGGCGTTCTTCACCTGTCCATTACGGGGGGGGAGCTTCCGGGGCGGTTCCAGAAAGGGAAAATTCCCGAAAATTGCCCCCGCGATGCTCCGGACAGACAGGCCAAGGGAACTCTCCCTTTACGCTGACATACTATAAGGGTGGGGGCCAACCTGAAGGGTGAAGGGGATAAATAAACTCATTTCCGATGTCTGTTTGCTCGGTCATGAATGGGTGGAACACAAACACTTAGTTTGCGATGTTCATGTTTGGCACTTTGGCCTTATTCTGAGCCTAGTTATAGATACACCGGAATCGAGGTGAAACCGTTTGAAGCCTTGAACCTACCCGGCATAGACACGGCTAGGAGGTGCACTTTTCTGGTTCTGTTTCATGTTTCTGGGCTCTAGGAGGAAGGGGAGGCATCACGTATCAACCCCGGGAGGTGCCGAGGTGATAACATTGATCGATTTTTCTGCTCCACCATAAACAAACAGTATGACCTAAATTTAACTCAACCCGAGGATGTTAATTTCACTCGAGTTTCATTAGTTTTGTGTTCGCCTGGTGGCGATGGGTAAAAGTGTTATCGTACGACGACACCTGATTCTCATTATCTTTTGCCAACCAGACACTTCCAGTCTATAGGAACCAGTTATTAGAAACGGGGAAAACTTTTCCCCCGGAGTGCCATTTCGGCTTACACAACGAGGAGCAGCTGTTTTTTGGGGGTGAGGGTGCGGCGATGTATGAATTTTGGGAAAATGTTCTCATGTCAGCTTGGCGGTGTTAATGAAGATTTGTACTTTCGAGAGAACTTGCTGCTTGTGTAAAGTGTCAACAGATGTTTGATAACAAGTACACATGTTAGCGCTTTTAACAGGACAGATTCATTTAGAAAATATTCGAACATTAACAGCAATTTTTTTTCTTTAAATGACGCTTCTGCATTTTTTATGTTGAAAGTTTTGATTCATTGTCTTTTTCAAGAAGCTCCCCCCGTAATACTCTTAGTTTTCTGTATTTTGTACGGATTTTTAAGAAGCCTTCAAGAGGTTTGAAAAGATCGGTTGATTGCAAAATGCTTGCCTTTCACTTCATTTTAAGTTTGAAAATACGGTTTACGAGTAAAAAGTTATCTTATTTTTAAGGCAACTAAGTTTAAGGTAGTTTTAGCTCGAAAGGAAAATGTTTTCACTTTTTTTTGCTTAAGCATTTCGCGACAAAATATTGAGGCTAGAAATTTTGACAGGTATGATTTTCATAAAGTATTCGCCTCCTTTTCTCTCCCACAGAAAACTGGGGACAATGTAGCTGTCAAACCAGGCCAAAATGTTAAAGTCACTCACAAAATAAACTTTGAGTGATTTGAGTTAATTTCTGACGCCACGATTTTCTCCCCTAGTACCCAAAACTTTCATTTAAAAAAAATGTTGTTTTAGTATGGAATATCTCATCTCTAAAATAATACATTATCAAACATTTAAAATCGCTTTGGGGGTGAGAATTTCTACTACATGAACGTTCTGTTGAGTAAATTTTTAAACCCTTCCCCCTTCAAGGCCAGGACACTTAAAATCCTTACAAAATACAAAATATCTTCTAGAGAATAAGTGCGTCTATCCTGGAAATCTCTGGGCAGAATTCCTGGGATTGTCAAAATCTGAGATTTCTCGAATACCGTTTTTTTCTTATTTTGTTTCTGTTTTCCCGGATTCTAAATATATAAATTGATTTTTTTGTCAAATTCATTCAATTATTTTTTATAAAAATAAAGAATAAAATTACACCTGAAAGTATTTTAATGTTTTTATTTCTTTTAAGAAGATTGAGATTTTTTAAAATTGGTTAACATATTTTCAATGTCATGATTTTTATTTATATCATGTTAATCAATTTTTATTATTTTTCTTAATAAATATCATGTTTATTAATTATTATGTTAGCTATATTTCCTAAAAGCTCAAGATCCTTGATTTATGTGTGATGAGTACTTACATTCCGTTATTATTTACTTAGTAACTTATAGTATTTGTTTGTGTTTGTATTTAGGCCGATGCAAATATTTAAAAAAGTTTTTGTCAAGGGGGGGGGGGGGGGGGGGGCAAAAAAATAAAAAAATATAAAAATTTAAATAACAAGCCATAGTCTTCACATTTAAATGAAAAAAGTGTTTTAAAATGCATTTTACACTAGTTCAGTTGTTTTGTAATCATTAGGTTTCAAAAAATCTAAGATCTGACAAAAACAAAAATTGTATCGAAAAAAAAAAGATTTTGCATCGAAAATTTTCAAAAAATATTAAGATTTTTTAATAAACCCAAACATGCTAAAAATGATTTTAAACGCAGGAGAATGTATTTTAATTTGATTTCAGTTGGTTGCACTTGAATGTTCATTGAAATTTTGAAGTTTATTGTAAAAATATTTTTTTTGCCCCCTGATTTTTCGGGCCAATTTTGAAGGGGGGGTGACAAAAACTTTTAAAAATATTTGTACCAGCCTTATATTTCATTAAATACTCTATCTGTCTCACTCCAACGATCCAAGATAAATTAGATCCCATGAAAATCTTCTCAAAAACCGAAAGGGTGGAATATCTAATATTTTCCTAAAATATATTTTACGTATAAAAATTTATGCAGAGCAATTCCCAAGCAAGATTTTGGTCAGATGATTTTTTTTTGTATTTGTTAATCCATCTGAAACTTTTTTGGGGTTTTCGGTATGCCCAAAGAAGCCATTTTGCATAATTAGTTTGTCCATATAATTTTCCATACAAATTTGGCAGCTGACCATACAAAAATAATATATGAAAATTCAAAAATCTGTATCTTTTGAAGGAATTTTTTAATCGATTTGGTGTCTTCGGCAAAGTTGTAGGTATGAATTAGGACTATACTGCAAAAAATGATACACGGTAATTTTTTTGGTGATTTTTAACTTCACTTATGAAAACTTAAACTTTAATTGCAAAAATCACTATTTTTTATTATTTTTTAAATGGTTTTAGATGACATCAAATGCCAACGTTTCAGAAATTTCCAGACTGTGCAAACAATTTTTGACCGAGTTATGATTTTTTTTAATCAATACTGATTTGTAAAAAAATTGAAATATTGGTCACAAACATTTTTCAACATAATTTTTCTATTTAAAACCAAATTTACAATCAAAAAGTACTTAAATGAAATTTTGATAAAGTGCACCGTTTTCAAGTTATAGCTATGTTTAGGTAACTGAAAATAGTCGCAGTTTTTCATTTTTTAAATAAGTGCCCAGCTTGCCAACTTTGAAAAAAAAAGCTGCACTTATATAGGGACAAAATAATGATACAATATGGCTTCTTTGGGCATACCGAAGGCACCAAAAAAGTTTCAGACTGATTTAAGAATACAAAAATTAAAAATAATAAGAAATACATATTTCGTAGAGCATTTTATAACGTTTATGAATCCCTTTTAAATAATAAAGTGACACTTTCAAGCATTTCTTGATATATTGTACTTTGAAGCCACAGATTCATTGAAAATTAGGAAATTATAAATTTTAATCATAATGCTACTGCCAAAACTTTCAACAAAGTCCATGATTTTTGCTTTGCAGTTTTCTGCCAGTGGCATGCCCGTACTTATTCCTTTACCTTTTTAATACTTTTTATTTCAAAATTGTGAAAATTTATCTTGAAAAATCTCAGTTTTAGGATCTTTTTTACTTATGAAAAATTACAAAAATTTCCGAGATTTAAAAAATCTTTCCCCATTTCCCGGGAAATTAAAACCCTGAAATTGGACGCTCTAGATAGAATATTTGTAATGAAGATTGAATTTTCAAAAAAAAAAAAAACACTTGTTTTCAGTAAGCCGATACTAGAATGTTTTGCCAAGTGTTTGGCTAATTCATGGATGATTTTCAAATTGCAAGAAAAAAATTCAAATCGGTTTTTTCTCTTAAAAAATTGCCTTTGTATTTTTAGCCATATTAAAAAAAAGTTCCATTAATGTCAACCAGTCACGCCAAATTTTCTTTACGATATAAGCACAGATCTGTATCCATACAATATTATTCAATCTTTCTGGCCCTTTCTATATAGAAAAATCAACTATCTTTCGAAACATTGAAAACATTGGGAGATTCTTTTCTTATTGGTCGCTACAGTCAAAGCACAAAAAAGTAAGGTTTTTTTTTAAAGAGCCAGAGAATCTGTATTAAACATCAAAAAATCAAACTATTCGCTCTATAGCATTGCCTTGGCGTTCTCGAAATTGCGAGATTCCTACTCGAAGCTAGGTGCTCGAAGTCTTGATTGTTGAGGCAATTGCAAATCTCTTTTTACACCTAAGCTTCCATCCACCCCGGGATTCGAACTGACGACCTTTGGATTGTGGGTCCAACTGCCTACCAGCGACTCCACTGAGACAGGACCCAAGGAGACGACTCCTACACCTGGACTGAGCTAACGACCTAACCTCTAGGTTAGACCGAAGCCAACATTTACTTCCCCGTCCGACGGAAGGCGTGATCAGACAAATCGTGTCTCGAAAATACCACCAGGACCTTCTGGGATCGAACCCAGGCCGACTGGGTGAGAGGCAACCACGGTTACCCCTACACCACGGGTCCTGGCATTTTAACATATAAAGTACTAATAAAATTATAATAATACACAATTAGGTTGTATTACGTAACAAAATAATGTTTTCATGAATGCAGGTTTTAGTCTAAGCAGAATTACGATTATTATACACAAGCAAATGTTGTAGGTTGTTTATGGTAAACAACTGAATGAAGCATTTTCGCGAGTATTCCGACAAAAATTCAAATCATATGAAAATGAATCCTTCCCTTGGTTTCATGGCATACATTTTCTAGCAAATTAACATAAAAGCATTCAAAATGATGATGGCCACTGTGCCGGCGGGTCGGTCGTCCCGGTCACCACCGGTCTCCGGTCGTAAACATCTATTTTCCTAGAATGTGTGTGTCGTCGACCAACCGCCAAAACATGTTTCCACCGAATGCAACGACACTCACACACAAACACACCTGCAGCAGATTTATTTAGTCCGACAAAGTTTTGCTATTCAAATCTAAAAATAACCGCGCTATTCAAATTGGCGTATAGAATAATGCCATTCAAAAAGTGACGACGAGTTGCACACACACACTCACGTAAACATTCACAGGTGATGTGTGACGGCAGGTAACTCACCAGCTTGTCAGAGGCCCACCCCCAATGTCCTGGTTTTTGCGGATGAACGACGCAAAGCCCCTTCAGTCAGGTTGGCATGTCTCCGGCCAGAACCACCCAGCCCCAACCTCACTTCATTGCACACAGTACAAAGTGTATTATTAGTTCTTTGGAAAACAAATTTATTTTTTTATGAAATAATCAAGTGGGATTTTTTTTTCAAAACACACTGAAAAAAACATTTTAATTTTTCCCACTGTGCGCCAATGAGTTTGTGTCAATGTTTTGCATACAGAATATACAGAAACCACTCGAGCGGACAGCTCGACAGTGACAACACGATGAAGAGAGAGCGAGGGATGAACGGCGAAAAATCGTTTCCACAACAAGTTGATTTTCCCCACCCACCACCACCCATTTTCCACCCACTCTGGCAGCGATGCCCTAATTTCCCTTCCATCAGCTGGTTGGGGACGCTGCAGAAACTGCAAGTGTTGCCATTTGCACTTTGTTTGCACCACCACCACCACCAACCAGGCAGAGTCAGGTTCAAAGGAGGAGGATGCTTTCGGTAAACAAAGAAGCCTCGGAACTGAAGGGAAAGGACGACTTTGCACTTTGTGTGCCAGGATCACCTCGGATAAAGTTCAACGTTGAGGACTTCGCTTTTCATTATGAATTTATGGTAGGGGCATCAATGTTCGGGGAGGTGTGAGAAGGAGGTTTTCAGTTGGAATGGTTTTGCAGTTTGTAAAATAAAGAAACGATTTGATTTGAACTTCTTCTTTGTGTGTTTCAAGTTGCGATCAAAAATTCACTTCTTTAGGTCGTCCCTTTAGAAAACTATGATGTTTGGTATAACAGTTTGAAACTTAACCTGAAAATGATTATGTCAAGAAACATCAAAAAGATTTGGCAGCTCTGCGCATTGATTTGAGGACACAAGTGAAATTTACAAAACCTTCATAAAAGATTATAATAAACTTGGATGACTTCCAAAAAATTACATTTATTATTTTTCAAGCAACTTTATTCAAGAGTCTTGATTTTCAGCTCAAAGATCAGAAATCACTCACTCATCGCCAAACGAATCTTTGCCGGCTGGAGCACGCAACCATACATTGCAACACATTTGTGATAATATTGATTTGAAGCAGTTTAATAAATGATCAAAACAAAGCCGATCGCAGGCTATTTCGAGTCAGCTTTGAGCGACATAGCACAATCGGTCTCTCTGAGCCGTTTGCTGTACCTACACGATTGGAATGAGAGGAAGATCAAAGAGAGAGTGTTCAGTAGCGATTGGTGTGGAAGTGACAAACGGTAGGAAACGGTCAGAGCAGTTTTGCGTCGCGTTCGATTTGTGATCGCGAATGAATGAATCTTTTTGAAGCAATCAGGACTATATGTTACAACTGAGCAATACCTAAAAATCACTTTTTTGCATTTCTGAAACGGCTTACTTTTCTCTAACAAAACGAACAGAATCAAAAGAAATACTTTTCGATTTAAGGGCTGTAAAGTTATACTACACAGTAAATAATTGTGTAAATTTGGAAGGTGTCATTTTGGAAGGTAGAATATTACCTGATGTAAGTTTGCCTCAATTTAGACTGAAAAAGTGACATTACAACAGGTAAAATTACTCATTTTTTCTGACAAAAAAGATGTACCCCTTCCCAGATGTAATATTACCATAATTTTTTTTTCTGTGTATGCAAGGAAATATATTATAAGGAAACCTTTTTTCAGCTAATTTACTTCTGTTCACATTTAACCTCTTGCCGCTCAGTGCAAAATTGAGTTTTTTGTCACATTTTTTTTCCAAATTGGATGAAACTGGAAATAAAAACAGTGGACAACCTAAATAAAACTGTGCAAGAAAAAATATTCAAGTTCATTTGACAGTTTTCGAGAAATTTTAATTTTAAGTGAAATTTGGTGGTGCTTTGGGGCTACCATGGTCGTAAGAGGGTTTAAGTATGAAGTTATGGATTTTTTTTGTTTGCCCTCTGATATTCTGCGAATCTGTCCAAAAATAAATAACAACTGCGACAAAAAACGCAGCTTTCAATAGTTTTGTTTCCTTCTCTTTATTTTGTTTTCGAAAAGTCAGTGGACAAAAAAAATAATTGCTCAAATAAGTTTGCTTAAAAAAAGCATGTCCAATCATTAATAATCTCTTTTGATTTCTTTTTTAACGATAAATGTTCATTTTGAATGGAATGGGATACCTTTAAGTTTATTTAGAATATCGAATGAAAGACTTAAAAAGATAAAGGGCAATAAAATCAAAAAGTTAGGAAGAATAGGGAAACGAATACAAATACAAAAAAATGCAAACCATTTTTCAACATTGAAAAAAAAAATGTTATAAATTTTCATTCTACACTAGTATGATTATTTTGAATAAATAATTTCCAAAATATCTAAGCATCTAGGAAAAAATCGTGGAAAAACAACTTTTTACTGTTCTGTAAATTACATAAAACATAAAAAAACATCCTTTTTTACCATTTCATGTAAGAGTGCGAAATAAACATTGAAAATTATTTGAACGCCCTTACTGCATTTTCTGTTAAACAAGCGTTGAGCTTTAATTTTTTTTGTTCATGTTTAAATTACAATATGTTTTATTGGTTAAGCCGTACTTTTTTTTACAAAAGTTTATGAGTTAAGTGGTCCTTAAACGCAAATAAATAAATAAAAAAACAAAAGTTTAAAATTATGAAACGGAACTGATGTGACATAGGATGAAAAGATAAATTTAATTTATTAATCATGTAAATTTTCGTCATTTATTTCATTGTTTATCCATTACTTGTGTGAAGTTACTATCCTAAGCAGAGATGTGGACTATTTTTCAACAGCTATGTTATCGAAACTTTCTAAAACTCAAAATGCAAAAAATTATATATGTCTGAAAATTATTTGAATAGCAATAAAACTGTTCGATTTTCTTAAACTTTACAAAACTATTACAACAATAATAAAACATTATAAATTAAACTTAATCCAAATTTTAAACTGTTGAAAATTTGGTATGGCAAGTTCTTGTTTCTAGGTATAGCTCTCTCACATATAACACATTTTACAATTGTTTCCAAGATAGGTATAATTAATCTAAATATGCACAAAAACCTGTTTGAATCTTATTTGCCAGCAAGCAATTGGGCTAACTCAGCTTGTTTTTTGATTTTTCATTGTTTTGTTTGTTTTTCTATCAGGTTTTAAACCAGGAGTGACCAAAGTATGGCCCGCGGGCAAAACGTGGCCCGCGAAGTGATTTTTGTGGCCCGCTTACCCATTTTGAATGATCACGTAAAATGGCCCGTTGACCACTTGTAAAGTGATTTTATGCTTTTTTTAAATTAAGGTTTATTCTAAACATTTTTATGCTTTTCATTTACATTTTTTGCCTTCCTCACTGAGGTAAGGCTATAATCCTGCTCGAAAAATGAACTTTTGAAAAACAGCTCGTAGACCTATATTCATGTATACCTATCGACTCAGAATCGAAAACTGAACAAATGTCTGTGTGTGTGTGTATGTGTGTGCGTATTCCCCTTGGTGCTCAAAATTCTTGCCAAGTTTTCTCGGCACTGGCTGATCCGATTTGAGTCAAATAAGTTGCATTCGATCCGGTTTGGTGCCCCATACTGCACTATTGAATTGTTTGAAGATCCGATAAGTAGTTCAAAAGTTACGTATAAAAAAGTGTCAGAGTTGCGAATCGGATCTCACATAAATGCATGTAAACTATGTCCAGACCCATCACCCGACCCATCGTTGGTTAGGTTATCGGAAGACCTTTCCAACAAGTCGTTAACATTGAATTTCTGGCAACCCTGTCTGAAGTTATGACCACTTAAGTGATATTTATGTACTTTTTTGAAGCCGGATCTCACTTAAATGTATGTAAACTATGTCCGGATCCATCATTCAACCCATCGTTGGATAGGTAATCGAAAGACCTTTCCAATGAGTCCAATACATTGAAGATCTGGCAACCCTGTCTTGAGTTATGACCACTTAAGTGATATTTATGTACTTTTTAGATGCCGGATCTCACTTAAATGTATGTAAAATATATCCGGATCCATCATTCAACCCATCGTTGGATAGGTAATCGAAAGACCTTTCGAATGAGTCCAATACATTGAAGATCTGGCAACCCTGTCTCGAGTTATGACCACTTAAGTGATATTTATGTACTTTTTTAATGCCGGATCTCACTTAAATGTATGTAAACTACATCCGGATCCATCTTCTGATCAATCGTTGGTTAGGTAATCAAAAGACCTTTCTAAAGAGTCCAAAACATTGAAGATCTGACAACGCTCAGTCTCAAGTTATGACCGCTTAAAAGTGACATTTGTGTATTCTTTATTAAGAAACAAGCCTTACCTGACAATTTTCGTTCTGCCTTTTTTGTTTGTTGACGTTTTCGACTTTTTTGCTTCAGCTTCCTGTGATCAAAATTCGATTTTAACCTTTCCCATACAATCTGCAAATTTTCTGGAATCGGTTCCAGAGTGGCCAAAGTTGTAACTTTTTGGCGTATGAACCTTCCTTGGACTCACGAACTTACCATACGAACCCAACGCAACAAAGAGCACCTCGATCGGACGTTCCGTGTTGAATTGATTCGCGTTGGAACAAAACCGTCGAAATTTTGTATATATATATATATATATATATATAAGATAGATAGAATTTGTGTCCAAACCCATCATATCACCAAATGTTGGTAAAAAGTGAGGAAGGCAACAACCACATAGGTGGATTAAGTTAGTTTTTTGTTAATAAAAAGCTAAGAATTATCAGTATTTTGATCCCCATTTTAGGACACACATATTTTGTCAAAAAATGCTTTTAAATAAAACAATTTCACACGGTTCAATGTGAGTGAAACTAATAAATAACGTGAAAACTTTCATCAAACATTTTTGAAAATATTTATTTGACTTAGGTAGAAACCTGTAATTGTTCTAAAAATATAAGTATTCTAGATTAATTTGAAATTCATAATGACCCTTTCATGAACTGATCCTCAAACTAACTTTACATTTAGAAACCGGGATTCGAACTCATGACAGTTAGATAACGAATCTGATGACTACCATCTGATTCAGGTAGACACAATGTTGAAATTGGAGGATCGAGGCTATTCTAAATATTTTACAAGGCTTTTGTCGAACGACCCTTCCCTCCCCAATTATTAAAATTTGACTCAAAGACAAGGAGCAACAATATTTATAAAAAATCGAAAAATCAATGGAAAATCCAAAAGGAATGAAATCAATGGAAATCAATTAAAAATGAATTCCTCCTCGTTCAGAATCATTTGGGCATGTTCGGGTTTATTAAAAATAAATTTTATTTTTGTTAATTTTCGATGAATCAATGTTGTTTCGTAAAAAAAATTTCGTCGTTTTTTTTTTTGAAAATAATGACTGCAGTTTAACTTTACGGTTGCTGAAAACATTTTCTATCAGTGAAATTCTAGTTCTAAAAGATTTTTCATTAGTCACATTCGATTTAAAGACACAATTACCCCGTTACATAAGTAGATCAGTTTACATGTCACCACTTTGAAATATAAATACAAAACTATTATTTGTAATCATCGAAAATGTTCAAAAAATAAATAAAAAATAAACTTATAGATGTATTTTCCAGTCTTTTAAATTAAAATTATTAAGTAAATCTGGCCCGCAAGCTCAATTGGGCTTTAAATTTGGCCCGGCTTCCAAAAACTTTGAGCACCCCTGTTTTAAACTTTACTCGGTTCCTCATTTTCACGAAAAAAAAAAACAATTCTTGAAAACGTGAGTTGTGTTGATGAATTTAAAAACCACGAAGGAATATATTCACGTTTATAGTGCAAGTGCATCATTAGGGTGTAATATCAAAATCGTTTTTCCAGCACAGCATTTTTTCAGTTCCTTTTGGGGCCCTAAACAACTCCTCAAAGTTTGGGACCGATTGGCTTAGTCCTCACTTTGCGCAAAGCGTTTCAATTTCCCATATAAATTTGTATGAAGAAACCCATTTTTTTGGATTTTGATATTTATCAAATCCACGTTTCATGCTATATCAAAACCGGACTCATATTCGAATGCTCTGTAATGTGCTCTACAACTTGCCGAAGAGAGTATTGTGCTAACTTGCTCCTGAAAGAAGATATAGCATCCTCAAAACTCGTCTAAAACGTGATTTTTGAGCAAAAAACACGTTTTAGACGAGTTTTTCGGAATTTTGAGTACGTCATTAAATCGGGCGTCTAATTTTACATAGAAGTCCATTTGACACCAAATTTGTATCTCATCACCGTTTCAGGCTGCAAATTATTGAAAAACACCTCTTTTTTTACATGTTCAAAAATGGAAGGGGTCGTACCGCCCCTCCGTCACGAGATATCAAAAAACGGACCTCGGATTCGTGATCAGGGACAAAAGTTACCCATTAAGAGGGTGAAGTCATAGTCCAGCTCGAGGCAATTATTTTCATGTAAATTATACAGATGTTTTTTTTTATTTTTCAAATCGCTTTTTTTGCTGAAAAAAAGCGTTTTCACAAAATGTTTCCATCAAACTGTAAACGAGATTGAGATTGATTTTATTGTCGTTTTTCTCTTAAAAACTAAATCATAGATCTCATTTATTTCAAAGAAAACAGCATAATCCCCACGCGTTCAGAAATCCCATTCAAACTCGTAACCACGGCAAAAACACCGCGTCACGCGGGAAATTAAAACCGAAATTCGCGTTACACCAATTACGATTACATCCCACAGGGGAGGGTCGGGAAAATTGAGGAAAACCCCCACCGAAAACCGTTTCGCTTTTACTTTATTTCCCAGCCCCAAGCCTAAAGATAAAGGCCATTCGACGAGGTCGTCAAACTCGCTAAACCGCAAAAAACCAATTCGCGTTGTTACAATTATCGGGCGCAGCCTTGTCGACAGAAGGCCCAGCTAGGGCTTCCATCAGAAGGGTGCCGCACCGATAAGGGCCCTTATCAGCAGACACAACTGCCACCAGTGTCCCGACGATTGATTTATGGGCGGGCGGAAAAGTTGTGAGTGAGTGAGTGAAATTACTTACTTTTCGCCGATCGTTTGCGGCGTTGATTAGCGGGGTCCCCCTAAATTGAGTGCTTCTTCATGGATGTGTTTTTGGAGACGAGGTGTGGAGGCCAAAAATAACACCGTATTTCACTCGACACTTGTGCCGGAGGAATACTTCAAACGCGGATTGATGGTGACGACCCCTTCTAGACCGTGTCGTCCTCGTCGTCTTCCGAAACCACCGACAAATTGCACATTTTTCTTCTGTTTTTGGGTGGAGCAGCAGCGCCAAGTCCTGATTACAGATCCCGGCGGTCCTGATGATGACTTGGAACTTTGGAACGCTCACAACTCATTGCTTTTTACTGCCTGCCCGTCGCGCCAGGAGTGTCCTCGTTTCGGGCTGGCGACTGACACTCCTCTGTCGGGGCGGAAAATCCAGTCCAAATTTTCCACTTGTCCACAAACACACACGCACCCAACAAATCACGCCAAATGACAGCAATTGATAATACGCGAGCTTCTTCTTTCTAAAAAAAAATCAGCAGATTTCAGCAAAAATTACAGACCGTGCGCTCTTTCCTCTTTCCACCCGGAAAAAAAAAATCAAAAGGAAAATCAAGCACACCGACAGGCAGAGAGGGCGAGTTACGAGACGCGTCGCGACACAGAAGCTCCAGACTGCAGACTGCAGACTCGTGGGGCAGCTGACACGACCGATTGAACGGGGCTATTCGCCTGGTGAGTAGACTCGTCGGTCGGTCGGTCTGTCGGATTTTCCGACTGGAGTGAGTGAGCGGAGCTTTCCAGGCCGGAGGAACTCAAACCAGCTGTGTGAGCTGTGAAGGCATAACAGGAAAAAGGTAAAATGAGGCGAGAAAGTGAGCAGTGAGCGGGCTGGAAAATTGTGGGAACGGTTATGGTTGGAAAATTCTCACTTGGTTTGGCGCTGGTGTTCGGGTGAGTGCTTGATTTGTGTGTGGGTTAGGGAAATTGGAACTAATACAGCGGCGATTTCCGAATACGTTTGTAATCGTGATGTTTTGGAAATTCAACTCATTTCCTGTGATAAGCAAAAAGCTCTTTCACTTTTTTGGGAAAATTTTCCGGAAGATGGAGCTATTCAATACCACTCCAAATTCTCAAACAGAAATTTATTCCGTGGTGTCCTAAGGGACTATTTTTTTGTTTTTTTTTTTTTTTATTTTTGCTTGATGCCAATTTCCTCTCGAAAACAGCATGATTCGAAAACAAAGTTCTCCGATTGGGTTCAAAATGTTTCTGGAGTTTTTTTTAGACGAAATATTACCCGTATTTATATTGTTTGGCCAATAGGGTGACCTACGCCATGTCAGGTTGGTAAAAAATGGCAATTTTCGTCGATTTTCGCAAAAAAAAAACACTTTTTTCCAAAAATCATAGCTTCGCGCCATTTCAATCGTTTTTAGCTGTCTTGGACGCAAATGGAAGGATATTAAACAGGCTTTTAATGAAAAATTAACAGAAGTTTCAAATATCTAGCCTAACATTTGAAAAGGTCGTATGAAAACTTAAAATGCTGTTTTGAAGGTCTCGGGACCAAACAGCTTACTGTATGTCTGACATAATTTTTATCGGATTCCTAGGAAAATTTTACATAATATATAAAAAATGGTTAAGGGATGTTTTCAATATTAAGAGATACGATTTTTTGAAACACTGCGGTTTGACTAAAACTGATCAAAATGACCAACATGACCAAATGATCAAAATGATCAAAATGAACATAATGATCAAAATGATCAATATGAACAAAATGACCAAAATGACCAAAATGACCAAAATGACCAAAATGACCAAAATGACCAAAATGACCAAAATGACATACTTGACCAAAATGACATAAATGACCAAAATGACCAAAATGACAAATATGACCAAAATTACCAAAATGATCAAAACTACTAAGTGACCAAAAAAACCAAAAAGATCAAAATGACCAAAATGACCATATGACAAAAATGACCAAAATGACCAAAATGAACAAATTGACCAAAATGACCAAAAAGACCAAATGACATAAATGACATAAATTACATAAATGACATAAATGACCAAAATAACCAAAATGACAAATATGACCAAAATTACCAAAATGATCAAAACTCCTAAGTGACCAAAAAAACCAAAAAGATCAAAATGACCAAAATGACCAAAATGAACAAATTGACCAAAATAACCAAAATGAACAAAATGACCTAAATGACCAAAATGGCCAAAAAGATCAAAATGATATGAACGACCTAAATTACCAAAATGACCAAAATGACCAAAATGACTTAAATGAACAAAATGACCAAAATGACCAAAATGACCAAAATGACCAAAATGACCAAAATGACCAAAAAGACCAAATGACATAAATGACATAAATTACATAAATGACATAAATGACCAAAATAACCAAAATGACAAATATGACCAAAATTACCAAAATGATCAAAACTCCTAAGTGACCAAAAAAACCAAAAAGATCAAAATGACCAAAATGACCAAAATGACCAAAATGAACAAATTGACCAAAATAACCAAAATGAACAAAATGACCTAAATGACCAAAATGGCCAAAAAGATCAAAATGATATGAACGACCTAAATCACCAAAATGACCAAAATGACCAAAATGACCAAAATGACCAAAATGACCAAAATGACCAAAATGACCAAAATGACCAAAATGACCAAAATGACCAAAATGACCAAAATAACCAAAATGACCAAAATGACAAAAATGAACAAAATGACCAAAATGACAAAAATGAACAAATTGACCAAAATGACCAAAATGACCAAAATGACCAAAATGACCAAAATGACCAAAATGACCAAAATGACCAAAATGACCAAAATGACCAAAATGACCAAAATGACCAAAATGACCAAAATGACCAAAATGACATAAATGAGCGAAATGACCAAGATGACCAAAATGACCAAAATTACCAAAATGACCAAAATGACCAAAATGACTAATATGACTAAAATGACCAAAATAACCAAAATGACCAAAATGACCTAAATGACCAAAATGACCAAAATGACCAAAATGACTAAAATGACCAAAATGACCAAAATTACCAAAATGACCAAAATGACCAAAATGACCAAAATGACAAAAATAACCAAAATGACCAAAACGACCAAAATGACCAAAATGACATAAATGAGCGAAATGACCAAAATGACATAAATGAGCGAAATGACCAAAATGACCAAAATGACCAAAATGACCAAAATGACCAAAATGACCAAAACGACCAAAATGACCAAAATGACATAAATGAGCGAAATGACCAAGATGACCAAAATGACCAAAATGACCAAAATGACCAAAATGACCAAAATGACCAAAATGACCAAAATGACCAAAATGACCAAAATGACCAAAATGACCTAAATGACCTAAATGACCTAAATGACCAAAATGACCAAAATGACCAAAATGCCCAAAATACCCAAAATGACCAAAATGACCTAAATGACCAAAACGACCAAAATGACCAAAATGACATAAATGAGCGAAATGACCAAGATGACCAAAATGACCAAAATGACCAAAATGACCAAAATGACCAAAATGACCAAAATGACCAAAATGACCAAAATGACCAAAATGACCAAAATGACCAAAATGACCAAAATGACCAAAATGACCAAAATTACAAAAATGACCAAAATTACCAAAATGACCAAAATGACCAAAATGACAAAAATAACCAAAATGACCAAAACGACCAAAATGACCAAAATGACATAAATGAGCGAAATGACCAAGATGACCAAAATGACCAAAATGACCAAAATGACCAAAATGACCAAAATGACCAAAATGACCAAAATGACCAAAATGACCAAAATGACCAAAATGACCAAAATAACCAAAATGACCAAAATGACAAAAATGAACAAAATGACCAAAATGACAAAAATGAACAAATTGACCAAAATGACCAAAATGACCAAAATGACCAAAATGACCAAAATGACCAAAATGACCAAAATGACCAAAATGACCAAAATGACATAAATGAGCGAAATGACCAAGATGACCAAAATGACCAAAATGACCAAAATGACCAAAATGACCAAAATGACCAAAATGACCAAAATGACCAAAATAACCAAAATGACCAAAATGACAAAAATGAACAAAATGACCAAAATGACAAAAATGAACAAAATGACCAAAATGACCAAAATGACCAAAATGACCAAAATGACCAAAATGACCAAAATGACCAAAATGACCAAAATTACAAAAATGACCAAAATTACCAAAATGACCAAAATGACCAAAATGACAAAAATAACCAAAATGACCAAAATGACCAAAATGACCAAAATGACAAAAATGAACAAAATGACCAAAATGACAAAAATGACAAAAATGAAAAAAATGACCAAAATGACCAAAATGACCAAAATGACCAAAATGACCAAAATGACCAAAATGACAAAAATGAACAAAATGACCAAAATGACAAAAATGAACAAATTGACCAAAATGACCAAAATGACCAAAATGACCAAAATGACCAAAATGACCAAAATGACCAAAATGACCAAAATGACCAAAATAACCAAAATGACCAAAATGACCAAAATGACCAAAATGACCAAAATGACCAAAATGACCAAAATGACCAAAATGACCAAAATGACCAAAATGACCAAAATGACCAAAATGACCAAAATAACCAAAATGACCAAAATGACAAAAATGACCAAAATGACCAAAATGACAAAAATGACCAAAATGACCAAAATGACCAAAATGACCAAAATGACCAAAATGACCAAAATGACCAAAATGACCAAAATTACAAAAATGACCAAAATTACCAAAATGACCAAAATGACCAAAATGACAAAAATAACCAAAATGACCAAAACGACCAAAATGACCAAAATGACATAAATGAGCGAAATGACCAAGATGACCAAAATGACCAAAATGACCAAAATGACCAAAATGACCAAAATGACCAAAATGACCAAAATGACCAAAATGACCAAAATGACCAAAATGACCAAAATAACCAAAATGACCAAAATGACAAAAATGAACAAAATGACCAAAATGACAAAAATGAACAAATTGACCAAAATGACCAAAATGACCAAAATGACCAAAATGACCAAAATGACCAAAATGACCAAAATGACCAAAATGACCAAAATGACATAAATGAGCGAAATGACCAAGATGACCAAAATGACCAAAATGACCAAAATGACCAAAATGACCAAAATGACCAAAATGACCAAAATGACCAAAATGACCAAAATGACCAAAATGACCAAAATGACATAAATGAGCGAAATGACCAAGATGACCAAAATGACCAAAATGACCAAAATGACCAAAATGACCAAAATGACCAAAATGACCAAAATGACCAAAATGACCAAAATGACCAAAATGACCAAAATGACCAAAATGACCAAAATGACCTAAATGACCTAAATGACCTAAATGACCAAAATGACCAAAATGACCAAAATGACCAAAATGACCAAAATGACCAAAATGACCAAAATGACATAAATGAGCGAAATGACCAAGATGACCAAAATGACCAAAATGACCAAAATGACCAAAATGACCAAAATGACCAAAATGACCAAAATGACCAAAATGACCAAAATGACCAAAATGACCAAAATGACCAAAATGACCAAAATGACCTAAATGACCTAAATGACCTAAATGACCAAAATGACCAAAATGACCAAAATGCCCAAAATACCCAAAATGACCAAAATGACCTAAATGACCAAAACGACCAAAATGACCAAAATGACATAAATGAGCGAAATGACCAAGATGACCAAAATGACCAAAATGACCAAAATGACCAAAATGACCAAAATGACCAAAATGACCAAAATGACCAAAATGACCAAAATGACCAAAATGACCAAAATGACCAAAATGACCAAAATGACCAAAATTACAAAAATGACCAAAATTACCAAAATGACCAAAATGACCAAAATGACAAAAATAACCAAAATGACCAAAACGACCAAAATGACCAAAATGACATAAATGAGCGAAATGACCAAGATGACCAAAATGACCAAAATGACCAAAATGACCAAAATGACCAAAATGACCAAAATGACCAAAATGACCAAAATGACCAAAATGACCAAAATGACCAAAATGACCAAAATGACCAAAATGACCAAAATGACCAAAATGACCAAAATGACCAAAATGACCAAAATGACCAAAATGACCAAAATGACCAAAATGACCAAAATGACCAAAATGACAAAATGACAAAATGACAAAATGACCAAAATGACCTAAATCATCAAAATTACCAAAATGACCTAAGTCTCAAAATGACATAATGATCAAAATGACTAAAATTTAGTTTATTTGACGTTCGCGTTTTTCCAACATGAAAACTAAAACATACATGTTCTGAAAATTTGATTGTTTCAGCACTCTATTGAGTGCTGTAATGAACCTTTAAGCACCATTTTTGATGATGTAGGGCATATCGTAATTAAAGAATGACTAGAAAATTAACCTTTCAGAAGTCGCGTTTTACGGCCTCGCTTACAAATGGTGAAAAAAAATTTTTGCGTCTGCCGAAATGTTAAGAAGTTATTTTCAAAATTATCGTTTATTGAATAAAACAAACGAACTCGATTTTTATGGTGGAAAATTTCGAATAAAATAATTGGGACGGATTCTCATATTTTATAACTTTATTCGTATCATACTAAAATCTCATACTTGTTACAAATAGATGCGAATTACAAACAAAGAAGAAACATTGTTTTTGATTTATTTTTTCGTGATTTTGGATAAACTAACTAGAAGAAGAATTAGCAGAAAAACACTGATTAGCACATTATCAATATATGAATATATATTACTTCCAATATAACTACAAACAACTCGCGCTCTCTCGCTCTCGCTCGCTCATCCTAGGGATGTTTTGGTATTGTTTGAAAACCACGTGTACACCGAAAAATTTGTCGGTTGTTCCTCACTGCGTGTCACTTTACACCACTCGTTGCTTTAGCTATGCTTCACTCGTGTGTTTATTTTTGCTTTGTTTCAGATCGATGATGGTTTTTTTAAATGCCTCCAAATTTATAGTTAGCAACTGCTGTTGTGGTGCATCTAGTGCCAGGCAAACACCACGTGGGCCATTATCAGATATCCGGTCGTCACGATCACACTCACCAACATGATGGGGAATCCCAGTCTAAAAATAAAATGTTGTTGGTTATGATTTTGAGGTTATGTTTGTTGGTTTTTATGGAACTCACTTAAAATAGTCCATGAAACTGAACCGATAGCCGTGCTGTTCTGCTATTCCAGCGCAGATGACGTTAGCGGAGGCTCCAACCAGCGTGCCGTTACCTGCAAGAGTGATAGTGAGTGCATGAACCCCGGCAAGCCCAAATCGGAACCCACCTCCAAGACAGGGGCCAAAGGCCAGCGCCCAAACCAGTGGCTGCAGGGGAAGACCAAGCGACGATTTCTCCGACAGCGCCACCACGATCTTGACCATCATGGCCGTTACGGGGATGCTGTCGACGAAGGCCGACGTAAGGGCCGAGATCCAGAGGATAAGGATGATGGCCATCGCGAGGCGGAAGTCTTCCGATACGCCCAGGATCATCGTCTCGGTCACGTGGCCGATCCAGTCGATGAAACCCATCCGCTCGACCGCTTCCATGAGGGTGAACATGGCGGCGAAGAAGAGCAGCGTTGGCCACTCAACGCGCGAGAGGACCGCGTCCATGTCGTTTCTGTTGAAAGATTAGGTTTGAGTTATTGTTTACGAACCCTTAGATATTGAAAAAAAATACTTGTCCGCGATGATCAGCAGTAGAATCACTCCGAGCAGTGCGGCCCATCCCGAGGACAGCCGACGCACTTCCGGTATCGACTCCAGGAAGAACAGCGCAATGATGAAGGCGCACGCCACTCCGGACTTGATCAGCAGTCCCTTGTTCTTAATGGGATGCTCCTTTTGCAGCTCCTCCAGCGTCGATCGGTACAGATCTTCCGGCACGAACGCCTTGGTCATCTTCTTCTTCAGCTCGTGGCGCAGCAGCCGCACCTTCTTCATGAGCGTCTCGCGCACAATGTTGGCATCCTTGGAGTACGGTGGGATCTTGCCGGCGGCCCGCTCCCAAACCTTGATGTTTCGTCGCAGCTCCTTCACGTCCTTTGGTTCGTGCATCCTGAGGTTGTTGATGTTTTTGTACTTGAGCCGGAGGTGGATGTTGGTCGTGATGACCACGATGATCACGCCGACCATCATGTGGGCGCAGAACGTCAAGAAGGTAACACCCTGGGAAAGGGGAGGAATGTTAGTATAGAAGATGACGTCATTTTGACGCGATCTTACGTGTTTCAAAATGTACTGATTTGACGTAATGATGATGTTTGGTGGATCTCCGACCGGGGTCATCGTTCCACCGATGTTGGCGTGGACGGTGATTGCCATCAACACTGGCACCGGATTCATGTCCATCACTTCACATAACCTGCAAACGGTATCGAATTGAGCTTATGATATCAAAATGATCAAATGAAAATTACCTTATAGTTATGGGAGCCATCAATAGTACGGTTGTGACGTTGTCCAGGAAGGATGAGATCAACGTAGTACAAATACACAAACAGTGAATGAGATTCCAAATCTTGCCGTTGGTGATCTACAATAAAAAGAAATCTCAAGATCGATCCAAAAATCTCCCCAAGAAACCCATCAAACCTTGTAGATGTACACCGCCAGGTAGTCAAAAATGCCCGTCTCGGCCATGATCGCCACCAGAATCATCATCGAAAACAGCAACAGGATCGTCTCGACGTCGATCCAACCCACGACATCCTCCATCGTAGGTCGATCGTTCAGCGCGGCCAGAATGGAGATTGCCAGCGTCGAAGCGATCACGGCCGCAAACGTTCGATGCACAATCTCCCAAATGATCAGCGCGTACAAGAAAATCAGCACAAAAGCCGCGTAGATCACCCCAATGTCCCGATTTACCGGCGACTGATCGTACTCGACCGCGATCGGAACGCTAGCCCGGACGTTGCTCTTGACCATCAACCGCACCGCACTGCTCTGCTGATGAATCCGCTCAAAGTTACTGTCGCTGATGTCGAACATGTGCTGCTTCTTGATAATCGGCGCACTATCAAACAGGTACGGATGGACAATCGGGATGTGCCACGGGTCGCTGATGTTCGCCACCGAACCCTCCGCGTACGACTCGTTCGCATTTCCGTCCAGCGTGGAAGTCAACGATTGCAAGTAAAACGTCAGATAGTTCTCCGTAATGTTGGTAAACGGCGTACTAAGGAACGTCCCCTCAAACGTAAACTTCACCCGCGTACTGTCCGGCAGATCCTTCAAAATGTACGGCCTGATCTTGCCCACCGGAACCGACAGGTGCTTCGCGAGCACGACCTTCTCGTCCTTTACCACCAGGAATGAAATGATCAACAGCCACGTAATGAACAGACAGATGATCTTCGAGTACTTCCGGAACGGGTGATCCTCATCCAAATGGTTCTGGCCGGTATCGTTGAGTTCGTCGTGCTTCGGCGGGGTAATGTTTCCGATGTAGTGACCCGCCAGGTGGTGCACGTGCGGCTTCGGGATGTCCTTCTTTTCCCGGATGTGGTCGATCTCCTTGCTCTGGCCGTGCTCGTTGGACACGTTGATGGTGATGAACTCGTTGCCGTTGTCCTCGTCCTCTTCTTCCTCCTCCTCCTCGACGTCGTCCTCCATGGGCTGGATCTCCGGGAAGGAGTCCTCGTGGTCATCGCCTGTTAAAAAACATAAAAATAATATCAGATTCAATATTTTGAAATTTTAAAAAGGACTATAGAGGGTAACTCATGATGTGTTACAAAATCTTGAGTTTGGTGATTATTGTGACTTTTTCAATGTTTTGAACAAAATACAGTACTTGTTCGGTAACTGGGCTGAGAACGTAGCCCAGCACCGAATGCTGCTCGCTAACTGGGCTGAACGAAAAATAACGAGGGGACTACCGATGCATTTTATTTTCATGATGAAATATAAAAAAATGTTGATTAAATTTATTTACATTGCATAATTTTCATATTTCTTTAATTGTTACTTGAAATTACATAAAAATTTGAAAAAAGTTTTTTTTATTTACTTAACATAATTTTTGCATCCATTAACCCCTCGGTCATTTCGGTTTGTTTTGGTTTTTGGCGTTTGACTACATTTTAACTGGGCTACTGCCCAGTTATCGAGCGCCCAGTTAAAAGCAGCCCAGTTTAACAACGCCCAGTTACCGAACAACTTCTGTAATAATATTTTTCTGAGGTCATACTTCTAATGAATATCCTATACTTTTTATGTAAAAAAGTATGTAGTAATTTTGGTTGTCTCTTACTTTGTTGCGACTGAAACCTTATGTTTCATATAAGAAATGTAAAAAAAAACTCTAAAAATAAAAAAGGTGCAAAAAAATTAAGAAACCAGCTGATAAACTAAAGATATAATCGGAGATCATGAATAAGCCTAAAACTACCAATGTCAAACAAGAAATAGACAAGATAAATGCGTATAAAATACTTTAAAAAGAATAAGCAAAGACATTAAACCAAAGAAGTAGAGTGTTTTTCGTAGCAACTTTACTTCCTGGACAAAGGAAAAAAATAAAAATGATCCAAAAATAATAATTTGAGCAGTAGAGGGTATATCAACAAAACTTGTGACATTTTCATGTGAAAAGTAATGGTGCCTAGGATTCATTAAATGGAAATTATTCATATTTCAATTTAGGTTGTTAAATTTTTCCCTTAAATAAAATAAAGATTCTGATAAATATAAGCATGACTCCTCCTAGTTCCGTAGACAACACAACTTATGGAAGACAAATGAAATCAAAATGACCTTAGCCTTAAAGCTTTTAAAGAAAAATGAAATCAAACATATTGAAATGTTTGAATTTCATAAGCTCATCAGTCCCAATTTTTTACTTTTCTTTGTGAAATTTAACACCACATCTCCAAAGCTCTTAAAGAAATTGTAAAGCAACTATTGACTTTTTCGTGACCTTCAGATTTAAGGTAATTCATAAAATTCAAAGTTCAAATAGAATTACCAATTTTGAATTTTCTTAAATATTTTTAAAAACACATTTTCAGTAAAATAAATCTTAAATGCTCTTTTTTTTATAATATTGAATTTTGAATATCGATCGACTTTAAATATCTCTCGCGCTACAAAACGAAGCAAATGTATCATAATACTAAAAAAATATCAAAAAGAAGCTTACTATTCTTTGACATGTGATTCTAAAATGATAGCGTGGTTGTTTTTTTTTCTTTAAATACTTATTTTCTATAATTAAAAATATTGTTTTGTTTACATTTATCGCTTCTTTTTTAAATTAAAGGAATAAATAAAAAAACATGGATTTTTAGAAGTTTCCGGAATATCTGAATTCAGTTTAATAAAAACGAGAAGCACACAAAAAATAAAAATAAATTTGTTGATAGGATTTTTGTTGCTGAGAACCATAATAATTTAAAATAAATATATAACGAAAGATCATTTTTTACATTGCAAATCAAACCAATAGTTTACGAAATATCTATTTTAAAGTTTAAAATTAAAATTTAAGAAGCTGTTTTCCAGTATTAAACACCGACTTAGATGTATCTAAAAAAACACCTGCAAATGTTAATCACATAGCACTTTACCCAAAATTATGTAAAGTCACTTTAGATTGCAAACGTAATTTTGAAATAAAATGTGTTTTTTCTGACAACATTGTAAACAACTGTTCTCATGAAATTATGTCTACATTTTTTCCCACCAAACGCCAATAATGCTTTTTTTAGTCCCCAATAGATTAAAAAAAAATCTAAAATTAGAAAAACATGGATTTTGGGATTTATCTTTAAGTGACAAATAAAAACATATTAATCAGGAACTGGTCATATCCTATAACGTTGCCGAAGACACCAAATTTATCAGAAAATCCCTTCAAAATATACAGATTTTTGAATATTGACATGCCTATTTTGTATGATTAACCCGCATAATTGTATTGAGACTTGCATGAATAAAAAACTAAAAAAAATAAAAACTAAATCAGTCTTTAAACATTGGGAATGGACAAAGATTCATTCAAATAAAATATTCAAAGAAAAGTCTTTTTGCGTAAGTATTACTCAAGTGTCAAATTCGATGTCCCCATTTGACACCTAACATGACTTAACGCGCTTCTCGCTCAGCTTTGCAAGTCCCCCTAATTCGATTATCCCGTAATAATCTTGACCCGTTTCCTCAGCACAACACGCGAAAAGCCATTGTGTCAACAGAATCAATCAATGTGGCTGCCATCGAAAGGCCGGGCCAGCACGTGCCAAGAACAACACAACAAGCTCAACTAACTGAATCATAAATGAGATTTAAAAGGCTACTCGGAGATTTTGTTGACAGAGTTGTCAAAGAAGACGCTCGATTACCTTTTCGAGCGGGTTTGAATTCAAAGAAATTTTCGGTGCTCTCTTTGTTAGGATGCTCGTGAATTTGGGGACTCTTCAGAGAGTAAATGTTTGCCCGGAACAGGTCAGATGGCGTTTTTTTTTATCCATCCAACAAGTACAAAAAGCCACGAATGGACACAAACGGATGTCATGAGAACCCAAAATTGACACACAATGGCCTCGGTCTGCTTGGAAGTTCAAATTATACTCACGCGTGGTTTGCCAAAAAATGTGCTCTATTATCACTCTAAATTGCGTAGTAAAGCAAAAAAGCAATCAGATGTCGCATATAAATCATCGTTGATTTAGCACAAAAGTTACATTGAGATTATTTCTACAGCAAACAGATTTCATCTCCCCTGACGGAGTACTCTCTTTGAGTTCAGGTGCACTCAAACTTAATCAGATTTATTTTGAATGCAATTCAATTTTCCTCACTTGACACACGTGTTGCTTCGGTCAAAGGGAGACGAAAATTGAATTTGGAAAACTCAATCAGCTTACTTAGAAAAAATAGCAAATTCTTCAAAGTTCACTAGCCTTGCTTGGCAAGTAGTCTCCACATTCATACCATCACCCACAACACTTGCACTTTCAATTTCCAACCCACTTGCATCATCATCTGCTGGAGTGTTTGACCCAGATCTCCATTCTCGTATTGTGCTTCTAATTTCCGCACAGCCACTTCCGCTCAATTGCACATCCTCCTTGTGATTGCGATAAATTGTGTATGTTTCGTTGCAGACGATGAGATGAATTGCGTTTTGGTGCGATTTACTAAGGTAGAGAGATGGTTCGGATGTGGCGCCTAAGAACGACTTATATAAAGTGTGTTTTGCAATTAAGTTGATTGAATCAATCGCAATGATATAACTGCTCATCATACAAATATTAAAATTTAGCAATGATTTCAACAGCTTTAGACATTGTTGTGACAGACGAAGAATAATCACATATTTTGGAACTAGTAGCTTCATAATTTGAAAAATCAAATATTTTCATGAAAAATTATATTGAAATGACTTTCGTTTAGAAACGGAGATCCTTGACTTTTTTTTACTAAAAAGTTTTCAAATTAAAACTAAGGTTATTACAATGAATGGAATTTCAGAATAGTTTTTTTTAATTTACCCAATTGTTTCCCACTGTTAATTGCAAGTTATACATTGATTTTACGGTTCCACCTATAAATTTCATAACTTTCTTCTAATTAATTTGTAGTTTTTCGATCCCCGACTAAATCGTTAAAAATCAAATTTGAAGTCAGATCTTTGAACACATTGTTTCAGTTATGCTACTGTCCAAAACTTGCAAAATAGAAATGATTTTTGAACAAAATCTTTTATTTAAAGTTTTTTGACTTTGGTCGATCCGCGGTCAAAAAATTCAAATTATGATAAGAGATCAAAAGTGCCCTATATATATAAAAATATTGTTTGAATGAAATTGGTGACCTGCGCCCTACAAGCTTGTTAGTTTGAAATCAAGAAAATGCATTCGAAGTTTTACGATAAAGAATAAAGTCCATTGATTTTTGGGGCAGTTTTTGAAAGGAGAGGGGACTAATACTAGATTTATAATTTGCATTAGTCTTGGATTAATTTAAGATATTTTCCATAGTTCTGTAAAAAATAATCGAATTAATTGTTTAAAATTACAAAAGCAGTTGCAGCATTTTCTGTTCTTTTGATTAGAAATATTGAAAAATAAATGAAATCAAGAAAACAGAAAATTTCACAAAAGTTTTATTTTAAGCATTGAAAACGGACCTATAGATTCTGAGATTGAAAAGTCAGTTAAAAATTGGGTGACACTTAAAAAAATCATTTTCAGCGATTCGCATGCCTTGTGAGGCTTTGTATTAAAAACTTATTTGCACGATTTTCAAATATCCAGAGAGAAAATTGCAGGAAAAATATAATTTATTTTCAAGAAATATTTCAAAAATGCATAAATAACGAAAAGATTTTTTTCATCAAAATATTGGTTACGTACTTTTCGATTACAAATTCGATTTATCTTTTAAAAAAACATTACTCATTGTTTTGCCCAGATTTTCGATATGATCCACGATTTTTTCAAAAACTCATATCTCCTATACCAGATTTTGTCCCACTACGCACTATGGCTTCAAAAGATGTTTTTTGTTAGTCTCGTAAAACATTTCAAATTTTTTTGTACAAATAAAAAAAATGGGAATGGGAAGTTTAAAATGCAAAATAAACAAAATCGGATATTTTTTCCATATAAATATTTTTTTAAAGTCCTAGAAGACACCAAATTGATCAGAGAATCTCTTCTCAAGATACAGAATTTCCGACATTCAAAACTCCAGCTTCGCATAATTGTACGGATACTTGCATAAAAAAATAATGATGGCTTTTTTGAAGTAGAAAATTCACAAGCAAAATTTCAGCAAAAGACGAAAATATAAAATAAAAAGTCTTCAACATACTTTCGAAATTATAGGAGAAAACTTAGTATTTTTATTGTTACATATTAAAAACTTAAACTGTACATTATTAATCTAAACTGTACATTATTGAAAACTATATTTTACGGATTATACTCAAACTGCGAGTTTCTTGAAAATAAATACTTCAAAGTTGTTCCAAGAGAGAATACGGGTAATTTTAAAGTATAAAAATTCGATTATCATGTTTGAAATACCTAAGGATTCTTTATTTGATTTGATTTGACAACATACTCTACGTTACACAAACTAAAAGAAATTAGATATACTTTGAAATTTGGTTTCTATATTGGTCAAAAGGTGTCATCTACAACATCATGCTATACATAAATTTAAATAAAATTTTGAAACGTACTCAAAAAAAAAACTAAAATTTCGATCACAAGTTAATTTACTTATTGCAGTAATAATCGATTGTGGTAAAATGTACCCCATCTTCTCTTTTTTCCATTTTTTGCATTAAAAATTGATCGACATGTTATTTAAAGGTTATGCTATTACAAATCGTCTGCTGTGCGCTATCTTGTGACATAGACCATTTTGGTCGAAAATGAGTTAATGATGACTTTTTGCTATACTTAACAAACACTACAAGATGCTTTAACCCGATTTTGGAAACTCGCTTCCGTTTCCCGGATATCGCAATACACACTTGTGACATGGACCAATTTATCATCAAAATGATCGTGCACACTTGTGACACGTCATACATGGTGTTGAAAAATGTGGAAATTTTTTCTTGTTTTTCACAAATTTATGTTGATACACATTTTCTAAACTATTGATTTATGTCTATTTTAGTTTGTACAATTTTACTTTCGAAACACACTTGTGACACGTGCTTTTCAGATTTTAGATTACATAATTTACTGTATCTTTTGACTGGTGTAACCAAATTAGTTGAAACTTGGAGCGTTTGTTAAGCGATAGTATACGAACCGATTGCTTCAAAAAGTTTGGCTCTACCATTCATAGTTTTATAAATATTTATCATCGAACTTTAAAAATCGATTTTCTCGAAAAGTACTAAATGGTCGTTGTCACAAGATAGCACACAGCTGACGAAATACCAAGTTGAATTCCAAGTTTATTTTTCCCTAGCCAAAATTTCAAAAATGATTTTAAAAAGATTTTATTTTCAAACAGAATCAGTTAAATTATTTAACGTGAAGACTTCCATCATTGTCATGATTTTTCGTTCAAAGATATAATTTTTGCGTCGCTTTCAATATTTTAACAAAATTCTTTCAACAAGTTGTTTAGAATAGTGCCCTACACATGCTGATTCCTTTTGGTAACGATTATCCCATTCCTTGTAAAGTTATGGAAATCGTCATTAATCAATGATTGCCAACTAAGACGTCAATGACTGTGCCACAAAATTATATAAATTTTGAAGCACATTTGATTTAGATCAAAAATTCTTTCAGTGGCTTCAAGAAGGCAACAACCGGCACATGCTGAGTCCTTTTGGTGCTGAAATTCGTTAAATTGAATTTAATACAGAATATTTTATAGTGATGATAAATTCTCTTCGAAAATGATCAACGGCTTCACCTTAAAGCTGAAACAATCTAAATGTCTAAAAACAAAATTGGGTTTCAAGTTTTTATTCCACCTGAACCAAAAAAATGTCAAAATTTAAAAAAAGGATCTTCAACTAATATCTTCAATATCTCTGTGGTGAGCAGTTCTCTAGGATTTCGGTCATTCGATTTTTTTTGTATTTTTTAATCCGACTGAAACTTTTTTGGTGCCTTCGGTATGCCCAAAGAAGCCATTTTGCATCATTAGTTTGTCCATATAATTTTCCATACAAATTCGGCAGCTGTCCATACAAAAATGATGTATGAAAATTCAAAAATCTGTATCTTTTGAAGGAATTTTTTGATCGATTTGGTGTCTTCGGCAAAGTTGTAGGTATGGATACGGACTACACTGGAAAAAAATAATACACGGTAAAAAAAATTTGGTGATTTTTTTATTTAACTTTTTATCACTAAAACTTGATTTACAAAAAAACACTATTTTTAATTTTTTTTATTTTTTGATATGTTTTAGAAGGCATAAAATGCCAACTTTTCAGAAATTTCCAGGTTGTGCAAAAAATCACTGACCGAGTTATGAATTTTTTAATCAATACTGATTTTTTCAAAAAATCGAAATTTTGGTCGTAAAAATTTTTCAACTTCATTTTTCGATGTAAAATCAAATTTGCAATCAAAAAGTACTTTACTGAAATTTTGATAAAGTGCACCGTTTTCAAGTTATAGCCATATTTAAGTGACTTTTTTGAAAATAGTCGCAGTTTTTCATTTTTTTAAATTAGTGCACATGTTTGCCCAGTTTTGAAAAAAATATTTTTGAAAAGCTGAGAAAATTCTCTATATTTTGCTTATTCGGACTTTGTTGATACGACCTTTAGTTGCTGAGATATTGCAATGCAAAGGTTTAAAAACAGGAAAATTGATGTTTTCTAAGTTTCACCCAAACAACCCACCATTTTCTATCGTCAATATCTCAGCAACTAATGGTCCGATTTTCAATGTTAATATATGAAACATTTGTGAAATTTTCCGATCTCTTCGAAAAAAATATTTTTGGAATTTTCAAATCAAGACTAACATTTCACAAAGGCCAAACATTCAATATTACGCCCTTTTAAAATGTTTGTCTTGATTTGAAAATTCCAAAAATATTTTTTTCGAAAAGATCGGAAAATTTCACAATTGTTTCAAATATTAACATTGAAAATCGGACCATTAGTTGCTGAGATATTGACGATAGAAAATGGTGGGTTGTTTGGGTGAAACTTAGAAAACATCAATTTTCCTGTTTTTAAACCTTTGCATTGCAATATCTCAGCAACTAAAGGTCGTATCAACATAGTCCGAATAAGCAAAATATAGAGAATTTTCTCAGCTTTTCAAAAATATTTTTTTCAAAACTGGGCAAACATGTGCACTAATTTAAAAAAATGAAAAACTGCGACTATTTTCAAAAAAGTCACTTAAATATGGCTATAACTTGAAAACGGTGCACTTTATCAAAATTTTAGTAAAGTACTTTTTGATTGCAAATTTGATTTTACATCGAAAAATGAAGTTGAAAAATTTTTACGACCAAAATTTCGATTTTTTGAAAAAATCAGTATTGATTAAAAAATTCATAACTCGGTCAGTGATTTTTTGCACAACCTGGAAATTTCTGAAAAGTTGGCATTTTATGTCTTCTAAAACATATCAAAAAATAAAAAAAATTAAAAATAGTGTTTTTTTGTAAATCAAGTTTTAGTGATAAAAAGTTAAATAAAAAAATCACCAAATTTTTTTTTACCGTGTATTATTTTTTCCAGTGTAGTCCGTATCCATACCTACAACTTTGCCGAAGACACCAAATCGATCAAAAAATTCCTTCAAAAGATACAGATTTTTGAATTTTCATACATCATTTTTGTATGGACAGCTGCCGAATTTGTATGGAAAATTATATGGACAAACTAATGATGCAAAATGGCTTCTTTGGGCATACCGAAGGCACCAAAAAAGTTTCAGCCGGATTAAAAAATACAAAAATTAAAATTGAAGAAAAAAGACCGATTTCGTAGAGAATTGCTCTGGTGTTAAATTGATGTTTTCAATTTATTCTGCTATGGGACCATCCGTAAACCACGTGGACACTTTAGGGGGGGGGGGGGGGGGGGTATGGCGATTGTCCACGCTCCATACAAAAAAGATTTTTTTTTGTATGGACAATTGTCCACGAAGGGGGGGGGACGAGATTCCCAAAAAAGTGTCCACGTGGTTTATGGATGGTCCCTATGCTTTGTTGATTAAATAAAAAATTACATCAATACCAAACAAAATTTGATTAAATCTCCTAGTATCTATTCTAAGCAGCTCGTAACGCATCACTTAAGAAGATGAACCTCCAAGCAGACAGCATGGTGAGATGACACACGATAACAATATTTTAAAATGCACATATTGCGCATAGAGCTCCATCGCATTGCATAAAAATGCATCGGCTAGTGGCACCCCCCTTGAGCACACTCGACCTACATTGCATTGGATAAATTTAATTTCTTCAGCTTCTCACCCGTTACTTTGACAGGGTAAGGGGATCGATTTTGGTTCTGTTTTAGATATTTCTAATAAACATTTTAATTGCAATAAAAGACTTATGACGACAAATTTAAAATTGAAACATTTGATTTAATTTTAAATCAAATCAAGGTTTAATATGAAAATTTCCTGAAAAAATGTGACAAAAATAGTCTCATTTACCCTAACCTATGTAATGCAACTCATTTCATCGGAGCAAGGATATCAAGTCTCACACTTTATTGACGATTCCAACTCCAACGTCGGTCGTGCTGATGATAATCTTCTGCGTCTTCAGCGAATGGCTGAAGAACGCTATAGGACGAGTATTAAAATATAGAACCGGTAAGATGACACCATTTCCAATTAGCGAATGTAACGTGCATGACTAACGAAGAGACACTTCAAGGGTTATGCAGAAATGAGAGCTAAAATGACTAACTTATTCTCTAACAACTCACCATGTAACCGAGCGTGCTCGAGCTCGACCTGCTGGAACGACACCATGCTGGGGTCCTGCCGGATCTTGGGCGGAAGCGCTCGCCATAGCTCCAGCGACGCCTCCGTGACCTCGCTGATGGGAACGACGGAAACGGTGCGTTTACGTTTGCCCTTCTTCTTGGGCTTCAACCCCGTGCCCAACGTTCCGTGGGGCGTACTTGGTTCACCGCTGGAGCAGGTCGAAATCTCGCCGGCCGAGGGCGATGCCGGCGAGAGGACTATCGTGGGCGAGGACGCCGATGCCGGAGCGGGTTCCGGGTCTGCGGCACCGGTTCCGTTACGGCGTCGCCGGAATATGTTCAACTTGTCCAGGACGTCCATGGCAAGTTGGGGGTTTTTGACACTTTTTTGTTGCTTTTAATTAGTTTCCACTCGCCATAAAGTCAACTTATTCACACATTTCGGTCCGGATTTTAATTACATTTGCTCTCACTTCTTCCCGATTCGGTTGATGCTTACTCTGCAAATGACGAGAACGGTTGCCCTTTTCCAGCTAGCTCCAGTTTATTACTGGTACAGCGAGAGTCCCTTCGTCCGGGTAGAACCCGATGGAAATCGTACCACCCACGTCAATGTTAAGGAAACCTTTTTTAAGGGGTGTTCTTTTTTTGAATATTTGAAATGTTGAACTAGTTACCAGTCATATTATTTGAATTCTACTTTTAATTTGTTTAAACTCTTTTCAAATATTAATCAACAAACAAAGATTGAGCAAGGAAAACTTTTACAAACAGAAGCGAACCTTCAACTCGATCGCCAGCCATCGATTCCGAATGCTCGATAACGTCGCTCAACACTCCACCCCCTTAATGACATGAATTTTAAGTAATAACACTATTAACCCCTTTTGCACACCCCCAGCCCCCGAACCCCACATTCAACAGTTTGCCCACCTGATGCGCAGCACACACCTTCAACACATGATGAACTTTTCCAGGCAGTGAAATAAATACCTTTTGCAATCGACCCCCCATCATCGTATTCCCATCCATCGACGACGTTGACGTCGTCGTCGTCATGATCCATTGTAGACGACGACGCCATGGTCATAAAAATAGTGCCTCCTTATTTACTTCCTTTCCCATCGTTTTTGATGGATTTGTGTGTGCAGTATGTATCTGGACAAGCCATTAAAATTGACGTAAGGGTAATAAATAGGCTTTCGAACGTGAATCTACTTTGATGAGGCAAAAACTTCTTGGGAGAAAATCTCCAATAAACTCTCTCTTATAATTTGCTATCATCTTGAAGCTATAGCACGTGCTACTAAATTATAGGTTAAGTACCAAGGATAATTGAAAATAAATTCCCGCGTTCGGGGTGGAGCGCCAGCACCGGAACAATCGGATTTCGTTGAGGATTATAGTCAGGAAAGAGATTTGTGAATGGTTGTGCGTTGAATGAGAAATATATTGAATCTTTAAGAAAAAATACTCAAATTACTAACGTCAGTAAATTTTATCATTTTAAAAAACTTTGATTTTCGGGAAATTTTGAAAAAAAATACTGTGAAATCTGTCGTGAAATATCGAATAAAAAAAATCATCAAACAGAAATCAAAACAAATAAAACTAGTGGTGGAAGATCCAGAGTGTACAAGTTTAGAAACAATTTTATCCAAAAAACCAACAAATGATTGCTGCCAACAAATGATTGCTGCTTTCAACAGTTCTCCACTGAAACCGAACTGGATTTTTATTGTGTTTTTAAATTTAGCTTGAACTTTTTAGAAGTGGAGTTTTTTCCCTATGACCAAAGAAGGTAATTTGCATCGTCCATACAAAATTAAAAACAGTTTTGACAGCTGTCCATACAAAATCGTTTTGTATATAAAGTCCGGACTCGATTGTCCGAAGGCCTCGGAAAAATTTCACTTCTGATAATCGAAACAGGAAAAAAAAACATTTCTTTCGTTGTTTTCATTTGATTGTTTAATATGACCCATAAACTACTCAACAATGATTTAGAATTTTTCAATTCAAGATGGCGGCCAAAATGGCGTTGATGAAAAAAATGATTTTTGTTTTTAATTTTAAAGGCGATCAAAAATTCAAAAGGAGACTAAATAAGTTGTAGGTTATTATGAGGACACTTAAAAAATAGATACACTCAGAAATTATTAACTATTTTTATCCAATTACTTTGCAAATATTTATAAAAGTTAAAAAGGGAGGGCTACAAAACCCCCCTCAAAATTGTTCCGGAAAATCAAAGAGTAAAAAATATATTTTTTCAAAAGACTTCATAATAAGAAAAATAAAATAATTGAAATTACAAGCCAGAATTTCTACATTTCAATGAAAAAACTATTGAAAAACGCGTTATATATCCTTACTGTTGATATGCAATTTTAAGTTTTCAAAAAATGTAAGATTGTTGTTTTTGTACATCGAAAATTCACTAAAATTCAATAGATTTTTGAATAAAACCAAACATGCTTAAATTGATTCTATACACAAGGGAAGGCCTTTTAAATTTATTTCAGATAATTGCACTTGAATTTTCAATAAAAATTTGAACTTTTCTGAAAAAAAATTTGTTTGCATATTTTTATTTAAGTATTAAAGTATTAAAATATTTGAGTATTTAAGTATTTAAGTATTTAAGTATTTAAGTATTTAAGTATTTATGTATTTAAGTATTTAAGTATTTAAGTATTTAAGTATTTAAGTATTTAAGTATTTAAGTATTTAAGTATTTAAGTATTTAAGTATTTAAGTATTTAAGTATTTAAGTATTTAAGTATTTAAGTATTTAAGTATTTAAATATTTAAGTATTTAAGTATTTAAGTATTTAAGTATTTAAGTATTTAATTATTTAAGTATTTAAGTATTTAAGTATTTAAGTATTTAAGTATTTAAGTATTTAAGTATTTTAGTATTTAAGTATTTAAGTATTTTAGTATTTAAGTATTTTAGTATTTAAGTATTTAAGTATTTAAGTATTTAAGTATTTAAGTATTTAAGTATTTAAGTATTTAAGTATTTAAGTATTTAAGTATTTAAGTATTTAAGTATTTAAGTATTTAAGTATTTAAGTATTTAAGTATTTAAGTATTTGAGTATTTAAGTATTTAAGTATTTAAGTATTTAAGTATTTAAGTATTTAAGTATTTAAGTATTTAAGTATTTAAGTATTTAAGTATTTAAGTATTTAAGTATTTAAGTATTTAAGTATTTAAGTATTTAAGTATTTAAGTATTTAAGTATTTAAGTATTTAAGTATTTAAGTATTTAAGTATTTAAGTATTTAAGTATTTAAGTATTTAAGTATTTAAGTATTTAAGTATTTAAGTATTTAAGTATTTAAGTATTTAAGTATTTAAGTATTTAAGTATTTAAGTATTTAAGTATTTAAGTATTTAAGTATTTAAGTATTTAAGTATTTAGTATTTAAGTATTTAAGTATTTAAGTATTTAAGTATTTAAGTATTTAAGTATTTAAGTATTTAAGTATTTAAGTATTTAAGTATTTAAGTATTTAAGTATTTAAGTATTTAAGTATTTAAGTATTTAAGTATTTAAGTATTTAAGTATTTAAGTATTTAAGTATTTAAGTATTTAAGTATTTAAGTATTTAAGTATTTAAGTATTTAAGTATTTAAGTATTTAAGTATTTAAGTATTTAAGTATTTAAGTATTTAAGTATTTAAGTATTTAAGTATTTAAGTATTTAAGTATTTAAGTATTTAAGTATTTAAGTATTTAAGTATTTAAGTATTTAAGTATTTAAGTATTTAAGTATTTAAGTATTTAAGTATTTAAGTATTTAAGTATTTAAGTATTTAAGTATTTAAGTATTTAAGTGTTTAAGTATTTAAGTATTTAAGTATTTAAGTATTTAAGTATTTAAGTATTTAAGAGTTTAAGTATTTAAGTATTTAAGTATTTAAGTATTTAAGTATTTAAGTATTTAAGTATTTAAGTATTTAAGTATTTAAGTATTTAAGTATTTATGTATTTAAGTATTTTTTAAGTTCGTTCTATAAACCATGGTTTTTTCAAATCGTCAGAAAATGTAAGTTAAAAAACTAGCTTAATCCACCTATGTGGTTGGTGCCTTCCTCACTCTTTTCCAACAATGGGTGATATGTGATATGATGGGTTTGCACACAAATTTCGTCTAATTTCGTTATGTTCCGGAATACAAAAAACACACATATCACTCAAGGGCTCATAAGTGGTATCATAAGTGGTCATAGCTTGAGACAGGGTTACCAAATCTTCAATGTTTTGGACTCGTTGGAAAGGTCTTTCGATAACCTTACCATCGGTGGGTCGAATGATGAATCCGGACATTGTTTACATACATTTAAGTGAAATTCGGCTACAAAAAAAGTACATAAATATCACTTAAGTGGTCATAACTCGAGACAGGGTTGCCAGATCTTCAATGTTTTAGACTCGTTGGAAAGGTCTTTCGATTACCTAACCAACGATGAGTCGGATGATGGATCCGGACATTGTTTACATACATTTAAGTGAGATCCGGCTACAAAAAAGTACATAAATATCACTTAAGTGGTCAGAACTCCAGACAGGGTTGCCAGATCTTCAATGTTTTAGATTCGTTGGAAAGGTCTTTTGATTACCTAACCAACGATGGGTTGGATGATGGATCCGGACATTGTTTACATACATTTAAGTGAGATCCGGCTACAAAAAAAGTAAATAAATATCACTTAAGTGGTCATAGCTTGAGACAGGGTTGCCAGATCTTCAATGTTTTAGACTCGTTGGAAAGGTCTTTCGATTACCTAACCAACGATGGGTCGGATGATGGATTCGGACATTGTTTACATACATTTAAGTGAGATCCGGCTACAAAAAAGTACATAAATATCACTTAAGTGGTCAGAACTCGAGACAGGGTTGCCAGATCTTCAATGTTATAGATTCGTTGGAAAGGTCTTTTAATTACCTAACTAACGATGTATAGCATGATGATGTTTGTTTCAGTTTACTGCCTTTTATTCAACTTCCGAAAATATACGAAAACACATTTTTATACATAACTTTTGAACTACTTATCGAAACATCAAACAATTCAATAGCACCGTATGGGACCCTAAACCAAGTCGAATGCGACTGGTTTGGTCAAAATCGGTTCAGCCAGTGCTGAGAAAACTGAGTGACATTATTGGTCACATACACACACACATACACACACACATACCCACACACATACACACACACATACACACACACATACACATACACACACATACACACACACATACACACACATACACACACACATACACACACACATACACACACACATACACACAGACATTTGTTCAGTTTTCGATTCTGAGTCGATATGTATACATCAAGGTGGGTTTTCGAGCTTTAAACAAAAAGTTCAATTTTAGAGCAGGATTATAGCCTTACCTCAGTGAGGAAGGCAAAATGAGCAAATTTCCACAACTTTCACGGCAATCCATTGTACATTCAAAAATTGAATCTGCCCGAGTACCGTTCCCAGAAATTCAACACAAAAATCGTGCGTGGTGTTTTTGTTCCATAATTTGAGTGCCACTTCCAGTTCCACCAAAAATAAACTGCTCATCTGATTCCAAAACCTCAAATTTGTTGAGCAATTTGTATTATTGTAAAATAATAAACGCGATACCAAACAAATGACCCCCTCTCCATCTGTCTCGCATTAATATCCAATAAAACGCCACTGAAACAAACTTTTTCCTTTTCCTCCCTCAAACTGCTGCCTCGCTTCATTAAACAATGTTCCGGTCGTAAAATTTTGCGATTTTCTTCCTGACCATTTTCAACTCTGCGAAGAAAGTTGTTGCTGCGATTTTCTTCCTCCTCGAAATCCCTAACCTAAAACGAGTCCAAACTCTGTCACACAATTCGTCTGCCCCTCTAAGAAAATATCTCGAACATTTGCGAAAAAACGCCTGTCTCTCAGGCAAAGTTATTGCCATTCGACAGACTGAATCTTCCAACCAAACCAACAACAACAGTGACCACCATGTATAACGAGGATCTATTAATAAAAACCCGGTGAAGAGAAAAAAACAACTTTTCACAACTTGAAGAAAAATTCACACACGCATCAGTTCGTTCAATGAAATGTGGGGGAGGTCACTTTTTTTGACAGAAAAAGGAAAATCTTTTTTATCATTTCACAGATATTCGTTGAGCTGCGCCTCTTAGCTGATCGTAAAATTTTCGAAACTTTTTTGTGCCAGTCATGCACTCGATGTCCTCTGCAAGTCTTCACCGGTTGGCACGTAGATCTTCGGAAGTTCACTTGTATCAACTTCCCATAAATCACTCAACTACTGAACGATTGAACCAACTTTAGTCGATTGATTTATTCGAAAGGAAAAAAAACCTTCTTTTGATGATCACAATCAAAACAGTCATCCATCACCCACTGACTTTGACGAAGTCCATCAAGATGATGGTCAAAACCACCGGTTGTACCTCGCACGAATCCTTTTCTGAACTGAATCCGTCAACCCGAGCGACCGATTCTCCGACGGACGACTAGAACACCGGGCGGTGTATGTTTGCACCGGTTCGCGCTTCTCGCCAGACTGAACGCCAGCGCTGAAACTCTCAGATTCACGGCTTATACGAACGAAAATCCTCCCATCCGCCACTGTGTTGCTGCTGTTGCTATTGCTACCTCTGCAGCTATCGAAGTGGTGGCGTTTTCGTTCGTGCTCACCAGAATTATTATTACGTCCGAGAGTACGGATTTTACTTTTCTTATTTCTGCTTTCTATATTTTCGGTTTTGGTCCGAAAGTCTACATCTAATAGGGTATGGTGACCTAACATTGACCTCTAAACACTTCTACATCTCAACAATCAACCATAAACGTCCTAGGTCAATGACAGGACCACTACCCTCCGCCAACCCGAAGAAGAAGAGCGCGTCGTACTGACTCTGAGTACTGACCACCCGCCGCCGTCGGCAGCTAGTGTTGGCCATTTGGCTGCCCCAGCTACTACGAGCAGGTTACTACCACACTTGGGAAGCCGGAACCGTGACGGACCGAGTGTTTGTTGTCCCGAATACATGCAAACGCACGGGGGCTTGAAATCGGTCCAGAAAATGACCGATATGGCACACAAGCACGCACGCACATTTGGATGGATTATAGAGCTCGGAAGGAGTAGCGCGACACTAAGTCGATGAAAAGCAGGGTTTTGCAGGTTCTTTTTATACAAAAGAGAGTAATGCATTGTGTTGGGGAAGTGGAATAGGGTTGATCTGATATTTTTGTAACTAATATTTCAATAGTTTTTTTAATGGTCCTATAAGCTATTGTGTTTCATATGTTTATTGGCCCTTTAAAAACACTTGATTTGTTCATCAAATAAACGGGTCTAAAGAACACAATTTATGAAATCTTGATTGGTACAAGGTATATCAATAGGGTCCGAAAGTCCAATGTTAATTTTTATATTTAACGGTAAAAAAACACACTTGAAAAACAATTCTGATTTTTTTTTTAATTTTGCAGCAAAATCAGTTAACATTTTCAATTATTTCCAATAATAAAAAGAATGACATTTTCTGTATTGGATTTAAGCAATTTATTAAATTTTCAACATTGTGGGTAAATATTTTAAAAAATGAGGTCATTTTAGAATCAAATAGTTCTTTTGAGATTATTCTTATAAAGCAAAAAAGAGAAATTTAATTGTAATAGAAAATATATTTTCATATAAGGATAGCCCGATTATTCAACATCACAATTGGGGCTTTAATTAAATTATCTAATAAAAATCTAAAAAACACATGTTAAACCATTCAAATGTTAGGATTTAAGAATAACACATATTTTCTTTTTTCTAATAGTAGCTAGTTCTTATCTCAAATTTTGATTAGAATTGAAGTATAAAAATATGATATATTTGAGAAACAAAAAACTTCATTTCAATAAAAAAATCAATTAAAAAAAATAATAATTCCATAATTTTAAGATATTGAATAAATCACTGAACTTGGGCAAACAATTTTCTTCAATTCTTCTTAAAAATCAATAATGGCATATTTATGCCAAATCATAAAATAAAATAAATGATTATGTTTGATGCAAATTGGTGATTTTTGAAGTTAAAAAACAAAATCAATAATTTTGTTTAAGTGTGCCTTTTTTCCAAAATTCTACACCTGCAACATTGCCGGAGACACTTCAGATACAGATCTGAGAAAATTGCTCTGATGTTTTAATTTTAAATAATATTTTTGCTTTTTAATAAGTTTTTTTTCCAGTTTTGAATTATTTGTTTTTTTTTTATTGGACCGATGCAAATATTTTAACTAAATAAGCCTTTTTTTATTTTTTTTATGTATTTTTTTATCTGGCTGAAACTTTCTGGGTACCGTAAACTGGGGTGACATTGATAGAAATAAGATTCGGATGCGGACTACACAAAAAAATAATCAGCGATTTTTTATGATTTTTTAAATTACTTTTTGTCACTAAATATTGGTTTCCCAAAAAGACTATTTTCTTTTTTTTATGTTTAAATCGAATAATATTTTTTTGAGAAGCATATAAAAAACCATTTTTAATATCTTGATTCAACAAATTCAAAATATTTTTTTCGAAGAGAACGAAAAATTTCACAAATGTTTCATGTTTTAACATTAGTTACTGAGATATCGACATTAGAAAATGGTAGGTTGTTTGGGTGAGACTTCAATTTTCCGGTTTTTTTTTATGCCGCTGTATCTCAGCAACCCGAGGTCCAATCATCAATGTCTCTTAGACAATTTCATAGCAATTTTTCTGAACTTCTCAAACAAAAAAAAAATCGGAAATGGTCACTCGTGGTCACTATTTTTAAAAATCAAAAAACTGTAAATATTTCGGTAAAATCAAACTTTTGATGGCTTTATCTAAAAAACGGAGCCCTTAATCAAAAAAACTGTAAAGTGCTTTTCGATTGCAAATTCAATTTTACATAAAAAATTGAGGTCAAATGTTTTTTTTTTGGTAAAAATGTTGATTTTTTCCAAAAATCACTTTTTTCCAATATTAATGACTCGCTGATTTTTTTACCATACTTCTCTATAGCTCAAAAGTTGCGGTTTTTGTCCCTTAAAACATATAAAAAAATCTCGAAAATCATAAAATACGTATATTGGGAAATTGAGTTTTTGTAAAAAAAAATGTTAATTAAAAAATCGGCCATTTTTTCTGCGTGTACCTATTTTTTTCTCAAAAGTCCTCAACAATACCTACAACTTTGCCGAAGACACCAAGTTGATCAGAAAATTCTCTCAAAAGTTACAGCTGTTTAAATATTTACGTACCATTTTTGTATGGACAGCTGCCAAAATTGTATGGAGACTTGTATGGGTGAACCAATGACACAAAATAGCTTCTTTGGTCATAGGGAAGGCCCCCAAAAAGTTTGAGCCAAATAAAAAAAAAACGCTGCGATAAAGCCCAAACATGACCTTTTTCTGAATTTCGCTGATCACGTTAAAAAAATGAAAATGGTAACGATCTAAAGATTTTAAATGTTGAAAACAATGCTTTTTTATTTTATTTTCTATTTTCAATCAAATGTATTCGATAATTTTAAAGTCAAGAATATTTTTTTAGAAAAAACTGGTAACACTTATTCTTAACATTTTTAAATGTTGGGCCAGCTTTTCAATTTTTTTTAAGGGCTAAATATTTTACCAAATTTTTAATGTTTAACATAAAAAAAACATATTATTTCCTGAAATATCGGTGATCAAGAAACGAGGAATCAAAACTTTAATGGTAAGAGACTTATAGATAGACAATCGACTAAAAACTTTTTAAAATGCATGTTCCTCCGTTGATGATAATTGTTTAATGATTGAACCACTTTAAAAATATTTTATTATTCCAGAGTACAACACAGCAAAACAAAACTATTATTTTTTCATCGAAATGTTGATTCTGTGGCTTACAATTGTTTTTTTAGTGACAAAAATCTGCAAAAATTGAGTATATTGCTCATCAATTGAACCATCTTGGGGTCTCATATGTCCTTATTCAACAAAGAAAAAAAAATCATGGTAATATTACATCTGGGAAGGGGTACATCTTTTATGTCAGAAAAAGGTGTAATTTTACCTCTGGAAATGTGTAATTTAACCTCTTTTCTGGTGTAATTTCTCTTTTTCAGTCTGTTTGCGCACGCATTAGGTTCAGATTGTAAATTTGTATCAGTTTAGTTAGATCTAGTACTACAGAATAATTCTAAGCATCTTCAAATGAGTTCTTGGCATTGTTATAGAATTTCCCGCTAGAACTACCAGCTTTGGTCACAAGAATCTTCTCGAGAAGTGGCCATTGCTCCGCGAGACACAGTACAGAACAGATCAGACAGAACAGAACCGTCCTGTTCTGAAATACAGCTCAAGATGTAGAAAGTTACAGTTTTCTTGTCTAATTACCGTCCAGTACAGTTCAATAAACCGACAGAAACCAAGAGCAATAAAGTTTTGATTGCAAATTACTGTGCATTAGTTTAACCCGCGAGTTTCAGTTCTGTCCAGATCCGATTATGCCACGAACCAAGCACCAGATGCTCTTATGTGCGTTAACACAGTCTAAATTGAGGTAAAATTACAACATAAAAGAGGTAGTATTCAACCTTCCAAAATTACATTATTTTTTACTGTGAATGTCAATAAAGTTAGTTAGTTAAGTACCCTGATTTTTGTTTTTTAAAGCATTTAATTTAAAAACGTTTATATTTTAGATAGATTTTTCAAAGTCTTTTGAAAGGTTGAATATTACTTATTTGATACATTTTTTTTGAATGAGAGGCCGGACTAACAACTTAAGCTGGATTAGTATCTTCATAAAAATTGTCAGTTGTCAATGAAGTGAAACATCATATTTTAATTTTGATGTCATCCAACCGAAACAATCCACATCAAATATTCTTCTTTTTTAACATTTTATTTTATATTTGAACACAAATTGAAATACAAATAGTTTTAGCATTAAACCATTAAATTATCTAAATGAAAATTAACCACCCTCAACTTAACAATTTGAGCGATTGTTAAACACTCGATTCACTCTACTTTTTCATCTGCACTCGTCGTGAAAGCTGCGTGACACGAGCACACAAATCCAACATTTTTCTATTCATCGCAATGAAAAGAACCCACTCATTGTTGTGGTGCTCTGTGGTAAACCGCTCCGTTGTGTGCGGATATGCGTCCGTATGAATGAAGCCATTTAAACACATCATAATCATTTAGACTCATTATAACACGTTTCGAGGACGGACCAGCAGCACACGATGGGGCAAAAATAGAGAATTGAATTTAGTGATATACGCATTTGTTGGGTATTTGTGGATGATCTGTTTGATAAGTTATAAAATTGAAACTTATCTAAAGTCTCAAAATTTCAGGAAAAAAAAAGAATTAACATGACTACAGAGAGTGGAGTTGCATGGTTCTTCACACCCTGACTGATTTGACTGATTTTGGCGCTTTATTTGCCCATATATAACATGATTAAGGGGGCGAATTGGGGTTTATTATTCGCGTTGGGTGAGATGTAGAGCAATATCTGTACTATGTTTTGAAAAGGGTGATTGATTTTTTTCGTTTTTACAAAATCAAATTTAAAGCAAATGAAAACAGTTATTCCTATGACTGATTTAATGACAACTTGAAAACATGTTAAAGATATTTAAAATCGATAAATGAAATTGCGTGCAGACAAAACTGCGTGCAAGTTGATTGTGTATCCTGCACAAGCAAACGAAATTGCAAAGTGCTTCATTATTTTGCAATTATCAACTGTCAGAATTTTGAATGATAGCTCTTGGCAAACATGGATTCACCTTGGCATAGTTAAAAATAAGTGAAACGTATTGAAATGAAAACCTTTTTTTTAATAACATTAAAGCAATTTAGGGTAAAAAAAAATCAGATTGTATTTTTGTCAACATAAATTCGATCTTTGCATTTTTTTTATCACATATTCTTTGATTATCTATTTGCAGCACAATGAAGGTAAGATAAATTTATATTGATTTCCGAGCTCCCCCTAAACGACCAAACCAGCTGTTATCAGATACCGAGATATAACATTTTCCGCCCACCCACGACGCTCACGATAGGTCATCCTCCCTTACTTTATTCATATTCGTGGCGTGACGATGCATCGAAATTATTTTTACGACATAATTGAAACGACCACCCAGCCCATAAGCACGTTCGAGTGCATTCTATTTTTGATTCTTTTTTTTGTATGCAAAATATATAATCCAAAATTTCGTATTCTTTGTTTTGAATAAAGATTGATGAAAACCATAAATTGAAGCAATTAATATGAGGAATCCTCGACGATGTTGGCGCACTTTAATTGATATGGATGACGTTTCCTATTACCTATTTTAAGGTCAGTTTATTTGGTACATCATCACAACAACAGTGCAATCGAAACCCCAGTGGCCTACACAAGACTAGAGAAGATAAATTTGTCATAAACTTTCCTCCATTAATCATCAAGCTGAAAGGGGAAGTCTCCCTTCCCCCATTTCTACATACACGGGAGAACTCCTCAAATTATAACAAGCAAAGGCTTTAATTAACACCAATTCTGGGAAGGTCGTGGTGAGGAAACCAACTTCACCCCCATTGCTGCTGACAGAGTGTGTGTGGAGAGCCGGTTCTAATTAATGGAAGATTTGTGCGGCCTTAATGGAACGGGACAACCCTAATGTGGCGCAATTCACTTTGCAGAGAAAAATAACTCATACACAGTAAAAAAAATCATGGTTTATATTACATCTGGAAACTAGCACTTCTTTTATGTTAGAAAAAAAAAGTGTAATTTCACCTCTAAAAATGTGTAAATTTACCACTTTTCCTTTGCAATGCCACTTTTCAGTCTAAATTAAGGTAATATTAAATCACCTTCCAAATTTTAATTTTTTTAACTGTGGATTTTGCAAGTGATGGTACAACTTAATTCAACCAAATGAGAAATTTTTCAAAAAGCGAAATTATTTATTTCAAAATTCGACAATTGAGTCCTAAATTAATCTTAAATTGCTGATATTATGGCTTACAACGATAAAGCTTAAAAAAAACGATAAAGCTAATTTTTCTGAGTATAATGGCCCTTTGTATGACCACAAAGGTTTTAAAACGCATTTTAAATCAATTTTGAACAATTAACTACGCGACCTTTCTTGACAGAAAATTTTTTACTTTATAGCTCATTCAAAGATGTCCAAACATAGTAAAAAAATGTGTAAATCTGGATGGTGTAATTTGGAAAAATTGAATATTACCTATTTCATGATGTAGTTTTACCTCAATTTAGACTGAAAAAGTAACCTTACATCAGAAAAGTAGTAAAATTACACATTTTCAGGAGTAAAATTAAACATTTTCTTCTGACATTGAAAATGAACCTCTTCCTAGATGTGATATACCGTCAGTGGGGGTGACATTGGGTCTGGGGGGTGAGATTGGGTCAAAGTGATTTTTTACGGATTTTACCATTTCTCAGGTTCTTCTCAATGAAAATGAATTCTTTTGGAAGGGTTGTGTTGGGGACATCTTAAGATGACTTCGCTGAAAAAATCTCGTTCCTAGAACAAATCCTGTTATTTTGGCAGATGTCTAAAGTTGGAGTACGTTTTTGGCCAAAAATGACCTCTCGAAAAATCATATTTCTAATATTTTTGTTAGAATTGCTCGAAAACTACCCAAATGCTTGAAAATCTCCACTTCAAACATTGTAGCGTGTCAATACGATTCCTTCGAACAAGAAACACTGTCGGATGACTTGTTTTTACCATATCGTTGTATTTGAGTATCATTTTAGTTTCATTTGACCCAATGACACCCCCTCTAAGGGGTGAGATTGGGTCAATTTTCAAACAATTGGCATTTAAGGTAGTGTTCATCAAAATCCACCAAATTTTGGGAAAATGTTAGTAAACTATCTAAGAACATATTTACGTTGAAAGATTTTCAATGTTATTTAAATTGTTTTTGTTATTAAGAAAATGCGAGAGGTGTATCGTTTTTTGACCCATAGTCACCCCCCACCCCCACCAATATTCGGCCCGATCGTCCAGTCCCCTACGTTGTGCATTACTGCGGGGACGTCCGGGACAAGAAACGAAACGAATACTACGACGGCGGACGAAGACACCACTGGGAGAACGGTACTACAAAATAAAACACGACGACTTTCTTGGTCCCGATGAGACGACCAGTCTCAACGGGTGTCAAAACGCAACGGTAACTAAGATTTTTTTATTGTGTAGTTTGCAGACAAAAAATGCCACACTCTAGAAAGAATTTTCTAATTTCAAAACAACTGTTTCGTCCAATTGATCAGAAAATCGAAGAGAAATTATGTTTTTAAAATACAGTTTTTTGGATATTTCAACAGCTCTTTGGTGTGAACGATTGATAAAGTTGCATGTTTTGTTTTAGTTTTTTCAATAGTTTTTTCGCAAATATTTATTTATAATTTTTTTTAATAAAATTTCAACACTAAAAATAGTAAATAAATGATGTTTTAGACGGTTTTCAGTGAATTTCACATATATTTTTATTGAAATCTGGAGGTTTTTTGAAGAAAAAGGCTTCAGGATTTTTCTAAACAAGTTTTAAAAATTGTTACGACAGAAAAACTGCGTATGTTTTGAGGATTGGAAAAAATCAGCTTATGTTTGAAAGATTGGGAAAAATATCAGGAATTGAAAATTATATGGACAAACTAATGATGCAAAATAGCTTCTTTGGGCATACCGAAAGCACCAAAAAAGTTTCAGTAGGATTAAAAAATACAAAAAAAAATCTAATGACCGAAATCTGAGAGAACTGCTCTTCTGTAAGAAAAAGTCCGACTACATTTTGTGCCAAAAAAAAATCCAAACATTTTTTTCAATATTTTTTTTTATTCGGTCCTTTTTGGTACATACTTCCATTCCTGTACCAAAAAGGACCAAATAAAAAAAAATTATTGAAAAAATAGTTTGGATTTTTTTTGACACAAAATGAAGTAAGACTTTTTCTTACAGAAGAGCAGTTCTCTCAAATTTCGGTCATAAGATTTTTTTTGTATTTTTTAATCCTACTGACACTTTTTTGGTGCCTTCGGTATGCCCAAAGAAGCTATTTTGCATCATTAGTTGGTCCATATAATTTTCCATACAAATTTCGCAGTTGTCCATACAAAAATGAAAAAAAATGTAACACGGTTAAAACATTTTTGGTTATTTTTTATTTCACTTTTTGTCTCAAAACTTGATTTGCAACAAAACCCTATTTTTAATTTTATTTAAATTTTTGATATGTTTTTCAGAAATTTTTGGGTTGTGCAAAAAATCTTTGACAGAGTTATGAATTTTTTAATCAATACTGATTTTTTCAAAAATCGAAATATTGGTCGCAAAAATTTTTCCACTTCATTTTTCGAAGTAAAATCAAATTTGCAATCAAAAAGTGCTTTAGTGTTTTCGATGAACTGCGCCGTTTTCAAATCAAAGCCAATTTTAGGTCACTTTTATTAAATAGTCGCACTTTTTAATTTTTTTTTTGATTAGTGCACATGTTTGCCGACTTTTGAAAAATATATTTTTGAAGAGCTGAGAAAATTCTCTTAATTTTGCTTTTTCGAACTTTGTTGATACGACCCTAAGTTGCTGAGATATTGCCATGCAAGTGTTTAAAAACAGAATAATTGATGTTATCTAAGTCTCACCCAAACAACCCATCATATTCTAATGTCGATATCTCAGAAACTATTGGTCCGATTTACAATGTTATAGTATGAAACATTTGTGAAATTTCTTTTCGAATCTTTTCGAAAAAAATACTTTCAAAATTTTTAAACCAAGACTAATATTTTAAAAGCGCGTAGTATTGAATGTTTGGAAAACTGCGACTATTTTCAAAAAAGTTACCTAAAAATGGCTTTAACTTGAAAACGGCCCAGTTTATCAAAATTTCACTAAAGTACACCCAGAACTGGACATCGGCATACGAGAGGATAAAGAGCACGATTCGGTAGTAAAATGGTACTGTGTGCGGACTGAGAGGATAAATCCCAAAACTACCGAGAGTACTTTACTCATGGGTTCATCTTCAAAAAGAGTTCATCTATCAACAAAAAGTACCGGTACCGAGACTCGAACCCAAGACCTTCGGCATAATGAACCGTGCCTTTGCCGTATGGGCCACCATGGTTCGGTGATTAAGTAGCGGTCATTTGTCCATATAAGCCGCTCAATAGGATGAACTGTTCCAATGAACGAATGAACACGCGAGAGGACTATACTCTCGCAAAATAGCACTTTCCTCACGTTTCTTTTCGTGAGGACTATCCTCTCGTTCTTTAACTTTGGGTGTACTTTATGATTGCAAATTTGATATCACATCGAAAAATGAAGTTGAAAAATTGTTGTGACCAATATGTCGATATTTTGAAAAAAAAATCAGTATTGATTCAAAAATTCATAACTCAGTCAAAGAATTTTTGCACAACCTGCAAATTTCTGAAAAGTTGGCATTTGCTTTCTACTAAAACATATCAAAAAATGTAAAAATTTAAAAATAGTGTGTTTTTGCAAATCAAGTTTTAGGACAAAATGTGAAATTAAAAATCACCAATTTTTTTTACCGTGTATCATTTTTTTCAGTTTTGAAAGAATGGAATAACTCACACTATTATGCAAAACATTTTTCTAAAGGAGGGAAATACTATCAAAAAATAGTTTGAAATTTATTCTATTAACATTGAACATTGGTCAAGAAACAAGATTTCTTTTTTTTTCTAAAAGTTGAAGTTCGGTTAAATTTGGTTACTGGAGTCCAGAGCTATAATTACAAATGTTTACGGTAGTCGAGCTCGTTCCTGTGTCAATTTACAGGAAATTATCCAAAACAGAATTTCATTCAGCTTTTTTCAGTTCCAAATCTACTGGATTTGCTGCAGAAACTGAATATGTTAATCAGTTTTAGATTAGTTTTTATACCTGAAAAATTATGCACTTTGTTAACTAAGTTTACCAAATCATAATTTTTTTTATTAAAACCAGGTCAAGCAATAAAGTATGTTTTAATTCATTATCAAATTTTACGTGGTTCACTTAATGGAATAGAGATAGAAATTCCACTGAAATTGTTCGACCCAACTTAATTCATCATGGAATCACCAAAACTCATCAATCATGATCAACCATCGGCAGCGGTAATCAAACACCATTTAAATCATTCGCCACAACAACTTATTCCAGCAAAACAGCAACTTAATAGATCAACTCGCGGTCAATTTCGACCAATCCCCAAAAAACCCTCCGGACCAACCAATTTTGTTTATTTTTCCCGTTCGCACGTATGTCAACAAAGCATCAAATTTCCACGCATCGTGTCGACCATTGAGGTCGAAGCTGTATGGAGTGTAAACATGGACCAATTCGAGCTGATATTAATTATCGCTATAAACACCGCGGGGAAGATCTTTCAGCTCTAAACCAGCTGTGACGTTCGGGGTAAAATGGACGATTATCGCCCCTCCACTGAAATCAATAACTGGCTGTGACAGCTGCCACTCGTTATCATCAGATGAGGAGGGGGGATAATAATTTTCCCACATGTTCGTATTGCTACTGACTTTAACGAGCCCTCCTCGGCGTTTTCGAGTTACGGTCACCTTAATTGCATTTGGTTTTTATCTATTTTTATCACCTTCTCGTTGACGTTATTGTTGTAGCATCGCAATTTTATTCAATTTCAAATCGTTCCCACATCAACCGAACCGGATCGAGGAAGTGAGTTTTTACCGATGTTCTGTACACAGCTGGTTGACTTTATGGGAAAATTTATGACAATAACTTGACGTGATTTGATATGAGTCATGAACTCCTGGACGACCTGGACCCGAACGAAACCTTGCTCCCTTACACGGTGAACCAAGTAGACTCAATGTTTGAAAAATGAATTGAAATTTATTTTTAACTTCACTTTCGATTAAAATTCAGCTTGCTTGTTTTATAATTAAATAAATTTAATTTCAATTCATTTTTTTAAAATAAATAATTTCAGTTACCTCGGCTGGGGAAACTCTGGGTGGTGTTTGTGGCGGCGAAAGCTTTTCCGGGCGCTTTTCAGCCGCATCTTGATCGGTCCCGACACCGAAACGACGGTGGCCGCTGCCGCCGGGGTGGCAATTTTGACGGCCGCTGATATGTGCTGATTAGGGAAAAAGGTAGAGGTAGAGGGTTGGTAGCCGCGAAGACTGTCAGGTCACCAGACAGACCCGTTGATGTGGGTACGGTGTTTTGGGGCGTTAAAATTCCCTGATGGCACACGGTTTCCGTTTGGCGGGGGCAGTGGCTGGTGTTTTTGGTTTGGTTTTGTTTCGTTGTTTTCCGCTAATTTGACGTTGATGGTAGGGTTAGTGCATCTGGGGAAGAGATAGAGAAGAAGATTTAAATAAGTTATATTTTTATATGTTTGTAAACCCCGAGAAGGTTAAATTTGCTCTCAATAAACGAACAATTCATTAAACAGAACCAGTTTTTCGAAAAATAATATGATTTTCATGTCAGCCATTTTTTTTTGTTTTTTTAAGTATGTTATGTTTGCAACTTTATGCGTTTTCATACAACAACAATTGTGATTAATTGAGATCTAAAGAAATCTTTCAGTTATTTTTTCAAACATGAGCATTTTTTTAACTTTGCATACAATTTATTATCATTTCTGTAAGTTTCTACATTCTTTCAAATATAAGTGGATTTGTTTAAATTTTCAGCTTCTAATTTTTAACAATTTCTACAAGTTTTTGCATTTTTTGTTTTAAAGCTATAATTTGAAATAATCTGTGAGTTTTACATTTTTTCAAACATGAGCAGATCTTATAGTTGTCAGCATATGATTTCTTTTTTTTCTTTTTTTAGTCACATTATTTGAATTATTCATGTGAGTTTTGCATTTCTTCAAACTTGAGCATTTTTTTTTATTTTTTGTCATTTAATGATTTTTTAAGCAAATTATAAGAATTACTTATGTGAGTTTTTGCATTCATTCATACATGAGCAAAACTTTTGTTTTTGAAGAAGATAGTGTTTTATAATATTATTATCTTGCCTCTTCTTCATACAAGTATTCATGAAGAGTGACAAAATATATATTTTTTATGTAATTCGGTGAAACAAAACAACATTCGGCGAAATCTACCAGATTCGTTCAATTGTATGTAAATAAACATACATTTCCTAATTTAATTTAAGTTCTTTATCTGATGGATTTGAAGATTCGAAGATTAGAAGATTTAAAGATTTGAATATTTGAAGATTTGAAGATTTGAAGATTTGAAGATTTCAAGATTTCAAGATTTCAAGATTTCAAGATTTGAAGATTTGAAGATTTGAAGATTTGAAGATTTGAAGATTTGAAGATTTGAAGATTTGAAGATTTGAAGATTTGAAGATTTGAAGATTTGAAGATTTGAAGATTTGAAGATTTGAAAATTTGAAGATTTGCTTAGGACATGTTTAAACCACTTTTTTTTTCTTTTTACTTGACTGAAAATAATGGTTTCAATAAGATGTTGCCACTATTCGCAAATGTGACTTCAAAGCAAAAAATGCTCAAATGACCTCCTGAAAACAAGAAAAATAAAAATTTCGAGATTTGAAGATTTGAAGATTTGAACCGCTTACGAGGCGGAAGCGTTACCACTGAGCTACGAGGCTCGGTCATTGCTGAAATACAGGCTTGAAAAATATCTAAAAGTTTAAAAAATCAGCCAAGTGTCAGCCAAGCAAACATTTTCCAAAAGGAGATAACTCGGCAACCATTTGTCGGATTTACAGTGATGAAAACGAAACATTTATGAAATTGCCCGGTATCTTATCTATACATATAAAAATTCGACGGTTTTGTTCGAACGCGAATCAGTTCAATACAGAGCGTCTTATCAATGTGCTTTTTGTTGCGTTGGGTTCGTAAAAGTCCAAGGAAGGTTCTTACGCCAAAAAGTGGCAACGTTGGCTACTCCGGAACCGATTCCGGAAAATCTGCCGATTGTATGGGAAAAGTTACGTATAATCAAATTTTGATCAAAGGAGGCTGAATAAAGAAAACAGCTATAAACGTCAACAAACGAAAAAAGGAAAAGACGAAGTTTTTCGGGTTAGGCTTGTTTAATAGAAATATTTTCAAAATTTTAAAATCCTGCAAATGTTTCAAAAGACTTTTTAGCCTTAAAAACCCTAAAATTTTGAATATATTTTTTTCAGTTTTTTATGTTTTGAATTGTTTGCAGTGCTTTTTTCTTTTATGAAAGAGTAAAACGCTTGAATAATTTGAAAATTCAATTATGAAACATGAAAAATAATAATTTTAGCGAACAAATGGCGGCAGAGGGTCAAATGCGATAGAAAAGGGTTTCTAAATAGAACCAGCTCCCCCAGGATTCAATTACCGGAAACGGTCACCGCTGGAAATGTCCACGGCATTTTTCTCATTTTCCAAACCAGCAGAAACAACAGAAAGGTTTCCATCTTGGTGGGGATCCGCTTATTGTACAAACGTCCCACCAGCTGCGCGGGCGGGTGGTAGGCCAATGACAATTACATTGATGGTTATGAAGGAACAGGACCCTGCTTCCCTCTTAGTTTGCTTTTATTAGGGTAAGCTGCCGTATTATGTTCCCATTGTCTGACCCTGTTCAACTTTGCCTACCAGATTATCCCCTCAATTAGACAACCCCACTCGTCGTGGCGGGGGATTGGCTTCTTTTCCGAACTATTTTTAGATTCTGAATGAGCTTTTCTGTGTGAGTTTGTGGGTGAGTGTATGTGATAGTGCTTCCCTTGTTATCCTTCGTTGCGCACTACTATCTGCCAGAACCGTGTCTTGTTTTTGTGTCCCCCGGGGGCGGTTATCCGAAATCGACCGAGCTGAATGGAGAATGCTTCAGGCTAGTGTTCTTGATGTAGTGGTTTTGGTGTCCCGATTTTCTTGTTTAACTTCCAGACAATATCTTCACCACTTCAAGTTTGTTCTGTTTTGTTTCTCGATTTTTAGTCATTCAGGTTCATTATGATCAGTTCTTCAAACAAGGACTCGTGAGGGTACTGTCTCTTCCTTTCCTCTACTTCCTCTCCAAGCCATGTATCACTTGGGAGCAACTAGCCTTTCAGTTTGTATGTTTTTGTTTGTCCCCACGTGCTTATCCTTATCGCGCCTAAAGTGGTGTGGTGAAAAAAGGAGTAAAATCAGGTCACCTCGGTCGATGCTGGTGATGTTCTGATGGTGCGGTGGCGGTTGAAGTGAAAAGATCTCGAGGGTGCTACACTGTATACGATAAGCTACGAGGTAGAGTGGTGTAATCCATTACAGCCAGAGTGGTGGATTGAGCTGACGAATTGATGGTGGTTGATGGGTGCTTAATAGGCTGCCCAGAAAAAATGACCCCCTGCTCCACAAGCGGAAAACGGTTTTTTGGGGTATTTTAAGCATCTGTGTAAATTTTGAGCGAAATTGGATGAGATTAACCCATTGATACCCGAGCCTAAAAATGGTGAAAAAAATGATTTTCATACAAAAATGACTTTTTTAAATCGATAATAACTTTTCAGGATCGAGTTTTACAGCTTTGGTGTGTTCTACAAAATTGTAGAGCATTAAATTTTCAATAATAATCTCACATTTGGGAATATTTGGATGGAAGTAGCGCACCGTGCAGACCAAACCGTAAGAAACTTGGGGTTTCCATACATTTTTTCGATTTTTCCCATACAAACTTCACCTCCGAGTATCAATGGTTAAATGATGACCGATTTTGTTCATATTTGGCCCAGAGTCCAAAAATAGCTCATGGAACAATATTCAGCTTGTGGAGCGAGGTTTTGAAAAAAAATCCCATATTCTGGGCACCCTAGTGCTTAACTTTGTTTTGAACATCAAAAATCAAAGTATTTCAAGATCGTTTAATCCATATTTCATGGAAATGGAAACGCAATCAAATATACTACAACTTTATAATTATATTTCAAATCATCCTTTTCTAAAAAAATTAAGATAAATTTTGTTCAAAGTCAATGACGTTGACATTGACGACTCTTCAGTGTCATCATGGAAAGAAAAGTGCTAAAGTCACTGTTGATGGATTACAGCGGCAGAAAAACGAAGGAAATCCTCCGATAATCCTCTTCGCTGGCTGCGGGGTAAGGCCACCTATTTGCTTCAAGAACCTGTGTGTAGTGAAAGAAAACACAAGCTCCTCGCGCGCGCCAGTCAGTCAATCCAGTGGGATTATCTTCGACCTGCAAGGGTAGAGGAAACGCTTTCCAAGCGACCCGTTACCCTGAGAAATGGAACATGTATGCCATATTCCTCACTTGTGAGGATTCACTCTATTGATCTTACATCGACATTTCCCAGAAAAAAAGTACGCTCGGTTTATGATGTTTGCTCTGTTGAGTGTCTTCAAAGCAAACTTGTAGAAAATGCTCAAGCACCAAATTTTCAATCATTCAAAATCATGAATAATTCAATGACAACTTTTGATACAAATTGAATTGCGTTCAGATCATTGAGCTGAATCTTTCGATGTGAAATTATGCCCGCGCTTCTCGATGTTGAAATCCCGTTTCAACAAGTACTACCTACTCGGTGCTGTCTCAAGCACTGAAATTCACAACCGTCTGAGAGTGCTGAAGCGTTCCTGGAAATCGAAAAACAAAAAACCTGTGCGTCCTCAGCATGGCAGTAAATTTGTGTCCATCAAGCTGGAATAATTGTCTGTACCGAGAATGTGTGGGTCGGAGTGACAAGATATTTGAAATGTCTGTTTTGCCAGATATTGGATTGATTTTGGGAAATGGAATCGTGAAAGAAGATTGAATTTTATCGCATTTGAAGAAATTACACGTCGTGATTTGAAAACAATCACATTTCAATCGCGTAATTTTGTAGCTGGTAGGACCATTTCATTCACACAAGGCATCATCCATAAAGTATGTCACGCTCTAGGGGGGGAGGGGGGGGGGGTCTGAGAAAGTGTGACATTGCGTGTTATAAGTATAGGGAAAGCGTGACAAAGGGGGGGGGGGGGGAGGGGGGTAAATTTTGGCTGATTTTAGCGTGACGTACTTTATAGATGAAGCCTAAGCAACATTGACATACTTATTTTGTATGCAATAAAAAATTGTTGCCAATTTTCATCAAATTATGGAACACAAAACACAATGCGTCTCCATTAAATAATCTTAATTTAACGAATGTCTGATATCTGTAAGCTAAGCTGATTTGTTGTTGAACAATCATTATTTTTCAAAAATATAATAATAATGTCTGCAAATTTCATGCATTAAAATTAAAATTTAGTTATTTAAAAATGTGAATTGACCTGATATTTTCCCTTTTTGTAATAAATATCATACCATTTGGACAAGCAATAGTTGAAACAAAAGGTTTTAGCTGTTTCAAAAATAATTAGCTGTTTCAAAAGAAATTATCATGCTGTGATGAAAAATATAGAGGGCTCAGCAAATAAGTTGATATTTATTCCGAAAATAAAAGATTGGATCAGAATACCGATAAGTATTAAAGCAAATGCAAATTTTATTTAAATATTTTGTCTATCCCCTTGTGGGTTTCGTGGCGCAGGGGTAGCGGCTTCGGCTGCCGATCCCGATGATGCTATGAGACGCGGGTTCGATTCCCGCCTTATCCACTGAGCTTCTATCGGATGGTGAAGTAAAACGTCGGTCCCGGTTTCTCCTGTCTCGTCAGAGGCGCTGGAGCAGAAATCCCACGTTAGAGGAAGGCCATGCCCCGGGGGGCGTAGTGCCAATAGTTTCGTTTTCGTCTATCCCCTTAAACATTTATTCCCATAAATCAAGAGGCAAAAAAATATCAAAATAAAAAAAATCAAACCATCCACATTAACGACCCCGGGTCTTTTGTGGTCTCTATTGCAAGTTTCTGCTCGAACCTAGGAGTCCGAAGGCTTGAATGGGGAGAGCACCCAAACCTCTTTCTACTCCAAGGAACCTTCCACCCCAGTGTTTGAACTGACGACCTTCAGATTGCGAGTCCAACCGCCGCCAGCGATTCCACCGGAGTAGGTTTGGTTTGGTGTGTTGTTTGTATTTATGGCATGGAGACGACTCCTACACCTGGAATGACTTAACGGCCTAACAACCAAGGCCGGGACCGACATTTTACTTCCTCATCCGATGGAAGGTTGCAGCAGATGGGAATCGAACCCAGAATCATCCGCTTACAAAGCGGACAGCGTAACCATTCGGCCACGCACTGCCACATAGGCAAAAAAAATATACATAGCTTTAAAATAATAGAAAAAGTATGCAAAATCGATTGAAAACTATTTATTTTATATAAAATTAAATTTTTTAACCCTTCAATTAAGTAGGGCATTTAAAGTCTTTTACAAATTTTGAATATGTAGGCCAAACATTGGAAATAAAGTAAAAAATGAAAAAAATATTCATTTATATTTTGCATTTTTTATGGTAACATTCCTCCTAACATAAATCAAGTAATATGTGATTTTATAAGTTTTCAATTCAATTCATTTTATTTACCGAAATAACAATTTTACAATTTGTGTGAATAACTGGTTCATAGAGATTTGGTGTTCCTTGCAACTATTTCCTTTTCAATAAATGTTTGGTAACAGGAGGTTCTTCAGACTTCAAGACTTGAAGACTTCAAGATTGATTGATTTCAAGATTCAAAGACTAACAAACCCGAAAATTTGAAGATTTGAAGATTTGAAGATTTGAAGATTTGAAGATTTGAAGATTTGAAGATTTGAAGATTTGAAGATTTGAAAATTTGAAGATTTGAAAATTTGAAGATTTGAAGATTTGAAGATTTGAAGATTTGAAGATTTGAAGATTTGAAGATTTGAAGATTTGAAGATTTGAAGATTTCAAGATTTGAAGATTTGAAGATTTGAAGATTTGAAGATTTGATGATTTGAAGATTTGAAGATTTGAAGATTTGAAGATTTGAAGATTTGAAGATTTGAAGATTTGAAGATTTGAAGATTTGAAGATTTGAAGATTTGAAGATTTGAAGATTTGAAAATTTGAAGATTTGAAGATTTGAAGATTTAATGATTTAAAAATTTGAAGGTTAAAGAATAATACATTTTTAAGATTGGATTATTTAAAGAATTGAAGATATCAATAGGCAGGGTAATTCCCTATGAATTTTATTATTCTTACAATTTTTATCTCTAATGGGACACCGCATATCAAGAGAATGGTTAAACTATGGGTCTGGTCCAGATGATGTGAGCTCGTTTATATAAACATTGAAAACTCTGCCAATCGAACAGATTTATTAAATAAACTAGATCCACTGGATTGTTAAAATGTTTGAAATTAAAGCAAAATGCAAACACACATTTTTCATTGATTATTAATCCCTCCTTCGCGGAATAAATTATGCGTTTTTGCTTCCTTTCGGTTCCGCACAATTTACAACATAATTGAAGGCTTCCGTGGTAACGCAAATCCTTCGTCAAAACAATTACCTTGACTAGTCCTTCCGTTCGTTGCGAATTCTACACCGCTAAAGTTCACCTTCAAAAATTGTACAAAAAAGGAAAAAGTTTTTCCTGCGCTCGCTCACTCGCTGACTGCAGCTACTTTTCAAAAACACTTAAATCTCTGTTTTCATCGCACAACAATCAAACTTCCACACTCACACACACAGATACGCGAAAAGGAAAAATCTCCAATGTTTCCACGTGAATTCAGTCGTCGTCACTTTTCCTTTCACTTCTTGTGAGGTAAAAAACGGTAGGCCTCTAATCTGGCGTAAAATAAATCCTGCAGGACTCGCTCTTCCTTCCACTTCTCTCAACCGTCCAACCTGCTGTCAATCCGGCCTCAACCGCCAATGACTCACTCCCGTCCAAGACAATAACTGGAAGTAGACTGACAAGTGCACGAGCCAAGCTTCCAGACCAGACCGAAAGAAGAATCCACCCCAAAAATGTGCTGGATGTGTCCCCCAACAAGGGTTCCCCCCTAACTCACTCACAGACACAGTCGTCGCACACGCACCAACCCAAGTTGAGCCCAAAATTGGAGCCGCACACAAATACCAACGAAAAATTACTGAGCTGCTGTCGTTGAAACGTCAAGCTTCGTGGACATGGAGATAATGGCACATTTTGTCCCCCAAACTCCCCTCCACCCCGCGGGGCACCAGTTGCCGCCGCAAATTGCCGGGACGCGTGTGTCAGCAAATCCGCCCAACGTAGCTTGGAAAGGCCACTCTCTTGTGAGAACCCTACAGGACGAAGCAACAGTCATGCGTGTGTGTGAGTGTCCCCCGTAACACACCATGCGTCTCCACCGAAACAACCACAACAACAGTGAAAGTTGCCTTCGGGCGTCGTGCAAGCTGGAACTCGTGGAAATTTTGGTGAGTGACACGAAATCAACCGCTCACAGAGCCGGTTTCTATGGTGAAACAGATCAAACAACACCCCCTCGTATCGGCATCGGAGCAAACGTGGTTGTATTTGTGGGGGAAGCGTTTTGTTTTGAATGTTTGTGGCGAAAATGGGGGGAAAAGAAACGAAAAGCTTTCGTCACCGTTGGGTGGTTGTGAAGCTTTCAATGTGAGCTTTTGCTGATAGATGGCGAAGCTATCATCGCCGATGATTCATCGGTAGCGAGAGCGCAAGTATTTAACGTTTAATTTAGTCTGCATTGAATGTTGAATTACCAGGTTTCTATTGTTTTAGGACCTTTTTAATAAAAAAAACTGTGGAGTTTTATTGTTTCCAAGAAGCAATTTTATGTTTTGCTTTCTTGGTATTATTTTTTTTGAACCGCCTTGAGTCAGAGGTATTGAAAAACGCCCAAAATGCAAAAAAATGTCTAATTGGACATTTTAAAAACAACTCCAACCTTTAAAATATTTGTTTGGATTTTCTATACCCAATTTTCAAACAAAAGTAGTGCCTATCGTAACTAATCTTTTTCTTAGACTATTTACCGCAAAAAATGCACAACTGTATATTTTCGTAAACTAATGCGATATTGAAAACAAATAATTACCATCATCTGGGCCAATCAGGACTCATGAGGCGAATTGGGGCAGCTGTTTTAGTCTGTTACTATACAATATTTGGATATTTTTTATTGGTTTCGGATAGAACAGACACAGTTAAACAAGATTAACAGATCGATTACATAAAACCTGCTGTCCCTATCCAGGCTGTAGTTCCGATTCACCCTAGACGATAACCATCAAAAACATTGTACATTTTTTTTGAGTTCAAAATTAATAATATGACTTGATGATATACATAAATTTTTCGAAAGATTTTTAAGTTTAGATAAATAAACTTTATATCTAATTTTAATTCAATGAGTACACAAAAACTTTTTTTTTTCAAATTTGAATACAGCGGCTAATATGTTGGTGACGAAATATTAAAAATAAATCATTTTATTATTTTAAAGATTATCCGAAGACCCGTACAAACCTTCGGATAATCAAACTTCGGATAATTGAAACTTCAGATAATCGAGATAATCGAGTCTGGACTGTAGTTGATCGCCTATTAAATATCAAAATGCATTTTTTTCAATCAGCGTAGTTAGGGGTCATACTTAAGCTCGACTATCAAAAATATTACAAAGAAAAAATATATTTTTTTCGTGATTCGAATATCTGAAGATTTGAATATCCTAAATGATTTTTTTCTGTGGCCTTCGGATAATCGAGTCTGGACTGTACATATTTCTATACTTAGATTTTGCTTGCTTAGAGCATCTCCACCGGTGCGCACATGACTGAGTGACTATTTTGTTCACCCACAGCGCCATTATTTTAGTTTAGTCATCCTTCCCACACCGGTCGTTGATAAAACGGGTTAGTAATATGGTCACTGCCAACCCCACCGGGGGTGAGTATCAGCTTATTTTGACGTTTCGAAATAAAATTTGTTCTTATTTATTGGCATGACCAATTTGCCAAAATCTTCAAAGCCAGAAGTAATCATTTCCGAAAAAACGGGATTGGCTGCAACCTGGATTGGTCCGGGTTACCCTGGGGATGTTCCGTTGGAGGGACATTGGCGGCACCGTATGGATATGGGCATTATTGGTGTCAAACTTCACGATTTTCAACATCACATGTGAACATTGCGAAAATGGGCATTTTCAACGAACTGGCCACAGCCCGGATGGTTCCAGGTTCCCCGAGGGATGTTCCTTTGGAAGGACATTGGCCGCACCGTATGAATATGGGCAATATTGATGTCAAACTTCACAATTTTCAAAATCACATGAAAATTACTACAATGGACATTTTTAGTGGACTGGCCACAACCCAGGTAGTTCTGGGTTCCCCGGGGGAAGTTTCATTAGAGGGATATGGCGGTATCATATGAATATGTTGGTGTCAAACTTCACGGTTTTCAAAATCACCTATCGAAGTTAGGAAAATGAACATATAAAGTTTATTTGTCACAAACTGCATCAGTCCAAGTTCCTCGGGGTATGTTTCGTTGAAGGGACATTATCGGCACAAATAAATAAATAACAAATATTGAAGTTGAAAAAAAACTCAAATCATTTTTTCTACAGTCATCCACAATCCACGATTTAAATTCATTCAAAAAATAAATGCCTTCAGTGTCCCTTCAACGGAACATCGCCAGGGGAACCCGGAACCATCCGGGTTGTGGCCAGTCCGTTTCAAATGTCAATTTTCGTAATTTCCATATTTGATATTAAAAATCGTGAAATTTGACATCAATATTGCCCATATTCATACGGTGCGGCCAATGTCCTTCCAACGGAACATGTCCGGGGGAACCCGGACCAATTCGGATTCGCGCCAGTCCACTCACAATGTCCATTTTCGTAATATTCACATGTGATTTTTAAAATCGTGAAGTTTGACACCAATATTGCTCATATTCATACGGTGCCGCCAATGTCCGCTCAACGGAACATCTCCGGGGGAATACAGACCAATACGGGTTGTGGCCAGTCCAATGAAAATGTCCATCATCAATGTCCAATTCCAAGGAACCATGAAAAGTCTATTTAAAAATATCTTTATTCTCCTTTCACTTCAAGCAGATGTCAAATATTTGTGCGCGCAGGGTTGTCAGATCGCAAATGTATTGGTCGCGTTGGAAAGGTCTTTTAAATACCTTTGTATAACATGCCGGGTTTTCTTACAAAACCACCCTTTTTACAATCTCCCGGACTTTTGTTACAATCGTTTTTAAGCATAACTTTTGAAGTACTTAACTAAACTGCATAATTTTTAATAGCGACTTATGGGACCCCAAGACGGATCGAATGAATTTGATTCTGAGTCGATAGGTATACATGAAGGTGGGTCTAGGTGGTGAGAAGTTCAGTTTTCGAGTGATTTTATAGCCTTTCCTCCGGCAGGAAAATTGCTCGTATGATAAAAGAAAATAACCTAGTTCATGTTAAAACAAACTAATAAAACAATAATAAAAGATCCTTTAAAATAATTAAAAATATTTTTAGAACTTGTGAAGCAACAATCAAGCCCATTTATAAATAAAATGTTTGTAAATCCATTCAACTCTGACAAACCCAACTTCAGAATGAGAAACAAACAAACCAGCTCTCCCTTCAAAAGCCGGTAACACTCAAAGAACATGTTTACAAACAAACCACTCCCAATTTCTCTTTCTCGCTTTGCGTCACAACTCAACCTGGGCGTCGGGCGCGAAACCTGCCGGCGCACTCCAAACGAGGGCAACGCACCTTTTCCACAAACCACCTCGCGGCGGCGCCTTCCACAACCGGTTGATGAGCATAATCGATCATAAGCGTGGCGTGGTGGGTGCGACAAAAGATCAACACGACGTGATCGTGCTATCTTGTCGCACGTTGCTTTTTGACGTTAAAACGCGTTCTAATGTTTGCCCTTGAATAAACACAAAATAGAACACGCAATGTTAACAATAACAAACACGTTTTGTTTGGTTAATCAATCTGTGCATTGTCCCGAATATTGGTTGAATTTGGTTGCAGGAGCCCCGAGTTATAATTTAAATGTGTACGGTAGTCGGGCATGTAAGTGTGTCAAACACGATCTGACCTGAAATCCTTTTGGCCAGTTGTCGCACTTACAGTAATTTTCAGGGTGTGTCAAGATAGCACAACAAGATTGAAACTTGTTTTATATGAAGAGTGACAACAATGCACGGAGTTTTTTTTCGATTTTTATTGAATATCTTAGGATTGAATTTCTTTTTTGGATCTGTGAAGTTCAAAAGGTGGAGGTATGAGAGCAGCACAAAATAGCGTTCTTAACTCAATTCAGCCCTAAATCCACGAGTGACAAGATAGCACGATCACGACGAACAGCTGAGCGGAGCCACTTATGTTTGCAGGGCTCGCACCGCAACTTCGTTTACATCCAGAACACGTCGTCGGGACCTCTTTCCGCGATAAGAGTGAAGACGATCTTTTGCAACCCGGCAAAAGGGGCCACTCCCGCACTCTGAGTACAGACGAGGCTTTCAGATTTTTTTTTAAATAATGTTTAAACGTGTTTAAAGTTAACATGTTGTGAGTCTCTGAAATGTTAAATAAAGCTGTTCGTAAGTGTCCAGACAAAGAACCTATTTTTTAGAAATAATTTAGTGAGGACACCCACCAACAGGTTTACTTTACATTGCAGGGACACAAACCAAGCTCGGATTTGACATGCTTAAACAAAGATCAAACCTTAAAAGGTCTCACCCATATTCAGCTCATCGGTTTACTAAGCAGGAAACTCTTCAAAGGCATCGGGTGATCGTTCTTCGAGGTGAAATTACCGCTATATGTATAATAAACTTCCCGTGGCTTGGTCACACGGCGCGACACGGAATTTCACCTTTCTTCCCAGCCTTAACCACAGGGAGTTGGCCTATAAAAGTGCCCGTTTATGACGCAGATCTAGCTATTTGACGACAGTTCTTGGAACGGATAGGATCAGCGGGACAGTTGGAGTGCTGTTTGTTGAGGTTAAGTTCAGTGACGATGGATCTCAAGTGTCGAATCTTGATCTATTTGGTGGGGCTGACGGTGCTGGGTGTAGTGAACTGCCAAATACCGGGCTTCGGTGGATGTCCAGATTACACTCCAATTCTGAGGTTTAATCGAACGCGATTCCTAGGAACTTGGTACGAAGTTGAGCGTTATTTCACTGTTAGCGAGGTCGCTACCAAGTGCGTTTCGGCGACCTACGAACTGCAACCCGACGGGAAGATCTACGTGCGTAATGCTTTGACCAATCGATTGTGAGTGATCGCGTGTGAAGCTTGTGAAGATCGTTGATCATTGTTCTTCTACCTTCAGCAACAACGTGCAGCGCGTCATCTCTGGAGTGATGGAAGCCCAAGGCAGAACCAAGGATGGCAGGTACACGATCCAGTACCAGTCCTTCCCGTATAACTACAACGCGACATTCATGGTTCTGGACACGGACTACGACTCCTTCGCGGTAATCTACTCTTGTAGCTCGATCGGACCAGTCGGTCACACGGGTAAGACCTTCAAAGTAAACCACCTGCCAACTCTTAACGATACCCTTATCATCTCAACAGCCTCCACCTGGGTTCTGGCCCGAGAGCGACTGCCGCCCGGACCGGTGATGCAGCGGGCGTACGGAGTGCTGGACAAGTTCCGCATCAACCGCAGCTTCTTCGTGAAGACCATCCAGGAGGATTGCGTCATCCGGGCGCCGCCAGAGCCGGCGTACGATCCAACGGAATCGTCCACGGGCTCGCGGCGTCACAGTGTGCCCGGTTTGAAGGGGGAGGACGAAGACGAGGACTCGGTGCTGAAGACGGAAGATGAGCTGGTGCAGCTGAGGAATGAGTTCGTCGTGATGCCCGAGATAGACGTCGAGGTTGATCCGGTGGTGGAAGAGAGTGATTGAAGATTTTTTTTGAATCAAGGTGGTTGAAATAATGTGAATTTTCATGAAATAAAAAATATTTATCAACACTGTTGAGTCAACAGCTATGAACAGCTGTATGAAAAGGTACTGAAAAAATGCTTGAAAGTTGGTGATGTCTTCCATCAATTACATCATCTTATGCTAAGGAAACATGTATTTAACATGATATTGATACGGGAAGGAAGTAGAGATGTAATGTTATCTGTAAGAAATCTGACTCTTTATTCCTTTCAATTAACACGTCTACTCTTCGTGGTACATCAAACCAAGTTTGAATTTATTTATTTTAAATTTTGTTTAAAGCTTACTCTGTATGTATAAGTTATTTTTAAATGCTTTCAACATTAACCTACCCCAACAGTTGCCCACCCCAAGAGTGTAACATAACCCCACTTTGATGCTTTCTTTCCGCCACGGTCTTTCCTTTTGTGCGATAGGAAATTAATGCTGAGGCCCACTCTCATTTGGGTTTCCCCCCCGGTTGAAGAAGAGGTGAAGATCATCTTACCAGACGGTAAGCAATCACCATCGGCACCGAAGCCGAAAATCCAATCTGCCGATGCAGATCATCATTTGCCACCGAGCAGTCAAACGAACAGGTCGAACATCAACCATCACACCGGTCAGTCATTCATTCATCAGTTGGTGTTACGTGTAACGTTCGCGAAACTCGTGCTCCGAGCGTCTTTTGTGGTGGTGTTACGAACATAATTTGGAAGCTTTTTTGTTCCAATTTAGGACGCGAACCGAGCGACTAACATACAGTGCAAGCGTGCAGATCGATTTGAACACCTGGGCTGTGATTGATTTATTCGAGCTATTAGCGAAAAATAATAAAGTGAAATAACCAACTGTGACCTGGAAAAATCTACGAAAATAATAAGTTGGTGGGGAAAGTGGAAGTTTCCGGAAGTTTGTGCAGATCGGCTCGTCGGACACTTTTGAACAAATGTTGAAGATTATCAGGTATATTTTATTTTGGGTTTTATATTTATGTGTATGCTTAATAGAGTGGTTCAAATTTGAATTCATTTGGGTGTACTGATCTTTAAATGACTTTTCCAACACATATAATTGGCTTGTAATGCTGGCGTTGTCGTCCAATTGAGCTCATATTCTGAATCTAGCCTCAGAACAATTACAATTAAGCCCTGTAATTGGCGGCGAATAGTCAAATTTGAACCACTTTAATGCACCATCTCTATTCATATATGGGGTTGCACAAACTAAAGTGTCTCCGGGATCACGGGCAATTCGAACGTTTTTACTCGTGATTTTCAGGATCTTTTAGATTGGCTTCCCCATAAATTGAGAACGCACTAACAATTGTTGGTTGCTAAAAGTGTTCCATTCTACATTTTACTAAAACTGCATTCTATAATTAAATAAATCAAATAGCTGCATTAATCACAGAATAATAAATTTCATGCTTTTTAATGTTCTACATATCCTAGTCCAGCGATTCTCAACCTTCTTCTAAGCCGGTACCCCCTGCCATGTAAATCAAGTAGGCCCGGTACCCCCGTTTAGAATCGCTGTCCTAGTCGTCCTTGAATCGTCCTTGAATTTCATGCATGATTGCTATTTACAATTATAAGCTAACATTGAAAGTTCTACCGTCATCTGAGACGACGAACGGACAGCCGTTTTAACCATATTTTTGCACACTGTTATGAAATTTTTGAGTAGTTTCAGCAAGAAGAGATGTAGATCAGCGAAATTACTGCATTGGATTCAGACTGTAGTCGCAATTTGCCCCAGTTGACAGTAGTGTTATTTTTAAATACTCAACTAAAGTCTGCTATTCACAATAACTTCGAATGTATTTTTTTACTATGTCTTCTTATGGAAAAAAACTGAGTCTTTTTAATAAGAAACGTTTTATTTAAATGATTCATTTAGAATAATAATTGAAAAACAAGTGGTGTTTGAATGAATGAAATCTTTTAGGACATAATCATTAAATATTTGTTTTGTTTTGGTAGAATATTCAACATAGACAATAAATTGAAATATTATTCTAACATATAAACAAACACAAATTCAATCATAAGCGTAAACGGATTACGATGTTTTTCTAGAAATTTCAAGCAAAACACATTGAGTAAACCAAATATTTTTAAAGAATATTGTTTGACTAACTAATAAACACCTGTTCTAATGAAAATCATGGCACCAAACAAAATATGTGTCCAACTGGAGTAATTTTTGTTGTTATTGAATGCAATGATGCAACACTCTAGAATTTTCGGCAAAAAGTTTCAATCTGTATAGTTCAATTTTTGTTATGTTTGTCCAAGAAAAGAAATTTGGCGCAAATAAAAAAACAATGATTTATTAATAGCTACAACTTGACAATAAAAAACATAGCTTTTATTAATTAGACTAAATTCAAAAACAAAACAATGTAAAAGGTACTATGTGAGTTTTTAACAAAATGTGTACTCTGCTCACGTCAGCGGGTGTGTACATTAGGCCCGGTGTGTTTTGTAGAATAAAAATGATAAAAAATTAGTATGTCTGATATTTGGCACCATGAAAGAAGGGCTCTTTCTCGACATTTTGCGAGGTATCCCGAAATAATTCATCGAGGGGAATTTAGAGCAACCTTTTTTCGATTTTATGGGACATTTCTTCAGAAAAGTCGCTGAAAATCGGGGCATTCATAAAATTTCTTAAGAATAGGCTTTGGGCGACTCCAATTTGACCAATATTTGACATCCACTAAAAAGTTTACTAGCCAAATTACCCCGAAATCCATGGTAGAAAATAAAAAAATAAATATTTTTTTTGTACAATTTGTTATAAAAAACAAATTTGAGCATTAAAAGTGCTTAACATAGAGTATTCCATTAAAAAGCTTTTTTATTACCCAACAGGCTCCCAAAATTATATTTTTAAATCCTCTGTCATATTGCACCATTACATTTTAAAACATTTTAGAATCAATTGCACTGTAGAGAACAGTTTTCTGAACAAGTTCCATAAACAAAATATAGGTTTTTGTTCAATATAAGCAAAGATTTGCCCAATTTCCTAAAATAAATAGTGATTTTATCCAAAATTTCTTGATTTAATTATTTTTCACATGATGAACACTAACATAATTTTTATGATAATTTAAAATATTTTGCGTGAAATGAATATAGACTCTTTGAAAATGGGTGAAGTGTTTCCTCATTTTATTTCATGATTCAAAGTTGAATTGTATGTAAGTTTTCATTTTTCATATCATTTCATTTATTGAATTGTTTTGGCAACAACATAAGTGCAGTAATTTATATGGAGTACCTTTTAACAGCTGACTAATTCAAACGGTATCCGAGTTAACTGGTACACGGGAGAACAAATAGAGCTGGGGAAGGAAAACTGTTACAAATAACCTTCGAAATTGCTAATAGACTTATAAGTTTTATGTGCTCAATTTTTGATATTTAACTTGAGCTCCCACGTGTAATTAATCATTGCTTAAGAATTATTTGTACATCCAATATTTGCACCAAAGTTAATCAGCATGTGCCGGTTGTAGCCTTCTCGAGCATCTGAAGAAATGTTTCTTCTAAAACTATATTACACCATTTGTTAAAGAAAATTGTCAAAATGTCTGTTTTGTAAAAAAAATAATTCAACATTAGACCGATAGCTATTTTCAGTTGAAAAGTTATGCCTATACAGAAAAAAATGATGGTAATATTCATCAGGAAATGATCGCCGATTTTGTGTAAAAAAAAAAGATTAATTTTACCTCAGAAAATTATGAATTTTCATCATTTTTGATGAATATTCATTAGGTTTACATTTTTATTCATTTTTTTGTAATATTACTCAAAAAAGAGGTAATATTCACCAATATAATAACCAAATTTTCAACATTTCAAAATAAAACTTTTTTTCTGTGTATTCAGAAAAAAATGATGGTAATATTCATCAGGAAATGGTGACAGATTTTGTGTCAAAAAAAAAAGAATAATTTTACAGAACTTGATGAATATTCATCAGTTTCTGATGAATATCAGGTTTATCAGGTTCACTTTTTTACACATTTTTTTATGTAATGTTACCCAAAAAGAAGGTAATATTCAAACAACCAAATTTTCAACCTTCAAAAATTTAACTTTTATGTAAACTTTTTGTACAATATCAAATTCTATAAATTAAAAAAAAAATGGAAAAAAATCATAGATGGGCGTATAACAAATCAACAATATTCATTTTACTTGAGATTAACGCTCAAGTATCCTAAACTTGAAATCAGTGCATTTTGTCCAAATAGTTTATTTCTCTTCCAAATTAAATTTCGCTTTTGAAATTAGGTCGATGCAAATAGTTTAGTAAGTTTCATCTTGTCGTGCTATCATGAATGGCCCAGGGTATTTTAGCTTGAACGCGTTTGACACACGTACATGCCCGACCACACAGAAAAAAATGATGGTAATATTTAGGGACCATCCATAAACCACATGGTTACTTAAGGGGGGGGGCGGGGGGGTTAGGCGATTTTCCACGCTCCAAACAAAAAAGATTTTTTTTGTATGGACAATTGTCCACGAAAGGGGGGGGGGTGAAAATCCCAAAAAAGTGTCCACGTGGTTTATGGATGGTCCCTTATCAGGAAATGGTGACAGATTTAGTGTAAAAAAAAGATTAATTTACCCCAGAAAATAATGAATTTTCATCAGTTTTTGATGAATATTCATCAGATTTACATTTTTACACATTTTTTATGTAATATTACTCAAAAAAGAGGTAATATTCAACTTACCTAATTTTCAACATTCCAAAATTCATTTTTTTTTTCTGTGTACTGTAAACATTTTAAATTATAATGAGCTATCTACTATCACTTAGCTTAAAACATCTAAGTAAAGTAGTTACTTAGGAAAGTACGCAACTTACGGCCGTCATCCACAATCAACTTAGAAATTTTGCTGGGCTGATATACGTTGCTATGCAGTTGCTTGTTTACCTTTGATATTGAAACGTCAACTTACCGTAGATTTTGAAATTTTTCAAACCATACGTCAGTTTCTAATTTGATTACTTTTCCATTGTAGAAGCTCGGCTTCATTTCCATTGATTCAAATTCCTAAGCTAATTGAAATTTTCTAAGCTAAGTGATTGTAGATAGGCCATAACTCGGAACTCCGGCAACCAACTTCAACTACACTTTGGGACAATGCTCAGAACGGATAGCCAAACAAAACGTGTTTGTTATTGTTTACATTGCATGCTGTAGTTTTTGTTTTAACAAGGTCAAAGGGAGCGTTCTTTTATTACGTAACGCGAAAAATCGGACTTTTAGACCCCCTCCCCCCCCCCCCTCGTAACAAAATTTCCATACAAATTTTAAAAATTTTGTATGGAGCGTAACACGGCCTCCGACCCCCCTCCCCCCTACTGCGCTACGTAATAAAAGAACGCTCCCAAACATTAAAAAGCGTTTTTCTCAGAACGTCGAAATGGTGGGTTCGACAAGATAGCTCGACAAAGTCGACATGTTAAAAATAATTAAAATTTCAGAGGAATGCAATTACAATTATTTTCAGGTGATTGCACTAAAAAATTACGTTTTAAGTATTTTTTTTTATAAAAATATGTTTTTCATCCCTTGTTTTTTGGACGGAAATTGAAAGTTCGAAGGGGGGCAAATACTTAAAAATTAAAAATATTTTTTATAAGAATTTAAATTTTTTGAATAAATGTTTAAAAAATAAAAACATTTCTTGAAAAGTGAATTTATTTTTGCTTAGCTCTCCTAAAACTCTACACAGTATAAAATGATATTTCATCTGGGAACGATGACAAATTTTACATTATAAAAATGTGTTTGATTAATCTGATCGCAAAACGAGCTTACGATCTATTGGTCGCCGGATTTTTTCTCTCCGTCACCTGGCTGAGAACCCGAATTTTTTTTTTAATGTGGATAAGGCCGTTGCATATATTTTTCAAAGTTTATGGCCCCTAACAAATCACATTTATTTACAAAATAATTAGATTCATCGATTACAATTAAATTAGTTAAGTAGAAAAACTAAAGTTTCATTGTTTTAATAATTGTTACTTCACGATATGATAACGGTGGGACCAGACCAGTTGCCTGGATATTTTTTTGTTTCAGAAAAACGATATTTTTGTTGGTATTAGTCCAAACTTCACTGTTCACAATATTTTTAAATATTTCAAATTCAAGTTCAAAAATGGAGAAATGTTATGGGCCATCCATGATTTCTTTCTTTTATAATTAATATGGTGTAGAATAAAACATACTTTTTTAGTCGTTTGAAAGTAAAACAACCATTACATTGACCTTTTTCTCTCCGTGTTAACAATTCGACACCGTTCCAGAAGAACTTCTATCATGCCGTCAGTTTCACCATTTGTACGCTAAAAAAAAATATTCCGGAACCCATAAACTGTTTGCTAAGCAAATCTTGCCGATCACACAACGCTCGGTCATACTCTCTCGAAGGATCCAATTCCGGATCATGCACAACGGCCAGCAATCAACAACAAAAAAAAGCTTCATTCGTCATTACGCAAGCGCTAAACGGCCAAATTTAAAATTAAGAACAAAAAAAAGCTTGACGGCTAGTGCTAACCAATCTAATGAATTGAAGTGACTCGACAGCATTAACATTGCCCGCCCTCCCCCAAAAATAAAGACATGAAACAGTCAAGGTCTTCATTTCTTGTACTTAGCTCAATGCACAGTGAAAAATAAATCGGACTTTTTGTTAGTTATAATTATAAATGTTTCAACAAACTTTTTCACCAAAATGTGTGCCAATTTTTTCAGTTGAAATTTTAACCGCAAATTTTTCACTGTTCAAAAACACTGCAAAAGCAGGTGAGGTGTGGTTACCCATAATTGCTACCGCGTATTACGCTCAACGCCACGTGCGGCGACCGTTAAGGTGATGTGAGTGAATTAACCCGCGGCCGGCTTCGCCTAACAAGAGACAAGTGGAGAGGAGCTGCTTTTTTTTCCTTCTGTTATTCGTTATAATTCGTTTGCATATCACGGTGGTGGCAGCTTTTTCATCTCCAGAGACGACGCACTGGACTTCATTCTTTGGCGAGTGCTTCGACAGGCAAGATCGGCTTCTTCTGCACGCGAAAAGTCAGTATTGAGCTTAGGTGTTTTTTTGTGTTTGTGTTTTTGTGATATTTTGTTAATGGTGTTGGACGATACTAATGAAAAATCACCTCTGAATTGCAGATTCTGATCGCTGAGGAAAAAATAATTTAATAATTGAAGACTTTGAAGATATTGCTGCGAGTGAGTTGCTGGAAAATCAGATAAAGTACAAAGTTGTTGAGGATGGCAATTGCTAGGTAAGTTCAACACTCAACATTTCATTCTTAGTTTCAGTCTGGTTGAATCAGAGCTAAAATGTGATACATTGGTGACCTTAGTAAAGGTGCTAAACGGCGTTCAATGCTATTCGTAGATTTATTTTGGCAAAATATGTCTAGTTGCTTGCAGATTCTATACTTGAATAATTTGACTCAAGATGTTTGCAAATATAGTTACTCTTTTTTCACCTTTACCTCGAAAACTGTGAAAAACCTCCAAACTATCTGGGTAATTCTCCGCCAACTCACACAGCAGTTGCCCCGACCCCTCTTCGATTTGCGTGAAACTTTGTCCTAAGGGGTAACTTTTGTCCCTGATCACGAATCCGAGGTCCATTTTTTGATATCTCGTGACGGAGGGGCGGTACGACCCCTTCCATTTTTGCACATGCGAAAAAAGAGGTGTTTTTCAATAATTTGCAGCCTGAAACGGTGATGAGATAGAAATTTGGTGTCAAAGGGACTTTTATGTAAAATTAGACGCCCGATTTGATGGCGTACTCAGAATTCCGAAAAAACGTACTTTTCATCGAAAAAAACACTAAAAAAGTGTTAAAAATTCTCCCATTTTCCGTTACTCGACTGTAAAAAATTTTGGAACATGTCATTTTATGGGAAATTTAATGTACTTTTCGAATCTACATTGTCCCAGAAGGGTCATTTTTTCATTTAGAACAAAATTTTTCATTTTAAAATTTCGTGTTTTTTCTAACTTTGCAGGGTTATTTTTTAGAGTGTAACAGTGTTCTACAAAGTTGTAGAGCAGACAATTACAAAAATTTTGATATATATACATAAGGGGTTTGCTTATAAACATCACAAGTTATCACGATTTTACGAAAAAAAGTTTCAAAAAAGTTGGTCGTCATCGATCATGGCCGTTCATGGTCACCCGCGACAGACACGGACGACGAAACAAAGAGAAACGCAAAAAGTAACTTTTTCAAAACTTTTTTTCGTAAAATCGCGATAACTTGTGATGTTTATAAGCAAACCCCTTATGTCTATATATCAAAATTTTTGTAATTGTCTGTTCTACAACTTTGTAGAACATTGTTACACTCTAAAAAATAACCCTGCAAAGTTAGAAAAAACAAGAAAATTTTAAAATGAAAAATTTTGTTCTAAATGAAAAAATGACCCTTCTGGGACAATGTAGATTCGAAAAGTACATTAAATTTCCCATAAAATGACATGTTCCAAAATTTTTTACAGTCGAGTAACGGAAAATGGGAGAATTTTTAAAACTTTTTTAGTGTTTTTTTCGATGAAAAATACGTTTTTTCGGAATTCTGAGTACGCCATCAAATCGGGCGTCTAATTTTACATAAAAGTCCCTTTGACACCAAATTTCTATCTCATCACCGTTTCAGGCTGCAAATTATTGAAAAACACCTCTTTTTTCGCATGTGCAAAAATGGAAGGGGTCGTACCGCCCCTCCGTCACGAGATATCAAAAAATGGACCTCGGATTCGTGATCAGGGACAAAAGTTACCCCTTAGGACAAAGTTTCACGCAAATCGAAGAGGGGTCGGGGCAACTTTTCCCGATTTCGTGTGAGTTGGTAGAGAATTACCCATCTAGTAAATTTTATTTAAATCCAGTGAAGGTATTAAAGTGAAAAACAGGCAAAAATAGGACTCTTTGATTGGCCAAAAAATCATGGTAATAATAAAAGTGTTCAAAATTGGCAATAAAATAACATTCTAACGCTTAAGTACATCAGTTCTCTCTTAATTTCTCTCGAGCAAATTAAATGCATTGACATAATTCTTCTTTAATGGATTTATTTGAAATAGAGCCTAGAAATCTTCATGTCTTTCATAAAGCCTGAGCTTCTTAAAACAGTGCCCATGGTTGATCATTCCTTTAATCATTCACCAAACAGATAAACGCGTTCAAGATATTTCAAAATTTTGCCGTCTTGACCCTGAGCTAAAAGGCATTTTAAGTATAAGAAACAGAAAAATGTTGTTCATTGTTCTCCATAATAGTAAATATGTAAATAGATAAAATAAAAGATGATTTTCTGATTTTACTACAAAAATCTTTATGAAGAATTTAAATTAACGACTATCATTCGAATTAGCTGTATAAATTGTTGAAAAAAATTATGCTTTGAAGTTAATTAATTTGAATACATTAACAAGGAGTATACATGTTTTGACAGTTTGAAAATTAAACAGATAACAAGATAAAATATTTATTCAACTCCAAAATAGTTAGACCCCGACTCGAAATACTTCTAATACTGACATTTTAAAAAAATCTGTGTGTTATAGATGATAAATTGGTTGATAGTAAACAATCTATAGAGTTTTAAAATTGATTAAAAATTTAAGAACTGGCGCCCTTTTTTACCTTATGGAACTAGAATGTTTCATTCAATCGTGGAACAACGACTTTCAATAATAGTTCTAAAAATAGAGCCCAAAAATAGTAAATTGCACGGATGTTAATCGATAGAAAGATAATATTATCTTCTAACGATATCGATAATGATTATCGTTATTCCGATAATTCTATATTTTTTAAAATCATCCTTAGATTGATTTAATCCATCAATATCAAGTTTTTAATGCATTCAGGCCGTTGCAAATCTTTTTCATAAAAATTCAAAATATTTTAAATCCAGCCCAAACATGCTAAATATGATTATCAATGCAGAAAAATGCATTTTATATTGTTTTCAGTTGATTTAACTTCTATTGACATAGGACTATGTCTTTACTTACTATATTGGGGGGCCAGTTCAGAAATTCGATCCAAAGCGTCACTTTTAAGCGTTAAAAAAGGGGACATTTTGAACGCTTATATCTTTTTTCCCTGTGAATCAATACAGATGGTTGGACCACCAATCGAAAGAGGAAGACTTCAGCTATTGTTTAACTACATAGATAGTCTGACTAAACATAGTTAAAGCACTTAAAACATGCAATCAAAATGAGTAATTTTTCAGTACAAATCGGACAGATGACCAATCAGAGCGAGCGTATGCATTCGAGGCCGCGCCCCTTTTGTACCGTTCTCCGGCTGTGCCGCTATTTAACCAGAAAATTTCGCAAAAGCAAGTCACTTTGGAACGAGCACTCGAACTGTGCACGTCGGGCCGGCGCGGAGCAGCAGCAGCAGCGGCCAATAGAAGAAGAGGACCAGCAACCAGAAGGAAGAACCACCGGCAGCAGAAGGAGGAAATTCGAGCGAAGCGGACGGCGTGGAAGTCGCTATGATGCGGCGGTTCTCATGAAAAATGGCCAATTCGACAGTGGTGGCCAAAAACAGGAGTGGCCGGTGGCCTCAAAGAAGGTTCCCCCGGGGCCTGGGGGGACATTTACAGAAACATACAAGTTGTGGCAATATGGGTATCAAAATTCATGGTTTTTGATACTGAACATAATAATGGCCATTTTGACAGTAGAGGCCACAACCTGGAGTGGCCGGTGCCCTCAAAGAAGGTTCCCTCGGGGCGTGGGGGGACATTTACAGAAACATACGAGTTGTGGCAATATGGGTATCAAAATTCATGGTTTTTTATACTGAACATAATAATGGCCATTTCGACAGTAGTGGCCACAACCTGGAGTGGCCGGTGCCCTCAAAGAAGGTTCCCTCGGGGCCTGGGGGGACATTTACAGAAACATACGAGTTGTGGCAATATGGGTATCAAAATTTTTGATACTGAACATAGTAATGGCCATTTCGACAGTAGTGGCCACAACCTGGAGTGGCCGGTGCCCTCAAAGAAGGTTCCCTCGGGGCGTGGGGGGACATTTACAGAAACATACGAGTTGTGGCAATATGGGTATCAAAATTCATGGTTTTTGATACTGAACATAATAATGGCCATTTTGACAGTAGTGGCCACAACCTGGAGTGGCCGGTGCCCTCAAAGAAGGTTCCCCCGGGGCCTGGGGGGACATTTACAGAAACATACGAGTTGTGGCAATATGGGTATCAAAATTTTTGATACTGAACATAATAATGGCCATTTCGACAGTAGTGGCCACAACCTGGAGTGGCCGGTGCCCTCAAAGAAGGTTCCCTCGGGGCGTGGGGGGACATTTACAGAAACATACGAGTTGTGGCAATATGGGTATCAAAATTAATGGTTTTTGATACTGAACATAATAATGGCCATTTCGACAGTAGTGGCCACAACCTGGAGTGGCCAGTGCCCTCAAAGAAGGTTCCTCCGGGCCTGGGGGGACATTTACAGAAACATACGAGTTGTGGCAATATGGGTATCAAAATTTTTGATACTGAACATAATAATGGCCATTTCGACAGTAGTGGCCACAACCTGGAGTGGCCGGTGCCCTCAAAGAAGGTTCCCTCGGGGCGTGGGGGGACATTTACAGAAACATACGAGTTGTGGCAATATGGGTATCAAAATTCATGGTTTTTGATACTGAACATAATAATGGCCATTTTGACAGTAGTGGCCACAACCTGGAGTGGCCGGTGCCCTCAAAGAAGGTTCCCCCGGGGCCTGGGGGGACATTTACAGAAACATACGAGTTGTGGCAATATGGGTATCAAAATTCATGGTTTTTGATACTGAACATAATAATGGCCATTTCGACAGTAGTGGCCACAACCTGGAGTGGCCGGTGCCCTCAAAGAAGGTTCCCTCGGGGCGTGGGGGGACATTTACAGAAACATACGAGTTGTGGCAATATGGGTATCAAAATTCATGGTTTTTGATACTGAACATAATAATGGCCATTTTGACAGTAGTGGCCACAACCTGGAGTGGCCGGTGCCCTCAAAGAAGGTTCCCCCGGGGCCTGGGGGGACATTTACAGAAACATACGAGTTGTGGCAATATGGGTATCAAAATTCATGGTTTTTGATACTGAACATAATAATGGCCATTTCGACAGTAGTGGCCACAACCTGGAGTGGCCGGTGCCCTCAAAGAAGGTTCCCTCGGGGCGTGGGGGGACATTTACAGAAACATACGAGTTGTGGCAATATGGGTATCAAAATTCATGGTTTTTGATACTGAACATAATAATGGCCATTTCGACAGTAGTGGCCACAACCTGGAGTGGCCAGTGCCCTCAAAGAAGGTTCCTCCGGGCCTGGGGGGACATTTACAGAAACATACGAGTTGTGGCAATATGGGTATCAAAATTTTTGATACTGAACATAATAATGGCCATTTCGACAGTAGTGGCCACAACCTGGAGTGGCCGGTGCCCTCAAAGAAGGTTCCCTCGGGGCGTGGGGGGACATTTACAGAAACATACGAGTTGTGGCAATATGGGTATCAAAATTAATGGTTTTTGATACTGAACATAATAATGGCCATTTTGACAGTAGTGGCCACAACCTGGAGTGGCCGGTGCCCTCAAAGAAGGTTCCCCCGGGGCCTGGGGGGACATTTACAGAAACATACGAGTTGTGGCAATATGGGTATCAAAATTTTTGATACTGAACATAATAATGGCCATTTCGACAGTAGTGGCCACAACCTGGAGTGGCCGGTGCCCTCAAAGAAGGTTCCCTCGGGGCGTGGGGGGACATTTACAGAAACATACGAGTTGTGGCAATATGGGTATCAAAATTCATGGTTTTTGATACTGAACATAATAATGGCCATTTCGACAGTAGTGGCCACAACCTGGAGTGGCCGGTGCCCTCAAAGAAGGTTCCCTCGGGGCGTGGGGGGACATTTACAGAAACATACGAGTTGTGGCAATATGGGTATCAAAATTCATGGTTTTTGATACTGAACATAATAATGGCCATTTCGACAGTAGTGGCCACAACCTGGAGTGGCCAGTGCCCTCAAAGAAGGTTCCTCCGGGCCTGGGGGGACATTTACAGAAACATACGAGTTGTGGCAATATGGGTATCAAAATTCATGGTTTTTGATACTGAACATAATAATGGCCATTTCGACAGTAGTGGCCACAACCTGGAGTGGCCGGTGCCCTCAAAGAAGGTTCCCTCGGGGCGTGGGGGGACATTTACAGAAACATACGAGTTGTGGCAATATGGGTATCAAAATTCATGGTTTTTGATACTGAACATAATAATGGCCATTTTGACAGTAGTGGCCACAACCTGGAGTGGCCGGTGCCCTCAAAGAAGGTTCCCCCGGGGCCTGGGGGGACATTTACAGAAACATACGAGTTGTGGCAATATGGGTATCAAAATTTTTGATACTGAACATAATAATGGCCATTTCGACAGTAGTGGCCACAACCTGGAGTGGCCGGTGCCCTCAAAGAAGGTTCCCTCGGGGCGTGGGGGGACATTTACAGAAACATACGAGTTGTGGCAATATGGGTATCAAAATTCATGGTTTTTGATACTGAACATAATAATGGCCATTTCGACAGTAGTGGCCACAACCTGGAGTGGCCGGTGCCCTCAAAGAAGGTTCCCTCGGGGCCTGGGGGGACATTTACAGAAACATACGAGTTGTGGCAATATGGGTATCAAAATTTTTGATACTGAACATAATAATGGCCATTTCGACAGTAGTGGCCACAACCTGGAGTGGCCGGTGCCCTCAAAGAAGGTTCCCCCGGGGCCTGGGGGGACATTTACAGAAACATACGAGTTGTGGCAATATGGGTATCAAAATTTTTGATACTGAACATAATAATGGCCATTTTGACAGTAGTGGCCACAACCTGGAGTGGCCGGTGCCCTCAAAGAAGGTTCCCTCGGGGCGTGGGGGGACATTTACAGAAACATACGAGTTGTGGCAATATGGGTATCAAAATTCATGGTTTTTGATACTGAACATAATAATGGCCATTTCGACAGTAGTGGCCACAACCTGGAGTGGCCGGTGCCCTCAAAGAAGGTTCCCTCGGGGCGTGGGGGGACATTTACAGAAACATACGAGTTGTGGCAATATGGGTATCAAAATTAATGGTTTTTGATACTGAACATAATAATGGCCATTTCGACAGTAGTGGCCACAACCTGGAGTGGCCAGTGCCCTCAAAGAAGGTTCCTCCGGGCCTGGGGGGACATTTACAGAAACATACGAGTTGTGGCAATATGAGTATCAAAATTCATGGTTTTTGATACTGAACATAATAATGGCCATTTCGACAGTAGTGGCCACAACCTGGAGTGGCCGGTGCCCTCAAAGAAGGTTCCTCCGGGCCTGGGGGGACATTTACAGAAACATACGAGTTGTGGCAATATTGGTATCAAAATTCATGGTTTTTGATACTGTACATGAAAATTGACATTCCGACAGTAGTGGCCACAACCTTGAGTGACCGGTGATCTCAAAGCAGGTTTCCCCGGGGCCCGGAGGGTCTTTAACACAACCATACGAGTTGTGGCAATATGGATATCAAAATTCATGGTTTTTGATACTGAACATGAAAATTGACATTTCGACCGTAGTGGCCATAACCTGGAGTTGCCGGTGCCCTCATAGAAGGTTCACCTTGGGAGAACATTTATGACAATTTTGCCGACAAATCTATGAAACAAAATAAAATAATCTTATTTCAGATTTCACTAGCAATCCAAAAACACATTCAAATTGTTTGGTCCTATGTCTTTCGGTTATGTCTCTGACATACCATCTTGAACTTTTTTCATTAAAATTTTGAAGTTTTTAGAAAAAATATTTTTTTGGCCCCTGGTTTTTCGGACCAATTTTGAAGGGGGGGGGGGGGGGGCGACATAAACTTTGAAAAATATTTGCAACGGCCTAACCTTAATTTTTTTTAGATAAGGTAGTAGGTTTCAAAGCACAAATACTTTTAAGAAATCAGAAAATATCGTATTTTTCAAATACTCAAATTTTCATGTTTCGCTATATGGGTATCAAACGATTTGAAATTTTCAACATTTTTGAGATTTTTAATAAAATACCTTTTTTTCAAAATACCGTATTTTAAAAACACTAAAATTTTTAATAATTTGAAACCTTTTTCACTTTTATTACAATTTACAATGCTCCAATTATCACAAAATATCGTATTTTTCGAAAATACTAAATTAAAATACAATCGATTTTAAATTTTGCATGAATTTTCAACGTTTCAGAGTTTTTTTTTTAAATATATTAAAATTTCCAAAAAATACTGTACATTTTCTGAAAGGCTCAAATTTGTATAATTTGCAACATGGGTATCGAACGAAGGAAAATTTGGATCCTTTTTCACTTTTATTCATTTATTGGTGGTAAATACTAAAATTTTCACCAAATACCGTATTTTTTCGAAAATATAAAAAAAATTTGTAACATGGATATCAAACGAAGCGAAATTTCGGTATGCATTTTCAATGTTTTTTTGCAATGGTCTCCAGCAAGCTCAACCCCGCAGACCATCACAGCAATTTGGACAAATTCGCGGGCCGCATGTGAAAATCAAATTCAAAATTCCTTTAAGTTGAAAAATTAGAGCAGTTTGAAAGTTCAAATTTGTATTTTAATTTGATTTATAAATGCAATAAATTATTATCTAATTGAAAAATAAATCACATAATAAAAAATATACAGTACAAAAAATCATATTCTTTTTTTATGTAAACTTATCAAATTTCATTAGTTTTGTGTTTTACATTTTACTTAAGTACTTTTGCAGTATATGAATATTCCAGTTATATTTTACCAAGCACGCTTCTGAAATTTTTTTGTAAATATTCTTGTGCGTTCAATTTTTGAACAACAAGAGAAATTGGATAACTAAACGAATTTTGGATTAATAAGTTCTACGTTTTGTGAACAGTTCTTCTTTTTATAATTTTTAGTTAAGGATAAAATATTATAAGAATAATCATGAAATTTAAATAAAATAATATTTTATTAAAAAAAATTACATTTTGAAAAATGAAATTTTCATTTAATAAAGTTTTTGTTGAATCGATATTAATCAGAACTTTTATAAGAGCGGCCGTGGCTGACTGGTTACGGTGTTCGCTTTGTAAGCGAATGGTTCTGGGTTCGATTCCCATCTGCTCCCGACGAGAAAGTTAAGAACCCATAAATTTGAAATGGTGAATATGAACGAAAAATCAAAGTCACTCGAGGCGGGGTTCGATTCCCCGTCCTTTGGGTTGGTAAGCAAAAATGCTAACTACTAGGCCATGACGACTTGGTAAGCTAGAACTGGAATTAGGAATACTGTTACAGAGAGCGAGTTATGGCGCTATAACCACGGCAAATAGTGTCCAGGGCATTCGTGGAAATACAATGTCCCATCCCCAGAGGGTCCCGGAGTACCAAACCTTCTTAGCATGGTGCTCCCAACGAATACAACCAAATATCGGAGCGTATGGTGGTGTGTCCCCACGCTTCTTCCTCCCCTGTCGATTCAGAATTGTGTTGTTGTTCGAACACCCAGTGCTCAAACTCAACCCAATTACGAGTCATCTCTGCGATGCGGCTTTACGCAGTAGGCCTGGCCGCTTTAACGCTTGTGATGTCTCAATGCATTTCAATGCAATGGCGCACTACAAATGTTAATAAATGACAAGAAGAGTGCTAGGCGTCATCTAACCTAAGGCACTCTCCAGGATCCCTTCGAAAGATTGGCTGCGCTAGGGTCTGATTAGATTAGATTAGATTAGAATCGATATTAATTAGAACTTTTATGTCAAACGTCATGTCACAAATCAAAAACATTTCGTATGCGGAGATAATTAAAAGAAATAATATTATAAATGTCCTCCATCTAATTTTAAGGACCATTCTAGACGAAAATGTTCAAATCATCCACGTCTTAATTTATGTTTACTATTAGTTAGAAAATTTTTAGTTGCTTTTGGTTGAATTTTATTGAAATAATACACCTTATTTTAAGTTGGGAAATAAACGGATTATGAATATGAAATTCATTTAAATTATTTTCAGCTTTTTTAGCATAATTATTTAAAACAAAAAACTGAAAATAACACAGTTGCATCTCTGAGTGGCAATTATATTTTTCAAATGAAAATTCGGCAAAAAAAAAAAAATATTGCTTGCGTTTGTTTTCTAATCTAATCTAATCTAATCGAACACAAGCGCAGCCAGTCCGAAGAAAGCATCCTGGAAGAACTTGCGGTTAGATTACGCCTCAAGTCCTTTCTTGTCTATATTAATAATTGCAGTACATCCGAGTAACCCCAAAAATGTACAGCAAAAATTAAAGCGGCCAGGCCTACTGCGTTGCATTAACCGCAGAGACAGATTCGGTGAACGGATCACATTTCACAGAATCAACAGGGGAGGAAGGATGCGTGGACATACCGTACCAAACGCTCCGAATCAGTTAGGTGTGGTGTGTAAGTGTAAATTGGCAAATAATTATATTTTTAGGAGGGAAGTGGAATTGGGCAATTGAAGTTGGGGAAAATGGGAATTGGGAAAAATGGGAATTGGGAAAGGGATAATGGGGAAGGGATAGAAGGGTTATTTAATTTATAATATCATAATATAGGGGAATATAATAATTTAACAACTTATGATGGACAGCTCTCACCAAGAAACAGCAAATCTTTAACATAAAGCTCAAATCTTCAAAAGACGCCGCGAGGTGGTATCCCGATCGTCAGATTCCAGGTTCTTCTCAGGATCGTTTGACGTGAACACTTTCACTTTAGCACTGAGTATGTCCGCTCCCAACCAGTATTTCTCCATAGTTCGGTAAATATTGCTTGCATTTGTTTTTGAGATAAATTGATTATGGTGCTAAGATTATAATAAACATGAATATAATTTTCATCTCCTGCCCGATAAAAAAAGAAAAATATTATAAAATCTTTCATACGTCTGTTTATTTTAGTTTTATGTAGCTCGAACCGCTTACTGGTTGCTTATTTTTGTTTTAATGAAATTATTATTTTTTAAATGAGAAAAATAGGGGTTTTAAAAATAATCCATCTAAAGCATCGTTTTGCCACTTTGCCCCTTGATCTATGGAGCTAAAACTTGGCCATGATTTGATGTATTTGATTTTAATTTCAATTTGTTTTGAAAGATCCACAAGGGCCCAATACTAAATTCCGTATTTTTTACCCAAATCGAGATATTATCTGAATAACAAATTTTTAAGCCTTAAGAACGCAGAGGAAAGTGGGGTAAACGACCATATGGGGCAAGAAGAACAACTGCTCGTGTATGTGTGCATGGTTACACGAGCAATTGTTCCTTTTGCCCCATATGGTCGTCTTGCCCCACTTTCCTTTATATGGTATTATTCACTTTTGGAATAATGGCTGTTAATGATAGTTTTTAACCCTCTACAACCCATCCCGTCCTCTAGGCGGGCTTCGAACTAAAAATTCGCCAAAAATTATTTTTCGACCTTTTTTTGATCTTTAAGAAGCATTGAAAAGAATAACTCTTAACATTTAAGGAAATTTAACGTGAGGAAGTTTGACTTGTTTTATGTGACTTTGCTAATGTTTTTAAAAATGTAATTTTTTTCTTTCATTTCCCCTATATTATGTGAAATTAAATATGCAGTATTTTTTGTGGAGCACCAGACTATGCCTCTAGGCGTTTTTTCACAATTTAAATGATAATGGTCTCGTTCTATAATAGAAAGTGTGAAAAATAAGCAAAAAATTGAACAAAAAAGCTGTGAAAACATGAACAAACTTGATTGTCAATAGGTAATGATAGATGGTGAAAGGGTAAGACAAATAATATCTGAAACAAACTTAAACTTAATAAGATAAATGCAAATTAAAATACTTAAAATGAAATTAGAAAAATATACAACAAGAGAAGTACAGTTTTTCGAGAAACGGGAAAAATAAAAATATTCGAAAAAACAATTTGGGCAGTAGAAATTCAATCACGCTTTTATCACTAAAAGTTGAAATTCCAAATTCGTATTTTTAGATTTTCGCCATTGTTTATGTTTTATCGATTGAACAATATGAATTTTGAAGCATGCAGCGATTTTTTTGCCGTGAAAAATTACTTGCCCTAGCAGTAGGGAAGACCCCAACAAAGTTTTAAAAGTAATGTAAAAAATAGAAATAAAATCCATTTCCAGTTTTTCGGGGAGAAAAAAAAGGTAGCCACAATCATGCAAAAAGTTAAATTAAGGCAGAATACTAGTCAAAAATTAGCTTATTACAAAGAACTGAAACAAATTAGACATCAAGCAAAACAAGTGATTTTACCACCTGATTCGATTTTCACTTCATGCGAACTCCGCGATATCGCGATTTCTTTTCATCTCTCGATCACACCGATTGCACAATAATAAGTCAATCCACCGCGAGATCGCTCATGTGTTGTTGATAACCGGGCCGGCCATTCGGTCCATCAAATGTATGTTATTGCGCAACAAATAACATATGCTCAATGCACTCTCGTGTGCCGAAGACACACTTTTTTTCGGGTACATAAACAAGGAAAAGTAAAACACACACACGCAGATTTTGTCGTTTTGGCAAATCTATAACAATTTTATTAACACAATTGGATTGTGAATCTCGCTCAGTTCAATTCAGTTCCTTCATTGGAATTGAGGTACGAAAAAAATAATAAAAAATAAAAATTGCACTCTTCTCTCACTGCGGCTGGTGCAGTAACGGTTGATGATGGGACTGCTGGTGCTGCTGCGGATGGGGCGGATGAAGCTGCAGCAACTGAATATGAGGATGGTGGTGGTGCGGCTGTTGGTGAAGATGACTGGTGTGATGAAGTTGCTGCTGCTGCTGCATTTGGTGATGATAGTCGGCAAACGGTGGCAACGGAGTGGGTGCGGCCGGTTCCACCGTAAGCGTCGTCGTCGTCACTTCCGGTCGTTGACCTGCCCCTTCACGGTCATCTTCTCTGCTTTCACCGTTTGCGCTCGATTCCGCAGGGTTGAAGCTTTCCGATGGCACCATTTCGCCCCGCTGGAAGTGTTTCTTCTCGTGGGTCAGCATGTTGTACTTGTTGTTGAACTTTCGATGGCACACGCCGCACTCGAACGGCATCAGGTCGGTGTGAATGATGGAGTGCTGCCGGAGGTAGCCCTGGGTGGTGAAGCCTTTTCCTGATTTGATAAAAAGTAAATTAACTTTTCAAAAACTCAACCCTAAACACCTGAAACTAACCACATACAGCGCAGATAAAGTTCTTCTCCTCGGTGTGGGTTTTCTGGTGCTTTTTAAGGGCCGCCTTGGGGCCCTTTATCCGGTGGCCGCACACGTCACAGTCGTGGTACTCGGGTCCGGCGGCACCATGCTGGCGCTTGATGTGCTTCACTAGCAGGTTACGGCACGAGAAGGCCAAGTTGCAGCCCTCGGTTTGGCAGATGTACGGTTTTATGCCTGGAAGTTGAGAGTGTCAAGATTATTGAAGACTTTCCATTAAAGAAAATTGTTTTGCAAACAAAGCTTAGTTCCTTGTTTGTCATAGCATGTTCAGAAATAATTAACTTTCTTTTTGATTTTCGGGATATAACAAACCATTCTGGGGGGGCTTCAGTGTACATAGTTTTTGTAGTATGGAAGAAGATTTACGAGCAGATATTTTTCGATAATTCTTCGTTCGTGTTTTAAGAGTGTCGTACGAACTCCTTGCAGCTACGCATAAAATCGTTGATGTTGCTTGACTTCTTTTGCTTCCTCTGGAAGCTGGTTGTAAAGTTTAAATCCTTTGTAAAACAGCGAGTTTGGCTTGCATGCTTTCAGTTTTGCCTTCTGAGATCGTCAGCTCATTTAGTATCATACTCATGAATATCCCTTACGCATACTATGGCTCCCGTCACGTATTATGGCGCCATCCATTCTTTCATACGAAAAACGAACACGAGGGTGTTGTACTCGATTCGTTGCTTCACCGACATACACTGCAAACATTTGAGCATGCTCTGCCGTGGCGTCAGTCGATCACACTTATAAGTCGTATTATTTTACTTTTTAGCACCTGCATCCTTTTTAGTTGTCGTTGTGTTCCCAAAAACAATTTAGATGAACAATCGTCCAAGTGAGGAGCGATGACCGAATTTTACAGTTAAACTTTCGTTTCTGCCAAACTCCAAACATTCTTGCTGCCTTCCGAATGTTGTTATCAATGTGTACGTTGAAGTTCAATTTTTCATCCAGCATGATTCCGAGGTATTGTATCGTCGCTACCCGCTCCTTAACTCCTCTATCCATCTGTACACGTCGTCTGCAGTCGTTGGTCCTACTTTGTCGACACCACCTTGTGTCACAGTGTTCAACTGCAGCTTCTTACATTTCAACCAGTCCGTGCTCCCGACTAGCTCTTCGTTCATGGAGTCAAAGCACTCATCGAAGTTGTCAGTAATCACAAACAAAACTGTATCATCGGCGAACAGGTTTACCTGTACTCTTCTCAGGTCCTGTTATATGTCTTATAAGTACAGTATGAACAATAGTGTGCCTAACACGCTTCCTTGCGGTACACCGAGCTTCACTGTTGTCTCTGATGACCCCTAACTGTTGAATCATTTTAGTACCGTGAAGTTTTTCTTGAAAACGACTATTAGTTTCGTCTGGTCATTTTTTTTCGGAGGCCCGCTTCAGATCCACGAAGACTGAGAGCACGATTCTTCTTTCTTCAATACACTGCTTACACTTCAACGGCAATAGATTCAACTGGAACCATCAGTTATTAGGCCTAGTCTGAAACCCCAAAATATCCCATTTAGTCACATAACAAATTACAACTACTCACCTAAATGCTGATTCTTGTGACTCTCCACCGTGTGATACTCGACCCAATCGCCACAAAAATCACACAACGCGCCTCGCTTCCTGTTCGGGTCGGCCGCATTTTTCCGTCGCTTCCTCTCCTTCCCACCTTCATCCCTCGACTGATCCTCATCCTCCGATTCCTCCTTCAGCTTTTTCTTCTGCCTCTTTTTGTACGGTTTCGTCACGATTCGTATCCGCTTCTTTTTCGGCGGCGGTGAGCTCGGAGGTGGACTTGGATTGTCCCCTTCCACCGGAGAGTCACTTTCGGAGCCGGAATCGGAGTGACCTCCACCGTGATCAATTTTTAAGGAATGATTGCTGGAATCGTCGTCTTCATCGGAGGAGGACGATTCGATAGGCGTTGGTTCCACCATCACCAGTTCGATCGCTTCCGGTTTTATTTTAACGTCCTCCTCTTCCTCCTGCCCACAAGAAGTGCCCTTGCTAAGCGAGGACAGCTCATAGGCGGCGTCCACCTCCCTCCGGTGCGATTCGACCAGCGATTTCACCCGCAGAATCGCCCCCAAGTTCTCGTCACAATCCCATCCGTCACCCGCGAGCGACTTCCGCTCGTGAACCAGCATGTTGCGGGCCTTCACGCAAGCGCTCCGAAAGTCGTACATCAGGTCCACCAGCGCGGCACAGTTCCGGCAGATGAACGGATAGGCGTCCCCAAGGTAAACCTTCACGCCCAGCGTGGTCAAAATGCGCGTCTTCTGCGGGAATAAAATGTACGCCAGACTGGCCTCCGGAAGTCGTCGCAAGCAGATACGGCACTGCTTCTCGATTGCTCCTTTCGTTAAATCCGGCCCGAGCGGTTCGTCTACCGTCGTGCCCGGAACAATGGATTCCTTCAGCACCGGTAGCAAATCGGCCTGAACGGCACGGTTTGCGGTGTGGCGCTTCGAGGTCTGAGTGGCCACACTGCTGGTCCTCTGCGAGGACCAAGCGACGAAGATTTCCGGTCGAGCATCGCCGGAGTGGTCTTCCGGTTCGGATTTTACCTCGGCGCACTCGAAAGGGATCACGTTGAAGGGGCGTTTCTCGGGAGGTTCTGATGGAAGGACATTTTTAACAACACAAAAATCGGAAAGAAATCAAAAATACTTACTCGAAACTATTTTATCGTGAAAATCCTTTTTTCTGGGCATTTTCCATGGAAATTCTTTTGGGAAAATAGTGGCAAAACTTATCAGCAGCTTATCTACGCAATGTTTATTTACAAAATGCAATCAACTGTCAAAAACACAAATAAAAACAAAACTGAAAGCCCTGCGACTGAGCTCATTTGGAGCGGCTTGATAAATTTACAGTGCGGCGCAAAATAAATGGACAGCAGTGTGAATTCGAGAATTTTGCGAAAAAAAGATATTGCCGATTTTCTAAGGATTTTGCATACTCTTTTGAATGGAACACATGCATTCGAACATTTTTTTGCGTTTTCTACACAACTTGTGTATTACTTCTAGTCGAGCAGTTTTAGCTTTTATCGAAATTATATTACTTTTAGCGGTGTATGCACTTCGGAAGGAATCGGTCAAGAAAAAATTCAAATGGGCAGCAGCGGAAGCGAAAGCAAGCCAGATAGGGTGAAGAAGGGGTTGTTCTGCTGTTCGTAAAGCTGTTTCTTGACCCCTTTCCTTCCGATCTCCATACTAGCCTTTTGGAAGAACTGTAATTTCTGCCCCAAGATGAAATTACAAAAAACAATTTAATTAATTGTAATTGTAATTTTATTGAAACGATATCCTGTTAGTTTACACTGTATATCAGGGCAAGGAGGTAATGTGGATCTGAATTAAACTTTAGGAGCGAATAAAATTAGCAATCAGAGTAATCGCTAACACTAGTTTTCCCTAACTATCGCTTTCTTGAAAGCGTTGAATCGTCTCTCCTGCTTGATTGCTACTGGTAGTTCGTTCCAGCGGGAAACTCCGTAGATTAGCACACTTTTCCCACTGGAGGTTGTGTGCCTCGGGACGATGAAGCCGGCCGTTCGCTCCTGTCTGGCGCGTTGTAGGTGCTGTAGGATGTATCCGGGCGTGGCCTCCTCAAATGCTCGTTTCATGAAACAGCAAATTCGGAGTTTGTAATTGACCATCAGATCATGTCCAAGTATGGAGTTTCTGAAGGGAACGGTGGTGTCGCGACGTCTTAGCTTGTGTACAAACCGTACCGCTGACTTGAAACAGCGGTGGAGTTGTTCTCGTTGCGCAGCGCTCAGCCCGGGGTAGTACACGATGTCGCAGTAGGTAAAGTACGGCATCACTACTGCCTGCACAAGCTTTCGACGTGTTGGCTCAGGAAGAATCGGTGCGAAGCGTCTGAAGGTCTTGAGTGTTCCGTAGACCTTCCTTACCACGTCGTTCACTTGAAGGTTCCAGTCCAGGTTGCAGTCCATGATCAGTCCGAGATTCGTGACACTTTTGCTCAGCGGGATCGCCGTCCCACTGAAGATGATCTCCTGCTGCGGTGCGACTGTACCTGCCTTGCAGAATACTATCGCTTGTGTTTTTTTGGGGTTGGGAAAAAGGCGGTTCTGCTTGGCCCAGCCAACGATTGATTCCAGATCTTCATTGATACGCCGCACGAGTTGGTCCACTTCCGCAACCGATCCAGAGAGATAAATTTGAAGGTCGTCTGCGTATAGTTGCCATTCGCACTTTAGGGTACTGGGCAGACTATTGATGTAGAGAGAAAAGAGTAGTGCACTTAGACACGACCCTTGGGGCGTGCCGTCTTGTACTCCTTTCACGGCAGATATGGTGCTTCCTATGCGTACGACTTGCGATCGATCACTCAGGAACGACGAGATGAGTTCGCAGGCTTCGTTGGCAAACAGAAATTCGTCGAACAGCTTTCTTCTCAGAATCCGGTGGTCCACACAATTGAAGGCCAGGGAGAAATCCACCAGCACCATGACCGTGCACTGGTTGCCGTCGAAGTTGTTGTAGATGTCGTGGACCACCTTCGCTAAGGCGGTGGTGGTGCTGTACCCTCTTCGGTACCCGGACTGGTTGCTCGCTAGTAGTGGTGGATTCGCTTCGTTGAGGTGTTCAGTTATCTGCGCAAGAAGGATCTTTTCGAGGATCTTCGAAATCGCCGGAAGGACGCTAATCGGCCGGTAGTCCTTCGGCTGCATCGGGCTCGACGTTTTCGGGATCGGCGTTACAATTCCTTTCTTCCAGGTCGAAGGGAAAGTCTTAGCTTCAATGATCGCGTTGAACAGGTTCGTAAGTAGCGGGAGTATGAAAGGACACATCATCTTGACAAAGGAAATCGGGATGCCGTCCGATCCGGTCGCATTAGTTTGTATCTCCTGTATCTGCAGAGCGACTTCGTTGACACTAGTGTTGCGGAAGTTGAAACGAGCTGCATCTGGATCGGCTTCTGTTCTGTGTCTGGGCTCCGATGTCGCACTGTCTGCTTGTTCTGTGTGCAGCTGACGGTGTCCCTCCGCGAAGAAGGTATTCAGGTCGTCAGGGTTGATCTCGTTCGTCGATGTGTTCTTCTTGGAGGAGTTGTGAATGCCCTCACGCCTGAGATTGCACCACAATTTCTTTGCTGGCAGACTGGGATCAAGGTTGCGGTCAGCGAATCGCTTTTTGGCGTTGGAGATTAGCGTGCTGGCTTGATCACGTTTGCGTTCGAACTCAAGCCACTGATGATCACCTCTCGTCCTGTTCGGATTCCGCTGGTAAAGCTTAAACGCTAAATCTCTCACCTCCACAGCTCGTCGAATTTCTCTCGTCATCCACGGCGTTCTCTCGTCACGCACAGGGACGGTTCTCTCGGGAGCATGGACATCCAACAGGCGCTTTAGTTCAAATTCAAGTAGAGCGGTTTTCGTATCGACATCGTTCGATCGATAGAACTGTTGGAAGTCACTGCCTTGGAGATCGGCTTGTAAGCGCAACACGTCGATATTCCGAAGATTCCTCACCGTGATAGACTGCTGCGCTGGCTTCTGCACCCTGATGTCCGCTAGAAGATAGACTACTTCATGGTCCGAGATGCTGTTCGCCGTGGCTGTTTTGGATTTCGTAATGGACAGAGGACAGTCGGTGATAAGCAGATCAATCGTGGATGAGGAAGTTTCGGTAATCCGGGTTGGGCCAGTTGGAAGCACCGTGAGATGGAATGCTGCGTTAATTTGTCGTAGAGCGAACAGATTTCCCGACGGTACACTGGCAGCAACATTTATGTTGAAATCTCCAACAATAAAGACTCGATCGAGCTTGAAATCGAGCAGCTCGATGAGTAGCTTCTCGTAGTTCTGGGCGAAGAGCTGGTTAGAACAGGATGGATTGTACAGAACAACCACGCCGATGTTCAGCTGGTTGAGTTGAACTTTGACTGCAAGGTACTCGACTCTTGAAGCGATCGGAACACCCTGGTCATAGCTTGATCTGCTAATCGGAGTTGCTTTGATGCCTTTCCTCACGTAGAGACCAACTCCGCCGCATGCTCTCGATCCTCGACCCCGGGAAGCAGGCAGTGAGTGTCGCAGAAAGTTGTAGTTTGGAATTTTGACCGGTCCAACCGGCGAAGAGGACGTCATTTTTGTTTCAGTCACCGCAAAGATGTGGTACTGACACTTGTCGAGTTCGATTTTAACACCGTCGATGTGGTGCTCAAGACCACGGACGTTCAGGTGTCCGACTCGAAGATTTTGGAAGTTGTTAGGCATGCATAATTTATGGAAACGTCAGCGAAAAAGTACAGTTAGCAGTGTGAGGAAGTTGAGACGTTCGCCGTGCAATCGAAGAAGACGGACGAGGAATCCGGGACATCCGACACATTTGTTGCTAGCTGTTGGAGTTGGTCGATAGTGGTGACAGGAACATACCGCTGCTGTCCAGGAAGCAACACGGAAACTTTGTCATTCCGGATGAAGACCGACCTGACCTGCTTGTTTTGTTTGAGTCGAAGAGCATAGTTGCGTAACCTGAAACTGTTTGCTGAGAGCACTTCGTTTATGGTGAAGCGGTAGTCGATGTCTGGTCCATTCCTCAGGTTGCAGAGCTTCGCTTCACTGTGTTGACCATAATACCGCCGCAGAACAGCTTGTCTCGTTTCGATGTTATCAAAGACGACCAAAATCGTCGGAGAAATGGTGCGATCGGTCCATTTTGAGGGTTTCACCGGTAACCGGAAGCAACTTGCGACGTGCGGTACTGCCTCCTGGCAGCCAAGCAAATGAAACACACTCTCGACCACGGACCGGACATTCTCGCCCTCCTGCAGTGGGACCTTGTTGATCGCTAACCGGGTTGAGTTAACTGACTGGAGGCAGGTGCTGGCCAATTTCGCGCCTTTTTCGATGATCTCCAACTTGCACTCAATGTTGTTGGCGAGACTGTCCTTAGCGGCGCCGTGACCACTAGAGTGGTCCGCGTTGTGGAGCTTGTTTTTGAGACGATCGAATTGCTTCTTACTTGTGGCCTTGACCGCGTCCAGCTCCTCCTTCAACTTGGTCACCTGTGCTCCCAGTTCCTGGATCGTTTTCATCAGCACGTCGACGTCAACGCAGGCTGCAGGAGGGTCGGATACTTTTGGAACGAGGGTACCACGTACGCAGCACTTCTCGCACAGGAATTGGAACTCAGCAGCCTTTTCCATTAGCTCATCGCTAATTCGGACGCAGCTGGCATGAAAACAGGAAGAGCACGAATCACAGAAGATCCAGTTAACATTCTTCTTCTTCTTCGGCCTCCCACGGATTGGTGGGGTGCAGCGGTTGCAAACAGGGCATTTTTCTTCACTCATTCTTCGAACTGTGATACACACACCACGACACTGACGAAATCGCTGACGTTTCAAGCGCACACAAACACTAACACATAGGTCCGTTTCAGCACCCGCGAGAAGCAAAGAAACTTCGCGGAAAAACGGTTTTTCCGTGGGGCACGAGCTGACAAACACTTTTCACAACGAAAACTCGGTTAGGTGCAACAGGAAAACACCTTTTCAAGCTTTGAAATTACGTCAGACTTTCCTTAAACGGCTTTTATCCGCAGCGTAACTTTCCTGCATCCAACTTTGACGTTTGTTGTTTGTCTACAATCTAATCTATCTTTTTGAATTTTTGCAGACACCTCACCCTCGTGCCACTGTTGCTGGCGGCCATCACCCAAATAGCTAATGCCCAAATCGTAGCGCTGGGAGCATGCCCGAAAGTTCCACAAGTCGCCGACTTTAATCCCCAGCGGTACGGGGGCCTCTGGTACGAGCAGGAAAAGTATCCGTTCATCTTTGAGCTGGGCGGAAAATGCGTAACGGCCGAATATTCCCTAAGTGCGGACAGTACCATAACGGTTGTGAATCGCCAGATAAGCACGATGTGAGTTGTTGACGAGGAAATTGGTAATCATGATTTAATTTTAACTTTGGTTGAATTTGCAGCACTGGCAATGAACAAAAGATCTTTGGTTCAGCACGAAGGGTCGGTCCGTCAAAACTGCTTGTGAAGTTTCCAATGACATGTGAGTAAAACTGATGATAATTTATAATTTCGCATTTTTACAAACATTTTTTTTAGTTAATATCGAAGCACCTTATGAAGTATTGGACACTGATTACAGCAATTATGCTGTCGTTTATTCTTGCAATAATTTAGGATTGGTTCACACAAGTAAGAGTAAATTTAATTGCTGAATGAAAAATATTTCAAATAAACTATATTTTACAGAGGTAGTATGGATCTTAACGAGGGATCGATTCCCCAGTCTGGACATCATGCTGAAGGGGTATTACGCAATGGACCGAGCTAAGCTTAATCGCGCCCTTTTGACGCGGACCGATCAGAGCAACTGTGACGATGGCAAAGTCATTCACGTTTCAGTGCCAGTTAAAGTTATGCGACATTAGATTTTTGTTATAAGATAGGAAAAGATTAATATATTTGACGTGTGATAACAATACAACATCGATGTTTCATTTGGCCAGACAAAAATTAAAATTTGAAAATGATCAATTTCTCAACTGCTTTCTTTCAGTCAACTCGCCGTTCCCATCATACTGCTGGCAAGCAGTTTGCTATCTATTGAGGCACAAATCGCCTCGCTGGGAATATGTCCGGATGTGCCCAAGCAGCACGATTTTCATCCCGAACGATTTGTCGGTCTGTGGTACGAACAGGAGCGATATCCTAATGTGTTCGAGCTGGCGGCCAAATGTGTCACCTCGGAGTACTCAATGAACGCGGATACCACGTTTACGATCACAAACAAGCAAATTAATTCACTGTAAGTTGTGAGTTTTGCTTTGTTTGAAAAAGTTGTCCACAATTTTATCTTTTTTAGGACTGGCAACGAGAGCAAGTACTTCGGTTCAGCAAGACGGACAAAGATTTCAAAGTATCAGGTCAAATTTCCATTTGCATGTGAGTAAATTTAAATTAATCATTTAAACATTGATTTTAATTTAGAACTATAATGCAGTTAATCATGAAAAACCTTATTGGATCCTTGGGACCGATTACCGCACATATGCTGTAATCTACACGTGCTCTGAGTTGGGTCTGTTAAACATGAGTAAGTAATGCAAATCATTTGTTTGTTAATCTTCTTACAATTATCAAAATTTTAGAAAACATATGGATCCTAACGAGAGAACGCTTTCCGATAAAGTCTATTTTGCACAAGGCGTACGAAATTATGGAACTCGCCCAACTGAATCGTTCGCTACTCCAGAAGACCGATCAAAAGCACTGTGAACCCGTGAGGAAGCAAGTTAGTAAATATCCCATGGTGCTGATTGGCTGACCAATCTTTCGGTTTATTGTATCTGTCGAATAATGTTCCATTAATAAGAATTATTGAAGTTACCAAAAATTTGTTTAACATAATAAAATATATTATTTATTGAATTATTGCATTTATTACTTTTTATTCACAATTCCCTGTCAAGATGTAAATCGGCACTTCAATACTTATTGTAACCAGACGTATTGATATCTAGATTTAAAAAACGTATTTGCAACGAAAAAAAAATACAAAAATAGCTTAAAAACCTCTGCTACTTTTCATTACTAAACTGTAATTTTAAGGGAAATAAAATGCAATTTTCGAATTATCTGCTCTACAATTTTGTAGAACATTGTTAAAGGCTAGTATGGAGATCGGAAGGAAAGGGGTCAAGAAACAGCTTTACGAACAGCAGAACAAAGGAGAGGGAGCGTTTTCTTGGGGCTTTTCTTCACCCTCTCTGGCTTGCTTTCGCTGCCGCTGCTGCCCATTTGAAATTTTTCTTGACCGGTTCCTTCCGATGTGCATACACCGCTTAAACACAAAAAAAAACTTGCAAAGTTACAAAAAACACAATTCTAAAATCAAAAAAAATCCAGATGAAAAAAAATCACCTTTCTGAGTTATTGCAGATTTGAAAAGAAAAGTAAATTTCCTATAAAATGCTAGATAAAATGCCATGTTTCTTTTTTTAAACAGTTGAGTAATGAAAAAGATAGTTTTTAAAATTATTTTTGTATTTTTTTTCGAAAAACTTTTTTTTTATTTTGAGTGAACCATCAAATTGAATGTTGAATTTTACATAGAAGTCCCGTTGGCACTTTGAGTTTCAGAATGGATCACCCGTGTCGGGATAGAAATGAAAGTACTCCCCTCGGTTCCATAAGAAATTCATCGTAGAAAAATCAAAAACTGCTTGATTGGAAGTGCTCCTTTGAACTGACTGGGAAAGAGCTTTCAAAAACCTGATGCATACAAACCAACTTTTGTGGCACTATCATTGTCGAGATATAGCTATCTTAAGTTAGCCGTTTCGGATGCCACTCAACACTGCTTTGACCAAAACGACTCAAAATTTTAGGTAAGACTCGCGAAACCGGTTTTGTGTGCATGACGAAGGCCGGTTTTCAAATAAAATGTTTTTAAAATGGATCAAAATATTTTATATGTTTTACATGTTAAACGAATCGTCAGTTTTTGATTTTTGTATTGTTATAAACATAACTTCTAAATCGGGTATTGTTGTGCACAAACGATATGTCTAGAGAGTCTTCACCTAGGTCTTCACACTAAATTTCAGCCGATTTGGTCTTTCCCATCGCGAGATATCGTGCACCCGTAAATAAACTTAAGCTTAAATCGCCAGTTTCATGAAATTGGGTACTAAAGCCCTATGTAAATTTTTATGTACTACGATAAAAAACACGATTAAAAACCATTTCTGATCACTTTTTTTTATTTTAATGCATTTTTTTTTGACAAGTCAACATTTTTTCGATGGATCAACTATGGTCCCCTTGGAACGAGCTGTCAAGTAGGAGCTTTTCTGTCAAGAAGGACCGCGAGGTTAATTTTTCAAAATGAAGCACCCGCAGTCGAGCAGTTTTTGACAGTTCGCTCCATAAGAAACACATTGTAGAAAAAAGCAAAAACTGCTCGAATGGAAATGCTCCATTGATTTAAAAATCGGTTTTAAACTCTTTGTGGTCGTATAAAGGGTCATTGTACTCAGAAAAATAAGCTTTATCGCTATAAACAATAATAATAAGCAATCTGAGCTTCATTTAAGGACCCAATTTTCAGATATTTTTGGAAAGCATCTTTTTCGTGGATTTATTGAAATTTCCGTAATGTTAATTTTTTGAGATTTTCATGTTCATGTTTGTAACCCCTTTAAAGATTTCAAATAAGGAAAGCAATGCAACTAATTTGGTTGTTTCGAGTGTATTCTAACCACGTTTCCAACAGAAAAATACAAATATTTCAAAATATGGTGCAAGAAGTGTGCAAGAACATTGCAAATCCAGTGTCCAAAATCGCTCCAGATAATTGTACTAGGGGGAAATTCTAATATGTTCGTCAAGTTAAGCCAAGGGTTAACCACTAATTTCTTCTAATAAGCTGATTTTCACTATTTTAACAACTTTTTTGTAAAACTGGTGATTGACACATGCTTGCTCTCTTCCTAGTAGCTATTTATCACTTGATTTCAGTTGAAAACGCTTTTTATGATCTGTGATTAAACGTCATAGTGCTGATATGCCAACATTGGAGGCATGATGGAGTTAGATGCTGTTCCCCTAGCTTGAAACGCTTCGAAAATAAAATAATTTTTCAACTGCTCGAATTATACACGGAGGATAGGCATTACACGAAATCGAGTTCGATTACACGAAATTCAGTTCAGGTACGATTACATACTTTCGTGTAAGAGGGGTCGAACTGGATTTCGTGTAAAATTGAAATTGAAACGTTTCACCGGGTAAAAATTGCCTATTGCCTATATTTGGGCGTTTTTGCATTTTCTTTGTGATTCTTATTAAGAGAAATTAGATTGAACAATACATTTCAATGAAACTATGAGTTGAACAATGTTTCTTTAAGTTTATTAACAAAATGTTTACAATGACTTAATGATAAAAACATATTCGACAATTTTACACAATATAAATTACAAACAATGCCTGTGTCCGATCAATACCGGAAAGCCACAGTCAGAACACTTCAAGGCAGTGCCAAGTTCTCAAACTGGTTCCGGCTTGTTGGCCTCCTATGGCAACTTCTTCGCTCCGGTCAACGTTGCCACATCGTTCGATCGATTATAACCATGACTTCACGGCACGTCCAGCGGCGTAACGTAGACCTCGGTATCCCGTTGTCAGCACAATCTTGTTAGTTCCACGGTTTGGCTAGCTTCCAACCTCTTCAACTTTTGCACGAATAGCCGGAACCAGGTTCCAAACTGGTTGAAACGACAATCACGACGACACCTGTTACGTTACGATGTGTTTTCGGCTGCCACGTAACTAGAAAAAATAAAAACTAATTAGTACCATTAACTTCAAAATAATTCAAGCTTATATCGCTCACCGGAAGGCCGATCAACCTGCTGGTCCTTGCAAACGCTCGTCGGCAGCAGACACACAGCACCGCCTTGATACCTTCAGCCACCAACCTGCTGTTATGCTTTATGGCCTCGCTATCGACGTTGGTGAAAACCAATGACCCAGTTATGTAGCTGGACCGACTCCTCCCGATCTGGCGTGTCTCATTATGGATTCGGCCGGCAACACCTAGGCCTGCTCCTAGTCCAGTTGACCGAATTATCTTTCCTCAGCTCGTCGCAATAGCTATCCGGCTCTACCGGTCTTGGCGGATGTCACGGTAATTCGGCGCTATACCATCGTCACCGAGCTCTGTCTTGTCCTCACTTGGAGCCTGACCCTGCAAAGAATTGTAAAAAGGTTTACATTTTTAATAATCTAATTAGTTTGTGAATGGTTTACCTACTGGGAAACTGTAATCACCGGCTCAGAGGTTGCCAATCATCTAGCCAATGTCTTGGTCCAGCAACTCGGTCAACCAAGGTGCAATTTGGCGCTAAAATTCCTTTTGTCCTCGATGATCCTTTTCATCCTTGGTGTTCTGCCCTGCAGCAGTTTGGACGCCGTGATGAGATCCAGCATTTCCCCACCAAATCTTGGGTAATCTTGTCCTACAGTATCCTACTTACGGACTGCATCTGAGTCACGGATTGGGGCTATGAAGGTTAAAGCTGTATAAGTCTGCCTGGTTAAATCTCCTGGAGCTGGACAAAGAGCTGGAAATTAATCGAAAGTTTTCAGTAAACACAAATCTCAGCAACTCAACTTTGTTTTTTACCTTCTCGATGTACTTTTCGGTTTGAATATTTTCGTACTTCCGGTCACGGACAGCCAGAGGAGTTCCTGTCACCTTTCACCGTCGCCCTGCAAAGAAAGAAACAAAACTGCGGGTTTGAGGACGAGTAAAATATTAAATTAAAATAAAGTAAGCATAAAAAGAAAGCGATGAAATGGGGGAAAAGCGATGTTTGTAATTTGTACCTTTTGATTGACCTCCCAAAGTAGATCGGTGACCGGAAGTCTTCAGGAACATCGGCCGAGGGTCTTGTCAACGAACTATAAGGGCTCAGGCTCAGAGTCCCTTGGGATGGGATTCGCACTTCGTCCCTCTTCGAGAAGGATACGGATTTGGCCGGCTCGCCGTCCGAGTTCATGCGGTCAAAACTGCGCCGTCGCAAGGAGAGCGACTGGTCGTCACCTGCCGTGACCGTCTTGGCAGGGATCTTCTTCAACAGAGTAACGTTCTAGGTTTTGGGAGGGAGTTTGCGGGTGGGTTGTTGCTGAAAGAGTTTAAACGTTAGTGAGGCTAACTTTGACCAAATCCTCAACACTTACCTGCGAATTCTTCAGTATCCCGGCAGGCGCTCCGTCACTCTGCTCTCTCTGGTTGCTCTTCTCGCCCAGCCGCGAAAAGATTGAACCTCCGCCGCCGCCGGAACTGGAACTTCTTTTCCCAAGCGCCTCGATACCCTTGACATGACCTTCGAGGCCATCTTCTTCGACAATTTCCGTCCGTTTCCGGCGCCGTCAATGTCGACATCCAATTCTCCATCCTCCTCTTCGTCTTCATTGGAGTTGCACTCGAGCCGTTTGAAGACGGCCCTCCACTTGCCTAAGCTACCGACCAGCGATGCCTTCTTGTCCGAACCCTCGTTGATGGTGGGCACAATGTTCGTGGAAGATCCGCCGCCAGCCGGAAGTGTGATTTTGTTCTCTGAAGAGCCCTTCCGCGATTTGCTCGGCAGAGATTTCGCCGAGCTGGGGCCTGAAAAGGTCAACAAGGGTTAAAAGCGAATTCTTAAGTGCTCCTGAGGAGAAAGGATCTTACGGGACACCGACGATTTGGGTGGGTTGCTCAGCGTGGCGGAAACCGCCGCCACCGGAACCAGATTGGCTAAGTGTTCCGGCAGTTCTAGCTTCTCGACGACTGCCGACTGCGAGGACAGCACCCGGTCGCGGGCGCTCTGGTTGCACACCGTCTTCGAGTGGCGCTGGATGGCAATAATGTCTCCCATCGTCGTGATGCCCATATCCGGCAGGTACTGCTTATTTAAATTCATCAGCATGTCCTTCTGGATCCGGTTCTCAACAAACACTGGCGTACCCGGCGGCCGCCTGCGACGGAATGCTGGCATTGGTGAATAACTTCATCCCTGACGCAGGAAGAGATAAAAAAACGGTTCCCCCGAAAAAGGGCAATCAAAAATTTAGCTCCACTTTTTGAGTGGCATCACAACAAAACTCCCGCAACACTTACAGGCCGAGGACATCTTTTCGAGCCGGACCGTGTTCCGTAGCGCGCTTTACGTGTCGGTTTATCTTCGAAAACAGATCCAAAAAAGTTTTCTAGTTGACCGGGTAGCACCACACCTGGAAACAAGTAAAAAAAAGTTGGGTTAGTTTTGAGTCTGAAAATCCTCCAGTCAAAAAAAAACAAGAAATTCCACTTCCCTCCGACCTAAAAACCATGAATTCACGCGAACCCGGCCACAAAAATATTCATTGGTCCGAAATTCTTAGTTATCCGGTCTGGGGGAACCGGAATCTTACTTTTTCTGACCGCATCCGACAGCTTTGTGTCAACTCCTGCCGGAAGGTAGAATTTCACTTCCTCCAGACCGAAGAACCAAGAATTCAACCGAATCCGGCCACAAAAACATTCACTGTTACGTAATTCTTGGTTATCCGGTCTGGGGGAACCGGAATGGTGCCTTTTCCGGCCACTGTTCCCAAACTGAGGCAAAACGGCAAAACTCACCATTTCAACTCCTCTGACCACCGAAATCCAAATTGCACTAAGTCCCGATTTGACAGCGAGTGAAACGTTTCCGCAGATTCTTCAAAAATTTTCTAAGTTCAAAAGTTACACCTTTTTTCAGTTCGGACCCCTGAACTGGAAAAGATGTAACTTTTACACTTTTTGCAGTTCGCACTTTACACTTTTTTCAGTTCGAGGGTTGAAACTAGTCGGTGGTGTAAAATCGAACTGCAAAAAGTGTAATGCCGATTCTCCGTGTAAGAAAAGCTGGACAGCTGCTCGAAAACTCCCTTTCCGCGTTTGGCATCCTCAGTCACAGGGGCAGGCAACCTGTTTGACGTTTCGCCGGTTGTAAATAAACAAACCCACCGACGACACGCGCCGATCCAAAGGTAAATAAACCGCCAGCAGCTTCCCCCTTGTGAAAGAAGGAGTAAAAGTGCCAAGTTAATCAGCGATAATTGCAAATTAAAATTTAATTATTCATCGTTTGCCGACCCCTCTCTAGTAGGATGAGCTCATAACTATTCGGTCGTTTGGGGTTGCAGTGCAGTTGCGGTCGTGGCAGTAACTCGGTTGAAGAATCTCGTCAAACGGTTTCGCGTGGGATTACGTTGTGCAATCGAACCAAGTTCTGACTTCAAATTTGGATGGCGTAGGTGCCCTCAAGCTTTAGAGTTCTAAAATGGTTGTTTCAAGGGTGTTTCTAATTGCCCTGGCCACATTCGGCACCACTCTCTGTGATAATCCGCGTGCCTTCGAAAGCGACTACCACTTTATCGATCTGCCCAAATCACATCTTCCGCTGTACTTCCGGCGGTTCCCGAAGCTGGAGGCCAAATGCCAGGCAGACCCAGGCTGCGAGTACCGGGATGCCATCTCGACAGATACTTTTCAGTCGCGGAAGGAGCTCTGCTGGGGTTATGAGGATAACTGCGTGGAATCTAGTCGGTTCTCGCGGCCACGATGTCCCGGAAGTCACAAGGGCTACGTGAAGAGCAAGGAGACCCAGCTGGAGACGTTCTACGCGCAGGGTGATTTCGGGTTCGTCCGGGACCAGGTCCGCGAGATGCGCATCATGTGCGAGCCGACCTTTCCGCACGATTCGGCGCTGGAATGTTCCAAGTATTTGCGGTTCTGCCGGGGACGGAACATTATGATGAACTTTACGGATTTGGCCACGAGGAAGTGAGATGAATTTCAGAATTATAAAATCATAAATTACCTTTAAAATCTTTCCAGTGAACCTCTCCGCTACAAAATGGACGTCCTGTCCCAGGGCCAAATCGGCGGCCACTGCAAGCTGCACCGCGAACGCCTCGAAAACGAACTCGATCACATCAGCCCCCTCCAGTCGTGGGGTCCGGAACTGCGCTTCTTCGAAACCCTCCCGCAACCTTTAACCGAGGGTGGCCATTGCGACGTGACGATCGAGCGTCCCGCCTTCATCATGAAGATCGACGCCACCATCAACATGTACCACCACTTCTGTGACTTCATCAACCTGTACATGTCGCAGCACGCGAACCTGTCCGATCCGGACGGGTTCTCGACGGACGTGGAGATGCTGGTGTGGGAATCGTACACGTACAGTTCGCCGTTTGCCGAGGCGTTCAAGGTCTTCACCCGGCATCCGATTGCGGACTTGAAGACCTACGCGGGCCAGGTGGTTTGCTTCAAGAATCTGGTGCTGCCGCTGTTGCCGCGGATGATCTTCGGGCTGTACTACAACACACCGATCGTAAGTATTGCTGGAAAGCCTCGAATATTGTCTGAAAATCGGTAAATCGTCAATGCAAGTGATTCATCCCACCTTCCCCCACAAGATCTCCGGCTGCGAAAACAGCGGACTCTTCCAGGCCTTCTCCGAGCACGTCCTGCACCGCCTCCGAATCCCGCTGAAAAGCCACACCGACCGCAAGTTGCGCATCACGTTCCTCTCGCGGGACACCAAGTTCCGGCGCGTGCTCAACGAGCACGACTTGCTCGAGGAAATCTCCGAAGACGAACGGTACCTGGTGAATCGCGTTAGCTACAGCTACAAGATGGACTTCCGGGAGCAACTCCGCATCACCCGGAACACGGACATTTTCATCGGGATGCACGGTGCCGGCCTCACCCATCTGCTCTTCCTGCCCAAGTGGGCGGCCCTGTTTGAGCTGTACCACTGTGAGGACACCAACTGCTACAAGGATCTGGCCCGGTTGAAGGGCGTCCGGTATCTGACATGGGAGAATGACACGCTGCTGTATCCGGAGGACGAGGGGCATCATCCAGACGGTGGGGGAAGACATGCCAAGTTTACCAATTATGCCTTTGATAAGAAGGAGTTTGCGCGGTTGGTGGCCGTGGCGGCGGAACACGTGTGGAACCATGCCGATTATGAGCAGTTTGTGGAACGGTCACGCCGGAAGAAGGAAAAGCAGCAGCAGCAGAAGGAGGTGAAGGAGGAGCTGTGAGGTTGGGAGGGTAAGTTTGTACTTAATGTTTATTTTGCTTAAAGTGAAACGAAACCAGATAGTGATTCCTATACATGTAGTAATGAAAGTTTACCAATGCTGCCTTATTGCAACGAAAACGCAAATATCATTCCTCTATTAATTTTGTTAAACGAAACATATCGCTGCGATACCTAACGTATAGAAAGAAAAAAGTATTAATTTGCAACGCAAGAATCTAATCTACAAGATAAAATATTAAATAATAAATACTCATTTGTACCTAAATTGCTGATAAAATTTTGCAGAGCTGAAAAGAAATCCTTCAAAATTTAAATCGTAACGGGACAACGTTTGTACGCATATGTTTTTAGATTTTTTTTGCTGATAACTTTAAAATCTGTGGAAAAAGGTACCAATATTTATACAAATTCGGAAAGTACATTAAATTTCCAATAAGATTCACTCCAGCAAATATTTAAAAACACAAAGTTTGACGTGACGGGACAACATCGTACAATTGGATTATTTTGAGTTTTAGACAGTACTTGTTCGATAACTGGGATAACGTAGCCCAGTTACCGAATGCTGCTCGTTAACTGGGCTGAACGGAAAATGCCGAGGGGACCATCAATGCATTATATGTTTTTCGTAAAATATAAAAATAAAAATTACCTGAATTTGTGTGCAGAGACAATTTTTCAAGTTTCCTTAAATTATGACTTGAAAATTAACAAAAAACAACAGTTTTATTTATTACACTTGATTGTTGCATCCACTGACCCCTCGGTTATATTGGTTTGTTTTTGTTTTTTTTTTTACGTTTGTCTGCTTTTCAATTGGGCTACAGCCCAGTTATCCTGGGGAGTTTTTGTAAAAAAAACATATTTTTACAGTTGTTTCGAAAATGAAAAACGAACATTCTCAGATGACCAGTGAACATAACTTTGACAAAAGCTTGGAAAACTATTTTTGCCTGTCGTTTTTATCTAAATTTTATGGCAAAAATCGAGCAGTTTTTCGCTAAAATCTTACATAAAAACGACAGGCAAAAATAGTTTTCCAAGCTTTTGTCAAAGTTATGTTCACTGGTCATCTGAGAACCGATTACATCAAATAAATAAAAAACAAATGAGCAAATGTTATTTTGACGTCCAAAAATGTGAAAATTGCGCCAAAAAGGTTGGGCAGTTATCAAACAAGTAGAGTAGAGTAGTCATCAATGAGACACTGGGAACAATGATAAAATGGCTCTCACAAGTCGTAGTATCAACCAATCAGGCTCATATTTGGGGGAAAGGTGTGTCTACTGGATACACGTCTGCCATAATAGTGGCTTTGGTTATGGACGCTCCCTTGACAAGTTATTCATAAATGTTTGATTCTGGGGTGTAAAAGTAAATTATGGACAAAAAATATTTTTTCGCTCGTAGGCTGCCATTTACATCAAAACTAATATTTCTTCAAATTTCTTTCGACGTTCCGTAGGGATTAAGTTGGGCTACAATGTCCTTTCATTAGACTTGGCCAAAATTTAGAATATACCCAGAATCCAGGGCTGTCTCAACAATGCATTGTTCCCCACTCATTTCAGCCCATGGGTAACAATGAGACACTTTGATTTTTCTTCAATAAACTTTTCAAAATCGATGGAAATCCTTGAAAACATGAATTAAAAGTGATTTTTGGCATATTTATAGAGTTTAAACTTCATTAAACCAAAAATAAAAAGTTATTTGGTATAAATATACGAATTTTACAAAATTTAAATACTTGTTAGTGTAACTTTTGTTAATAAAAGTTTCATGTTGGCAAAATTGCTCTAAAATGTTCAAGGCAAGTCACCTGCAAAAGAACAATACAAAAACATGATGTTTTGCTAGAAAAATGTTGATTTTCGTAGAGTGTCTCATTGTTCCCCAGCTGTCTCATTGTTCCTGCCAAGTGCGTCTACAATGAGACAGTTGAAGAACTCTGGCTGTAGACGTCAGATCGATCTCATATTTTGGTCAATGTTAGAACACACTAAAAGAAAGATAATGCAACTAAAAGCTCATTAAAAATGCTGATGAAAAAATTAGAAAAATCGTTGAAAGTTGAAAACCAAAAGTGTCTCATTGATGACTACCCTACCCTACTGTACTTACGTCCAAAGTGTCGATTTTTTGAAGTGTCCACTTGACAGTTGAATAACATTTGGTATTGGATTATGGTTTAAATAATATTTAAAAATTTTCTCTATATTGAAGCGCCCTTAACTGCGTGAACTGGTGCAGGACACTATTTTCATTTTATATATTTGTATTTTTAAGTATTTAAACCACAACCATTCATTATTCTGCATTCTCAAACTACTCAACCTCTTGCGAGTCAACAACGAGTCAGTCGACTATTTCGCGACACTCAGTGCAACAAATGGATTTGCAAACGTGCCCGGTGGAAATTTTAGAGCAAATTTTCAACAACTTGTTCAAGTTGGACGACCTGCTCAACGCCGCACTCGTGTGCCGCCGCTGGAATCTCGCTGCGGAGCGGCTGATCTTGCAGCGATCGCAAGTTCCGATCTTCGCAGGGCAAAGCCCGTGTGCGCTAGCTGACGTCACTCGGAATTACCGCGCCGTACGGATTTACTACAGAGATGATCGGTGGGACGAGTTGTGTTCGCTGTTGGATGTCTGCCGGGAAAAGTTTCATCCTCGTGCGGTTGTGATCTACGGAATTCTGGCAGATCACTTGAACCGGCTTTACGTAGCTTACCGTGAGTGGTTGGAGACTGTTGAGGAAATGGTAATTTTTATGGACGATCGCATCTGTCAGAACTTGGACAGCGGACCTGAGAGATTCACCTTCCAATTGCCCAATTTGAAGCGATTGCGATGGTCTGAATATTTGTACCAAACTGGTGAAAAGACAGTGATTATCGATGCACCAAACTTGAGGAAGCTCACATTGAAAAATAGTTTGGACTCAACCACCGGTCTGGTATTCCTAGACTGCTCGAGCTTGCAAGAGTTGAAATGCACATTTTATACCAGACAGCTATCGGATGTATTTGACGGTGCCTTTCCTGAGTTGAAAACGCTTTATCTGGACTCGTCACTGATCGCAGAAGATGTAGAGCTGCTCCAACGAATGCCCCAACTCGCGAAACTCGTTTTACACATCAATTTTCCAGAAGACTCGGCCGATCGTTTATCGTCAGAACTGTGCTCCGTCATAGCTGATTGTCGAATGCTAGAGCATCTACAGCTGACTTCCACAACATCCATGCCTTGTAAGATAAATTTGACCAATCTGATCAAACCACTCGTCAACCTGCAACATTTGAACCTCGAGAAAGTCACTGTCGCAGATGAAAATACCACGTGGGTATGTCCTGTGCTGAAATCCATGACATTGGAAAATTTCGCCTTTATAGACAACACAGCAAAAATCCAATTAGAAGCCCCAATGCTGGACTCCCTCTCAATATCTGCAGCAAACTTGAGCCAGCTATTCACCTCCAACGAGAGCCATCTACGCGAATTAAACGTAGATCAGGATACGCTCAGCTTGCGCGAAGCATTCGAAACGCACCTGGTTCCCTTTCTGGATCGTTCCGGTCATAATGTCAAGAAACTGGTGCTGGCCAAGCTGACCTACTTTGAGACGGACCCTTATGACTGCTTTACATCGTGCAAGTCGCTTCACATTGAGACGTTGTGCTTTCACAGCATCGGGTGCAGTTTGGATTGTCTTGAGCAACTTGCCGGGTGGAGCAACCTCAAGGTAAAATTGATATTTAATGAAATTGGGTGAAATAACAATCAAATTTAATTTATCCACAGGAGCTTTCAATAATCAACTGTTGTATTGGGACTGGAGGTGTGCACAACACGGTTACACTGGCAAATCTTAAGCGGTTACATATTGTCAACGTACAGTTGAGTGATGAAAGTTGCACAGAATTTCCAATCATTGGTCCCAATAGTGAGACGATACGAGCGCAAGAGGAAGAGGACGGTGCACTTCATTTTAGAAATTGTTGGAACCATTGAATGTAATACAATTCAGCTTAGTTCGCATCTTCGGTAGAGATCATTTGAAAATTTAGTTTAACACAATCATGTATTGTATTTTTATTAAAAACAATTATTTTTTGTACTTTTTTATTTGGCTCAAACTTTTTGGGGGCCTTTTTAATGACCAAAGAAGCCATTTTGTGGCACCCATACAAGGCTTCATTCAATTTTGGAAGATGTCCATACAAAAATGGTACGTATAAACTCGGAACTCTGTATCTTTTGAAAGAATATTCTGATCGGTTTGGTGTCTTCGACTTAGTTGTAGGGATTCAGAAAAAGTGGTGCACGGATGAAAAAAAAATGCTGATCAAATAATTTTGATCTGGGTGCTGAATAGTGGTTCGCAAAACGGCCTCAATTTTGAACTGTCAAAGTGGAACCAATTTACTGTTCGCCAAAAGTAGAAAGTATTGTTATCGATCAGTAAAAAATGTGTTTTTTTGCTGAAATGAAAAATTTGTGGCCTTTGAGGTTTTCATCTGTATATACAATTTTTTTTCGATTTATGATTTTTTTTTAAATAAATAATATTGCTTTTTTTGAAACACTGTTCAAACAGAAAAAACCTTAACTGTCAAAGTTGTATGAGTTAAAAGCTTATTTTTAAATTTTAAAACCGGCTATAAGTAGCCCGTGAAAGTAGAGAAGAGGAAAGAGGTTTGAGTGCCCTCCCCATTCAAGCCTTCGGACTCCTAGGTTCGAGGATGGGCTGGAGGGCTGCGCTCGTCCGAGAGAATAATGTCCTCGAGCCGAGATAATAACAGAGAAAACAGCTCGAGATGGGCGAGAGAACTATTCTCTCGAGGTTTATTTGAAAAAAAGTTGATTTGTCAAAAAAAAAAAAATACAAAAACAAAAAGTTTCGACTACGGGAATCGAATCTGTGACCTGTGACCAACTAACTCAACGACTTAACTGCCTCGGCTACCATGACATTTGCTTGAGATTTATTGTATCAATTTAAGAATGAACATATTTGTTTTGATGGTGTGCGTTTTTAGCATTATTCTTGAGCAATTCTCTACGAAATCGGTCTTTTTTCTTTAATTTAAATTTTTGTGTTTTTTAATCCGGCTGAAACTTTTTTGTTGCCTTCGGTATGCTCAAAGAAGCTTTTTTGCATCATTAGTTTGTCCATATAATTTTCCATACAAATTTGGCAGCTGTCCATACAAAAATGATTTATGAAAATTTGAAAATCTGTATCTTTGGAAGGAATTTTTTGATCGATTTGGTGTCTTCGGCAAAGTTGTAGGTATGGATAAGGACTACACTTAAAAATATGATACACGGTAAAAAATTGTGATTTTTTATATCACTTTTTGTCACTAAAACTTGATTTGCAAAAAACACAATTTTTATTTTTTTTTCTGATATGTTTTAGGGGACATCAAATGCCAACTTTTCAGAAATTTCCAGAATGGACAAAAATTCTTTAACCAAGTCTTGAATTTTTGAATCAAGACAATTTTTTCAAAAAATCTAAATACTGTTCGCAACATTTTTTCAACCTTCATTTTCGATATAAAATCAAATTTGCAATCAAAAAGTACTTCAGTGAAATTTTGATAAAGTGCACCGTTTTCAAGTTAAAGCCATTTTAAGTAACTTTTTTGAAAATAGTTGCACTTATTCACTTTTAAAATTAGTGCCCATGTTTGCCCACTCTTAAAAAAAATAATGTTTGAAAAGCTGAGAAAATTCTCTATATTTTGCTTTTTAAACTTTGTTGATAGACCCTTTTAAATGTTAAAATATAAAACATTCGTGAAATTTTCAGATCTTTTCGAAAAAAAATCCTTTTTTTAAATAAAGACTATCATTTCAAAAGGGTCAACATTTCAATATTATGCCCTTTTAAAATGTTAGTCTTGATTTAAAAAAATTGGCTATAACATGAAAAGCGTGCACTTTATCAAAATTTCTCTAAAGTATTTTTTGACTGCAAATATGATTTTACATCAAAATATGAAGTTGAAAATTTTTTGCGACCGATATTTCGATTTTTTTAAAAATTAGTATTGAGTATTGTATAAAGTATTGATTCAAAAATTCATAACTCGTTCAAAGGTTTTTTGCCCATTCTGGAAATTTCTGAAAAGTTGGCATTTGAATTCCCCTAAAACATATCAGAAAATGAAAAAATAATAAAATAGAGTTTTTTGTAAATCAAGTTTTAGTGTCAAAAAGTGAAATTAAAAATCATCAAAAAAAATTTACCGTGTATCATATTTTTACAGTGTAGTCCTTATCCATACCTACAACTTTGCCGAAGACACCAAATCGATCAAAAAATTCCTTCAAAAGATACAGATTTTCGAATTTTCATAAATCATTTTTGTATGGAAAATTATATGGACTAACTAATGATGAAAAAAGGCTTCTGTGGGCGTACCGATGGCATCACAAAAGTTTCAGATGGATTAAAAAATACAAAAAAAACGAATGACTTAAATATTTAAAAAATTGCTCGCTTTCGATTTTGGCTCTGAGCTCTCGATAAATTTGGAGGGAACTATTCTCTCGACTCTGAATTATGGGTGTAGCCCGTACGAGGAGTATAAAAACCAAATAATTATTTCCGATTATTTTTTATTGCAATTTTTTACTTAAAATTAAAAAGCCTTACATTTATTGCGATTATAGTGAGTTAAACAAAAAAACTAAGACTAAGGTACACAAAAATACCCTTTACACAAAAAACAATACTTTCGACAGTCTCACAATGTGTTAATCGAATCTCCCTTCCCTCTAAATCGGATAGTAATGACTCGACGCACCCTGCTCGCACCCACTCGTGTCCGGTTCCTCCTTGATAATCTGCTCCATTAGGTGTCCATCGGAAAGGTACTCCGCCGGCCCAGCTCCGTACTCTTCCGACTTGCGTTTCACCCCGTGACTCAGCGGTCCAATGCCGTGATATTTGCGCACGTGCAGCGTGTAGTTCGACACGATGATGTTCCCCGTTCGGTCTTTCGAAAGCTTTGATTTTGCCCCGCACAGAGGGCAGAACACGTACGCGTCCGGGATGCCCTGCTCGGTCACGATCTGGATCTCCATGTTGTCCTGGATGATTTTCAGCACGTCCTGGGAGATTTCCGCCTGGTTGTTGCTGAAAGAGTGAGAATTTTGTGAGTAGAATCAAGCCTGAACTTTCTCGAACCCTCACCCAATCGCGTTCAGCAGCTTATCGCGCAGGATCTGCCGCAAGCTCTGCGGGTCACAGTTCTGCAGCTGCACGCTGACCGCCGGCCGCGGCTCCGTGTGATGCTGGATGGTTCGCAGCGATTGGATGAAGCTGTCCAGGCCCTTCCGCCGCACCGCCAGCGCAATGTTCTTCATCATGCGACGCTCGCCCGAACGGAACCGGAACTCGTTCGGCATCAGAAAGTACACCCCGAAGAACCGCTTCATGAGCCGCTCGTTGGCCGTGATTCGCAGCACGGTCGGAATGGTGCGCGCTTCCTGTTCGATCTGGTCAATCAGCTCGTCGTCCAAGTCGGCGATCGAAGAGTTGCAGAAGCACGAGAACTGCAGCAGCAGCTTGATGTTCTCCGGGACGGGACCGACCAGCTTCTCGATTTGCAGCCAAAAGTGGTACTGATCGAAGGAAACGGGCTTTGAGTTATCGGAAGACATTTTGCAGGCGTGTCTCCGCCAGTGAGTTCAACCAATTTGAACCAATTTAGCCAATTACGTTTGAAGAAAAGAAAATGGCCAGCTACAGTTTGTGATTGAGACTCACCTCGATTGCTTCCATGGTTCCACTAGATTCCAGCTTGTTCAATGAGATTTTGGAGTTGTTCTCGGATATCCGGAAAGGTTTACGCGTTAAGCCCGGTCTGAAGCGTAAACCCTTCAGTCGGTATCAAGAGTATACATACGTATGAAGCAAATTTCTGGAGCAACATTTGAAAGGGGCGGTACGACATTGCTCTTACGGCCTTTCGTCCCATTTAAACGCGTGTAATGAAAGGCCGTAAGAGCAATGTCGTACCGCCCCTTTCAAATGTTGCTCTGGATTTTATTATTGTTTACAACGAGACGCTGACAGAGATAGTCAGGGTTAAATCCAATAGGAATCGAGCTTGCTGCAGGACTGCTCGACTCGACGGGTTTCAAAAATGAGCGATTCTGTCGTTCCAATTGGAATCGAGAATGCGAAAGTCGAGTCTCTCCAAAAATACTGATCTTTCGGCTAAAACGGCATTCGAAGCTAAACATCAAGAACAAGTCGCTGGCGGTCAAGTTTATCAACTCAAGACGGTCTCCACAGGCAAACCAGCGTAGACACCATCGTCACGACGCATGTCTGTGGTCCAGTCCAATATCCGCTGGCCGGCAGCAAAATTATGGAAAAGTATATTTTGTAACAGACTATACTGATACAGCTTACATCAGTCCCTGGTTATTTATTTTGCTATACTTGATTCCTGAATACATAAATTATAAATTATCAAAAATCTTCCTTAAAATGACGTAGATACATTGCCTCAACGAGCAACAAAATGCAAACTTTTTAATGGCCGTAGTTATTTCCGGTGTGTAGCGTAAATATATGACACATCAGAAAAATGATAATTTTGCATGTAAAAAACAACAAACTCACGGTTCTTCTTCTTTTTGCCAGGGCTTTTTTGTTCTAGCACTTTTGGCTGATAACCGAACATGATGGCCCACATTCCGTTCAACTTATTAGTCTCGTTACAGTGAGTAAAATGAAACGAACGAAAACAAAGGGATTTGATTGTGGTTTTGAAGGTCTTCTTGAGCAATTCTATGCTTCTGTTTGATGTTTTAGTTTCGTTGATTTATTAAACTTTTTTACTTAAGAATAGTTGTATAACTTAACATATTTGATAAATTTTTGAAGATTTTAAATTAAAACTGAAAAACTAAAAACTAAAAACTAAAAACTAAAAACTAAAAACTAAAAACTAAAAACTAAAAACTAAAAACTAAAAACTAAAAACTAAAAACTAAAAACTAAAAACTAAAAACTAAAAACTAAAAACTAAAAACTAAAAACTAAAAACTAAAAACTAAAAACTAAAAACTAAAAACTAAAAACTAAAAACTAAAAACTAAAAACTAAAAACTAAAAACTAAAAACTAAAAACTAAAAACTAAAAACTAAAAACTAAAAACTAAAAACTAAAAACTAAAAACTAAAAACTAAAAACTAAAAACTAAAAACTAAAAACTAAAAACTAAAAACTAAAAACTAAAAACTAAAAACTAAAAACTAAAAACTAAAAACTAAAAACTAAAAACTAAAAACTAAAAACTAAAAACTAAAAACTAAAAACTAAAAACTAAAAACTAAAAACTAAAAACTAAAAACTAAAAACTAAAAACTAAAAACTAAAAACTAAAAACTAAAAACTAAAAACTAAAAAAACATAAAACATAAAACATAAAACATAAAAAAGTCTTTTTCTATGAGTTGTTTGTAGGATCTGTGTTATTTCTCTTTTTCGATAATTTTATCAGTGATAATCTTATCGCCGATAAAAACTAAAAACTAAAAACTAAAAACTAAAAACTAAAAAACTAAAAACTAAAAACTAAAAATTAAAAATTAAAAACTAAAGCCAAAAAACTAAAAACATAAAACATAAAACATAAAACATAAAACATAAAACATAAAACATAAAACATAAAACATAAAACATAAAACATAAAACATAAAACATAAAACATAAAACATAAAACATAAAACATAAAACATAAAACATAAAACATAAAACATAAAACATAAAACATAAAACATAAACCATAAAACATAAAACATAAAACATAAAACATAAAACATAAAACATAAAACATAAAACATAAAACATAAAACATAAAACATAAAACATAAAACATAAAACATAAAACATAAAACATAAAACATAAAACATAAAACATAAAACATAAAACATAAAACATAAAACATAAAACATAAAAAATAAAACATAAAACATAAAACATAAAACATAAAACATAAAACATAAAAAATAAAACATAAAACATAAAACATAAAACATAAAACATAAAACATAAAACATAAAACATAAAACATAAAACATAAAACATAAAACATAAAACATAAAACATAAAACATAAAACATAAAACATAAAACATAAAACATAAAACATAAAACATAAAACATAAAACATAAAACATAAAACATAAAACATAAAACATAAAACATAAAACATAAAACATAAAACATAAAACATAAAACATAAAACATAAAACATAAAACATAAAACATAAAACATAAAACATAAAACATAAAACATAAAACATAAAACATAAAACATAAAACATAAAACATAAAACATAAAACATAAAACATAAAACATAAAACATAAAACATAAAACATAAAACATAAAACATAAAACATAAAACATAAAACATAAAACATAAAACATAAAACATAAAACATAAAACATAAAACATAAAACATAAAACATAAAACATAAAACATTAAACATAAAACATAAAACATAAAACATAAAACATAAAACATAAAACATAAAACATAAAACATAAAACATAAAACATAAAACATAAAACATAAAACATAAAACATAAAACATAAAACATAAAACATAAAACATAAAACATAAAACATAAAACATAAAACATAAAACATAAAACATAAAACATAAAACATAAAACATAAAACATAAAACATAAAACATAAAACATAAAACATAAAAAATAAAACATAAAACATAAAACATAAAACATAAAACATAAAACATAAAACATAAAACATAAAACATAAAACATAAAACATAAAACATAAAACATAAAACATAAAACATAAAACATAAAACATAAAACATAAAACATAAAACATAAAACATAAACATAAAACATAAAACATAAAACATAAAACATAAAACATAAAACATAAAACATAAAACATAAAACATAAAACATAAAACATAAAACATAAAACATAAAACATAAAACATAAAACATAAAACATAAAACATAAAACATAAAACATAAAACATAAAACATAAAACATAAAACATAAAACATAAAACATAAAACATAAAACATAAAACATAAAACATAAAACATAAAACATAAAACATAAAACATAAAACATAAAACATAAAACATAAAAAAGTCTTTTTCTATGAGTTGTTTGTAGGATCTGTGTTATTTCTCTTTTTCGATAATTTTATCAGTGATAATCTTATCGCCGATAAAGGACGATAGCTCATATATAAAATCTTTCTAACATCTAACAATTTTCAGTGCTTTCACTAATATATAATGATTTTTAAAGTATGAATAATCAAAATTGTTAAAAAATACAGTGTTTTTTCGAAAGTACTCACATTTCCAAAAAAATGCTATTTAGGTATGAAACGAAGCGAAATTTTGTATGCTTTTTCACTTTTTTATTTTTTTTCTGAAGAGCACTAATATTTTCAAAACACCGATCCACGTAGCCCAGTGGTAACGCTTCCGCCTCGTAAGCGGTAGATCGTGGTTCAAATCCCGGCTCGGACCAACACAACTGGCGATCTTTTCCCTTCTGGATTCGATTGCTTAGTAAAGGGAAGGTAGTGTATCGTCACAAACTGGACCTTATCACGACACCTTAGGAAGACGACCTATGAAAAGTTAACATTAACCCTAACATGTTAACATTAAGTTGATTCATAAACTGTCACTGAATCCGCTTTGTAAATGCCGGCCCCGATACTCTTCACGGGTGTTCCCCTCAGGAACAGGGAAAGATTTACTTTTACTTACTAATATTTTCATAAAACACCGTATTTTTTCGAAAAATTTTCAAGGGTATCAAACTCTACTCAAAATCGCTTCGTTTGATTACTGTATTGCGAATTATAAAAATTTGAGAACATTCGTAAAATAGAAAGACTGACTCTAGTTTAATTTACAGTATGGCCCATAAAAAAATGCGACATTGTTATTTGATGAAAATCGGCCCTGTTTTGACTATTTACGATGTATGTAACATGTGTAGGGTAGAGTAGTCATCAATGAGACACGGGGAACAATGATAAAATGGCTCTCACAAGTCGTAGTTTCAACCAATCAGGCTCATATTTGGGGGAAAGGTGTGTCTACTGGATACACCGTCTGCCATTATAGTGGCTTTGGTTATGGAAGCTCCCTTGAAAAGTTATTCATAAATGTTTGATTCTGGGGTGTAAAAGTAAATTATGGACAAAAATTACTTTTTCGCTCGTAGGCTGCCATTAACACCAAAACTAATATTTCTTCAAATTTCTTTCGACGTTCCATAGGGATTGAGTTGGGCTACAATGTCCTTTCATTAGGTTTGGCCAAAATTTAGAATATACCCAGTATCCAGGACTGTCTCATTGTTCCCCACTCATTTCAGCTCATGGGTAACAATGAGACACTTTGATTTTTCTTCATTAAACTTTTCAAAATCTATGGAAATCTTTCAAAACATAAATTAAAAGTGATTTTTGGCATATTTATAGAGTTTTAACTTCATTTAACCAAAAATACAAAGTTATTTGGTATAAATAAACGAACTTTACAAAATTTAAATACTTTTTAGTATAACTTTTGTTAATTAAAGTTTCATGTTGGCAAAATTGCTCTAAAATGTTCAAGGCAAGTTACCTGCAGTGGAACAATACAAAAACATGATTTTTTACTAGAAAAATCTTGATTTTCGTAGTGTGTCTCATTGTTCCCCAGCTGTCTCATTGTTCCTACCAAGTGCGTCTACAATGAGACAGTTGAATAACTCTGGCTGTAGATGTCGGATCGATCTCATATTTTGGTCAATGTTAGAACACATTAAAAGAAAGAAAATGCAACAAAAAGCTCATTAAAAAATGCTGATGAAAAAATGAGAAAAATCTTTGAAAGTTGAAAATCTCATTGATGACTACCCTACCCTACATGTTAAATGGGATCCAAACAAACGAATAATGCATTGAAACCCTTTTGTTTAGCTTTAAAAAATGTCACAACACATTTAAACTTAAAATTCTCCAATTTGCTCCCAGCCCAGGCCATATAAAGGAAAAATGACTTTTCTATGTTGGTCGTTCTGAAGAGCCACCTCTGAATTTTTGTATGGATTAAAAAGTAAACAGCCTCCAAGGTTACTGTTTTTGAGACGTGTCACAATTAGTTTCATCGAATTTTACACATTCTATTTACCAGTTATACTAAAACAGTGATCTTTTCAAAAATATCCCGATTCTGAAAATGCTTCAATTTTTAGGAGTTTTTGGAGCCTGCAATGATTCAAGGGGAAAAAATAATTCAACAAATGATGGTAATTGACTCTAACAGATGCCCTAATATGACTTTTAACAGTATAGAGCCGTTGGGCACTCTTTAAAGCCATTCGTCATAGGTTTTAAGTTATTAATTTATTTAGACCGAATCACTCAAGATGATAACCCAAATGGCATTTTCCTCTAAAATGACTGATTCTATCAAAATTTATGAACTTTTTCGATTGGGCGTATTTAAGAGGGACTTCTAACGATGCTTTGGACACAGGGTTGGATATTTTAACATGTTTCGTTTTGAAGATATAAGGTATGGAATTTAGGTAAATTTTGTACCAAAAATACATCCATTATTGTAGCCCACCAATACCCAATTTTGGTGAACTGCAAAAAAAAACTGTCATGAAAATATCTTCAAAACATACCAAACAAACACCACGATACATAACAAAATCAGTTTGTTAAATACATTTTAGAATGGAACAATTTTTCGGTGAAAAAATGCACATGTCGCATTTTTTTATGAGTATGGCCCATAAAAAAATGCTGTGAAACCTACACAGAAAAAAATCAATTCTCGAAACCGTGAAGTCAGTTCACGATTATGAGAACCACGAAGGAATATATTCACGTTTATAGTGCAAATGCACCATACTCATGAATAAATTCCTTCGTGGATCTCAAATTCGTGAAATTAATTCACGATTACGGGAATTGATTTTTTTTTTCTGTGTACTGCATTTTCAAAAAATATATTCTTAGTGTAAGCATTGCATTTAGGTTGAATTATGAAAATTGAATTAAAAATATTAATTTTCCATTATCGGCGATAAGAATATCGCCAATAGCAGCACTATCGTTATCGTTATCTTGAGACAATAATATTTTCGTGGATAAGTTGTTTATTTCTTTGAATTGAATTTTCAATTTATTATGGCAAAGCAAAAATTAAAAATTTCCCGATAATTTTTAGAAATTATGTTTTGTTTAATTTCGTCGAATTGTGAAAGAAGTGAGCTGAACGATCACTCAAACCTTCAAACTCCGTTGACCACGGCACTCTTTCGTCCCGCAGCTAATCACCAAGGATCACCGCATTTGTCGATTTTTTCCTTCATTTCACGTGACCCCTGGCAATCGCCTGTTTACAATTTGTCAGAGCCGTATTATTTTTTTCGGGAACACCAAAACCGCGTTACGCGCTTAGTGCTTAACTAAATGAGTTTTTTGCCCACGCCGGACTTATCGCTGCCTCAGAACCCCGGCCAAGTCTAAAGTCTCAATCGGAAAAAGCAATAAAAGTGATTAACTAAAATGTGGTTCTCGCGGGTTGATTTGCGCGCGCGCTCGTCCAAAGAAGAGTTCGGTTCATTTTTTTTTGGGAGCATTATTTCATAACTCTCAATGGTGTTTGGTGATAAGCGTGCTGTGTTCTGTTTGTCCAGACGCGGTGGCCTCCGGATCCGAAATCCGGGGATCGTCAGTCAGTTCCCGAGCGGCGCTCGAGCTGGATTAACGCGATTCTTAGGAGGTGGTTTCAAGTGGATTTTTGATTGAGCTTGGAGTTATGTAAGATTCTAGTGATGAAGAATGTTCAACGGTTTGCGGTGGCTTTGGTGCTGACCTTAAGCGGGTTGAGTTCGGTGGTTCTGGGAAAGTTCTGCTACGACAGTGAAAAGTTGGTGAAGTTCTGGAAGATGCTTGAAGATTTGCTGATTTATCCCTTTACTATTCTAGAGTGCCAAAGTTAGTTCAGAATAAAACCAAAGGAGTGGAATACACCACGTGTAGTTACTACTGTATGTTCGGAGAGCACAGTATCCCCTTGGCGGTGACCGTTGATAAGCTAACATGTGCTGTGAGTTCAAAATCATGTGAAAATTTCGTGAAATCGTGATAGAGTAATTTCGAGAATCTCCTTGCAGTTGGAGTACGAAACCCGTCAGAAGCAGGTCTGCTGCGAGGGTTATCACCGGTCCGGAAGTGACTGCTTGCCAACCTGCACCCGGAAGTGCGTTTTTGGAGAGTGCACAGCGCCGGAAGTTTGCACCTGCTACGAGGGATACAGCAAAGTGAACGAATATCTGTGAATATCAAAATGCTAACCTCAAAAATCGAAGTATGATACTAACCCGTAACCCTCTTCCAGTTGTGAGCCGGTTTGTGAGTCCGGGTGTGAAAATGGCCGCTGTGTGGCACCGAACACGTGCGTCTGCGAGGAGGGATTTGAGCGCAACGCGAACGGGAAGTGTGCCGAGGTGTGCGATCGGGAGTGTCAGCTGGGGTGGTGCGAGGAGAACGAGTGCCGCTGTCACGAGGGTTATGCGCCGGAAGAGGTCGCGGGAGGTGGTGATATGAGATGTGTGGCGCAGTGTGATGAGCCGTGCCAGAATGGGCAGTGTGTGCAGCCGAATGTGTGCCGGTGTGAGGCAGGTGAGTTCAGTGGGATGGTTAATATGCAAAATGTAATTTATAGGGTTGTCCTATTTAAACTTAGAATTTTCATCAAGGTTTAATAATATGTAGAAACAGCGAAAATAAAAAAAATCGGTATTTCTAGAAAGGCTTTTATGATAGGTTTGAGGTCTTCAACCATGTTTAAAATATTGAGGAGAAAAGGTTTCAAAACCAAATTTTTTTCCTTTTTGACACAATATATGGTATAGATCATGAAGAATGTTTTTGATCAAACTTAATTTTTTTAATGTTTGCCAAATTTAATAAGTTGAATTGGAACAATACGAATACCCGAATATGAGCTTTTTAGTTAAAAACTAAGTATCAAATGGCATTTTTTGAGCATGCTAATATTCTGTGAGGCTGTTGATACAAGCAAGAATCCCGGTTTTCATACAAATCGGACCATCTCCTTCTATTTGGCACCGTCGAGAGCGGGAGGTAGCAAATTTTAGAACGAAAAATCAAAGTAATGTATTTGAAGGGACTGAAAAAATTATTGACAGCTAGAGCAATATTGATATCGAGAAGATCGACTGTATTTTTATCTACTCCTAGAAAATTCTATGTAATCATCCCCAGCTTTAATTATGGTTTGCGTACAAAATTACTCTTTAAATATTTTTTACTCAAGTTATTTAAAGTGTTTAATTATTTGGTATTTGAATTTTTCATAACTCTTTTTGTCACTGATTTCGAAAAATTTAGCTCCATTTTAGGGTGTATTTTTATTTAGGTTTATTTTTTACTGGAAATTTTGTTGTTGTCTAAAAAATTTAAGGATTTTAGGATCTTCGTTTTCCATTAAAAAAAAAATATCAGCAGCTTGTTTAAGTTTAAGCAGGGGGCAAAAAAAAATATTTTTACAATAAACTTCACAATTTCAATGAAAATTCAAGTGCAACCAGCTGAAATCAAATTAAAATACATTCTCCTACGTTTAATAGTAGTTTATGCAACAAGATTTTTTTAGCACGAGTCGTACATTTATCCAACGAGGTTCACCGAGTTGGATAAATACGAAGAGTGCTGAAAAAATCAAGTTTTGCAACGAGTTCCATACAATTTTTTTGCAATTCCAAAAAACACACACTGAGTGAAATTTCATGTCAAATTTTCATGTATTTTGTCAATAAATCGTTTAAATCAAAAAAAATGTTGAAAAGTGTTACTTTTCGAAACAAGTGCTGAAAAGTTCAACTTTTCAGCACCCATGTGAGTGCTGAAATGTAGAACTTTTCAGCATTTATTTTGAAAAGTGTTGCTATTCGATTCTGTTATTTTTGGTACAGAAAAGTAGGCTATTTCGTCGTTCAAGAATGACAGGAAAAGTAAGTAGTTTCACGACGGAATTGCAAAAAATCATTTTTAGCATATTTGGGTTTATTAAAAAATCCTAAGATTTTTTGAAAATTTTCGATGCAAAGTCTTTTTTTTTCGATACAATTTTTGTTTTTGTCACATCTTAGATTTTTTGAAAACTAATGATTGCAAAACAACTGAACTAGTGTAAAATTCATTTTAAAACACTTTTTTCATTTAAATGTGAAGACTATGGCTTGAGTTCAATTTGTTGGGTGGTGACGCGCGGTCAATTATGTGGCATTGTGTGTGAAAAGAAAAGAATTTTATTTCGTGTTTCATCCTGATTGGCTCCTTCCTACATCATCGTTGATCGGGAGGCACGACGTCGTGTGAATTGTTGCATTAAAATAAGTTTAAGTATTACTGTAAATGACTGTAAAAAAGTCCTTCCTATATCATCAATGTCGTCTGGGTAATCGTGATGAAAAATTACATTTATTCAGTATTTAAATACCTGTGCGCGAGTGTTTTGGTGTGCTAATTAGAAAGACCTTCCCATAGCATCGTTGCTCGGAAGGCTCGCCGACGGGTTTGTTATGAAAGTCCTCCCCATAGCATCGTAGCTCGGGAGGCATCGAAAAGCCAATACCTTATCCTACTAACCCAAAAAAAAAATAATCACGTGATGCTTGAAGGAGATGCTGTGGATTCAACGGTCTCAAGCGGTATCAACAAGTATATAGCGAAAAACTATGTGCTTGATGAGTCTGCAACTTCAACTATCGGACTAACATTCCTCCCTTTCGATGAACTGCAGGCTTCTTGGGAGGGCGCCGGTATTGACTAATAAAGTCGGGGTCTTCAGGGGTTAAACAGTGAACGGATGGTTGGCTCCCACTGATCATTTTTTATTCATTGTTTAACTTCAGCTGATCTGTCAATAACGGAGTAGCAGCTCATTGGCAGTCAACCATGCTCATGCTCATGCTCAAATGTGAAGACTATGGCTTGTTATTTATATTTTTATATTTTTTTTTTTATTTTTTTGCCCCCCCCCTTAACCTCGGCCAGGGCCGAGGGACAAAACTTTTTTAAATATTTGCATCGGCCTAAGTGGTGGCCAGAACAAGGATTAAACCTGTTTCAGATTTTGACAGAATCTTCACTTACTATTTTGATAACTTTGATATTTTTTTGTTTAAAATGATGGAGCTTAACACCCAATACAAGATTTATTGCACGTTTGGTTTTACAACATTATTGTCAAGCACATGAATTTTGATACTTTTTATAAGAACTTGACCAGATTTTTACAATTGTGACCTGGTAAACTGGGAAATAGGATTTTTTCAATAAACTTCTCAGGAAATCCCTTTAAAATTTGTTTTATTTTCAGATACTGTTTCTAAATATTATTTGTAATAAAATTCACTGCCTGTTAAAAAAATCAAACAGCTTGATTTTTTTATATGTTTTGCATTTTCTGTTGAAAAAAAAATTGTATCAATGGGTAAAGTTAAATGAATTTATGCTCCACAATCATAAACTTGCCTCAGTAATCACTCAAAATTTTACAATATTTGGAACGCTTGTGCTTGTGTTCTTTGAGCAGTTAATTACTTTTCAAGGACACTTCTAATTTTGTGATATTTATAAAAAAAACCTTTCTTAATCCACAATAAGGTGGTTGATGCCTTTCGCACATTCATATAGTACATATTTAAGGTTGTATTTACAAAATTATTTTTGCCAGAACAGCAATTTTTAATTTCTTTACTTAGGTGCTCATAATTTCTGATAGGGTTATCAGATCTTCAATGTTTCAGGGTCATTTTAATGATCTTTCAACTATCTAACTAACGAAGGGTCACATAATAGACCTGGCCATCATTTTAATCGAACTATCTGAGATCCGGCGTCCAAAAAGTGTACAAAAGGCACTTAAGTGCTCATAACTTTTGATAGAGTTATCAGATCTTCGATGTTTTTGGCTCATTTTAAAGGTCTTTCAACTATCCAACTAATGACGGGTTGCATGATCCATGCTTTTCGAAATATCTGATGTCCAGCCTCCAAAAAGAACTAAATCAACACTTAAGTACTCATAACTTTTGAAATAGTTGTCAGATTTTCAATCATTTGTGCTCAAATACCTTTCAAAAAATCTACAAAAACTACTCTCTTAGGCCAAAATTGATTGTTTAACACAACTTTTGAAGTAGGTACTTTTCGGTGCACAGACTTACAGACATACACATGCACAGACATTTGTTCAGAATTTGATTCTGAGTCGTTAGGTATAGGTGAAGGTGGGTCTACGAGGTCTAAGTCTAAGAAGTTCATTTTTCGAGTGATTTTGAAGCCATTCCTCAGTATGGTGAAGGCAAAAACAGAGTTTTGAAAAATTCAAAGCATTCCTTTAAATCTAATTATTGGAAAATCTGGAAAATCTCACCAAAGATAAAGGTTTATTTTAATTGATTTATGTTGCCCAAAAAATAAGCTAGAGATAAAACATGTTTTGAATTCTTCAGAAATTAGTTTTTTCAGATTATAATTTTCTACAAAATTTTCAAAACATTGGTTTCAAAAAAATAAGAAAATGTACGTTTCGCATGAATTTTGGGAATTCTCTGAAAATTTACAAATTTCACAAGAAACGAGAAATATGTTTTTTTTTCCTGAAATTGTTAGCTATCTTATCTTATCTGGCAACACTGTCTGGACATGTTGAGACTTTATGAATCTTTTGAAAGCTGGATGTTGTAAGTTTGCAAATGACTTTCGGATTCCGATCAATGGAAAAGTATATCACATACCTTTTTGATGATTGGTAAAATTCATAGATCTGGCAACCCTGATACGAATTATTTTAGAATAAATATCATAATAATGTAAAGAACTTTAACCAGCAAGGGTTGAATCAATCATGTTAATTTAATTTTTTTTAAATGAGATTCTCACCAACTTTTTATAATCTGCTTCCCCCTAGGCTACACCCTCTCCCCATCATCCCCCTTCGTCTGCGAACCCGTCTGCGCCGGATCCTGCCACAGCTGCATCGCCCCAAACACGTGCACCTGCGACGACGGCTTCCGGCTGACCACCCAAAACGAGTGCCTCCCCGTCTGCAGCGCCAACTGCACCAACGGCCGCTGCATCGCTCCGGAGGTGTGCGAGTGCAACGCCGGGTTCACCTGGGTCGATGATGAGTGCGTTCCGGTTTGTGACGATTGCGTCAACGGGGAGTGCGTTGCACCGGGGGTTTGCATCTGCGACGAGTTGTACCGCTTGGTTGAGGGGCGCTGCGAACCGTACTGTCCCGAGGGTTGCGTGAATGGGGTTTGTGAGGGTCCGGGGATTTGTCGGTGTAACGAGGGGTATAGAAGGGATGAGGTTAGTGGGGTTTGCGAGGTTTTTTGTAGGAAACCCTGCGAGAATGGGGTTTGCAGTGGGGCGGATCGGTGCCGCTGTAACGAGGGGTACCAGCTGGACGGAAAGGATGGGTTCAAGTGTGTTCCCAAGTGCGGGAAGCCGTGCATCCATGCGAAGTGTGTTGCGCCCGATGTTTGCGAGTGTAATAAAGGTATCACTTTGGGTGGTTGTTTTGGTGAATGAGGGATAACTTGTTGGACTTTGTTGCAGGATATGTAAAGATGGACAACAGTCGCAACATCTGCGAGGCAAAGTGTACCAACGGCTGCTCGAACGGAGTTTGCGTTGGTCCGGAACGCTGCGAGTGCTTGCCAGGGTATTTCGCGACATCTAGTGGTAAATTTGATAAGCTCAACTTGAAGTTTTTAGTAACACAGAGATTCCTTCCAGCGATCAACTCAAAGAAGTCGATCTGTACGCCGTACTGCAAGAGCAAGTGCGTCAACGCGTACTGCATCAAGCCGAACGTCTGTCAGTGCATTACGGGATACCGATTTGCGGAGAATAGCACAAGCGTTTGCGAGCCGATCTGCGATGACAGTTTGGTGGACTGTACTAACGGACGGTGTACCCAGCCGAACGTTTGCGAGTGTGACGAGGGATTCGTGCTGGCGATTCGCGAAGGGAAGATGGTGTGTGATCCGAAGCCTTGCGATAGGCTTTGCGTGAACGGACTCTGCGTTGGGGAGGGAGTTTGTGAGTGTTTGGAAGGGTATCGATCTTCGGCGAAGTATGACTACATCTGCGAGCCGGTTTGCGAGCCGGGATGTAACAACGGAGTGTGCATTGCACCGAACATGTGCGTCTGTAAGGAGGGATTCGTAGCGAAGGAGGATGGATCCTGCGAAGCTGTGTGCAATCCGGCGGTGGTGAACTGTACGAACGGGGTTTGTGTGGGTAGCGATCAGTGTCAGTGCAATAGCGGATATTACCCTCAGATCGGAGTCGAAGGAGTTACGGAATGTGTCCCATTGTGTACGAGTAGTTGCTCCAACGGGCACTGTGTCGCTCCAGGTGTTTGCGAGTGCAACGACGGCTACCGTTTCAACGATCTGGACATCTGCGAAGCTATCTGTGATCCTCCTTGTGAGTTTGGTACTTGCGTTGAACCCGATTACTGCGTGTGTAACGAGGGATTCGTTCCGGAGAACGAGGACTTCTTCGAGCAGAATCCCGTTTGCATTCCTCTCTGTGATCCACTGGTTGTAAACTGTAGCAACGGAGTCTGTGCTGGTAACAACTTCTGCCGCTGTCACGTAGGCTTCTACACAAGCTATTCCAGCGAGGGCATCATGACCTGTCTGCCAGTTCCAGAACCAGTAACAGTGGAGTGCACAACCCCTTACGTAGAACTAGCCCCCTCTTGCGAGTGTGATACCTCCTGTCCGGAAGTAGAATGTCCAACGTTCGAACCTCCAACCTGTAACTTTACCTGTCCAACACCACCACCATGTCCAACCCTAACCTGCCCAACAACTCCAACCCCTCCAACGACCACGAAAACCCCTCCCTGCGAATGCCCCACCCAACCACCCTGTCCACAACAAACCTGCCCTCCACCAATCGTTCCCGAGTGCAACCCAGCGTCATCAGAGGAGCTTCCACTCCAAATCGAATGCGACCGCGACTACGTCAACTGCGCCCACGGAACCTGCCTCGGCAACAACGTCTGCGAGTGTGACGACGGCTACCAAAGGGCGATCGGAGATCGGGGCGTGATCGTGTGCGAACCCGTCTGCGATGTCCCGTGCACCGACGGAACCTGCGTAGCCCCAAACATTTGCGAGTGCTTCGACGGGTACGCCGACGATGGGTACGGGCGTTGTGAGCCCGTTTGTGACGAGCCCTGCGTGAACGCGGTTTGTGTCGCCCCGCACGTTTGTCGCTGCCTGGAGGGTTATGAAGAAGAGTGGGATGGAATGTGCAGGAAGATGTGCGTGCCGGACTGTAAGAACGGCGTTTGTCAGGACGGGGAGTGCGTTTGCGAGGAGGGTCAAGTGCTAACGGTGGATAACGCTTGCGAAGATCCGGTCGAAGTGGAGGAGATCCAGACGGTCGTGGAAAGCAAGCCGCTGGAGAAGATCCAAAGCCGATTCTCCTTCGAGTGTGAGGACGGGTATGAGTTCTCCGAAGAAGACGGTGACTGCATCCCCATCTGCGAAAACTGTGAGAATGGAACGTGTGCCGGTCCCGGTCATTGCGTTTGTCACGAAGGATTCGTCCGGACGTACATCGACGGAGCAGGTTCCTGCACCGCAACTGAACCAACGACGGAAGAGTCGACGCTAGCCGAGCTGCAAGCACCGCAAGCGGTGCTGGTGGAGCGAGATGAATCTCGACAGTCCGGCTTTTGGTCGATGTTCAACGGTACGCACCTGTTGATAGCGATCGTGGCGGCTTCGACAGCGTTAGTCATCATGTTTGCATCCTACTGGGTGTGTACGTACCTGAAAAGGGAGAGTCCGGTTCCCACCGAAACGGTCATCGATTAGGAGGAAGGAGTTTTGTTCACCCGAGTCATTCCACCGAAGGTGAGTTAAGATTTATTGGGTACTAACGCTTCAATGTAACACTAACGCTTACGCCGTTTTGATAATTCTGTCAGAATTTTTTACCAACATGGCAATGAAGCAAAAATAAACCTCATCATTTTGTCTTAAATTACAAAAAATTACAAAAATTACAAAAATTACAAAAATTACAAAAATTACAAAAATTACAAAAATTACAAAAATTACAAAAATTACAAAAATTACAAAAATTACAAAAATTACAAAAATTACAAAAATTACAAAAATTACAAAAATTACAAAAATTACAAAAAAATACAAAAATTACAAAAATTACAAAAATTACAAAAATTACAAAAATTACAAAAATTACAAAAATTACAAAAATTACAAAAATTACAAAAATTACAAAAATTACAAAAATTACAAAAATTACAAAAATTACAAAAATTACAAAAATTACAAAAATTACAAAAATTACAAAAATTACAAAAATTACAAAAATTACAAAAATTACAAAAATTACAAAAATTACAAAAATTACAAAAATTACAAAAATTACAAAAATTACAAAAATTACAAAAATTACAAAAATTACAAAAATTACAAAAATTACAAAAATTACAAAAATTACAAAAATTACAAAAATTACAAAAATTACAACAATTACAACAATTACAAAAATTACAACAATTACAAAAATTACAAAAATTACAAAAATTACAAAAATTACAAAAATTACAAAAATTACAAAAATTACAAAAATTACAAAAATTACAAAAATTACAAAAATTACAAAAATTACAAAAATTACAAAAATTACAAAAATTACAAAAATTACAAAAATTACAAAAATTACAAAAATTACAAAAATTACAAAAATTACAAAAATTACAAAAATTACAAAAATTACAAAAATTACAAAAATTACAAAAATTACAAAAATTACAAAAATTACAAAAATTACAAAAATTACAAAAATTACAAAAATTACAAAAATTACAAAAATTACAAAAATTACAAAAATTACAAAAATTACAAAAATTACAAAAATTACAAAAATTACAAAAATTACAAAAATTACAAAAATTACAAAAATTACAAAAATTACAAAAATTACAAAAATTACAAAAATTACAAAAATTACAAAAATTACAAAAATTACAAAAATTACAAAAATTACAAAAATTACAAAAATTACAAAAATTACAAAAATTACAAAAATTACAAAAATTACAAAAATTACAAAAATTACAAAAATTACAAAAATTACAAAAATTACAAAAATTACAAAAATTACAAAAATTACAAAAATTACAAAAATTACAACAATTACAACAATTACAAAAATTACAACAATTACAAAAATTACAAAAATTACAAAAATTACAAAAATTACAAAAATTACAAAAATTACAAAAATTACAAAAATTACAAAAATTACAAAAATTACAAAAATTACAAAAATTACAAAAATTACAAAAATTACAAAAATTACAAAAATTACAAAAATTATAAAATTACAAAAATTACAAAAATTACAAAAATTACAAAAATTACAAAAATTACAAAAATTACAAAAATTACAAAAATTACAAAAATTACAAAAATTACAAAAATTACAAAAATTACAAAAATTACAAAAATTACAAAAATTACAAAAATTACAAAAATTACAAAAATTACAAAAATTACAAAAATTACAAAAATTACAAAAATTACAAAAATTACAAAAATTACAAAAATTACAAAAATTACAAAAATTACAAAAATTACAAAAATTACAAAAATTACAAAAATTACAAAAATTGCAAAAATTTAAAAAATTAAAAAAATTACAACAATTACAAAAATTACAAAAATTACAAAAATTACAAAAATTACAAAAATTACAAAAATTACAAAAATTACAAAAATTACAAAAATTACAAAAATTACAAAAATTATAAAAATTACAAAAATTACAAAAATTACAAAAATTACAAAAATTACAAAAATTACAAAAATTACAAAAATTACAAAAATTACAAAAATTACAAAAATTACAAAAATTATAAAAATTATAAAAATTACAAAAATTACAAAAATTACAAAAATTACAAAAATTACAAAAATTACAAAAATTACAAAAATTACAAAAATTACAAAAATTACAAAAATTACAAAAATTACAAAAATTACAAAAATTACAAAAATTACAAAAATTACAAAAATTACAAAAATTACAAAAATTACAAAAATTACAAAAATTACAAAAATTACAAAAATTACAAAAATTACAAAAATTACAAAAATTACAAAAATTACAAAAATACAAAAATACAACAATTATAACAAAAACCAAAAAAAATCGAATAGACGTATTTCTTTATCTTCATAATTCAATCTTAAAAAAAAAAGAAACAAAAAAAATATACATATATTTTAAAAAGTATTTTAAAACAATATGAAAAAAATAAAAACAAAATTTAAAAATGATACAAATGATCATTGGAATGTTTATTCTCAGTTTTTTAATGTTTCATTTCTTGAATTTTAAGTTAAAAATATAAAATATTCAGTAAAATATGCAATCTTAACTCATTGTTATTACCTATTATGTAATATTTTGTACAACTTCTAATGAAATATTGGTATGCTTTCTTTCAGTATTCATCCACGCCATAATTCGTTAAAATCTTCTTAGTATTTATTTGATGGTTTCGTCGAAGCTTATAAAAAATAAATAAAAAAATAAAACAGTACGTCTTCGTTACAAATTTGATGTGCGCGCTTGTGTTTACGTTTCGATCCTTAGCCTACTATTTACACTTGATAGATGACTTCCCTTCTTCCTCTCTCTTTCTCTCATCCTCCAAACCAAAAAAAATAGAAAGGTCACACCTGAAACTTTTCCTCTTCCTCTTTGGCCAAACTAGTCACCCCCGCGGCTGCCGCCGGTGGTTGCGGCATAAAGTAGACACAGTTATCTTTGCTCTCTGTGGGGAAAAGAACGACCAGGTTATAATCATTGTAATCGGTGGTGCGGGTCGACCGCCGATCGGCGATGTCCGCCGCCGAGCGGCGCACTTTACCCAGCTTGCCCACGTGGTAGTCCTTGCGCTTGTTCCGGAGGACGATCATGACGACGATGGCGGAGGTGATGAGGACCGCTATCACGACCAGCGGCACCAGGTAGGTGATGTAGGCGCGGTTGTAGGCGAGGGGGTTTCTGGAAGTGGGAAAGATTAGGTTAAAGTGTTTTGGGATTTTGTAGAATCGTCATACCTGTCGACCTTGTAGATGATCTCCGGGATCAGCTGACAGCTGGAAGCGTCCTCGGATTGTTTGTATCCGGTGAAGCATTCGCAGGTGTCCGGTGCGACGCAGATTCCGTTGGCGCAGCCGTCTTCTCCACAGTTGGGGACGCATCGGCTGTCTTCACGTTTGTAACCGTGTGAGCATTCGCACTTTCCCGGTGCTCCGCAGAACCCGTTTTCACAGTCTTGCTCGCAGATCGGCTTGCAGCCGTAACCCTCAAAGTGCTCGTAACCGGCGTTGCACCGACACTCGCCTGGCGCTGAACAGAACCCGTTCTTGCAAACATGCTCACAAATCGGTTCACAGGCGAGCTTCGTTGGATCGATCTGGAATCCTTCGGAACACTTGCAGACACCATCCACGCAGAGCCCGTTCGAGCACTTGGCTTTGCACAGCTTCTGCTTCTGGTCCGCAACGCTCTTCTCGACGGACTCACAAGCGCTGGCGCTTCCTTCCACGAACACAAACCCGGCGTTGCACTTGCACTTGTTCGGCTCGACGCACCGTCCGTTGACGCACTCGTGTTCACAGCTTGGCCTGCAAGCACTGCCGTCGTCGTAGTTCTCATACCCTTCGAAGCATCTGCACTGGTTGTTGCCAGCGCAGATTCCGTTCAGGCAGGGCTTTTCGCAGAACGGATCGCAGTTGTACTCGTCATCCGCTCGCGGACGGAAGCCGACGTTGCACAGGCAGTCTCCTTCTTCACAGTATCCGTTGTTGCACTTTTCTTCGCAGAGATCTTGCTTTAGCTGTGTGTTGAATCGCTTGATTTCCTTTCGATGGAAGCATTCGTATGTACTTCCGTTGTAGAACTCGTAGCCTTGGTCGCACTCGCATCGATTCGGTAGGATACAGGTTCCATGGATACATTGAGGTTCGCACAGCGGTTCACATCGATGATCTTGGTCCTTCGGATTGACGTACCCTACCGGACACTGACAGTAACCCTGCTGACACTCTCCGTTGCACTCCTTCGCGCATTGCTTTACTTTTTGCTGGAGTTCTCGTTCCTGTCGAATCTCTTCCAGGCTTTGACATCGCGTTCGGCTTCCGTCAGCAAAGTCGAACCCTTCATCGCACTGGCACACGTTCGGCTCGATACACCGTCCATTTTGGCATCCACCGTCGTAGTCGTAGTCATCGCCGCCGCCGCAGATCGGCTCGCACACCGAGCTGTTCGCCAGCGACAGCCGGTAATTCTCGTTGCACAGGCAGCTCCCCCCTATGCACTCTCCGTTGACGCACCCGTCCGGACAGGTCTTCTCGCAGAGCCCGATCATGTTCATGATGTAGCCGTGGTTGCAGTTGCACTTGGCACTCCCGTCGCAGAACCCGTTCAGACACTTGGCCCGGCACAGATCAATCGGATCCACGCAGACGTCCTCGTCTTTGACGAATCCCGGATTGCACTCGCAGGTATTCGGCGCCACACACTCTCCATTGTCGCAGTCATCTTCGCAAACCGGCAAGCACTCAAACAACGAGTTGATATCGGTGTAGTTGTACCCGGGCAGGCACGTGCACGAGTTCGGTCCCGTACACTTGGCGTTCTTGCACTCCTCCTCACAAATCGGCACACAATCCCCGTCGATCAGCTCGTAACCACGATCGCACTGGCACACTTCCGGCTTGACGCAATGCCCCAGCGAACACTTCTCGCACAGCGGAATACACTCGTCGGCGATCTTCCCGTAACCCTTGTGGCAGACGCAGTTCCCCGGTGCAATACAGTCCCCATTTCCACATCCGTTCGCGCATACCGGCTTGCACAGATGGTACGAGGTCGAGTTCTCGTTCGAGAACCCTGCGTAGCACTCGCACTGATCCGGTCCCGAACACTCCCCGTTCTCACAAACCTCCCCACAAACCGGTACACAACCCCCGTCACCCCTCTCGTAACCCTCCGCACATGGCTCCGGAGTCGTCGTCGGTGGAGCTTCCGGCTCACAACCCCCAACATCGTTCACCACAAAGCCCTCGTCACAAGTACAGACGTTCGGCGCCGTGCACCGCCCATTGCCGCAAGTCTGCTCACAGATCGGCTCGCAAACCCTCTCCTCCTCCGTCCCTCCCAGCCGGTACCCCTCCCGGCACTGGCAGACGTTCGGCTCGACGCAGTACCCCTCCCGGCAGTTGCCACACTCCGCCAGACAGCTTCCGTTGTCGGCGTGGTAGTAACCGGTCGAACACTGGCAGTACCCCGGCCGAATGCAGAACCCGTTGTCGCAGCCTTCGCAGTGGGGAATGCACCTGTTTTTTAGACGTAGACCTTGATTAATACCAGAAAAACAAACTCTTTAAAAAAGATTTGAAAACTTACCGAAAGTCGGACAGCCGCTCGTAGCCCTCGTTACAGGTGCAAAAGTTGGGACCGGTGCATTTGGAGTTTTCGCACGGGGTGGTGCACACCGGGACGCAGCGGTTCTTGTGGCGGACGTAGCCCTGGCAGCATTTGCCCTTGGCCACCGCGATGTTTTTGCCGTTCTTCTTCACGTAGACGAGTTTGCTGGAAGAGAGAGGACGCATTTTCGTTTTGAAATATTTCTGTAGAATTCAATACCTATTTAATTTTATTTTACAATTTTGAATTTTAATTCCAAAAAAATAAAAAGTTTCCAGAAATTTAAAAAAAGTTATTCAATTTGTCACTTTAAAACATTATATTTTTTATGGTTCGTTTTGAGTGAACTTTTTTTTTCGGTTAGGACACGACTCTTTTGAAAGTATTTCAGATTGTAATTTCTCGAAAACTATTATATAAATTGAACTAATTCTCAAAAAATGTTCTCCGAAACGAATCAAAATTTCGATCCAATTTATTTAAGTCAGTGATAAATTCAAGAAAAAACATAAAAAATCATAAAAGGAAAATTAATGTTTTATTTTTGATTTTTAAAAACCAGTTCTAGGCAACACATTTTTTTAAAAATAATTATTGTTGAAATTTTTATAAAAAAACATGCACACTTGATTAGTACCAATTTTAAATACATTGTACAACGTTTATTTTAGTATTCAAATCAAACAGGGGACTTTTAAACGATTGCAAAATTTCTACAGATTGGAAAAGACAGAAAACTTAAGAAAACTTTTTCATAAATTCATTGATATTCATAACTGTAATTGTGAATAATGCATGAGCCCGCTCAAACTTGAGCCGAGGGGCAAAAATATAAAAAAATGTTCAAGCCTTATTGCAACAAAAAATTAGCTGAGTCGAGGTACAAAAAAACTGCTGACGTAAGGATTAAATTTTTACATCTTCATTTTTTGCCTTCCTCACCTTATTGAGGAAAGGCTATAAAATCACTCGAAAAAAGAAATTCTTAATTTGACCTTCTAGACCCACCTTCATGTATGTATGTATGTATGCATGTATTTAAACCCCCTCTTGGCAGGACTAGGCCATGACCATAGTATATTTCAACTGAGACGGTTCGGTTAGTAACCACCATATATCTCAAGAACCTTTGAAGCGAAATACCTTTCAATGGCTAACGATTTCTGCTGAAATTGTACACACATAGATCGGTAATGCAGATGACTCGGGCCAGGCAATCCACGACTCCACGAGTATATGAGATCGCCCTGGGCTGTTTTGAGACGTTGTTAGTAGTTATATAATGGTTTGATATATTTATATTAAACCTTATGACATTATTTCGCCACTACGGATCAATTCAGTTCTAAAGCATTAACTCCATGGTGGCTGACTGGTTAGCGTCCCAGACCACACCCAAAATTCAGAGTCGAGATAATCGTTCTCTCAAAATTTATTGAGGGCTCAGTGCCAAAATCGATAGAATAATGGTACCAACTCACACCATCATAACAAATGAGTTCATTCGTTAGTTGAATCAATAAATCTCCAACAAGTGTCATACATCGACTTCTGACTTATCCTTGGTCACCAAGCTGTGGTGGCCGAGGCAGCTAAGTCATTGGATTGGTTTATCAAAGGTCTCTGGTTCGATTCCCGTTGTCGACACTTTTGGTTTTTTGTTTGACGGATGAACTTTTTTTGCAAATGAACCTCGAGAGAATAGTTCTATCGCCCATCTCGAGCTGTGTTCTCTGCGTCCGTGAATGGTACCACTATTCTCTCGACTCGAGACCATCATTCTATCGGACTAGCGCTGCCAGTTTTGGGTGCATCAATCCAAAAGTGTGAGTTCGAATCCCACCTGATTCTTAAAGGTTTTTTGTTCATATTCAATGTTCAATTCCTGATTCCAAATTTCAAGGGAACCGACCGGGATTTGATCCCTGAACCTTCTGCTTTCGAGGCAGAAGCCGCAACCGTTAAGCCACGGAGCCGGTTCTTGACCTCCTAGACCCATCTTCATGTATACATATCGACTCAGAATCAAATTCTGAGCAAATGTCTGTGTGTGTGGTGGGATGTTGCTCAAAAAAATTTGCACTGGATTATCTCGCCACTGGCTGAACCGATTTGGACCGTTTTGGTCTCATTCAATCCGTCTTGGGGTCCCATAAGTCGCTATTGAAAATTATAAAATTTAGTTAATTACTTCAAAAGTTATGCTAAAAAAACAATTTTATCAAAAGTCCGGAAGATTGTAAAAAGGGTGGTTTTTGTAAGAAACCCTGTCATATTATACATTTTTAGAAAGGTATTGAAAAGACCTTTCCAACAAGTTCAAAAGATTGAAGATCTGTCGACCCTATCAAAAGTTATAAGCACTTAAGTGTTATTTATGAACTTTTTAGAAGCCGGATCTCATATATTTCGGTCAAAACGTTGTCCGGATCTATCATGCGACTTGTCGTTGGATAGGTTATCGAAAGACCTTTCCAATGAGTTCAATAGATTGCAGATCGCACTTAAGCGATATTTATGCTCTTTTTAAAAGCCGGATCTCAGTTATTTTGATGAAAACGTTATCCGGATCTATCATGCGACCTGTCGTTGGATAGGTGATCAAAAGACCTTTGCAACGAGGTCAAAAGACTGAAGATCTGACAACCCTATCAAAAGTTATAAGCACATTAGTGCCCTGAATGATAAAGATCTGACTACCCAATCTGATGGTATGAATAATAAATCAAGTTGATAGAACACTGAAAGGTCCGCCCTTTTGTATCTATGTTGGATAGCATTACCCTTTAAATGTGGGGAAGGCACCAACCACCTAAAGGTGGATTAAGTAACGTTTTTTTTCTAAAAATAATTTTCTTTCTTAAAAAACTGAAATTTTTTTACGGCGTTTTATGCTTTTATTTTGAAAAAATTGCCACCACCTTTTCAATCAATTTTTGATCTTTAAAAAAGCATTGGGATGAAGAACTTTTGCAATTTTAGAAAATATTAGGGTTGAAAGTTTAACTTGTTTTATGTGACTTTGCCAATGTTTTAAAAATGTCATGCAATTTTTATAGGTCAACTTTGGCTGTGTTTTTCATAAACATTTCCTATATTTTAAGTAAAAAGAAGTATGCAGTATTTTTTGTAGTGTCCCAGTCTATGCCTCTACGAATTTTTAAACAATTTAAATGATAATGGTGCCATTTTATAGCAAAAAATGTGAAAAACTAGCCAAAAATTAAAAAAGTAACTGTAACAACATGAAAAAATAGATAAGTAAAATGTAATTATATGAAGCGGTAGAATAGGCCAAATACTACTAAAAACAAACATTAATTAAACAAGATAATTGCAAATTAAAATACTAAAAATGAAACAAGAAGAACCTAAAACAAGAGAAGTAAAGTTTTTCGTAGAACAAAAGTTGCTCAAAATGACCTCCTGAATACGGGAAAAATAAAAATTTTCGAAAAAAATTGGGCAGTAGAGGGTTTGTAGTTGCTGATAAATTGTTGTAACTAATTTTCAAAAGACAAAATGCTGAGAATAAGACTCCTGCGCAATTTCCATGAACTCGGCGGATTTTAAGTCATTTTAATTTTTATATTTTTTATTTGAACATTCAATATTACTCTCTTTTTAAATGTCAGTCTTGATTTTGAAACTAAAAAAAGTCGAAAAGATCATAAAATTTCACGAATGATTCATTTTTTAACATTTAAAATCTAACCATTAATTTCTGAGATGTCGGCAATTGAAAATTGAGTGCTATTTGGGTTGCACTTAGAAAACTTATATTTTTTTAAGTGGCTGTATCTCAGAAACAAAAAGTTGAAATTTTTTATATTTCTTAGACGATTTTATAGGAAATGGACACTTAGCACACAACATTTAAAAATCTGTTTTTTTTTTTAAAATAAAACATTATGTGGCGGTATTTCAAAAACGAACCACTTTATTAAAATTTCTACAAAAAACTTTTCAATTGCAAAATCAATATTTCTTAAAATAATCATAATTCGGCGGAATAATTGTTGTCCATACTTTTCATTCGCTTAATAGATGCCTTTTTTGGTACCCAAAAAATTTCGAAAATCTTAAATTTACGGATTTAGGAACTTCTACTCTTAGCGATTAAAAAAAAAAAATATTTTTCAACAATGCAACCATTTTGCCTTCCTCACCTGAGGTAAGGCTATAATTCTGTTCGGAAAATGAACATCTTTCAGAAATGTCATAGACCCTACTTCATGTATACCTATCGACTAAGAATCGAAAAATGAACAAATGTCTGTGTGTATGTGTGTGACCAAAATTCCTACTCAGTTTTCTCAGCACTGGCTGAACCGATTCAGGTCAAACCGGTCGCATCAGACTCGGTTTAGGGTCAAATGCGTCGCTATTGAAGTGTTTGAAGTCTCGATAAGTAGTTCAAATGTTATGTATAAAAATGTGTTTTTACATATATCCGGATCTCACTTAAATGTATGTAAAAGGATGTAATAAAAATGACTTTTTGGCGGGCATTCAGGGGCTGGTTCCCCCCTTTTTGGTCATTGAGAAGCCTCCTGGAAAGTCTAATAATAAATACAAACTGCTCCCCAAATGTCAAAAATTTTAAATTCGTGGCGCTAATTTTTTTATCGATGATATATCACAAAATTTCTCTTAAGTTGTTAAGCATTGGAATTCTGTTGAATAGTTTTAAAGATAGGGACCATCCATAAACCACGTGGACACTTTTTTGGGAATCTGAAACCCCCCCCCCTCGGGGACAATTGTCCATACAAAAAAAAACTTTTTTGTATGGATCGTGCTTAAAACTGGCAGCGCTAGTCCGAGAGAATGATGGTCTCGAGTCGAGAGAATAGTGGTACCATTCACGGACGCAGAGAACACAGCTCGAGATGGGCGATAGAACTATTCTCTCGAGGTTCATTTGCAAAAAAAGTTCATCCATCAAACAAAAAACCAAAAGTGTCGACAACGGGAATCAAACCAGAGACCTTTGACAAACCAATCCAATGACTTAGCTGCCTCGACCACCACAGCTTGGTGACCAAGGAGAAGTCAGAAGTCGATGTATGACACTTGTTGGAGATTTATTGATTCAACTAACGAATGAACTCATTTGTTATGATGGTGTGAGTTGGTACCATTATTCTATCGATTTTGGCACTGAGCCCTCAATAAATTTTGAGAGAACGATTATCTCGACTCTGAATTTTGGGTGTGGACAATCGCCTTAACCAAATTGATCGGGGTATCACTTTTAAAGATACAGATTTTTTAGTACTTTTTTATGAATAGACTTTGTACAGTTTGTACAGAGAACCCAATGTTTTACAGTTACTTATTTAGACATAATTAATAATTGCATAATGTTTCATGAAATCAATTATACATAAAAAAAAAGCTATTTATGAAAATCTAGAACCAAAATATTTACATAGTCGTCGTGGAGCACACTGTTTCCGCTGCTTCCACCGCATCCCAGACGAGCACGGAGCACAGTCCCACGGCGATGATCTTCAAGTAGAGCATAGTTGCTTCGATCTTTCACAGGACAACACTTTTGCTCACTTCACACTTTCTTTGCAGTAAAACTAACTCTTCAAGAACACTTAGTTATACGCGTCCGCCACGGTCGTCACTTGAGTTCTTACTGATCGAAGACTTCGATTCCCGCGTCAGGTTACGCGCGCCCGGTCTTGGATCCGGCAATCAAGCGTTACCAAGCCTCTTCCGTTCCTGGCGGTGGTGGTTGATTGATATTCTGGATGCGATCAAGCACTCTGCTGAGGAGCTTCGTCCGTCCGTTAGCGGCCACCCATACGAAGTGTGACTCCTTCACCGCGGGTGTGTTGATTATGTTGTATGTACAGAACTTTTTCCCTCGACTTTCAGAGGCCGAGTTATCAATATGCACAACTCATGCGTTACACGTCACTCTCTCTCTGGACTCTGGTGTGGGGTCGCCGTAATCTGAAAATAACAATACAAAAAATTGAAGTCATAACCATTATTAAAAATAGTGTACGGAGTATATATGGGAAACGGGTTGACCGTGTGCGTGTTAACCCGTCGGAATCGAACGGAACGGAACCGGCGTATATTTAATCGGTGTTGAAACAATGGGTTTTAGGTTAGGGATGCTTATGCTTTGTTCGGCTTAATTCAAAGTTCTTTGTCATGTTGGTCATGTTCAACATAATACGCTGCACATTTTTTGTGAAAGAAACTTAAATTTTTATGTTTAAATTGCAGAGTTCCCAAATGAACCGGTTAGGCTAGGTTCACCAATTAAATTGGTTCGGCTTAAGCCGCCTTTTGTGGTTCAATCCTGGTTCAGTGAACCATGAACCATGGCTTAAGCCAGGCTAACCCGGCTAATGAAAACAATGACTATGCATAAGTGTTACGGTGCAACAATGCTACCGTGTAACAAATATAATGATGTAACAATGTTAATGATGTAACATTATTACACCGTAACATTGTTACACCGTAACATTGTTACAACGACATATTTGTTACACCGGAACATTTATTAAACCGTAACATTCGTTACACCGTAATATTGTTACACCACAACATTCGTTGCAACACTACACAACCGGTGTATCAATGTTACGGTGTAACACTGTTACGGTGTAACACTGTTACGGTGTAACACTGTTACGGTGTAACACTGTTACAGTGTAACACTGTTATGGTGTATTACTGTTACGGTGTAACACTGTTACGATGTAACAGTGTTACGCAGTAGTAGATTTAGGGTTGAACAGTATCATGGTGTAACAGAGCTCGCCGTTTAGCCTAACATCCTTTGGTCAGGTTCAAGCCTGGTTCAAGCCAATGGTTCATTTTGGCTAGCCTCGCCTGGTTTGAACCAAATGAACCATGGCTCACGGCGCTCGTTGAGCCTGAGCCGACGATGCTTGCCGACGTGTGGAGTGAACCTGAACCAGAAAAATGAACCTAGCCTAGCCGATGGCTTAGGCTAGTGGGAACACTGTTAAATTGTGTCATTATCGCCATCCTGTTGTAATTCTTAAACTGACCACCCCTACCAATTAATGCTATGCATCCTCGGAAGGAAATCGCATTCTAATTTCTTCATACAATAATTCGTTTTCGGCTGGTGAAGTAGATGACGCCAGCCCGAAAAAGGCGCGAAAGACGGCGAGGCGGCGAGTCTTCTTCGCTCGCTGCGCTTCACCTTAACTCATTCCAGTCACGTGGCCGTGGTTTGACTACAGTCGATTCTAGGGTAACGCATAGCACGACTGTTTATTTGTCTGAAAAGTGCGGCAGAAGAAATCACCGTGATGGAGTTGCTTCAACCGACAGGATGTGTGATAAGGGGTGAAGATCTGCGCAGAGAACCTCATGCGCGTTTCCGACGGCGGGAAAAAAGTCAGTCAGTTGGAATTTTGTGATCGTGGGTCGATTCCGTTCGGTAAACGTCACCGTCATCCTCGTGTTTGTTGCAGTGTTTAATTACGTTTCACATCAGCTGTGTGATATTGAGTTGTGGTTTGCGCGTTAACCAGACTGTGAGTGCAAGTTGATTACAAATAGGCAGAAATATTTTTTTTTATCAAAGGGCCTTTTTGCAAGCCGTGCTACCGTGCTTCTGCAGGGGCAGTTGAGTCACGAGTCCTTGGTCACGGAAGTTAAAAATAAATATGATTTGAATATATATGAAATGTTTGAATTAATTTTTTATAAGTCAGTAAAAAATACCAAATTGATTAATTACCCGTCCATTTTCAACAGTGACTCGATTATCAACAGTCCAGACTCGATTATCCGAAGCCTTGATTATTCAAAGGTTTGTAAGAGACTTCGAATAATCGAATCACGAACAAAAAAAAAATTTCAGCTTTTTTTCATTTTCTTATTTTTAACATCAAAACCGAGTTCTGCGACCCAAATTTAGTCAAATTTGAATAGATAACTATTCTATTGAATTAAAACAATGATTTTTTTTCAATACTTCATTCCCGCCATTTTGGCCACCATCTTGCATTTAAAAATTCTAAATCACTTAAGAATAGTTTAGGAAATCATATCTAAGCACGACATCAAAAACAGGACAGTGAAATACATTTTTTTTCGTTATTCGAATTTTCAGAAGAAATATTCCTGATTTTTGTAATTTGACTTTTTATCACAAACCGTTAAATTCCCAAAATATGTATTTATTAATTTTTCAAATCTTTTGACATATTTAAAAAAAAACTAAAAAAGGCAAAGTTTAGGACGGTGAAAAATCTGGTACCGAAGTTATGTTTTTTTTTTGAAAAAATGTGATTATTGGTAAAGCCGAATATATTGTCAAACAGATTTTCTAAAAGGGTAATTCTCTACCAACTCACACGAAATCGGGAAAAGTTGCCCGGACCCCTCTTCAATTTGCGTGAAACTTTGTCCTATGGGGTAACTTTTGTCCCTGATATCTCGTGACGGAGGAACGGTACGACCCCTTCCATTTATGAACATGCAAAAAAAGAGGTGTTTTCAATAATTTGCAGCCTGAAACGGTGATGAGATAGAAATTTGGTGTCAAAGGGACTTTTATGTAAAATTAGACGCCCGATTTAATGGCGTACTCAGAATTCCGAAAAAAACGTATTTTTCATCGAAAAAATCACTAAAAAAGTTTTAAAAATTGTCACATTTTCCGTTACTTCACTGTTAAAATTTTTGGAACATGTGATTTTATGGGAAATTTAATGTACTTTTCGAATCTAGATCTAGAAGGGTCATTTTTTCATTTAGAACAAAATTTTTGATTTTCAAATTTCGTGTTTTTTCTAACTTTGCAGGGTTATTTTTTAGAGTGTAACAATGTTCTTCAAAGTTATAGAGCAGACAATGACAAAAATTTTAATATATAGACATAAGGGGTTTGCTTATAAACATCACGAGTTATCGTGATTTTACGAAAAAAAGTTTTGAAAAAGTAACTTTTTGTGATTCTCCTTGTTTCGTCGTCCGCGTCTGTCGCGGGTGACCATGAACGGCCATGATCAACGATGACCAACTTATTTAAAACTTTTTTTTTCGTAAAATCGCAATAAATCGTGATGTTTATTATTAAACTCCTTATGTCTATATATTAAAATTTATGTAATTGTCTGCTCTACAACTTTGTACAACATTGTTACACTCTAAAAAACAACCCTGCAAAGTTAGAAAAGACTTGAAATTTTAAAATCAAAAATTTTGTTCTAAATGAAAAAATGACCCTTCTGGATCAATGTAGAATTGAAAAGTACATTAAATTTCCCATAAAATGACATGTTCCAAAAATTTTTACAGTCAAGTTACGGAAAATGGGAGAATTTTTAAAACTTTTTTAGTGGTTTTTTCGATGAAAAATACGTTTTTTTTTCGGAATTCTGAGTACGCCATTAAATCGGGCGTTTTATTTTACATAAAAGTCCCTTTGACACCAAATTTCTATCTCATCACCGTTTCAGGCTGCGAATTATTGAAAAACATCTCTTTTTTCGCATGTTCAAAAATGGAAGGGGTCGTACCGCTCCTCCGTCACGAGATATCAAAAAACGGACCTCGGATTCGTGATCAGGGACAAAAGTTACCCCTTAGGACAAACTTTCACGCAAATCAAAGAGGGGTCTGGGCAACTGCTGTGTGAGTTGGCGGAGAAATACCCAAAATCATAATTAGATGCATAATCTCAACGCGTTTTTTTGATAAAGCCGGTGCGGTTTAAAGTTATAATTATGTTAAGAAATCATAAAGTTCAGTAATTCGCAATTTTAAAATACTTTCTAGAAGAAAAAAACCTTTGCAAAAAATATTTTTGAAGACCCGAGCAAGTTTCTGCAAATATCAAACTTGGCTATTGTTGATCGAGCCACCTAATAAGTTCTTATTTAACAACTCGCTATATCTCAGAAACAATTCGTTCGATTTTCAATGTGTAAAATGGAATCTTTGTAATTGTCACAGTTTCCAAAAAAAAAATATTAACTCATGTTTCATTTTTTATTCAATTCAATTTTTATTTTTGGAACTAGCATGTAACAATTTTGTTTCTTTTGTGCTTGTGCTTTGAGATTTGGATTTTCCTTACAACTATGAACGTTTCGGATACTGATTTGGTAGCATAGAAATTGTTTGCTTCAAATCTAGGAGAAGGGTGGCAAAAAACCTAGCGAAATCCATATTTTTTTGACCTCATTTTTTATGAGAAAGTGAATCACAATTTTTTTTCCATGTCCCTATTTTTTTAATAGTCCTTATCAATTCCAACCTTGCCGAAGACACCATGTTGATCACAAAATTCATTGAAAAGTTACAGATTTTCGAATATTCATGTGCTGTTTTCGTAAGAACAGCTGCCAAAATTGTATGGAGACTTGTATGGGTGAACTAATGACACAAAATGGCTTTTTTGGTGATAGGGAAGGCCCTCACAAAGTTTGAGCCAAATAAAAAAATACTAATAAAATCCAATTACGGTTTGGTATATAAAAAAGTTGGGAACAAAGTTTCATTCAAATAAACAAAAATAAAAAAAAGATTTGTGAAAACGTACAGAATTACAGTACTGTTGAATGGGAATTTGAACGGTGAGCGTCGCGGTCCTCGCGCAGGATTTTCGTTGCCGTTTCCGTCTTTGTTGTCCCCCCGATTGTGTGTGTATTTCGATCCGGGCGGTTTCGGGATGTTTGACAGTTGCGTTGGAGAATTTGAACGGTGCGCGTCGCGGTCCTCGCGCAGGATTTTCGTTGCCGTTTTCGTCTTTGTTGTCCCCCCGATTGTGTGTGTATTTCGATCCGGGCGGTTTCGGGATGTTTGACAGTTGCGTTGGAGAATTTGAACGGTGTGCGTCGCGGTCCTCGCGCAGGATTTTTGTTGCCGTTTCCGTCTTTGTTGTCCCCCCGATTGTGTGTGTATTTCGATCCGGGCGGTTTCGGGATGTTTGACAGTTGCGTTGGAGAATTTGAACGGTGCGCGTCGCGGTCCTCGCGCAGGATTTTCGTTGCCGTTTCCGTCTTTGTTGTCCCCCCGATTGTGTGTGTATTTCGATCCGGGCGGTTTCGGGATGTTTGACAGTTGCGTTGGAGAATTTGAACGGTGTGCGTCGCGGTCCTCGCGCAGGATTTTCGTTGCCGTTTCCGTCTTTGTTGTCCCCCCGATTGTGCGTGTATTTCAATCCGGGCGGTTTCGCGTTTTCGCATTTTAGTTGGTTTTATCTTTCCACAGCCGACTGTCTAAGATTAAATCATTTATGCTAAACTCAACACCAAATAACCGGGAATAGTCTCATCCGCATACTCCGACTGTTTGCCTTGAGAATGCATAATACATCACACCATTAAACAACATTTATTGATTATTGGGTCGCATCATCATCCTCTATGTTGAATCCTGGCCATTACCTTACCCACTAACAAAATCCCAAGTAGAAGTAGTTTTCCGGCACACGCGGGGGTGTGGATATCGTATAGAACCCACCCTTGGTAGCAGCCTGTGCTAACTAACATTCCCGTCCCATTCCCTCGAGATCTACAAACTGACATGGCGGGCGCCGTTGGTGGCCAACGACTGTTTCCTATTCGCACCGGCTCTAGTTTTGATGATCGTGATGTTTTATCTTTTCAGCGCATTTATGCATGCTGTTGATAAGGGAAACATCATTTGATCGTTGAAGCGTGTGACCGGTTGTGCTGATGGGATATTATGGTCCTGTTCAGCAACGGAGAAGGACAACCATGGGTGGTCTCTCATGCTCATGCTCATGCTCAGAATTACAGTACTGTTGAATGTTGAAGATTGCATTTAATTGAGCAAATAAGGAAGAATACTCGTATTTACTACTTGATATTCTAACTGCAAATTATTGAAAATATGTCTGTTTGTATAGATTAAGAAATACATATATGCAAAAGTTTCTGATACCAAAAGTTTAAAATATTTGGAGCATTTCCTGTTGGAACTGTTATCACTGAGCAGTTCTCTCAGATTTCGGTCATTCGATTTTTTTTTGTATTTTTTAATCCGGCTGAAACTTTTTTGGTGCCTTCGGTATGCCCAAAGAAGCCATTTTGCATCATTAGTTTGTCCATATAATTTTCCATACAAATTTGGCAGCAAAATAATGTATAAAAAATCAAAAATCTGTATCTTTTGAAGGAATGTTTTGATCGATTTGGTGTCTTCGGGAAAGTTGTAGGTACGGATTCAGACTACACTGGAAAAATGATACACGGAAAAAATTGGTGATTTTTTATTTAACTTTTTGTCACTAAAACTTGATTTGCAAAAAAAAAAACGCTTTTTTTTATTTTTTTTTATTTTTTGATATGTTTTAGAGGACTTCAAATGCCAACATTTCAGAAATTTCCAGGTTGTGCAAAAAATCTTTGACCGAGTTATGAATTTTAGAATCAACACTGATTTTTTCAAAAAATCGGAAATTGGTCGCAAAAAAATTTTAACTTCATTTTTTGATGTAAAATCAAATTTGCAACCAAAAAGTACTCTAGTAAAATTTTGATAAACTGCACCGTTTTTAAGTTAAATCCATTTTTAGGTGACTTTTTTGAAATCTTTCGCAGTTTTTCATTTTTTTTAATTAGTGCACATGTTTGCCCACTTTTGAAGAAAAATATTTTAGAGTAGCTGAGAAAATTCTCCATATTTTGCTTTTTTGAATTTTGTTGATACGACCCTTAGTTGCTGAGATATTGCCATGCAAAGGTTTTAAAAACAGGAAAATTGTTGTTTTCTAAGTCTCACCCAAACAACACACCATTTTCTAATGTCGATATCTCAGAAACTAATGGTCCGGTTTTCAATGATAAAATTTGAAACATTCGTGAAATTTTCCGATCTTTTCGAAAAAAATATTTTCAAAATTTTTAAACCAAGACAAACATTTTAAAAGGGCGTAATATTGAATGTTTGACCCTTTTGAAATGTTAGTCTTGGGTTAAAAATCTTGAAGTTATTTTTTTCGAAAAGATCGGCACTTAAAATTTAAGAAAAAAGATCGATTTTGTAGAGAATTGCTCACTACAATTTATTTAAAAACAACAACATGCTGTACTTCTGATTCCGGGTTGATGAAGCCATTATTTTGTTATTAAAAATCACTGATTTTTTCTGTTACATTCCATTAAATATATGCAAACAAAAGATTGTTATTATTTTTGAAATTATCATTTCTAACATAATCATATTGAAAAATTGTTTTTGATTTTCTTCAATCTTAATTTCTAGATGTACCAAACTAGCTGAGTTCAAACTAAGAACCGTCGACAACTGGCATCCTTATCACCAAACAAATACATAAATCTTCACAGCACGATTCGTTTTGCCGTTCAACACTTTAGAACAAAAACGTCCTAAATTTGTTCACCCATGTCGACCGCACTGAACTTACCGTTTCAAGCCCGGTACACTATTTTCACCAGATTAAACTCGAGCGCACTATAATCACATCAAATCCGCCGCAACTACTTCCAGCACTAGAACGGTACTGAGCTCACACAGTACACCCCAGAACCGCATAACCACACAAAATTTTCACACACTTGAAAAAAACAACCGAATTAACCTTATTTCGAAACCGCAAGCCGCACTTGTACTAAGGGCCAAAAATAAACAATTTACACAAACTTCTCCAAAAAGTAATAAAGAAAAAACGCAATCCAGACGCACATGCTGTGAAACAAGAGAAATAAAAGAACACTTTTCCCCGGGTTTTCTTTCCGTTTGGAAAGTGCAACACACCACAGAGAGATGCACTCCAGAAATGTAGAGCGAAAGAGTACTTGTGTGGTGTAATCTATGGCAGCCCCTCGTTCGTACTAACTAATTATGTGCTGAAAGAGTGACTGCTCTGTCTGGGGATTGATGGTTTTGTTTTTTGTTCTTGCTTCTCATCCAGACTCGATGCTGCTACTAATGTGTTGATGTGAATTTGAATGTGCTCGTCCAGATACTCGCACATTACTACCATTGAAGTGTCGAGCGGGGAAGACTTTGATAATGAATTATCACATTTTTGTTTGGTATCGTCAATGAGTTGAGAGCAGCAAGTTCTGGAATTTAACGATTGAGTTTTTTTTATGGTGGAGGAGATAAGTGTTAGAGAGTACAATGATTTGAATAAAGGCAATAAGAAATGTTATGTTATAGCTGTTTTGCAATTACGCTTTTGAACAAATCCATTTTTTCTGATTCTGATCGATGTGGTTTCTTCAACAAAGTTGCACTGCCCATGATCGCATAAATGTCCCATATGCATTTTCATCGATTTCGAGTTTTTGATGCAGTTTGATTCAAAATCGTGTGCTCTTTCAAAAGAGCCTATAATATCCAGTACTTTGTTCTAGAAATCAGGAGGAAATCCATTTTTTTCGTGAAAACTTAACACGTAATCTTATGTGTGGGACAAACTTGTTTAGCGTTTTTCTCAGCTTGCTGTTTTTGCATATGGGACATTTATGCGAACATGTGCAGTGCAGGTCATGCAGGTACGGTTTTGAACTTCTTAAAAAAATTGAATCACAATCCTAATGAATAGTTTTTTTTAATTTCACCTTTCAATACTAACAAATTAATTGCACAAAATAACCAAAGAATAATGTCAAGCTCATTAGGCAGCGAAGTTTTGAAAAATAAAACTTATAATTTCGAAAACATTAAAAATTTTTTTTTTATTAATTTTTATGAGATGTAAAATAATTTTTTTTATCTCTTTTATCAACAAGTGTTTTTTTAATTTCCATAAATGAGGCTTCCTTGGAATTTTCTAAACCTTCCCATTAAATTAAAAAAAATCGAAAAATCATCACAAAAAAAAATTGAAAAACAAAATCTGGTTCTCACAATGCACGAGTCACAACAATCGTCCAAGGAGTCATTCTTTTGCAAAATTAGCTGAACTTTCCGAAAAAAAATACTTTCAAAAGCACACAATTGAGTTTTAGGGGTTAAATATTCGAAACACTGGCCAAAAATGGTCGAAATCATAACTTTTTCAAAAAACTTTTTTATAAAATTCTGATAACTCGTAAAGAATTCATGCAAACCCCTTATGTTTATAAATCAAAATTTTTGTTATTGTCTGCTCTACAACCAAGGGTCCTGATTTTCGGTTCAATGAACAGAAACCACTCACTCATCGCCTATCCATTCGCCTATTCTAACCCGCTAGCATTCATGAGCGAATGATACTCGCAAGCAGTCAGCGAGTGGCCCGAACTGTTCACTCAGCGAACAAATACATCGTGAAAATATTTGCCTACTGCCAGCGCGGCAGGCTCTTTGTCTTCACGCCCTCAGTTTGCCATCAATTTGATTTTTTCTTGGTGGAAGTTTCTTTGAATGGTGTCTATAATGTTATGAAATCAAAATAAATGCAAAATTTAATTGATAACATTGATTTTAGGCAACCCAAATCAATGAGTATAACGCAGCGCATCAGAGAAAAATTGTTTTCAGTTCAGAGTGATCGGAGACGATCGGCCTGCACGAGCCGTTCGGAGACTGAGCCGATCAGAGAGAGAAGGAGAGTTTAAGAGAGAGTGTTCGGGAGCGAATGATGTGAAAGTGACAAACGGTAGGATTTCATCAGGGCAGTATCGCGTCGTCTGCTATTTGTGCTCGCGAATGGAGTGGTTGATTTTGATCAATCAGGACCCTTGTCTACAACTTTGTAGAACATTGTTACACTCTAAAATTTAACCCTGCAAAGTTAGAAAAAACACGCAATTTTAAAATGAAAAGTTTTGTTCTAAATGAAAAAATGACCCTTCTGGATTATTTCAGGTTCGAAAAGAACATTAAATTTGCCATAAAATGACATGTCTCACGATTTTTGACAGTTGAGTAGCGGGAAATGGCAGCGATTTTAAAACTATTTTTTAAAACTTTTTTTGATGAGAAATACGTATTTTTCGGAATTTTGAGTACGCCATCAAATCGGGCGTCTTATTTTACACAAAAGTCCCTTTGACACCAAATTTCTATCTCTTCACGGTTGCGAGCTACAAATCACTGAAAAAAGTGTCTAAGTAAAAAACCAGAAAAATGAAAGGGGTCGTACCGACCCACCGTCACGAGATATCGAAAAATGAACCTCGGATTCGTGATCAGAGACCAAAATTACCCTTTAGAGCAAAGTTTCACGAAAATCGAAGAGGGGTCGGGGCAACTGCTGTGTGAGTTGGCGGAGAATTACCCATTTTAAAACACTGTTTTCATGCAAATGTTGAAACTATGGCTTGTTATTTGAATATTTATATTTTTTTATTTTTTTAACGTCATGTTTTTACGTTTTCGCGGAAGCCGCGTAATTTGCGAAGATACCTCGAAATGTAGTGAAATTTGAAATATTCTTTTGTCAAATTGCCCCTTTCTGTATTTCAATTTTGTTTCTTTTTTCAGGGGTTTTTACCAGCATTTTGGAAGCACTTGTATTGAAAATGCATGACAAATTTAGAAACCACTTTGAAGAATTTGTTTATTGTGATATTTTACGAAATGTAGATAGCTGATTTTAAATTTCCAATGAAAGAGCCTGGAAATTGCCATGTATAATACAATGTGAAGCTTAAAGCATTTAATGAACCTTTTTTCAATAAACAAAATTCTTAAGGGACTGTATAAATAAAATAAAAATCTCTTCAATTAAAGGAAGCACCTAGTAGTTTTGTCTATTTTATTTTAAAATTTCTGTAAAATTTATCAAAATAAAAATTAGCAAATTGAACGTAACGTGAGGAAAAATAAAACAAATTCAATATTTTGGTTTTAAGTACAAAACATACTGAAAAAAAATTGGTTAAGCATTTTGTAATGTTTTTAATACATCTTTTGGAATGATCAATAACAAATTTAAATATTTTTTTCGTGAAAAATCACTAGCTGTAGCTTCCACCTGAAAATTTTGAAAATCAGTCTTGAACTTATTTTTTTTTTCTACTTGTACTTGTCCCACAAAAACTAAAAAAATGTTCTGGTGAAATGATGTTAAAAAATAACGTTACGTATAACAATAATGGTAGCAAAGAACATGAAACAGTAAAAAAAAACTTCAATTCTGGCTTCAACATACTTCTTATTTTCAACGATTTTTCATACAACTTCCGAATTTTCTAGAAATCCTGACCACCAATACGAAACATGCCTACAACTTTTGATGAATGTTAATTACAGAATAACTGTAATCATGTGAATGCGTTATACAATATTCTTGTTTCAATATTTGTAAAATCTGGTTGTTTGTAGCTTAGAGCAAAAATAAAAAAAAAACAATTGTAGTATTTGTTGTTTCAAAAAGTTATAATATAAACATTTGGTTTAAGTTATACTTTAACAGTCCCTTTTTATTAAATTTTTTTGATGTCAAACTAAATTTATTGAAAGCAGAGAAGAGTTCAAATCATGTGTCCAATGTAACATAAAAGTCCCTTTGACAACAAGCTTCCTAATCATAACCATGATGAATTGCAATTTGTTGAAAAAATCGTCTTTTTCGAATGTTAAAAATTAAAATGGTCTTTGGACAAAGTTTCACGGAAATCGTAGAGGGTCAGTGCAACTGCTTAATATATGAATAATACAGTTAAACCTCGCATAGTGCGCAGGCGGTACGCTTTGTATTTCGTCGATTTCTCAAACACGGCGTAATATTTTTGCAATCTTTTTTAAGCATTTTGTTGGTTTTCTTCCAACCTACAATTTTCATCAAAAAGATGGCAAATAGGTAATGTCGTTTTAGGGTAATCGAAGAAATACAAACGTATGTGAGGTTTAACTGTATCCAAAGTACCTTCATTTGATTGAAAATGCAAAGAACGTATACCTACAGTTTGTTTATTTTTTTAAATAAAAATGCCACTTTATTTGCGATATTATTTGATCATGCAGAATTCTAAAACCACGTTGGTCTACACGCGCTTCACACACGCTTGACTTCCCTTCAAGCTGCGGTCCTTGATGAATCCAGCATTGCACAGGCACATGTTTGGCCCCGAGCAGACTCCGTTGGGACAACCGTTGGGACAGTGAGCGAGGCACCTAAAAGAAGAAAACACACACAAATACATACAAACGGAGAAGTTTTATCGTGTTATCAGCAATTTCAACTTTAGCAAAACAACAACTCACTTGAACTGGTTGGTCTCGTCCAGAACGTATCCGCGGTGGCAAGTGCACGTGTTGGGCCCGGTGCAGTCCCCGTTCAGGCAGGGTCGCTCGCACGTGGCCTCGCACTTGTTGTTGCCCGAGGGTCCCATCGCGTAGCCCGGCTTGCAGGAACACACTTCCGGAGCGGTGCAGAGCCCGTTGAAGCAGCCACTGGAAGAGGACGGGAAAGTGTTAGAAGTCAATAAAAAAAATCTGAATTCCAAATGTTTGGTTTTATTTTCAAAACTTGGATGGAAAATGTATCCGAAAAATACGCATTACAAGATAATAGAAAGTTATGTCTTGTTCGGAAAATATACAAAAAAAATGCTCTGAAAATTTGAGTATTTTCGAAAAATACAGTATTTTGTGAAAATTTTAGTTTTTCACAAAAAACTCTAATAAAGGGAAAAACATAAAAAATGACGTCGTTTGAAATTGAAACTCATATTGCAAATTATAAAAATTCGGGTATTTTCGATTGTTTGTTTTCAGCAAAAAAAAAACTCTAATAAAGTGAAAAACACACAAAATTTCGCATTGATCGTGCAATTTTGAGTACATACTTATACATTTAAAAAAAATATTATTAGTGAAAGCATTGAAAATTTAACATGATATGGTTTTCGAACTGTTGTTATTGTTATCGAGCCTCGATAATTTTATCGTTAACAACCTTTGTGTTCAGTGATTTTACAGCTTGATTTTTAATAAGATATTTTATGCTTGAAAATTCAAAATAAGGTTTGAAAGACTTTTTGGAACGACAACGGGAAGAATTTGTTCAAAACGATAAAATAGTAAAATAGTTTTCCAAAAAAATGGCAATTTAAAAATTTATAGCTTTGACTTTTACTTTTTTACACACCAAATTGTTCATTGTTTTGTAGGTAAATGCGAAATCGTTTCATCACAATGTTTTGAAAATATTAAAAAAAAAAACTGGATTTGACTTTGGAAAATAAACATGTTATAATTTAAAGCGTTGACCTATTTTTTATTGATTGGAAATGTTCAGAAAAAGTTAAAAAGTTAGTAGGGCAACTATACCCCAGGGTGGCCATCAGATTTCGATTTTCAATTTCCCGGTTTTTTCCCGGGTTTCTCCCGAGACCAGAAGGAATTTTCCGGAATGTTTTTAAACCAAATTACAATGTTTTTTTAGGCTAACGTTGGTATAAACATACTTTTGGAACGCATACATTTGGTTCAAAGTTTGAGTTCCTCAAGAAAGCTTTCAAATATCTTGAGTACAAAGTAAGTAAGTTGAAAACGAAGCCATTTTTATCTGTTTCCAATCCAAACCTCTGATTTTTCTAATGATTGGGATTTTTCATCATCATGCTCTATAGGTTTTACAAACTAAAAATAAAAAAATCTTTTTTTATTTTTTAGAATAACATAAATTATTATTAGAAAGCAGGAAATGGCATTTACAATTTATTAATTTTGTAGAAAAGATTTGCAAAAATACATTGTTATCAACATTTATATAAATGCTCGTAAAGTTTCTTTGAAAAAAGGTGTATTCAAGAAGAACGATTCTTCCAAGAATTATAAATTTCTGTGAAATAATTATTATTTTTTGGTGAGTACTTTCTTTTTAATCAAAAAAGTATTTTTGAATCATTAGTCCAAACAAAAATGTATACACTTTGGCAGCAGTGCAGGAAAGTTCCATACAAATGTAAAAAAAAATCGGTATCTTGACAATTTTTTTTATCGTACCTTCGGTAAGTTGATTGATGGGATAAATTTTCGAAAATAATTTTAATTTAGAAAAACTGTCTGAAAAACCGAAAACATAAAATGGTAAAAAATCATAAAAAAATGATCGAGCAGCGATTTTTTCAACAACACATAAGGCTGGTACAAATTTTATTTAAAGTTGTTGTCCCTCCCTTCAAAGTTGCCCCGAAAAATCAGGGGGCAAACAATTTTTTTTTTCATAGAACATCTAAATTTCAATCGAAAATTGAGTGCAATCAGCAGAAATCTATTTAAAATACATTCCCCTGCGTTTGGAATCATTTTTAAGCATATTTGGGTTGATTTAATAATGTTTTGATTTTTTTTTAAATTTTCGGTCTTTAATATCGCAAAAAGTTTTTTTCCGTACATTTTTTGAAGACTAATATTAATATTGCAAAACAACTGAACTAGTGTAAAATAAATTTTCTTTAATTTTTTTTATACTTTATTTTTTATTTTTTTACACAACGTCCACGTACATTTCTTTAAATCAGTTTTCTTTGTAAAGCTTCAAAATAAAATGTTTTTCTGTGTTTTTTAAACTATCTTCTGAAAATGCCAATCAATGTGGAGATATTCTTTCTGTAAATTACATTTTCATTGACTTTTTTATTTTTTCTATTATTTTTTCTTCCATATTAAAAAAAATTGTATAAATTTATGATGACCGACGAATTGTTTTTGGAACAGAGATTTTTTAAACTTACCAAAATATACATTTGAAAGATTTTCAAAAATTGTTTTGATTTCAGATTTAAACATGCTATTTAATAGTATTTTTTAGAAGTTGTAGCTATTTTCAATAAAAAATCATTCTATTTTATCTTAAAAAAATCGAATGGTTGAAAAAATTCTTCACTGCTGAGCAATTCTCTACGAAATCGGTCTTTTTTCTTCAATTTTAATTTTTGTATTTTTTAATCCGGCTGAAACTTTTTTGGTGCCTTCGGTATGCCCAAAGAAGCCATTTTGCATCATTAGTTTGTCCATATAATTTTCCATACAAATTCGGCAGCTGTCCATACAAAAATGATGTATGAAAATTCAAAAATCTGTATCTTTTGAAGGAATTTTTTGATCGATTTGGTGTCTTCGGCAAAGTTGTAGGTATGGATACGGACTACACTGGAAAAAATAATACACGGTAAAAAAAAATTTGGTGATTTTTTTATTTAACTTTTTATCACTAAAACTTGATTTACAAAAAAACACTATTTTTAATTTTTTTTATTTTTTGATATGTTTTAGAAGACATAAAATGCCAACTTTTCAGAAATTTCCAGGTTGTGCAAAAAATCACTGACCGAGTTATGAATTTTTTAATCAATACTGATTTTTTCAAAAAATCGAAATTTTGGTCGTAAAAATTTTTCAACTTCATTTTTCGATGTAAAATCAAATTTGCAATCAAAAAGTACTTTACTAAAATTTTGATAAAGTGCACCGTTTTCAAGTTATAGCCATATTTAAGTGACTTTTTTGAAAATAGTCGCAGTTTTTCATTTTTTTAAATTAGTGCACATGTTTGCCCAGTTTTGAAAAAAATATTTTTGAAAAGCTGAGAAAATTCTCTATATTTTGCTTATTCGGACTATGTTGATACGACCTTTAGTTGCTGAGATATTGCAATGCAAAGGTTTAAAAACAGGAAAATTGATGTTTTCTAAGTTTCACCCAAACAACCCACCATTTTCTATCGTCAATATCTCAGCAACTAATGGTCCGATTTTCAATGTTAATATATGAAACAATTGTGAAATTTTCCGATCTTTTCGAAAAAAATATTTTTGGAATTTTCAAATCAAGACAAACATTTTAAAAGGGCGTAATATTGAATGTTTGGCCTATGTGAAATGTTAGTCTTGATTTGAAAATTCCAAAAATATTTTTTTCGAAGAGATCGGAAAATTTCACAAATGTTTCATATATTAACATTGAAAATCGGACCATTAGTTGCTGAGATATTGACGATAGAAAATGGTGGGTTGTTTGGGTGAAACTTAGAAAACATCAATTTTCCTGTTTTTAAACCTTTGCATTGCAATATCTCAGCAACTAAAGGTCGTATCAACAAAGTCCAAATAAGCAAAATATAGAGAATTTTCTCAGCTTTTCAAAAATATTTTTTTCAAAACTGGGCAAACATGTGCACTAATGTAAAAAAAATGAAAAACTGCGACTATTTTCAAAAAAGTCACTTAAATATGGCTATAACTTGAAAACGGTGCACTTTATCAAAATTTCAGTAAAGTACTTTTTGATTGCAAATTTGATTTTACATCGAAAAATGAAGTTGAAAAATTTTTACGACCAAAATTTCGATTTTTTGAAAAAATCAGTATTGATTAAAAAATTCATAACTCGGTCAGTGATTTTTTGCACAACCTGGAAATTTCTGAAAAGTTGGCATTTTATGCCTTCTAAAACATATCAAAAAATAAAAAAAATTAAAAATAGTGTTTTTTTGTAAATCAAGTTTTAGTGATAAAAAGTTAAATAAAAAAATCACCAAATTTTTTTTACCGTGTATTATTTTTTTCCAGTGTAGTCCGTATCCATACCTACAACTTTGCCGAAGACACCAAATCGATCAAAAAATTCCTTCAAAAGATACAGATTTTTGAATTTTCATACATCATTTTTGTATGGACAGCTGCCGAATTTGTATGGAAAATTATATGGACAAACTAATGATGCAAAATGGCTTCTTTGGGCATACCGAAGGCACCAAAAAAGTTTCAGTCGGATTAAAAAATACAAAAAAAATCGAATGACCGAAATCCTAGAGAACTGCTCTGCTTTCTTTGAAAGACAAATCTTAATCTTTAAATTAAAAAAAATCCTGCTTTAAATTTTATGCAAAACTAATATTTTAGCAAAGAAAGGTCGAATTAACAATATCCAAATTATGAAACATATGATTATTTTTACAAATATTTCGAATGCTTTAAATTAAATGGTAGTTGGCACAATTTACAAATTTGAAACAAATATTCGTAGAAAAAAACAAAAAGAAAAAACTCTAAAACGGTGCACTTTATTTTAAATTCTTAAAATTTCTTAACGAATGCAAATTATAGGTTTATCATTCAAATATTTTATAAACATTTTCTGATTGGTCACTGCACCTTAAATATGGTTGTTAGCTTTGGCATCAAATCAATTTATTTTTTTTTTCTCTTAAATATTTCGTTTGAGGGGTTTTTTCTGGACTCCCTGAGACCGCTCATGGTACCCACAGGGGTAAATGTACCCCAGGTCCGCTGCTGTAGAGGAAAAAAATGCTTGTTTTCGAATTCTTCATTTTGAATAACAGGAATAATATTCTATTTGAGAAAAGAACATATTGAATACATTAAAGAGGGGCTTTTGTCAAAATTTAAATAAACTTAAAATATTTTCCCGGTTTTTCAGTCGAATTCCCGAGTTTTTCCCGGTTTTCTCTCGGTGGATAAAAATCCCGAGTTTTTCCAGGTTTTCCCGGTTTTTTCCCGAGATGGCCACCCTGCTATACCCTTTCTCAGCCTATTTCTACTATCGGCCTATCAGCACTTTGATCGTGAATTACAGCTTTCATTAAGTGTTTTTGACTGCTCCAAAGTAATAAATAGCTCAAATAAAAGTGAGCAAGCAACTCTCCATTGTTGATACATCTGGAAATGTTGATTTAATAGCGGAAAACAACAAAAGTGATGAGAATTGCTGGAACGGCTTAGGATGATTAAAATGGGTATATTTCCCCTAAATGAAAATATTTATTTAGTGCAATATTTTTAGCAAAATCACATTAGTCGAAAAACATCACATCAGTATTCCTTCAATATCTCAAAATTCAAAGCGATAACCCAATTAAATGAGTTCAATTAATTTAAAAGCATGTCTTCAATATCTCAATATTCAAATTTTTACTAAATGATAATGTTAGTTCAAGTAGGTATTTGAAAAAAATATGACATGAAAGTATTTATTCAGTGCAATATATTTCAAAAATAATATATTTAACATTCCAACGCCCAAGGCTTCAAAAAAGTTGGAACGGTAACTTCAACTCGCTGGTTCTCGGACATAACTCAACCAATCAAGATGATTCTTCTTTCCAGTGATTTGTTAGGATGTCTAGATGATTCTAGAACTTTGCAGAACTTAATTTGATGAAATCTCTAATTTTTGCGATCAAAAACATCGTTCCAACTTATTTTTTGGTGTGTAAAAAAAAACGCCGAAAATTCCACGGAGGCAGTCTTTTAAAAAAGGTGGAACGATGTTTTCGGTCGCAGAAATTACAGATTTGTTCAAATCAAGTTCTGCAAAATTTTAGAATCATCTAGACATTCTTACAAATCACTGGAAACAAGAATCGTCCCGATTGGTTGAGTAATGCCCGAGAACCAGCGAGTTGAAGTTACCGTTCCACCTTTTTTTGGAGGCTTGGGCGTCCGTGTAAGTTGGACATGCGTTGGGCGTTCCAGTGTTAAATAGTGCAAAAATTGCGGAAAATAAAAAAAAATAATAAAAATTTAATCCTCTGTTTTATTTTTTGTTGTTGCAATTTTTTTACAAGATATTTTGTTTTTCGTTGTCTTGTATTTAAATTGTTGAGCTTAGACATTACCCCAAATGTTTAAATAAATTTATATATATTATATTCAAGATGGAATTGAAAATAATAGTGATGAAAAAAATGATGAGAAAAATAATTTGGAAATCAACTTCTTAAATGTGTCTAAAATGGGGTCGCAGACCTAGAATTCATCGTAAAAATCGCAAAAAGAAAAAAATGAAAAAAAAAAACAACTTTTTGTACTTGATTCGAAACTCCTAACATACCTTCGGATAATCGAACTTCGATTAATCGAGTATAGACTGTATTCCTAATTCTTGACTGTAGTCTTGATTCGCCAAATTTGATGGTAATCAATGATTTATGTCAAGTTTGTCGCATCGTTGTCTTTCAAACTTATAAAATTCAAAAACCAACTCACTTAGAACATATCGGCTCGCATCCCTCGTCACCCTTCTCGTAACCCGGCCGGCACTGACAAACCCCTGGTGCAATGCAATCTCCAGCTCCGCAACCTCCTTCGCACTTGGGCACACACAGTCCATCCTCGTCCGGCGTGTAACCGTCGTCACAAACGCAAGTGTTCACCGCCACACATCGCCCCACTCCGCAACCTCCCTTACATCCGGGCACGCAAAACTGACCACTCTTATCCAGCTCGAATCCCTCCTTGCAGATGCACCGCCTCAGGTCCAGATCACACACGCCGTTGTCACATCCGATCGGGCAGGTTGGCACGCACTTGCCCTCGCGGTTCTGCACAAAGTCCGGATAGCAGCTGCAGGTGTTCGGACCAACGCACAGCCCGTTGAAGCAGGGCTGCTCGCAGATCGGATCACACTTGCGGAAGTTGTGCACGTTCCGTTCGAAGCCCTTGCAGCAAACCTGGACGCGACTCAGCGACGGATCGGATCCGTTGCCGGCCGGGATGAGTCCGTTGTTCGGCTTGACCAGGCTGATCGTGGGGATCTCCTCGAAGCAGACCCCGGTTGGGATGGCGGTTTTGGTTTTGTTCATGAACTGGTCCAGCGCACTTTGGGAATCGTTGCCGCGGTGAAGGTTTACCATGGTGGAACCCGGTTGATCCTCGACCACGGTCTGGTTCATGACCATGTGGCCGTGGGACGCGGAACCGCCCTTGCGCCAAGATTTGACGCCTCCATCCTGTGCTAAAACAGCTGCTCCACAGATTGCAAGAATCAACGCCGAGTACTTTCCGGACATTTTGAACGATCCTCTCCGGTCGACTGCACAGTACGGATTAAGTGGAACGTTTATCGCGAGAGTAAACTTGAAACTGACGACGAGTTGAAGAAGTATTCTTCCCTCGGGGCACAATTATACTATTATCGCACTTTACAGAAGTGTTCTGGGCCGCTGGAGGCGGTTCAAACGCTCTTTTTTTTAGCTATTCAGACGTTGATATATTCATCTAATCATTACACCCAAATGGAAGTGTTCTGACAAGTGATGCGATCATCGCTTGTTGAGTATACATGCTTGAAGAAAAAATCTGACTTTTCTCGTTTGGGTGTACATGAAGACGGATGCAAGTGCTCCCGTCGAGAGAGCTAAGAGGCGTTTATTCTTGGAATTCTAGTTGGAGCATTAATCTCTCATGTTAATAGACTGACAGTTGACGTTCTATTGAATTTAAATCAATTCATCAGTCATACCTAAACGATTGAACTCAGGAGAGGTGATCATTACATGAGTAATACAATTTTCTACAAATTACATTCATTTATTACATTTACGTATAAATAACCTTCAACTTTCACTTCCCCTTAATCTCGTCGATCACCTTGACCGGTGTCATTTTGTCGTCCGCCGCCAGAATGGACCGCGAGAAGTGATCCGACGACGCGTTGGGACCTCCACCGATTCCGTCCAGATCGGAGTACGGCGGGTATTGGATCTCGTCGTAGATGTGCTCCAGACTGTACTTTCGAGCCTGCGCGGGGGGTTTGCTGAGCGTGAAGTTGTAGTTGTACGGCGAGCTCTTGTGCACCGAGGAGTTGTTTACCGGGACGTCGTAGTGTTCTGGGAACGAGTAGGAATTAATTTATTCTATTTTCTAAGCATCATTCTGAACCCTTACCCAGCTGAGTACTGCCACTGCGTTGATTCTTCGCCTTCACCTTCGTGTAGGTCACCTTGGGCAAATCCGGCAGCGGTTCCAGAATCCTCGGACTGTCCGGACCTCTACTGATGCTACCGCGGCCACTGTCTACACTTTGTTCCTGATGCTGCGGCTGCTTCTGCTTCCGGTTGAGATTCTTCATGTAGGCCACCACCGACAGAAGCAGGGCCAATGTTAGGATGAGACAGGAGATGGTCGCCACAGCTTGTCGGTTGTCCACTTGTGATTCTTCCGCGGGAGATTCCTTGGCGTCGATTAGTTCTACCAGGTCCGATTGACCCTGCGTTGCCAGGTAGATCACCTTCGGTCGTTTGGCGGTGGTTGATTCTGGGTTTTGAGACTCAACCTTGCCAACGGAAGTATCGATGAAGGTGATTTCGAGCTTGGTTGTGGACGCAATGATTTCGTACACCGTTTCATTGCTGGGTTCTTCCGTGGTCGAGGTGAGGTTCTCCAGTGGGACCATACTGACGGTAGCGTTTGAGGGGAGATATTCCTGGTAGGATTCGGCGTACGTGGAGTTGATCGGTGTTGAACTAGTCTCCAGGGTGGTTGTTGATGCGGTTGAAGTTGTTGTGGTGGTTGAACTAGATTCAACCTTAATCCACTGCTCCGCAGATATCCGCTCTGTACTCTCTCCGGAGTAATTGTTCTCCAATATCCGAGTAATGTTGTCAAACATGACCAACCCTTCGTCGGCCAGACACTTCCCAGTAACGTGGTGACACCGGGTAGTGTTACAGTTACAGCTGGACTTGCACATAGTTCCGTAGTAGCCCGCTGGACAGGGTGATTCACAGCTGAAAAGACATATTTTTTTAAATCATAATGTTCTCGAAGTTACGATCACCTCCAAAAACTCACTGCGTCCCAATCCACCCATCGGAGCATCGACAATGGCCAGTTTTGCCCTCACACAGCGAGTAGTTCTGGCAGTGGCAGCGCTGTTTGCAGTTCTCACCCCAGGTTCCGTTCCGACATCCTGTTGTAACAAAGAACAAAACTCCAGTTTATTACCTCAAGCAAAGATTAAAATTTTACGATCTTTCAATAAAACGGGTTAGAAAAGCGGAAACATCTAATGGCCTTAAAAATCTACACACACAGTTATGGTACTCACGTTGGTTGCAGTGTTTGCCCGTGATGCCGGCCTCGCAGCTGCACACGTTGGGAGCGGTGCACTGGCCGCGGCCGCAGCCACCCCGGCAGATTGGGCGACAGGCGAGGCCGTTGGGGCTTGCTTCCTCGGATGACGAATTTCGGGGCTGTTCCTCGTAGCCCTCACAGCAGTACTCGATTTTACGGGTTTTTGTGACGTTCTGGGAAGTGAAATAGAATTTTTTATATTTGATATTATTTTATAATGATAAATTATTTAGTAAATATTTCTGTTCTTTATCAGTTAATCAGGAAGAAGACGTTAGAGAATTGTTTATATTACAGTTCGATACCGGTGTGGTCTTTTGCTTGCTAGAATTCTTATCGAGATAGAAAAAAAGAGCACAAGAGGGCATCGAATTGCAAATTTGTATCTTTTCATTAATTTAATACTTGATTTAAAAATAAAATATTCTTAGCAATTATCAGATATAAGTGGATAGGACGAAATGTTTTTAAATATTTATTAACATTTGACTTGGAATTACAAACAAATAAAAAAATATGTGTCAAAAAGTCGAAATGATCAAATGAAAAATAGGTCAAATGAACGGTTAAAAAATAAACAATAGGCCGAAAACCATTAGGTCGAAATTGTTTTTTTTTTTGATTGAGCATTATTTATTAGTTCTACAAGGGTTTTAGTAAAAATAAATAAAGTAACATTTTTTTACAATCAATGAACAATGTTATGTTAATTAATATATAGATGGTTTATATGGATAATTTTTTTTATTGTTCGATGGCAAACACTTTGTTAATATATTTGTTTGAAATAAATGAAAGTTCATAAAATTATTTTTTAAGTCAAACAAAAAATACTAGTTTTGAAAATAATAATATTGAAGAAATTGACGTAAAGATTTAAGAAAAAAAAATTATGTATGTAGCATTTATTTTTACAAAAATATGAAAGAGACAAGATGCTAAGAATTCTGAAATTACTCCTGAAACTATTCAAATAACTGCTCATGTTTGAAAGAATGGATAAATTCACAAAAAAATCATTAAAAAAATTGATTTTAAAATGAGTTAAGATTTTTTTCTCTTATAATTATCGAAAAATCTGTTTTGAAAGAATGAAAAAAAAAATATTCGAGAACAAATCAATATTCTAATTGTTAATTATTATTTATTCTCATAAACATATAACACTGCTATAACAGCTCTTTTTAAGTAGAATGAACAATTTTATCAAAATAAATACCGAAGTAATATTTTTTTCCATAGAAAATATTATTCATTAAAATAAATTTAAATTCAAGATTTATCTCATAAAACTACTTATTGGAAAAAACCGCTCACATTTCAAAAAATGGAAAATCTCTCAAAAGTGTTACTAAAAAGAAAAGAAAACTTTTCAATTACATTATTTAGATGCCAAATATTCTTTAAAAAATCAATACTTTTGTTCCCATTTAAGGATCTGCTCTTGTTTGAAATAATGGAATACCTCAAAAAAACATCTAAAAAAATTTATTTGAAAAAAAAATTTTAAAATATGTTTGTAATTTGTGCATTTATTTATAACGATAACCTGTTAGTTTACAACTTTTTATCAGGTCAAGGAAGTAACTGTAGGAAGAATATAATTGATAGAAATAATCCATATGTTTGAATTTTAAATTTTTCTCTTAAATGATTGATAGCCACACTCACATCAGAATAAATAGAAAATTATGAAAAATATTTCAGAAAATAATTTGAGACTTCATCCTTGAATTGGAAAAATAAATAAAGCCGGTGAAAATTTTAAACTATGTTTTATTCTGGGCAGTGGGTAAAATGTTGTTATTACTTTATTTTAAAAGCTTATACAATTGATTGTAATTTGTAATTGTAATTGTAATTGAAAAACGATTATTATTGTATTTCTCAACAAATTGGGCCCTTCACTCTTTTTCTAAATTTAAAATTTTTGGACCGGAAATCGTAAAAATACACAAAACTAAAAACAATTTCTAGCTTAAATTCATTGATTTTTCACAAATTGTTATAATTTTAATTTTTGATTCATTTTACTTCTAAATTTTAATTGTTGGGCTTGAAATTTGAATTTTGTTCATATATTTTTAAAAGAACCAGAGCCGAGGGATGAATCTTTAATTAAAATTTGTTTGAGCCTAAGGCCAATGCAAATTTTCCCTCCAAACTCTTTCCAAAAAATCAGGGGGAATTTTTGGGTATAATTTTCATTAAAAATCATACAACATTGATTGTAAAAATATATTGTGCAACGTTTTTCATTCAAAGGCATTCCTTTCTAGAATTTTATTTAAAAATGTCTTTAAAACATAAGTAATTCAACCTATGGACCTTTTTAATTAAAGAGACTTAAACTTTTTTTCCAATTTTTAAATTTTAGAGCTTTTAAGATTGCAAAAAGACGTAAATTTTAAGAATGAAAATATATTCATAAATTCATTGACATTTGGCCAGATTTTGACACCGAAAATTACGTTTATTTACATTTGTACTAGGACAAAAATAAATAAAATCGCTCTCTAAAAAATGAAAGTGCTGGCATTTTTCTGTACTGGACGAATTTTGATGAGATATGGGGTGTGATTTTGTTAAGTGGTCCAAAAAAAATTCGGTAGTTTTTGAGACATTAAAAAATAAAATTTTGAGTGAGGTGGAAGAAATCGTCTAATGGAACAAACAGTACTGTAGTCCGGTTCTAAAGTATACAAACATCAGAAAAATTACATAAAAAATAGCACTTTGTTTTAGGAAACTTTAGAAACTTAACTTTTTCACTAAATCTAATAGATCTAATAGAAGGGAAAATCTGCGAAAGTTTGTTTTTTTACAGTTTTATAAAACTTTGCTTAAATCAACACCCGATGAAAACTTGTCCAATAGCCGATCACCAAGCAACATGCAATTTTCAATTCAAGTAATGTGCACATAATCGTAAATCGCTACATTAACAGTTTTTACGGCTGCTTTATCGCGCACACAATAAATCACAGTTGTTGACCGCGGCCATTTAGGTCCTTCCTTTCTTGCGATTGTGAATGGTTTGCCATTTCTTTCGCAAGTCAAATTCGTGGAAGCAAGCGACAGCTACATGCACATTTGTCACCACTCAATCTGATAAAAAGTCACCAAAATTGTTCTACCCAGAAAAATGCAACCATTGATAACTGAGACGCAACAAGTCGAAGGCGGACAACTTCCGGCCAGAACCAGCAAAACAACTGTCCATTATCATCATTTTCGTTTTCTCGCCAAATGAGCTCGTTTTGATTTCACATAACATCTCAAATATGACATTCGGGGACTCCCTCGCAGAATATGAATTGACGCAGCAGTTAGGAACGGATGATTTCAATCAAGTCAAACCATAAAGAGGGTTGAAGAGTTGAAGAGACTGGCTAAGAAGATCATGAGAAACTCTCAGTTATGAATAACTTAACGACCGGATTGCGCGAGTCCAGAACAAAGGACGGACATGGATCTTTATCCTGCTGGGAGTTGAATTCCAAGTGGCCAAACGAGCTGCGAGTCGTAAAATCGAATTTAAATGAAGAGAGCTCGCTGACTCGAAGGCAAAAGCATTCTAATTGGTTAGAACATTGTTTTGTTTTGTTTAGGAGTAGCACGAGTGAAAGACACTCGTTAAACATGCGATTCGATAATCGTTATTGAACTATTCGTTTTATTTGGTTGCCTTTTTCGTTAGGTGTTTTAATGATCACTGGGTTGGTGGAACGTGAGGTGTGTTTGGAACTAGATAATCCTTTGGGAAGTAATTTGAGGTTGGGATGTGTTTTACCAGAGGGCGCTGAGCGCCGAGTTGAACTGGGGTTATTTGAATAAAATAGATATAATTGTTCCCTAATTCGGTGATTATGGCTGAAGATATGTTGAGAATTTGAAAAAGGGTCAGTGATCTCAGGAAATAATCAATTGGATTTTGAGAAATCTTCGTTTTTTTTTGTCAATGGTCTGCATTAGTAACTTAAGTGATTTGTTTAAAAATTGGTAAGCGCATTTTTTCCTAGTTTAAATTGAAATTGAAAAAAACAGCGAATCCACTCAATTAGCATAATCAATTGGGTTATGAATGAAATAAGACAACTGGTCTCATTTCGCCACCTTAATCTCCCTCCGCTGAAAACATCATGTCCAACATCGGTTTCAATCAATTTCAATTAATTTGTCAAAAATCCGTAGCCACAGAGTGACAGGCTACGCAACGCCCGGTTCGCTCAAAATGTCAGTCAAGGGGAGGCGGTCCAAGCGCGAAAATATATTTCGCTACTGGAATTATTGCCTGCAGCGCCACAGTTGTCTCGTGATAGATGCCAGCAGCGCTAATCCTTTAATTACTGAGGTCCACCCGAACGTTCTTCAAGCAAGACTGTTGAGAGGTGGCGTGGCATGATTACGTGATCAGTGAATGACCAAGATTTATTTTTTTGAGTAGTCAAAAAAAGACTTACAAAAATACACATTTAAAAAAAGAAATTTTATAGTTTCATTTTTTTTTTCAAAACATCAATAAATCACTCGAAAGCTAGTTAAGTCATTTTGAAATGCTTTTCCTGGATTTGATGTGTGACCAACTTAACAACTTGCAACCCGATAGGATCACCGGGTTTTCAGTATTTCGTTTACCAACTTTCTGAAGGAGTCTGCAGAGCTAGGGAGTAACAAAATTTGAAAAATGCAAAAATACGAGTTTTTTCCCTTGAAATCAATTTCATTTATTGAACAATCGAGGCGAGTTAATTTACAGTAAATATTTTGAGTAAAACAATACATTTATTGAATGATTCTTCGATCAAAGTCAAAGTCAAGGGTCAAAGAAGCTTCAATTTTAGAATTTTATTTTTTGACAAATCTGTTCCGCCCAGAAAAGTTCAATATTTCCCATTGGTCAGCAGAGGGTTAAACGGGATCAACCCAGAGAACTTAGTTGCAGAAAGGCCCAGTTTTAATCACATGGTGGCACAGCTGATCTCTGCGCTGTAAAACATACAAAAAAAAAACCAACAAACCTGTTTCACGTAGACTTCCTTGATCTCGGGTCGGTAGGACGTGCAGCGAGGCGGGATCTCCAGGCACCACTCCCTGGTCAGCACTTGGACGGTCTGGTTGCGCGGGACCGTTTCGAGCGTGGTGTAGCTGTTGGGTAACGTAGTGCGACGCCGTTAAATCAGGCAATAATAACAGTAATAATAAGATCAAGTTAGTACAAGTACCCGGTACAAAACGGTCGATGCCGTAATGGATATGTCGGTTAGTAGGTGTCGGGGGTTGGATGAGGGGTAGGTTCATCAAATTTCCCAGGCACGAAATGCATTTAATTGTACGGTATCCCCGCCAAAATTGAGAGATGACGGAGGCCAGATTGTGGGGGGCACAGATGGGTGTGTCAACAGCTCTGTGAAGATGGCATCGCGGTAGTAAGTCAAAAGGGTCTGCTCGGTGGCAGCGTTTTTAATGACGGTCATTAATAATAAACGATTGCAGTGCAATGGTTCCAACACTGTTGAGTTGTGGAATGTTTGTTGGATTGACAACGCCGAATAAATGAATCATAAATTTGGCACTTTATAAATCAAGATGGTGCAAGGTGCAGTTGGATGTTTTCAATGACAGTTTGCGATGACAAAATCATTACATTTTTATTTGTCAGGCGTTTCAATTTCATACATGATTTTCAATTTAGAAAAAAAATTCTTCATTTAAAAAAACGTGTTTTTTTTATAACTTGCCAGGGTAATTTTAAGAATGTATCAATGTTCTACAAAATTGTAGAGCAAACAATTACAAATTTTTTATCATTCAAACATAAGGGGTTTGTGTGTAACCATCATGAGTTATCGTGATTTTTACGAAAAAAAAGTTTTGAATATAAAAAATATAAAAGTCTTATGCAATATAAATCAAGTGCAACAAAAGAATGTACCGTAAAACCCGGGGTGACTGTGATAGATTTGCGATTTTTCCGCAAAATGAAGAGTACAATTAAAATACGTACGGAATGGTTTAGAACCATTTTGACCGTGATAGAGAAGTGTTCGAAGTACCTCAAAAGATTTTTTCATAAAATTTTGAAAAAAATAAAAAATTAGTTAACTATAGTTAAGAAAATGTTGATGAAAGTCATGAATTTAAACTTCTCAAAGTGTCATGATTTTCTCAATGAACATGATTTTGAATCGGAAAACGGAATGCATTTTCGGATTCTTTGGACAATTTTCCACTAGGAGAAGGTTAAATAAATTTGTAAATAATAAATAATATGTGGTTTTGAAACACAATTAAAAAAAATCTCCAAATTTATAGGCAATTTCAGTTGAACAAATTTCATGTAAAATGTGAAAACTTGTGATTCGTGCTTCGAATTCAGTATGAAATTCAATTTAAATCAATAGTTTTATAAAAAAAACCAGTTCTATCAAATTTCTGGCCAAATTCCGACATTCCCGGGCAGACGGTAATAACAAAATTCATGGCATTTCAATAACAAATTCTGTTAAAATAACAGAAAATGTTATGGAATCTTCTTGAAAAATCCATTTTTGCATAAGGGTTTCATAACAGTTTATGTTATCATAACAAAATTTGTTATTGGTCTGATATTGGTTGAAAGCCAAAACAACTTTGGAATAACATTTTTTGTTATGGAAGAATAACTCCAACAGTTATTGGGATGATCGGATTAGTTGTTAAAATAACAAAAAATAATAACAAAGATTTGTTCGAAGAATAACTAAAAATGTTATAAGTCCGTTATTACAATAACAATCCAATAACAAAAAAATCATAACGACGAATAACAAATCTTGTTATAAATAACATAAAATGTTATTGGCCTAGTATTTTCAAATATCAAAAAATGTTATTCCCAAGTTATTTCCGTCTGCTCGGGTTTAGCAATTTTACCTAAAATTAATATGTATTTTGTTAAATAGCTTAAAACTTAGTTAACTAAATATAAACATGGTTTTTTTTTCTTAAAACTTTATCAGCTACTTTAGTTATGGTACATTGAACGTACTTATAAAGTAAAATAGAGCATGAACTTGGTGTGGCGTACCCCAGTACATGTTTTAGAAATAATAATCTTGAGAAAAATCTTTCCTGTTGGAAAATATTCAAAAAACAAATTGAAATCCTATCAAAGTCACCCCGGTTTACGGTATTTTAAAAATAAAGTTTTCATAGCAAATCCTACCCTTGACAAATCATTCAGTCTTGTAAGGCATGTTCAATATAAAAAAGCTAACACTAATTATTATGATTGAAAACCACTCGCCTATACCAGTCAAAAGTTGGTCACTGCAAACAACACAAAAACAAAAGCCGTCCAAAATAAGGCCAAGGTTTCGATGTCACTGGAACGACCAACCAAAACCAGGAGGCAACAACCTGCCAGCCAGTCGGCCAACCAAACCAAATCAACAACAAAAAAAGTGAACAAAAGCGCAGATTGGTTACCATAACAGTTTAATTATTCCACCCAACATATGTTATATCATACATAATCACAATCACTTGGACAAGCAAAAAAAAATGAAAAGCGACTGCGAAGAAAGAAAAAATAAAATAAACCAAGTCACAGTGACGAACCTGTCACAGCAGCTCCCCTTTGGGGTGGCGATTGCAGCACGGTCTCACCATCACTCGGCTCAACCAAAATTTCAATGCTCCAGTCCCTGGGGCGACATTAACCACATTGTCCTCAGGGGGAGGCAAGATAGAGGAGGTGGTGTTGCACCCCCCAAATATGCATTCAACCCCAATCAGTCAAACCAAAGATGGTGAAAAAAATCGTCAGCAAAAAAAGCGAATCAATTTCAGTTTCACTGTCAAGTGTGAGCAATCGCTCAAGTGTCAATATCAAGTTTATTAATACGATATTAGAGTAATCACACATAATGGCTATGTGAACAATTTGACCCCCTCACTTGCAGCCCCTCCCCGCTCCACTTTTAGTAGGTGAATACAAAAAAAAAATCACTCAAAACCATCGACTGTGACCGTTAACGAGGGGGACATGGCGCGGGGTGAGCAAACTCGAGCAGTCGCATTTGTTTTGCACGGTGTTTATTTGCACCTTGATTTTCGCTACTTCTGTTCCGATTCGTTGATTTGTTGAGCTTGAGTATCGCGAACGAATTACCCGGGACCGTTTTTCCGCGCAATTTACGGCTTGTCTATCATGCTCGCTCAATTATTAAGGGATGTAATTGTTTATGTACCTAATTTGTTTTTTTTATATTCATATTTTTTTAACACTCATGAGTAAAACATATGTCTTCTCTGAGTTTCAACAAACCATCATTGACTGATATTACTGGAGTTCTTTTGAGAAGACAAAAGCTGAAAATAATAAAGTAACTTTATCAAAACTTTTTTTTCGTAAAATCGTGTTAACTCCTGATAGTTACAGGCAAACTCCTTATGTTTATAAATGCCAAAAAAAATGTTTTTGTCTGCTCAAAATACCCCTGCAATGTTAAAAATAAAAAGAAATTTTAAGATGGTTTTTTTTCTAAATGAAAAAAATGAACCTTCGGGTTATTGCAGATTTGAAAGTACATTAAATTTCCATGCCCCAATTTTTATACAGTAAAAAAAATTTTTTTTTTTTCAATTCCGAAGTCTGTTTGACACCAAATTTCAAGTTTATTAATACGACATTAGAGTAATCACACATAATGGCTATGTGAACAATTTGACCCCCTCACTTGCAGCCCCTCCCCGCTCCACTTTTAGTAGGTGAATACAAAAAAAAAATCACTCAAAACCATCGACTGTGACCGTTAACGAGGGGGACATGGCGCGGGGTGAGCAAACTCACCTTATCAGGCTGCAAATGATTGGAAAACACGTCTTTTTCGCATGTTCAAAAATAGAAGGGGTCGTACCGCCCTTCCGTCACGAGATATGATACGAGATACGAGATACGAAGCTCGGATTCGTGATCAGGGACAAAGTTTCACGCAAATCGAAGAGGGGTCGGGGCAAATGCTGTGTGAGTTGGCGGAGAATGGCCCAATATCAAATTAATGTTAGAAAAAATCTTTATCAGTAAATTTAAAAAAATAACAAAAAATAACATAAAGTATTAGGTTGTTCATTTCAGGAGTGTTTTTTTTTTGAAAAGGTCCGCCTTGAGTCAGGGGTATTAAAAAACACCCAAAAAGCAAAAACTGAAAACTTGGTTTATTGAACCTTTAAAAAAATTCCCGATTTTATCATTTGATTTTTTTTGGTTTTATCATTTATCAGAATTATTCTCATCTTTCTGATAAAATCTAATAAAAATTTTAGTGTTGGGGTCATTCTCCGCCAATTTACACAGCAATTGCCAAGACCTCTCTTGGTTTGCGTGAAACTTTGTCCTTATCAGTAATTTTGGTCCTTGATCACAAATCCGAGGTTCAAAAAAAATAATAATTGAAATTACAAGCATTTGGATGGAAAAAGTGTTTTAAAATGCTTTTTACAGGCGTACAGTTGCTTTCCAATCATTAGTTTTGAAAATATCGAGGTATTGACGGAATTTTTTCAAAGATTTGTACTTTGAGATCATTTTTTTTACTGCAATTCTATATGAAAGTTAAAACACAACATTAAAATGATCTAAAATTGGTTAGGAAGCCAAACATTACCAAAATGGTTATGTCGAATAAAGACCAAATTCTTGACATCTTGAAATGTATATGTACTTGAATTTTTAATTTACTGCCTCTGTTAAAACAAATCATTTAGATGTTTCGTTTGCTTGGGCGTTTTTTCTCCCATTTTTAGAATGTTGGGTAAAATTTAAGTTTATTTTTTCTATTAACAAACATTTTTTTAAAGCCGTCAAAACGGTCGAAATGGCATTTTAATGTTTATAGTTAATTCATTTTATAAATCTAACTATTATTTTATTACAATTTAGATTTGCTTTTAGTGAATTTTACAATTTCACTTTCAACATAATTTTATATCTAGTTGTTTCTGATGCTATTTTGTGTTTTTCTTTATATTATTTGGCATCTGCTTATTATTTGGTTATAAAATTAAACCAGTTCTTTCATTTGACTGTCTGACTGATAATAGTTTACATAAAAGTTATTACAACTTTTGTCCAAGAAGTTTTCTACCGTCATATGGGTTGAATCGGAACACAGGGAGTGAATTGTGACAGCTGTTTAGCCTTGACTGCACAGTATTTTTTATTTGGTTTCGAATAGAACATACACAAAACAACAACAATAGCATTTTACTGCTGTCCCTATTCAGAGCTTAGTCCTGATTCGCCCTTTTTGAAGGTAGTAGAATTTTAATGCTTTTTAAAGATTATAAATTGTGTTTTTAAAGGATTTTTGGAAAGTTTCCAAGCCACACGAGGTTTGTTTTTTGAAGGTTAACTCAATTCGTTGCAATTTTGCCATTCATGATAGATCCGTTCCATATCCGCAACGAATCTTCCATCACGTTGTGCAAATTTCCGTTCGCAAAAATAATCAAACTCACCTCTCGTATCGAATGCAAACCGAGTGATCATCACCCGAGCTGGCACTGAAGCCCTGGCTTGCATAAGATCGGTCCAGCAGAACAACAACAATTATGAGGCCCACGACGGAGATTGCCAACTTTTGCCGCCGTCGCCGCTGGTGGACCACGGAAAAACTGGTCCCACGGATCGCTCGAATCATAACGATGCCGTTTCTGCTGCTAAACGATTATCGCCTCGAAACTCGATGATGAGGATAGTTGTCGCATGGCTTACGTCTTTATTGATCCACTATCGACATGTTCTCGCCGGTGGGATTCTTTTGAGGTTATGTTTAATACGCGAAACTATCCGCGGTGTTGCAACTCACTTCGATCACGATTAATTCGTCGTTTTTTTCCTCTCCCCACCAGCTATCTTAATAGAGCTATTATCTTGTCAGCCAACGTAATACACAGATTAAAATTAATTCAAAATCACCGTTGAATTTCACGACCGAGTTGCACAATTTTTAATTGGACCTCGAGAAACCTCAACTCACTGAACTCTTTACTTAGTCGAAACTACCGTCTTATCTTTCCAAATTTCACTTTCATCCGATTTGCGTCGTTGCGCGCAAAGTAACGCGAACTTTTGAACTAAACTGAAGCTCGCTCCCTGATCAGCTTGGTCGGTCGGATTTGTCGTGACGAGCTGATCTTCAATTACATTAGTTGCTACACTTGATCTTGTGTGTGCTGTGCATTCTTCGTTTTAGCTGTGCGATGTTGCTGTTGTTGTTGGAGGTCACTATGTGTCACACTGTTGAGATGCTGCACAAAGTGTCGTACATCATACGTACGTGTCTGGGACGCTGGGAATTGCATCTCGGGGAGATCATCGCCATATCAGTCATGTGCCGGGTCGAGCATCGAGCAATTGTCGCCTCGATAAAATCAGTGGGGTAAATGGGGAGTTTATTTTGTTTGGTTTATGTTGGTTCAGGTTGTTGCCTACGATTAAAGTTGGATATCTCGTATGTTTTTTTGATATTTAAAATATTTCAAAATCGATGATATTTTAATTTGAGCAACTTTATTACTTTTTGCAACTTTTTCGATTTTTTTCTATCTGATTTGATCATAATTTTGTCCATTAATTTCTTATGTCCAAATAACTCATTATGCATCATAAGTTTCTCCATACAAGTTGTTAGCCATGGTACAGACAATTAAGAAAAAGTTTTGAGTGAGACTTAGAAAACATAAATTTTCCTGTTTTTAAATCTATGCATGACAATGTCTCAGCAATTATAGGTCAACAAAGTTCAAAAAACCATAACAAATAGAACTTTCTCAGCTTTTCAGAAACATTTTTTTTTTCAAAGGTCGGCATACATGGGCACTTATTTAAAAAAAATTAATAACTGCTACTATATTAAAAAAAAGTTATTTAAAAATGACTATAACTTATAAAAGGTGCTATAACATATAAACGGTGCATTTTTGCAAATTCGATTTTACATCAAAAAATAAATTTGAAAAAAATGTGTGACCAATTTTTCATTTTTTTAAAATAAGTATTGATTCAATAATTCATAACTTGGTCAAAGATTTTTTGCCTATTCTGGAAATTTCTGTTAAGTTGGCATTTAATGTCCCCTAAAACATATCAGAACACAAAAAAAATTAAAATTGTGTTTTTTTGCAAATCAAGTTTAAGTGACAAAAAGTAAAACTAAAAATTTAACCAAACTTTGTTTTACCGTGTATCATTTTTTTTCAGTGGAGTCCTTAGCCACACCGAAGACATCAAATCGATTTAAAAAGTCCTGTAAAAGATACAGATTTTTGAATTTTCATTTATCATTTTTGTATGGACAGCTGCAAAATTTGTATGGAAAATTATATGGACAAACTAATGATGCAAAATGGCTTTTTTGGGCATACCGAAGGCACTAAAAAAGTTTCAGCCGGATTTAAAAAATACAAAAATAAAATAAAAACCGACCGATTTCGTAAAGAATCGATCAAGTGAAATAGCATACAACATTTTTAATTGTTTGATACCTTTATTAAAAATTGTAAAAAATAGTATTGAAAAAAAGATCAGTATTTTCAAAAAACAAGGTATTTTGTTTTTTTTTGAATTCTTCAAAGGAAGGAAAAGAAAGTGAAAATGCGTGCAAAATTTGATTCGTTTCATACCTTTATTGCAAGTTATTTAAAAAATATGTAAACAAAAGTATAACGTATACCTTTCTTTAGTAAGAAAGGTAAAACTCAAAAAAGGCAAATTTGAGAATTTTTACAAAGGAAAACAGTTAATAAAGTGAAATATATTATTTTATTTATTTTTTAGTATTTTTGAAAAAAAATTGGAGTATTTATAATTTGATCCTTACTATATTATCCAAAAAGATTTTCTTACTGGAAATTTAACATGATATGGTTTGAGAAAAATTTGAATTTATCGTCCGTCCTCTTCGCTTATATAATCGACAAAATTTTTATCGTTTAACAATCTTGAATTAGTTTTAAGTGCTTGACCAACTTATTTAAAATAGGGATTTTTTTAAGTTGGAAAAAAACACTAGAAAAAATCAAAAAATCACGTTTTTTTATTAAATTTGATGAAGAGGTTCGTTGTAGAGTTATGACATTTTTTTTTGTAAACTTAAAAATAATATATGTTTTAAACACTCACAGAAAAAAATCATGGTAATATTACATCTGGGAAGGGGTACATCTTTTATGTCAGAAAAAATGTGTAATTTTACCTCTGAAAATGTGTAAATTTACCACTTTTCTGTTGTAATGTCGCTTTTTCAGTCTAAATTGAGGTAAAATTACATCATAAAAGAGGTAATATTCAACCTTCCAAAATTACACCTTCCAAATTTACACAATTTTTTACTGTGTGTGTGTGTGTGTGGTCCAATCCAATACCCGCTAACCGGTAGCAATATTATGGGAAAGCATAGTTTGTATCAGACTTTGTATATGCCGAATGCTGGTACAACTTATCTCAGTCCCGGGTATTAGGTGGTGATAGCCCTCGCGCTGCTTCCAACGACCTGTTTCAGAATGACAGAGCTCCTTGCGGTGGCGACGTGGCGTTACATCGTGCTGCCACCTGGTTTTTTTAAGTGCAAGAGTGGAAAAGTGCTGAGTCATCGTCTAAAAATAGACGGCTTCCTATCTCGCCCAGCAAAATGAAGTCGATAAAGTAGTCGGTTTCGATGAGAAAAAGTGGAAAACGTGGTCTAAAAATAGCGACGCCATCCCCCTATTCCGAGGTCGCTGGGCATTGTTCGGCCCCGCCTAAACATAGAAGCAAGCATCTGAAGGAAACTCGATCTATATTTAGACTTCCAATCCCGTCAGGCAAATCAGGGATCAGCGCGTATATAATATGAGAAGATAACATGTTTCAACACTACGGATAATTTCACTGCTAGAGTGTAAACCTTCTGATGGCCGACTGCTTAGCGTCCCAGACCACCAATCCAGAGGTGTGAGTTCGAATCCCACCTGATTCATTTTCGTTTTTTGTTCATATTCAAAGTTCAAATTCCTGATTCCAAATTTCAAAGGTACCGGCCGGGATTTGATCCCTGAACCTTCTGCTTGTGAGGCAGAAGCCGTAACCATTAAGCCACAGAGCCGGTTATAAATTTACACAATTTTTTACTGTGCTTAAAAATGTCAATCAATGTGATATTTTTTGCAATCCTGTTGTAGACTACATATCTTTCCTGTCATTATGATCATCAAACCATGAAAGGACCTGTTTTCCATCGCCAAAAATAACAGTACTGAAAAATACTTTTCAGCATCCTTCTTTATTGCTTGATTGTTAAACTTTACAGTACTTGTTTCGAAAAAAAATAATGCTTTTTAAGTTGTTAGAAACTTATTTTGCCTTGAATGCATTCAAACAGGGAAAAAATGATTTGAAAGATTGTTCTGGTAAATTTCGTATAATAAATGTCCGACTCGTTTTGAAAAAATCATCTCAAATCAAAACAGTTAAAATTATATTTCGTCGCTTGTTTGCTATCTTGTGACATGTCTGCTGTCAAAAAGAAAGGACTTGCCACAAGATAGCACAAAAGCGACGATTTATTTATTATATTGAATTTGGTGTTTCAAACAAGCAGTACACGTTCAAACAAAAATTTTACATGTAAATGGTTGTTGTTTTCTGCCTCCAAAGTGGTTGATTTTAAAAATTGTAAAATAATGTTGTAATTTTTTCAGGGTTTACCGATAGTTCTCATAGTTTTGAAGGTACAAAATAATTAATTTCGCAACTCGTTGCATAAATTTATTTTTTGGTTCGTTAACCTGAAATTCACCCTATTTTCAAATCCTTCGGTCATCTTAGCTGTGACTTACTTTCGACTTCTCAACATTACGCACAACGCAAAATCTTCCTTCTAACTCCAATACCCTGAGGGCACGAGAGAAGTGTCACACGCAAAGGGGCATCACACATAACGCTCACGCTTGAACTCGCTCGTTAGCTTCAAACTTAAAACAACAACTGCACATCAGGAAGTTGACGAAACTCGGGTGCTTGAGACACGGCGAGACTGTATTCGGTGTTCTTACACACTATCAGTCAGAGATCGTCGTTTTTGTAGCGATGTTGGGATTTATAATAAATTGAACCAGATTGGCGCGGCGAGACTCAGATGCTTGTGATGGGATTTTATTAGATTTAACTTTCCGAGGGTAGTTCACGAGTGATTGACTGTGCGAGAGTTGCTTCCTGGCGAACGACAATGAACTTTCGAGAGGAGGAGGAGGAGGAGCGTTTGTTGTTTTAAGAAGTTCCAAATTGGGGGAAGTCATCCATAAGAGACAATAATGATATTGTTTTAGATTAAATTTATTGAGAAATTGTTACTTAAGCTGACCAATGCTAAAAACTAATGACTAATTCTACTTATAATTTTTTTAAATGAAATGAAAAAGAAAACCCTAAATCAACCGCAGCTGATTAACATAAACCTGGACGAGCAAGTACAGCCCAAACACGAATCCACCAGCGAGTTGCACCTGAACGGCACCATTGTAGAACCCTCCAAAGACCTGCAGGTTGGCGGTTTCGATGCTGTGCTTGCAGTAATCCCCGTCGTAGATCCAACCGACGTACTCGTTGGTGCGCAGATTCTCGTTACGAAGCCACTCCTCCAGGGGTCTGAAGTACTCCCGAAGAGCGGTGCCATCGAGTCGACCCTCGCCAATTACCTCCTGAAGAACCTGCTGCCACGGTTCGGAGGCTCCACGTTCCATCAGTTGTCTGCAAGGAGATTGGGGAAAACAAAATTATTATGAAAATTAACTGTTAAATAATTTTTATTGATAGAATTTATTAATATTTTAACATAAATTATAGCCACACAAGAAAAGAAATAATAATAACAAAAAAGCTTTTTGGGCTTATGTTATATGTTTGAAAAAATCCTGAACATCAGAAGGGATTTTAACTTTTTTTGATCATGTCGTAACTGGATTAAAAAAAATTAAATAAACTTCTACAATACAGTTGATCTTCTCCTGACTGATCTGTATCTTTTATGTGCATTATTTAGTTTGTTATTAAGACTTAATGCTTTCAAAAATCTTAAATTTTGAAATGTTTTGATATTTCATATATTTATAAATTCAACTGTTAGTTTCAAGGAAGATCAAGGAATGCCAACCATATTAAAAATTTTAAACTTTTTTTAAACATATTATTCAGGCAAGGCAGTTGCAAATATGTTTTTGAAGAAGTTGCAGTGCAATCCTGCTTTAACTAATTATCAATAAATGTTTTTATAAAATTTTGATAAAAGTTAAGCATAATGTTTGAAACGTATTTGCAGCTGCCTTGTGATTTTTTCGAGAAATATTGATTTATTAAAAAATATGCAAATTATAGCCATTTTAAGGTAACTTTTTCGGATGAAGTTGCAGTATTTATTTTTAATTTGCTAATGTTTGCCCATTTTACAAGAAAGTCGGAGATAATTTCCTACATTTTGCTTTTTTGAACATTGTTGATACGGCTTTTGGTTGCTCAGATATTTTATGACCAAAAATCAAAAAAAAAAAAAATCAAACCATCCACATTAACGACCCCCGGGTATTTTGTGGTCTCTATTGCAAGTTTCTGCTCGAACCTAGGAGTCCGAAGGCTTGAATGGGGAGAGCACCCAAACCTCTTTTTACTCCAAGGAACCTTCCACCCCAGTGTTTGAACTGACGACCTTTGGATTGCGAGTCCAACCGCCGCCAGCGATTCCACCGGAGTAGGCTTGGTTTGGTGTGTTGTTTGTACTTATGGCATGGAGACAACTCCTACACCTGGAATGACTTAACGGCCTAACAATCAAGGCCGGGACCGACATTTTACTTCCTCATCCGATGGAAGGTTGCAGCAGATGGGAATCGAACCCAGAACCATCCGCTTACAAAGCGGACAGCGTAACCATTCGGCCACGCACTGCCACGTGGCATTTTATGACCATGAAAAGATAAAAAAATGATGAAAAGATTTTCTCAGTGTTATACAATCAATAAACTTTTTTTTCGAAATTTAAAAATCTGGCGTAACATTTGAAAATAACAAAATAAGCTTTTAAGTCAATTTAAAAAGGGTATTCTTGATTATAAAATATTGAATCAATTTTTAATGAAAAGATTATTCAAAATTGGACCATTATTTCCCTGGATATTGGTTTTCAAAAACGACAGCAAATTACAGTCATGCCTCGGTTTTGCACTGCCCCGGTTTTGATTCGTTCAGTTGCCTCGGTTAAGCACGGCCCAGTGCTTAACTGAAGCACAGAGCTTATGGGATTTTGGCTATATAGGAGACATTGGCTGAAATCGTATGAAAAATCATGCAAACATCAAACAATTATAGTGTTTTGGAATCGGGATTATGTCAGCTGCTAATTACATAAAAGTGTTTCACAAAAATACGCATTTTTCCTGTATTTTGAAAATGCACTGTTTCTCGAAAAATATTTAAAATTATTGTTATTGCAATATGGGTTTAAATGATCGGGATTTTTTCATACAATTCGAATGTAACATTTTTTTGGAAATACTTCAAATTTTCACAAAACTACGTATTATGGAAAAAATACTCAAAATTTCAGTTTTTAAAATGTGGGTATCAAACGTATTTTTTTCGTATCAATCGACTGGATTTTTTTTTATACATTTCGAATGTTAAACGTTATATTCAAATTCTCAATTTTTTTACAAAACTACTTATTTTTGAAAAGAAATACCCAAAATTTCAGTTTTTTACAATATGGCTATGAAACGATCATTTACATTTCGGAAGCCTTGCAATGTTTTGAATATACTAAAAAAAGCACAAAACTACGTATTTTCTAAAACAAATACTCAACATTTATTACACTGAAAATGTTTGAAAAAAATCCGATCATTTGATGCCTATATTGTGGAAAACTGAAATTTTGAGTATTTTTTTTGAAAATACGTAGTTTTATGTAATTTTTGAGTATTTTCAAAAAAAGTTGTTTGAAATTTCGAAATGCATGGAAATATCCCGATCATTTGATAACCTTATTGTGAAAAAGTGAAATTTTGAGTATTTTGATTTTTTTGTAATTTCAAAATTTTGTGTTATACCCAAGTAACCACAAACACTAAATCAAAACTCTATATCCACCCTAACTTAGCATTTCCAATGCTGTGTCACTTAATATAATCTTTGTAAATGTTTCGAAACATTACTGTGATGAAACATCCCCATTTCAAAACACTATAATTTTTTGATGTTTGCATGATTTTTAATACGATTATAGCCAATGACTCCCCTATAGCCAAAACCCATAAGCTCTGTGCTTCAGTTATGCACGCCTCGGTTTTGCATCCTCCATATGCGGTGCTAAACCGAGGCATGACTGTAGGCAATATTGAGAAAATGTTAATTTTCCTGTTTTTTGTTTATATTTTGTTTATATTTTTATGGCCATGCTGAATTAGAATGTAAGGAATATTTTTAAGCTTGCATATGGCAATTTCTTAAAAATGTTCCTCTTTCAAAATTTTACTAGAATGTTATTGATTGCATTGAAATGAAATAAAAAAGTTGACCTTTTCAGATTTTTTTGAATGATATCAATACTTCAAAAAATCATGGCTTGGTTATTCTTTATATATTGGATTGTATTTATATATTGGATTGCCGAAATTTCTGAGAATTGCTATATATATCTTCTAGTTCATTTTAGAAACAGTTTATATTATTGTGAATACAAAGAGACGAGTATTCACAGTAATGCATTCTGCTAAAACGCTCAACCAAACCACAAAGTTTATATTATATTCTGAAAGCATTTACTTCAATTTGTTTAATAGATTGTATTTATGGTATTTAAGATTAAGTCACAGCAATCTTCACTTGGACATATTAAATAAATTTAAATTGAAGTTTAAATACATCAAATATTGAATTAAATGGATTTCACACAATCATTGCTTCATCATTAAATAAAATTTTGTTCAGACGTGCGTCAAGATAGTATGACGGTAACGATTTGGTGATCAGACAATGCATTGTTATCAACAGGGTCAGATATTTGAGATAAGGTTTGAACCAAACAGTGCAAACTTTGCAAAAATATCATTTTTCAAGCTGCGAATTTTGCTAGCTGGACTTCATATCTGTTTTTTTTTCTATTTTCAAAAAAATAAAAGGTTTGTTAAACTCTTGCTTTATCTAATTAAAACTTCAATGAAAATATAGTCAGACAGCTCCAGATTTTTCTAGACTTTTCCAAACTCTCTTTCAATTCCACCCTTGAGTCACAGCCTATCAATCATGCCAGTCAACCACGCGAAATGCAGCAGTCAAATTATGAAATGACCGTTTGTCAAGCCAAGAGTGGACATTAGCGTGCAAGTGCAATCCCAGCGATCACCAGTCCCAGTCCGGAGAGTCAATTGAAGAGTTTGCGTGGACATCATTTTTGTGGGGGCAACTGGCTCGGTACAGTCCAGTGCAGTTCAGGTTGCGTAATTTTGGTGCAACAGCTCCTCCACATGAGTTGCATCGAGTACTCAGCTGAACCGCACAGGGGGGAGTTGGGGCAGTGTTCCCTCGCGTTAAAGTCAAGTTACCGGGGACGATGTCACATCGCGATGAACTGGCAAAGAAATGCACCTTAGTGCATGGGAGCTAGGGATGATCAAGACTTGGCAAAATCTGTCACATCATGTTTTTAATTCAATAAGTAAAGCGATTTTTGAATCTCCAACTTTAAATTTGTGTTGATTTTGATCATCTCAAGTGTCCCAACCATACCGATTGCCAATACAAAACGTGTATTCCCGGTGAGAACCACTTGGTGGGCACATTTTTAAAGTACAATCTTTCGCGTTCAAGCCACTTTGCACGATCAATAGCGGCCAGTCAGTCATATTTTGTTCCCGCTGCTACTATTGCTGCAGCAAATATTCTGTTGCAATCCCCTCAACGCGTCATATTTTCCCCTCTGATGCATTTCGGCGACGTCGTCACACGATTTGTATGCAGTGTGAATTGCACCACATCGGTACTGGCAATTTTCTCGTTTGGTTTGATTTGAATATGATGCATTCATGTCACTTCTTTCTCAGATGTTTTGTTTAGACTTTGTACTTCTTCCTTAAAGTTTATTCACTAATTCTTTTGACTTTTTGTGTTTTTATTAATTTTAAAAATAAAATCTGAAATGAACAAATTCCTACCATATCTTTTATTTTTAGAAAATTCATAAGACGTTATGTCTTTTAAAAACAAAATATATAACAAAAACTTATTTTAAGCATTGTGACAATTGAGAATCGTTCGTCATACTCACTTGAGAATGTTGCCGGCGGCCGGTTGCCGAAAGATGTCGCACTTGTGCAGCGGTTTGCTGGGGTCTTGAGGGTCGTACTGGCGCGAGGCCGTGCACATGGCTCGGTGGATCTGGAACTGGAGGACGTTTGAGAAGAAGTATCTGAAAAGATGAAAACAATACAATACAAGTGGTTAGTAGGTAGTTTGGAAATGGTCTCAGATGTAAATGTTTGATCTTGATGGGGAGGTCTTGGAAATTAAAATTTCAAGCCCCTTTGTCAGTTGATTGCCAAATTCGAACTCAACAAATTGTTTAAGGTGGTTTAATCGTCCACAAGTACGCAGAAGTGCTACTTATGCTTGAATCTTTTGGCTGAGACGTGTGCCAAAGTGCCCAGTGGGAACAAAACCTGAAAACAAATAAATCAGACACCTGCTGCTGCGAGTTTCGCATAGCTTGTGCTGACGGGTGTCTCACTTCGATACCACACTAATTAAATAGTGTTTTCGCCATCTACAGTTTTGGTGATGTTGAATAAATTATGATTATGTTTTTTTTTACATTTATCCAAAGAACATCTTTGGGCTAGAGTTTTGGATGGTATTTTTTTATATAAAAAATAATTGTCAACTTTATCGAAAAGTTTTTTTTTATAAATTGCATTGTTTTTAAATTACATTAATTTTATATATTTTTGAATGTTACATTATTTCGGAATTAAAAAATACTTCATAAAGGAATATTTTCCAATTTTCTATATATTTGATTTTGTTACTTCAGCACTGTTTTTTTTTATCTGAGAAACAGCCAATTAAATTTTTTTTTTGTGAAAAATGTATTTTTCCCAGTGTCTTCCAAGTCCTCATTCACAATATTTCGGAAAAATGAAACTGTTTTGATTATTTTTTCTTATTTCAATAAAGCAATCTTGTATATCAAAAATTAAGTCCAGCATTTCAGTAGATCAAAATAAGTTATTCTGGCCTATTCAAAGGTTGTTCTTGATTCTTAAATTTTGAAATTGCCTTATTGAACAAGCATAAAAAATCTATTTTTTTAACATTCAAAATCTTTGCTTCCAAGATATCGTGAGATGAATACGCAATAAAAAAATAATGGTAAAATTACATCTATAATGTCTGAAGAAATTTACCAATATTTCCTTGTATTGCCCCTTTTGCTAGTCTTAATTGAGTTTTTATTACATCATCATTTTGCACCTCCCAAATTTATACAAACAATTACTGTGTAGACTCTGGGAAAAACTCATTAAACACAAAATTTAAAATAATCGGTATCTCATCAAAAAACGGAAATTGTAAAAAAAAATCCAAACAATTAAAATAATTTAAAAAAAAAATTCTCGAAAAACTTTTCCTAAAAATGTCTATAACTTGAAAATGTTACCTGAAAGCATTTCTTCGGTACCAGATTTTGCATCATCATAAACTCTAGCGCTTAAGATGCCTTTTTAAGTATTCTTAAAAATACCATATATTTAAAACGTTTTTAAGGTATTCAACTTTTGATAATAGAAAGTGAAATAAAAAATCATGGAATTTTTCAAGAGATCGGAAAAAACCACTGTAGCTATATTTATTTCAACGTTAAAATTGGATGAATATTTGCTGAGAAACTGCAAATTGAAAAAAAAGAAAAAGAATGTGTAGAAAACATTGGTTCATTGGAAAACCCTACTTCAGGTTTATTCTCATGTGACTGTTCTCATAAGCTCCCAAGAAGAACGTCTTAAAAGCTCTTTGAGTGCACTTTACGGTTCTTACCATATATCTCACTTGGTTTATAATATAGCCTCTCAGGGTCTTCGGGAGCCTTAAAGATTAGCCTAATGAGTGTACTCTTAACACTGGCACAACATGCTAGGAATCATCTACGCCAAATGCCAAAGAAGTTCTTCTAAAAGAGGAGTTAGAGCGGATGCACGTCTGCTTACTTTTTCCTTCCTTATGTTGATGGGGCAAGCCTGTATCCAATTACTTTCCAATATTTATTAAGAAAATGGAGGAAAATTTGTCCTGTTTTTTTCAGAAATTACTATTTATTATTATTAGCTTTTTTCAAGTTTTGGAGGTCAATTGAAAATTTTGATTACTGTGTATTTTTTTAATGTATAACTATATATTTTTTTAATGTATCAAAAATAGCGACCGCAAAAATATTGAATTTTGGGATAAATGATCAAATTGATTTCTGAAGTTTGAGGAGATTTTTTTACAAAGTAAATTTGAAATTATCAGTGCAAAAGTTGTATAAAATTTATTAATAAAGTATTTAAAATATTTTTTTTTGTAAAATAATTAAGTTTTTTTAAGTAACAGGCTCTTGTAACAAATAAAAAAAATCAAATGGAAAATTATAATTCAGCTGAACAAATCTTTTCCTTAAATTAAAATGTTGAAATCATTGATTGCGTAGACGAGATGCTGGGAAAAACGAGCTCTGCAGCTAGCAGCACGCATTTTTTTTTAATTAAAAAAAACTAAGATTTTTCAGTGAAACGAAAGTCTCAGATGACAAAAAAACGTATAAATCGATTAAAATGCTGAAAAGTTGAACTTTACCTGCACTGAAATGATGATGATGATTTTCGGCACTTTATAATGTCATAAAAAGCATGTTTTTTTAAATTGTTGGAAAATAACACCAGAAAACTCAGAATATTAACAATATCCTTCTTTCACTCTGTAAAAAAAACAACTCAGAAAAAGGAAGTTCTCATTTGTTATCAGTTGACATCACTTGTATTTTCATTGACTTGTTGATAAAAAGGATAAAATTAAATTCAACATTTGTAATGATTAGATGTTTAAATGAATTTGGTAAAATTTTACTGCAAATCATAGAATTCAGTTAAAACTTTCAGGAATTCGGTAATAAAATGCATTATTGTTAATAGAACCTCTGAATTATGGTAAAATTTTATTCATCTTCAAAACATTAACAATATTTTCCGCATCCGGTATGTAAAACTAGGAGTTTATTCAATAAAATTAATAATGAAATATTTTTTTTAATATCCTTTTTAATTAAATATTAAATATTAACTGCCAATATGGATTGTATATTTTCAATCAAAGAGACTTTTTATCAAATTTAAATCCAAATCTACTCTCCCATGCAAATTAATGTGATTGGCAAAGCCTCACACCTGCCACACTGCAAACAAGGTTGATCGAGATGAAGTGATCTTCGAGTGGTGCTGCTCGAGTGCAAGCGTAAATCATTTTGGCAACCGCGAACCACGGTTCACACACACGTGGCGCACCGCAACCAACAACAATCTAAGCACTAAGCACCAAGTTAAGTATATCGCTCGCTCGCTGCTTAAAACAACTAAACTTTGCAATGAATGGCAGCTAATGATAGGCTTTTTTCGTTCACTCACTCTCGGTTCATACGCTAATGTGCAACCTGACTCTCGGGGCTGATTGATGGCTGATCGGCGAAAACTTTCCTGATTTGAGCCAGCGAGAGTAGTGATTTGGAGCAGATTTGGAATGCTTCCTGAATTTTCCGCGAGGTTTTCGAGTCCAGAATCAGGGACCGCTCATTAGGTAACGATTTATGGGGGCAGCCCGTAGATTGATGCTATCAACAACCTGTAGTTTGCCGGCGTGAAGCGTGTTGGCTGCCAATAATGCTCTCGATAATGGCTTTCAGGGGTGATTTTTCCTCCTTTCCTTTTTTGGAAACTGGGTGCAACTTGGGTGCAGGTCGAGTCGACACATGCGGGTCGAGCGAATTCCCGCTGGCGATAGTAACAATTTTGTTAGTGGGCTGTTACAATGTAGAAGCACCGTTGGCAGGTCTGCTATTAGATGTGTCGTAGTATTTTAACAACATGTGATTTTTTTAAAGATTGTATTGAAACCACTCTGAGTATTATTGGTTTAATATTTCGAGAAATAAAAATTATTGTAAATTAAACTAAATTCCGATGAACACACTTCAATCCATGCAACTAGAAAAGTTTGTGGTTCCGTAATCTTGGTGCTCCCAGCTAATGCTAGCCATCAGAGATCATTCAATCAAAATTACTTCACCAGGTTCAAGGCACTCACCTTAAAAATTGATCACGTTTCTGACCCTGGACGCCCGAGTGCACCAAGCCATTTTCATACTTCTTAAATCGCTGTACCTTCAAAAGCGTCCAAGAGGCTAAACATTTGAAGAAGATCACCCGAGATCAACGAACGATCCAAAATCCATCGCGATCATCACAATTTCCCAAACCTCTGATCGCTTTCAGCAACAATTTAGAAGGCCCGACCTGCTAAAGGTCAGTTCTGCAGCCGAGAGACCTCCGATCCAATTTCCGTCCACCGAATCTTGGTGGTTCTTCTCAGCCAACAGGGGGTCTCTCGGTGGCACAAGATGGCGCCAATCCAATTTGTTGTTTACGCTTTTATTTACGCACTAATTATGCTAATTGAAACTGAGCTCGTTTACTGTAACGATGATGCTTTTGTTGCGCTTTAAAGATTAATTTAAGACGCGTTACGGCGCAGTTTGGTGCCACCTTCAATTAGGGGGGAAGGTAGCTTCAGTGACCTTAAGTCGCGCTGAATCTTCTGGTCTATTGTTTTAATAATTTTGTCAAGGGGTCTCAAGTGACCAAGGATGAGAACACAGCTTAATTATGAGTCGGACGTTCTAATATCTGAACGATCTTGGTGAAACAGATATTTCACACGGCTTAAAATCTTCAAGAATCTGCTAGAATTGAAATTAAACTTTCTTTCAACCCCTTAAACGAACCACTCTTACGCAATCGTTCCACCTATGCCAATCTTTCTCAAACTGACTCTCAATTTAACCAAATGTGCATGTTTCTTTCTACGACTGCTGCACTGGTGGAATCAGCAAAACGTACCGCCACACATAACGCATGTTTGCATTATTGGCAGTGCGGCCTAAGTTGTGGGTGGGCGCGTGAGATGCATTAATCATGCCGCCCCAGCGTGAAAACTCCACCCTCACCACCCAGGTAATTGTGCGACTTTTGCAGATCTGCTGCAGAAAATTGTTGGGTTTAGAGTTAAGCCGCTGGGGTGGCATTTAAGCGCACTAATGTTACGTGCCACAGATCACGCAAAACGGTCCTCAGCGTTTGCTGGCCGCGTTGTTATGATTTCAAAGGTACACATTTGTGTGAAAATTGTAGCATAGAACCGCGCGACTAATTAGTTTTTTCATCTGTTGATGTTGGTTTTTCTTGTTGGTAGTCTGGTGGTTTTGATTTGCAGTAAGGTTTGTTCTAGTGGTCTAGAACAATGATTTCTTTTTGACCTTGCGATTGTTTGGTTTTCCCTGTTATGTTTAGTATGTATGCAGGACAAGGTAAGAACCAACTTTAGTATTATGCACGCAAACAATTTGTTTGCTATTTTGGAAAGAGCATGTCTGGGTTTGTATTGATAATTATGTTTGTGTTGTTTGTTTATCAGAATAAACAAAATCAAGTTATTTAAAAAAACTGTTATTTTAAAAAATCTTGACATAAACAAATTCAATCATCTATCAGTATTGCTCAAAAATTTACATGTTCTGATGTTTCCCATAACATACCAGATTTGTAGAACTTTTAGAAAGTTTAAAGATTAATAAAATGTTTTTTTAATGGAATTGTTTGTCAATTATGATTGACATTTTAAGAGTGCATCTTACAAAATTTATTTTTTTTGTTATTTTTTTATTTTCATTTTACACATTTCTGTAATTATCGGTCCAATCGGCAATGTTGAAAATGAAATAATAAGGTCTATACTTCATTTTCAATCACAGGGCTCAATCACAAAAAAAAACAATTTTGCAATTTTTTCGAAATTTATAATTTTGTATTTGTCCATGAGCAGTTCTCTACGGAATCGGTCTTTTTTCTTTAATTTTAATTTTTGTATTTTTTAATCCAACTGAAACTTTTTTGGTGCCTTCGGTATGCCCAAAGAAGCCATTTTGCATCATTAGTTTGTCCATGTAATTTTCCATCCAAATTTGGCAGCTGTCCATCAAAAATGATATGTGAAAATTCAAAAATCTGTATCTTTTGAAGGAATTTTTTGATCGACACCAAGTCTTCGGCAAAGTTGTAGGTATGGATATGGACTACACTGAAAAAAATGATACACGGTAAAACAAATTTGGAGATTATTTATTTGACTTTTTGTCACTAAAACTTGCAGGCCAAGGGTGTATGATACTGATGATACTCGTCGGTTGACAACACCCAGGCGAGGAACATCCCGGAAGGAGCCCAACTACATCCGTAGTGCTGTTTGGACAAAACAGCATGGCTCTGGTTCCTTGCAAGTGTCCTATTTTCTTACCTCCACGTTGGCTTGGTTTAGTCATCATGATGACAAGGTGTAACCTAGCTGGTGGCCTGTGGAAACGACTCGTAAACCTTTGACCAGCGAGGGTCAGAGTAGAGACGGCTAGAAGAAAGGGGCGCGTCAATGTGGGAAAGGGAAGTAATTTGTGATTGTAGACGGTATTGTTTTGATTCGCAGTATGTTGAGTCAACTGCTGTGGATGTACCTGAAACATCGCACAACGGGGTTTCTCTTATCTTCATTCTCAGCTACCACCTATCTTTTGTTTATTTTGTTTCACTGATTTTCTAACGCGGCTTCTGTTTACTATCCTCCATTTGATTTCGATTTTACTCATTTGATTCTCTTATTTCTCAACGCTTTTCCACTCTATTTTACCAATTGATGCTGCTGTAACAAACTGTCTGCTTTCCCTTAATTTGGCAGCGATGTCAATTTTGTTTATCATGTGCCTTTTCTTTATTTATCTATTTGAATAACTTCTCATCTTCCCTGTAAATTGCCCTCAATACAATCTAAGCTTGTTCGTTACCTCAATTTATTAACTATTGTTAATTTCTTTATCTACTTCATAAATTACTATCTTTCTTTTACTATTGATTCTTTACATAGTATATTTCCTTCACTGTCGGGAACCAAGTGCATAAGATCGGTCAAGGCCCGTTCTTACACTGAAAATTGCGAATTGCGAATTGCGACTTTTTGTCACTAAAACTGGATTTGCAAAAAAATACTATTTTTAATTTTTTTTTAATTTTTTGATATGTTTTAGATGACATAAAATGCAAACTTTTCAGAAATTTCCAGAATGGGCAAAACATCTTTGAACGAGTTATGATTTTTTGAATCAATACAGATTTTTTCAAAAAATCGAATATTGGTCGCAAAAATGTTTCAACTTCATTTTTCGATGTAAAATTGAATTTGCAATCAAAAAGTACATTAGTGAATTTTTGATAAAGTGCACCGTTTTCAAGTTATAACCATTTTCAGGTAACTTTTTTGAAAATAGTCGCAGTTTTTCATTTTTTAAACTAGTGCCCATGTTTGTCCACCTTTGAAAAAAATAATTTCGAAAAGCTGAGAAAATTCTCTATATTTTGCTTTGTTAAATTTTGTTGATACGACCCATAGTTGCTGAGATATTGCCATGCAAAGGTTAAAAAACAGGAAAATTGATGTTTTTCAAGTCTCACCCAAACAACCCATGAAACATTCGTGAAATTTTGTGATATTTTCGAAAAAAATATTTTCAAAAATTTAAATTCAGGACTAACATTTCAAACGGGCCAAACATTCAATATTACGCCCATTTTAAATGTTAGTCATGATTTAAATTTTTTGAAAATATTATATTCTAAAAGATCGGAAAATTTTACGAATGTTTCATATTTCAACATTGTAAATCGGATTTATAGTTGCTGAGATATCGACATTAGAATATGGTGGGTAGCTTGGGTAAGACTTAGAAATATTTTTTTTAAGGTGGGCAAACATGTGCACTAATTTAAAAAAATTAAAAACTGCGACTATTTTCAAAAAAGTTACCTAAAAAGGGTTATACAGTCGACTCTCTGCCTGTCGATCTTCTCGATATCAATTATGCTCCATCTATCGATGAATTCTTCAGTCCCTTCAATCTGCATACATCAATTATCTTCATTCCTCGATATTTTCCCTTGCTTGAAGGATCTCTTCCACGACGGTCCCTTGGATTTTGTTTGCTTTGAAAATCTCTTCCGGTTGTCAACGATTTCACTTTCTCATGGCTTGCATAGACATTTTTCTTGGCGAAACGAAGCTTTGAAGGGTGTTTGAGATTAGTTTGTTTTTGTTTGATGGACGTTGCCATGATTCTCTCCCATAGCTGGCTATCAAGAAAAAAATATTTTCAATCGAGTCTTCATTTTGCATCGTTCTGTAAACTGATGATTCTCTTCCTCGACGGTCCCTTGGATATTGACAACCAGAGAGTCGACTGTAACTTGAAAACGGTGCACTTTATCAAAAATTCACAAAAGTACTTTTTGATTGCAAATTTGATTTTGCATCGAAAAATGAAGTTGAAAAATTTTTGCGACCAATATTCGATTTTTTGAAAAAATCAGTATTGATTCAAATAATCATAACTCGTTCAAAGATTTTTTGCCCATTCTGGAAATTTCTGAAAAATTGGCATTTTATGTCTTCTAAAACATATCAAAAAATAAAAAAAAATAAAAATAGTGTTTTTTGGCAAATCAAGTTTTAGTGACAAAAAGTTAAATTAAAAATCACCAAATTTTTTTTACCGTGTATCATTTTTTTCAGTGTAGTCCATATTCATACCTACAACTTTGCCGAAGACACCAAATCGATCAAAAAATTCCTTCAAAAGATACAGATTTTTGAATTATCACATATCATTTTTGTATGGACAGCTTCCAAATTTGTATGGAAAATTATATGGACAAACTAATGATGCAAAATGGCTTCTTTGGGCATACTGAAGGCACCAAAAAAGTTTCAGCCAGATTAAAAAATACAAAAAAAATCGAATGACCGAAATCTCAGAGAATTGCTCCCATGTAAAATCAGCCATTTTGCAACATTAGTTTGTTCATCAAATTCATACAAAATGGGCATGTGTGTATTAAAAACTTAAGACCTATTTTTTGATCGATTTAGGGTCTTCGGCAAAGTGATTAGGAATTTTCAGGAAAAAATACTTTTCGAAAATCTCAATATATTTTTTATGTGTGAATTTCAATATGTTAAGGCTGCTGCAATTTTTTTTCAAAGTTTATGTCGCCCCCTTGCAAAACTGGTCCGAAAAATCAGGAGGTGAATTTGCTTTAAACTTTTTTTATATCTATTGAAAACAATGTAAAACGCATTTTTCAGCAATGTTAATCATTTTTAGCATGTTTGTGTTCATTTAAAACTATAAAGTTTTTTTTTATTGCAATCTACAAACAGCAAAAACATTTTTTATTGCAAAGAAATAAAAAAATCGTCAATACTTAGAAACTATGGAAATTTGGATTGCAAAACAACTGGACAGGTGTATAATGCATTTCAAAACATTTCGTTCGGTGAAATGTTAAAACCATGGCTCATAATTTCCATTTTCCAACTCTTCTATATCCCCCCCCTCGACTTTGGTCAGAGTCGAGGTACATAAACATGAAAAAAGATTTGCAACGGTCTTAATAGACTAAAAAAAACAAATAGGGGAACTATGCCCTTTCTCAGCCTATTTCTATTATCGGCCTATCAGCACTTTGATCATGAATTGAAGCTTTCATAAAGTGTTTTTGACTGTTCCAAAGTAATAAATAGCTCAAATAAAAGTGAGCAAGCAGCTCTCCATTGTTGTTGCATTTGAAAATGTTGATTTTATAGCGGAAAATGGCATAAGTGATGAGAATTGGTCGAACAGCTTAGAGTGATTAAAATGGGTATATTTCCCCTAAGTGCTAGAGATCAGGATGGTTCAATATCTTGTAGGGGTCATCCATAAACCACGTGTTCACGGGACACACTCACAATCATTAGCTTATTAGACGTAATAAAAAATCCAGGAAATGTTTTCACAATACATAAGATCGTTGCGCCAACTTTACATTTTTATTTAGGAGCAATTCCAGCTCAAATTGAGATTTTTTTCAGGGACTTTTGTACCCGACCCTCTCCGATTTCAATGAAACTTTTTAGACATGTTATCCTAGACTTATATAAGACATTTTTGTCTATATGGAGCCTATTTTACTCAAAAATGACATGTGAGAAGGGCGTAAGTTATTTGAATATTTTTGTATTTTGTAATTTAAAAATTACTGTATCTCGAAGCCGTTGCATCGTATCAAAAATGGTGCTGAAAAATACACTGAAAGAAAAATACAAGCTAATTTTATGAGAATGTTCAATTTTAAAGTTTAAAAGTTAAATTTTAAGGTGATGTCACGATTTTTTATCGTTCAAATTTTTTGTGAAAATAGCCTAAAATGTGACAAAAAGACTCACGAAAAATGCAGGGTGGTATGTCTCTCCTAAAAAATACAAAAATCATTGACTAAAACTGTTTTTTTGAAAAGTGGTCTAAACGTCAAAATTAAAAAAAAAACTAACTTAATCCACCTATGTGGTTGGGGCCTTCCTCACTCATTAGCAGCAATGGCTGTACACAAATTTCATCTATTTTTTAGATCCAGAATAAAAAAGTATATAAATATTCCTTAAATGACCATATCTCGAGGCAGGGTTGCCAGATCGTCAATGTTTTGGACTCGTTGGAAAGGTCTTTTGATAACCTAACCAACGATGGGTCGGATGGTGGATCCGGACATAGTTTACATACATTTAAGTGAGTTCCGGAAATAAGTGAAAACACATTTTTATACATAACTTTTGAACTACTTATCGAAACTTCAATCTGTATAAAACTCGATCTATGGGACCCTAAACCAAGTCGAATGCAACAGGTTTGGGTCAAATCGGTTAAGCCAGTGCCGAGAAACATGAGCTATTTTGTTGGTCACATACATACATACATACACACACACATACACACACCCGTGAACCGTGGGGACAGGTGAGGGTCCCTGCGGAGCTTAGCTGCCAGCTACCGGGCGGGTTGCAGTAGGCGGATAGCTGTCGGCGATTGCATACATTCATTGCATCGCCCCCGGACCAGCAGCGGGAGGATGTCTAGGACGTGGCGGAATTGAACAAGGGCACTGTTTAATTTCTTCGAAAAAACCACATGGGTCCGTAAACACCTCTGTCAAGCGATCGAACGCCGCTATAAGTGTTTTAGCCAAGCTTCCCATGCGCCAGTGCCAACGCACACCGCGGGTTTGGTTTTCTAGCTTCGGTACGTGCCTGAACCCATTTTTGTATTGGTATCTTGGTACATCGTACCAGCGCACCACGACACTCTCGGCTCGCCCCATCGGTTTTGTGTCTGGCACTCACCCATGGCATGAACCCAGCGTGCCGTGGTACGTGTCGTGGTATTGAACCCGTTTTGTACCGCCAGCGCATACCACGGCACGTACCTCGGCTCGTAACGAGTGAAGCACCTTGGCTAATACACCGGGTTCATGCCATGGGTGAGTGCCAGACACAAAACCGACGCGGCAAACCGAGAGTGTCGTGGTGCACTGGTACGATGAACCAAAATACCCTCGGTTCGTGTGAGTCGGGTACGGGTGTAAACCGAACAAAGCAGGCGCAAAGCAAACCCGAGGTGCAAGTGTACCGCGTGTACCGCACGGTGCAGGGAAGCTTGGTTTTAGCCCAAAACCTCACCAAACCCCGAATCCAAGATGTGATGCGACCCGTGTCGAGGGATGCATGGCTGGGGGGGTTCAACAAATTCCCAGTCGATAACGGAGCCTGTGGGGCACAGGGGCGAACCCCACACGTAATTTGCCCTTACTGCGTCACGGCAGGGCACTGGCGCAGCGGACCGTATTTCCCTAGCGACTCGTGGGATTCAAAATGAAGACAAGTGAAACAAACCAACAAAAGGGTCCCGATGCGCCCCAAGCATCGGAAAACACGGAGGTAGAAGAGGACGCAAACGTCGAAATGGCAGGAGGCGAGTCAAACGGCGGCGACACAGCAGGCGGAGTGGCGAGCGCGTTCCGTGGAAGCGGGAAGGTGTTGAGATCCCCAGTGTTGAACCAGGCGGCTGCTTCGAGTCAGCAGATAGGAGTAATTGGAGAGGAGACTCCCAAGTCATCCTTGTTGAACTTCGCCGGCAGTACCCCTCAGGACGGAGTCCTGCTTGGAAGGACCGCGTTACAGGAGGTCAGGAGGAGGGTCAACGAACTCTTTGATTTCATCAAGGACAAAAACAACGTCCACCCAGAATCAAGCAGATGGTGAATGGAGTCAAGGCAGCCATGAATGCCGCAGAGCGCGAAAACAACTCGCTGGTGGTGACGCGGAATTCACTGAAGCTCAGAGCTGAAAGAGCCGAAGAAACGCTGAATGCAAAACTGGAGGAGGAAGCGCTACGGGAGAAAGAACCGAAAACGCCGCCCGGCCCAAGCTCTAAAAGGGACAGGGAAACGCCTGGAGAGGAGGAGGACGCAAAGAAGCAGAAGCAGGGGAATGGAGACAGTCCGGACCCGGCGAAGGAACCAGAACCAACCCCAGGGAAGGAGAAGGAATGGGAGAAGGTCAAGAAGAAGAAGCGGAAGAAAAAAGGGAAGCAGAACGAGGACACCCAAAAACCCAAGTTTCGCAGGGAGCGTAACAAAGGCGAGGCTTTGGTGGTCGAGGTGAAGGAAGGTGTTTCGTACGCAGACCTCCTCCGGAAAGTACGAACCGATCCGGAACTCAAGGAGCTTGGCGAGAACGTGGTTAAAACCAGGCGCACCCAAACCGGAGCGATGCTTTTTGAGCTGAAGAAGGATCCCGCGGTCAAGAGCTCAGCTTTTAAGTCCCTCGTCGAGAAAGTCGTAGGCTACGAGTCGAAGGTAAGAGCGCTATCACCGGAGACAACGATCGAGTGCAGGAACTTGGACGAGATCACGACGGAGGAAGAGCTAGAAGATGCGCTGATCGTTCTTCTGGATGACCGTACGACACCGATGGCAATCCGGTTGAGGAAAGCCTACGGCGGCACGCAAATTGCGTCGATCCGACTATCGACGCCTTCGGCGTCTAAGCTGCTGGAAACCGGCAAGGTCAAAGTAGGGTGGTCGGTGTGCCCACTGAGGCCTGTTCCTCGAGTGACCCAGCAGATGACGAGGTGTTTCCGCTGTATGGGCTTCGGCCACCAGGCGAGAAATTGCGACGGTCCCGATCGAACCAACAGTTGCAGAAGGTGTGGTAGAGAAGGCCACATGGCAAGAGACTGCAAAAATCAGCCGAAGTGCGTGCTCTGTAAAGAAGGCGACGGCAATAGCCATGCGACGGGTGGCTTTAATTGCCCGGTGTACAAGAAGCTGGCCTCGGGCAAAAAGTAATGGAGGTGTCCCAGGTGAACCTCAATCACTGCGACACTGCACAGCAACTGCTGTGGCAGTCGACCGCGGAGACGGGGTGTGACGTGGCAATTATTGCAGAACCGTACCGAGTTCCACACGACAACGGAAACTGGGCCGCGGATACAGCAAGAATGGCGGCGATACACGTGATGGGGCGGTACCCCATACAGGAAGTGGTCTCGAGGGCGTTTGAAGGATTCGTGATCGCCAAAGTAAACGGAACCTTCTTCTGTAGCTGCTATGCTCCCCCAAGATGGACCTTGGAGCAGTTTCAGCAGATGCTGGATAGTCTGACCGATGAACTGATCGGACGAAGCCCGATCGTTATCGGAGGTGACTTCAACGCGTGGGCGGTCGAGTGGGGTAGCAGATGCACCAATGCTAGGGGGCATAGCCTAATGGAAGCTCTGGCAAAGCTAGACGTTAGGCTGGCGAATCGCGGAACCAGCAGTACCTTCCGCAAAGACGGTCGTGAGTCCATTATCGACGTTACGTTCTGTAGCCCGCGACTGGCGGCCGACATGAACTGGAGGGTGAGTGAGGACTATACCCATAGCGATCACCAAGCGATCCGGTACAGCATCGGGAGACGAGCCCCTGTACCAGATAGGAGCAGCCGGTCCTACGGAAGGAAATGGAAGCTGCAGTACTTCGACGAGGGTCTCTTCGTGGAAGCGCTCCATTGGTGTGATGGTCCCCAAGACTTGAGTGCCGACGTGCTAACAGCACAACTGGTGACAGCATGCGACACAACCATGCCGCGGAGACTGGAGCCAAGGAACTGTCGTCGTCCAGCCTACTGGTGGAATGAAGAACTCGGTACCCTTCGGGCAAGTTGCCTCAGCGCCAGAAGACGAGTCCAGAGAGCAAGATCCGAAGCAACTAGAGAGGAGTGCAGAGAGGAGTACCGGTCTGCAAAGGCCGCGCTCAAGAAAGCGATCAAATGCAGCAAGACAAACTGCTTCAAGGAGTTATGCCAAGACGCTGATGCAAACCCTTGGGGGAGCGCATATCGTGTAGCGATGGCGAAGATCAGAGGCCCATCGATGGTGGCTGAAACGTGTCCCGACAAGCTGAAGGTCATTGTGGAAGGGCTCTTCCCAAGACATGACCCAACGACATGGCCTCCTACACCGTACAACGACGAAGGGGGTAGCAACGCCGAAGGTCATCTGATCACCAACGAGGAACTTGTGGCAGTAGCGAAGAGATTGAAGGTGAAGAAAGCTCCCGGTCCGGATGGAATCCCGAATTTCGCCCTGAAATCGGCGGTTCTAGCATTCCCGGACAGGTTTCGAACAGTCCTGCAGGAATGCCTGGACGAAGGACACTTCCCCGACCCGTGGAAGATTCAAAAGCTCGTGTTGCTGCCGAAGCCAGGCAAACCACCGGGGGACCCATCATCGTATAGGCCTATATGTTTGCTGGACACCCTCGGAAAGCTTCTGGAACGGATCATCCTTAACCGGCTGACCAAGTACACGGAGAGCGAGCATGGCTTAGCAGCGAGGCAGTTCGGCTTCCGTAAAGGGAGATCCACGGTGGACGCCATCCGGAAAGTGGTCGAGAAAGCCGACGAAGCGCGGAGGAAAAAACGCAGGGGGAACCGTTGCTGCGCAATAGTCACGATTGACGTCAAGAACGCGTTCAACAGTGCGAGCTGGGCGGCCATAGCAGCAGCGCTGCACAAAATGAAGGTGCCTGACTATTTGTGCATGATCTTGAAGAGCTACTTCGAGAACCGCGTGCTGGTCTACGACACTGCCGATGGACAAAAAACCGTTGTTGTTACCGCGGGAGTTCCACAGGGATCCATTCTGGGTTCAGCACTGTGGAATGGAATGTATGACGGAGTGTTGACACTGGGACTACCCAACGGCGTAGAGATTGTGGGCTTTGCAGACGACATAGTGCTGACGGTAACCGGCGAAAATGTCGAGGAGGTCGAAGTGCTGGCTATGGAGGCAATCGCAATGATCGAGAACTGGATGCTCGAGGTGAAGCTGCGGATCGCTCACCACAAGACGGAGATGGTGCTGGTTAGTAACCACAAGAAGGTGCAGCAGGCCCAAATTCACGTTGGAGAACACGTCGTGCACTCGAAGAGAGCGCTCAAGTACCTCGGGGTGATGGTGGATGACCGGCTGAACTTCAACAGCCACGTCGATTACGCCTGCGAGAAGGCGGCTAAGGCGATCATGGCACTGTCGAGGATGATGCCGAACAACGCTGGACCCAGGAGCAGTAGGCGCCGCCTCTTGGCAAGTGTCGCGACGTCCATACTTAGGTACGGCGGACCGGTATGGTGGACGGCGCTGGGGACGAAGCGAAATCGAGCGCTGCTCGACAGAACGCAGAGACTGATGGCCATGCGGGTTGCAAGCGCGTACAGGATCATTTCGTCGGAAGCAGTTGGCGTCATAGCCGGAATGATCCCCATCGGCATCACACTGGAGGAGGACACCGTGCGCTACACCCGGAGAGGCACGAGAGGTATCCGGGAAGCTGCGAGAGCCGAATCGCTGGCAAGGTGGCAACGTGAGTGGGACACCACGGAGAAAGGCAGATGGACGCATCGGCTTATCCCGTCCGTATCCACGTGGGTGAGCAGAAGGCATGGAGAGGTCACCTTCCACCTCACACAGTTCCTGTCGGGCCATGGCTGCTTCAGGAAGTACCTGTACAGGTTTGGACATGCAGAGTCTCCTCTCTGTCCGGACTGCGTCGATTGCGAGGAAACACCGGAGCACGTGGTGTTCGCCTGCCCTCGCTTCGAGGCAGCGCGAAGCGAAATGCTGGCCATTATCGGAGCGGACACCAGCCCGGATAATGTGGTGCGAAGAATGTGCAGCGACATCGCCAAGTGGAATGCGGTCGTCGGAGCGGTGACGCAGATCACTTCGGCTCTCCAGCGGAAATGGAGAGACGATCAGAGGAGGAACGACTAGGAGCCTAGTCGAAAACCCACGAGTGTGGCTGTGAAGGAGAGCACGTTATGATGGTCGGCTCTACCAAATCGGTACACGTCTCGATGGTCACAGGAGTCGAGAACCCACGAGTGTGGCTGTGAAGGAGAGCACGTTATGACGGTTGGCTCTACCAAATCGGTACACGTCTCGATGGTCCAAGGAGAGGGCTGCATATGACTAGCCGATCAAAAGCAACGCGATTCTTGGGCGCGGTTAAACCCTCGCATGGACTCATATGTATGTAGGACAGGAAATGGTTCTAGCACCCGGCATGGATCCTGTAAGTAGACTAGTGCAGAAAATGCAACGCCTCCCCCCGAAGTTATACCGAAAGGTGGTCCCGGGGGGACAAGGGCACGGCGTTCAAGGACTGGTTTAGTGGGTCGGGAAAACTCTTTTTTTGTTTTCCCAACCCCACACTACCTGAGGAATGAATTCTCAGGTGTCTGGTAGCAGATTCCGACCTTGTAAAAAAAAAAAAAAAAAAAAGACACACATACACACACACATACACACACACACACACACACACATACACACAGACATTTGTTCAGTTTTCGATTCTGAGTCGATATGTATACATGAAGGTGGGTCTACGACGTTTTTATACAAAGTTCATTTTTAGAGCAGGATTATAGCCTTACCTCAGTGAGGAAGGCAAAACGATAGTGAGAATCAATTCCCCAGACAATTTAACATGAAAGTCTTCATATTGACCATTGTCCTATGTCCAATCCTTGTAAAGATACAGATGTTTTAAAAATAAAAATGTTGAAAAATATGTTTTTTGGTGTTTTTGGCGATTTCTGTGTGACTCTTAGATAACCTTAACACCAGAACACCCAAGCTCGAGAAAAAGGGGGAATTTGTATGTAAATGCCCCCTTTTTCTCGAGCTTGGGAGTTTAGGTGTTAATAAAGCTTAAATTGTTCTCTACATTGAAATAAAAATCAAGTACCAAATTCCTAAATTCTAGGAATTTTGCCTCTTTTTCATACTCGGGTTTTTTTTATTAATCAATAAGGAAAGCAGGCAAAATTCCTAGAATTTAAGACTTTGGTACTTTTTTTATTTCAGCGTAATGACGTTCTTGTCAATTACAGATCGATCAACAACCAAGTAAGCGGGGTTTTTTATTAATCAATAAGGAAAGCAGGCAAAATTCCTAGAATTTAAGACTTTGGTACTTTTTTTATTTCAGTGTAATGACGTTCTTGTCAATTACACATCGATCAACATAAAATGAAACGCCGCCACACAAACTGTTTTTTTGTTCAATACAACCAAATTTGTCCTCTTCAAATCTTGATCGGCCAACCCATTAAGGTTCAATGTGATGACTTTTCGCACATTTCAGTGAAGGTTGATGTCTTATCGATTCCAAGACCCCAAGATTTTTATTGCATCTTTCAGCTATGAGAGCAAACGTTAAATAACACCCAACAAACTGGTCCGCAAGATTGTGACTTACAACCGATTATGTCAGGGAATTGAATGAAGTAAAAAAAAAATGGATCAATGGACTCGAGCGATCCCAAGCGAGATTGCATTTCATCGGTTGGTTTTATCGGTCACTTGTTCACTTTTCGTCGGACGGTGGCCGGTTTTATGTTGGCCACCGGTTGGTATTATTTTCAAGGTCGGTTACCTTTCTTTCACTTTCAGGCGAATGTCGATCGATCGGCTATGCTCCCGTCTGACCTATTGTGGTTATGTTGCTCATAGTTGAGGTGAGTTTGTCTCTGTGAAATTTTTAACTTTTTTTCGTTTTCATGTTTACTTAAAACATGAACTATTACAGGAGCAATTCTCTACCGGAAATGGATTTTATTTGTATTTTTTGATTTGACTTAAACTTTGTGGGGGCCTTCCCTATGACCAAATAAGCTTTTTTGTGTCATTGGTTCACCCATACAAGTCTCCATACAATTTTGCTGCTGTCCATACAAAAATGGTATGTAAATATTCAAACAGCTGTAACTTTTGAGTGATTTTTCTGATCAATTTGGTGTCTTCCGCAAAGTTGTAGGTATTGTTGAGGACTTTTGAGAAAAAATAGGTACACGGAAAAAAATGCAGAATTTTTTTATCAACTTTTTTTTCACTAAAACTCAATTTCCCAAAATACGTATTTTTTGATTTTCGAGATTTTTTGATATGTTTTAGGGGACAAAAATCCGCAACTGCCGCCGAGTTAAGAATTTTTAAAAAATAGTGATTTTTGGAAAAAATCGAAGTTTCAAGACTAACATTTTAAAAGGGCCAAACATTGAATATAACGGCCATTTTGAATGCTAGTCTTGATTTAAAAATTTTCAAAGTATTTTTTTCCAAAAGATCTGAAAATTTCACGAATGTTTCATGCTTTAACATTGATAATCGGACCATTATTTGCTGAGATATGGTCATTAGAAAATAGTGGGATATTTTGGTGAGATTAAGAAATTTTCAATTTTCGTGTTTCGAAATCGGCCGATTTCGTAGAGAGTTGCTCACAGAACCTTTAGGATATACTTTTGTTCCAAAAATAAACAAGACTCGAAAATTTTAACTTCATAGTGTTCACAAAATACAGTTTCCAAGAGAATATCTTAGGTGTAAGCCGTTGAAGATCTTGGCCAATCGTGATGGATCGCTCGCTGCCGACGAGGGTCAACTTCACCGAGCGTACTGGAAGAGCAAAGCAAACAAACAAGTATTGTGATTAAGTTTGCAAAATATTGACAACACGGATCCGTTCCGCGAGCACCATCGATCAACAAGCTTAAGGATTCCGATTTGGCGGCAAGATGTCGAAAGTGTTGATTCGTGCTTCACGGCGAAGATCTAGAATACATCGACTCGATTGGGGTTCTAGCGCGATCGGGAGAAGAGATTTACGACCTATGTTGGGTGTTCATAATTGAGGGTTCGTGATCTGCCGGGGCATGTTTGTGCGATTGGCTGATTTATGGATTATTTGTCCGCCCGTGACGGGGCGATATTTCCTGCTGTAGGCTGGCGAAATTTACATCGCTTGATTTAAGGCGGATTGCTCAAATGACACACATTACAATTTTATGACGAGCCCTTGAAAAGCAACAGGTTTTCAGAGCGAGATCACATCGAAACTAGGCTATTTTTATGCTACCTTACAAGGTTCAAATCTCACGTGTTTGGTGTTTGTTAGTGATATTTGATAACACCAAAATGTGATCCGGTTTTAGGAGACATCTCGGAAACAGGTAGCATTTAAATTTCTTTGACGCATTAAGGGACCTGATTTAAAGATATGCATCATTAGGGCTAGGAAATAAATCCGGATCAACTGGTATCAATGTCAAGGATGAATGAACCTACTTTGCTTCCGTGTGCCTGAAAAGGCTCTTTCAAAGAAAAGTTAATCTTTCCCAGTTCCCCTAAGGGAACAACTCTTGATGATTTTCGAAGACCGCATTTACAAAGCGGATTCAATTTGCTGATACACTACCTTCCCCTTACTTAGCAATTGAATCCATGAGGGAAATAATTACCAGTTATGTTGGTCCATGCCAGAGTTTGAACCCCGATCTACAGCTTACAAAGCAGAAGCGTCGCCACTCCATTTCATTTTGCAAAATTCTTGGCACAATCTCAACTGTCAAGTCCATAATTTTCCAGCAGAAGCCTCATTAGAACCTTTACGCAAAAAAAACCTTTGATCATATCATTTTTCATAGTGGGCTTACAAAATCTCGTCTAATTACTGTCCGTTTAATGATGCTCAACCCAGAGAGCCGACAATTTGTACCGCATGATGGAACCTCGCTTGCCGGCCGTTGCTGTCACCGATCATTGCTCGGACGCACGTTCGTCTCTTGTGTGTTCCTTATAAAGGAATGCAAGTGCATCCGCATAACTGCTCGAACAGCTGCTGCTGCTGCTGCTGCGTAGAACTTTGTCGTCTACACCATAATGGAACCTGAGGCTGATGGCCGCGCGGCCTGTTTACTTTCAGTTTCAATGTTGAAATGTCCCCCTTTGGGGACTTGGCCACGGCACTCTGCTCAGAACATAATTAACGAACGCGTTCGCGTCCAAGGGCTGCGCAGTTCGTACTGTGTACGAACGCATAAATCAACACTTATTTTGGCAAAAGTAAAACCCCCCACTGTGTTGGCCGGACACTAAAAGCATTTTTGCCGAACACCTTAATTAACCATTTCGCAAACGAAAAACGAGGGGAGATACTCATCACCTCGCGCACGCCAAACAGGTGCGCGTTTTATGTGCATCACGTCGCCTTATAAAAGCACAGCAGAGAACCATGTTTTGCTCCAAATTGCCCAATGAGGCATCATCGGCAGCAGCACTTCAGCACTTGAACTTCACCGAACAAGCAGCATCCGTTGTTGGCGCTGATCCGCTTGTATTATTTGGAAGTTCAGCAAGACCGAGCACATCGAGGCACAAATCACGCTCGAGCTGCGAGACATTGAAACGTTTGCGACAGTTCTATGCTCGGATCATGTTGAACAAATTCAATGAAGTTGTTAGGCTCGTGGAGGAGGGTTTTTGTTGATTTTTTTTTTTGTGCAAATCACGAGGGTGTTATTTCCGTTCAGACTCCGACGGAGATCTACAACCGGCAGCCGGCACAAAATGAGACCACTAAAGTTCAAGAGAATGGTTTGGCGATTTGAGGGAAAATCGTGTGGTCATGGACGTTGGTGGTGGCGGTAGCATGGTGGGAACATTGTGTGGTGCGGTGAACATTTTGTGTTTGCTTTTTCGATACAAAAAGCTGGCAACTGGATTGGATTAGTTTGGCTTGGACTGGACTAGCTTCTGTGGGGTCCAGTTCAGGAAAATCTAACATTGAGACTGGAGAAGGGGATTATATCACACTGGCAAATTGTGTAATCTGGGGAAAAATAAAACTAAACGGTGTGTTTGTTCAGTACCTGAAATTTAACAGATGCAACTACGTTTTAGTGCCTTCCGTTGAGTTAAATGTTCTCTTAAATTAACCAATAAACTAAACCAAAATTTTCGCTCTTCTCTATTGTAAAAAAAATGATTTTGTGAATAACTTTTTACGCACTCTATCAAACTTAATAATTTTTGATAGGATCCCAAACCGAACCGATTGGAACAAATCTGTTCTACTAGTTTCGAGATGGATACCCAGATTCTTTCAAAACTTGGTTGTACAAGCTGAATTTTTTTCTCTGGGCCAGATATGAGCAAAATCAGTCAACATTTACCCATTTTTTCCTATTTTGAAGAACAATGTGTTGTTGATTAAAAAAAAATAAACAACAAAATTGCAAAAATATGTTGACGGTTTTGGAATCATTTCAATGTTTAAAAATTCGACAATATATAGTTAGCAGAGTTGCTTAAAGGATTTCTATTCGTGATGTGATCTTCATGTCAAGTTCTCTTAAAAAATTTAAAATTTCTAGGAGTTCAAGGAATGAAAAATGTTGGGGTAATTCTCTACCAACTCACACGAAATCGGGAAAAGTTGCCCCGACCCCTCTTCGATTTGCGTGAAACTTTGTCCTGAAACGGTGATAAGATATAAAATTTGTGTCAAAGGGACTTTTATGTAAAATTAGACGCCCAATTTGATGGCGTACTCAGAATTCCGAAAAACGAAGTTTTCATCGAAAAAAACACTCAAAAAGTTTTAAAAATTCTCCCATTTTCCGTTACTCGACTGTAAAAAATGTTGGAACATGTCATTTTACGAGAAATTTAATGTTCTTTTCGAATCTACATTGACTCAGAAGGGTCATTTTTTCATTTGGAACAAAATTTATCATTTGAAAATTTCGTGTTTTTTCTAACTTTACAGGGTTATTTTTTAGAGTGTAACAATGTTCTACAAAGTTGTAGAGCAGACAATTAAAAAAAAATTGATATGTAGACATAAGGGGTTATCGCGATTTTACGAAAAAAAGTTTTGAAAAAGTAACATTTTGCGTTTCTCTTTGCTTCGTCGTCCGTGTCTGTCGCGATAACTCGTGATGTTTATAAGCAAACCCCTTATGTCTATACATCAAATTTTTTGTAATTGTTTGCTCTACAATTTTGTTGAACATTGTTTCACTCTAAAAATAATCCTGCAAAGTTAGAAAAAACACGATTTTTTAAATGTAAAATTTTGTTCTAGATGAAAAAATGACCCTTCTGGGTCAATGTAGATTCGAAAAGTACATTAAATTTCCCATAAAATGACATGATCCAAAATTTTTTACAGGCAAGTAACGGAAAATGGGAGATTTATTTAAACGTTTTTAGTGTTTTTTTTCGATGAAAAATACGATTTTTCGGAATTCTGAGTACGCCATCAAATCGGGCGTCTAATTTTACATAAAAGTCCCTTTGACACAAATTTTCTATCTTATCACCGTTTCAGGCTGCAAATTATTGAAAAAAAAAACATCTTTTTTCGCACGTTCAAAAATGGAAGGGGTCGTACCGCCCCTCCGTCACGAGATATCAAAAAACGGACCTCGGATTCGTGATCAAGGACAAAAGTTACCCCTTAGGACAAAGTTTCACGCAAATCGAAGAGGGGTCGGGGCAACTGCTGAGTGAGTTGGCGGAGAATTACCCATTGAAAACTTTAATTTTTCATGAATAGATTCTGAATATGGTTGGTTTTCAAACAAGTTTGTTTAATTTATTAAGAAACCACTGATTCAAAAATTTTGTGAGCGTTAAAAGAGTCTTACATTTTCAAGCATCAGATTGGGCTCTGTGGATAAGCTCCGATCTTTCTGCAAAATTTTAAAATTAAAATCAAATCAATTCATCAAATCGTTGCTAAATTTGAGCTCCGTTGGTTGAAAAAGTGGCAAAGTAAAAAGTTAGTAGTACGTAATTTATGTTAAAGATTTTTTTTAGATAAAAAATATAAAACTGAATATTGATACAATAGAGAAGTGGTTTGAGATTCGCAAAACTGAAAATATATCAGACAAATAAAAGAACACCAATCAATATTTTCTATATATTGAATCATGAAAAAGTGTCAAAACTACTTATCAGGCATGAGATTTACATTGTATTCGTTTTTGGGAAAATCGTTGAAACAAAAATAATTTTTCATAAACGGACGGAATTTAAGGGCATAAATATTTTATTCGGCCCTGAAAATATGTTTTTCAAAAAGTTGAGCAAATTTCATTAAAGTTTTACTTACTAATATTGAAAATCTGATTAATGGTTTACAATATATTGTCGAGTTAATTGAGTTGAAAAACTGATATTTGCTCATTTTCGTTCTTTGCAACAGCTTTTCGATTTTTTTTCGATGATAGACACTATTTTTGGATATTAAAAAAGACAGTTTTGTTGAATACTTCAACCTTAAAATACATATATCTCAAAAAAGTACTTTTTGATTTAGAATTCAATAAAAAACACTATGATTTCAAAACTTATAAGGCCCTTGCAGATAATTTTTGAAGTTTATAGCAAATTTTCTGAACTTTTCAAAATAAGTATTTTCAGGAATGGTCACAATTTTTTGAAATCGAAAAACGGGAATTATTTCACTAAAATCAAACTTGTTGTGGTTTTACCTTGAAAACGAGGCCCTTGATCAAAAATCTGTAGAGTACTTTTGATTGTGAATTCAAATTTAAAATTCAAATTTACATGAAAAAATGAAGTCAAAAATTGTCGATTTTTTCCTAAAATCACAAGTTTTTCAAAAAATCGTTACTCGTGGCAAAATTGTTCACCATACTTCTCTATGGCTAAAAAGCTGCGGGATTTGATCCCCTAAACATATCCAAAAAATTCAAAAAACAAAGAAATACCAATTTTGGGAAATTGAGTTTCTGCGAAAAAAGTTAAATAAAAAATCGGCAGTTTTTTTTCGTGTACTTTTTTCTGAACAGTCTTCATCGATACCTACAACTTAGCCAAAGACTCCATATTGAGCAGAAAATTCTTAAAAAAGTTACAGATTTTCGAATATTTACGTATTTGTTTTGTTTGGACAGCAAAATGGCTTCTTTGGTCATATGGAAAGTCTCACAAAGTTTGAGCCAAATAAAAAAATACAGAAAATAGAAGTGCTAAAACTTTTCAAAAAATAAGATAAATCAAATGGGGTAAAAATTGTACAAATCTAGTCTTTTAAAGTTTTTTTTTGTCAAAATCGGCTCAATAAATCAGGAGGCAATGTTTTCAAAATACTGTGTTGTGTGCAATCAGCTGAAATACATTTTAAATTTTTGCGTTTAAAATAATTTTCTACTTGCTCGGGTTTACCCCTAAAATCATTTGAATTCTAGTGATTTTTCGATATACAGTACCGCAAATAGTAGTTTATGCAACAAGTTGCAAAAAGAGGATTTTTTCAGCACGAGTCGTACATTTATCCAACGAGGTTCACCGAGTTGGATAAATACGAAGAGTGCTGAAAAAATCAAGTTTTGCAACGAGTTCCATACAACATTTTTTGCAATTCCAAAAAAACACACACTGAGTGAAATTTGAAGTCAAATTTTCATGTATTTTGTCAATAAATCGTTTGAAGCAAAAAAATTTTGAAAAGTGTTACTTTTCGAAACAAGTTCTGAAAAGTAGAACTTTTCAGCATTCATTTTACAAAGTGTTGCTATTTGTTTCTGTTATTTTTGGTACAGAAAAGTAGGCTATTTCGTCGTTCAAGAATGACAGGGAAAGTGAGTAGTTTCACGACGGAATTGCAAAATAGTAGTTTATGCAACAAGTTGCAAAAAGAGGATTTTTTCAGCACGAGTCGTACATTTATCCAACGAGGTTCACCGAGTTGGATAAATACGAAGAATGCTGAAAAAATCAAGTTTTGCAACGAGTTCCATACAACATTTTTTGAAATTCCAAAAAACACACACTGAGTGAAATTTTATGTCAAATTGTCATGTATTTTGTCAATAAATCGTTTAAATCAAAAAATGTTGAAAAGCGTTACTTTTCGAAACAAGTGCTAAAAAGTTCAACTTTTCAGCACCCATTTGAGTGCTGAAAAGTAGAACTTTTCAGCATTTATTTTGAAAAGTGTTGCTATTCGATTCTGTTATTTTTGGTACAGAAAAGTAGGCTATTTCGTCGTTCCAGAATGACAGGAAAAGTAAGTAGTTTCACGACGGAATTGCAAAAAAGTTATTTTCGTCATTTGTCTACATTTTTTTTCATTTTAGTATTGAAATTTTGTCTTGTTATTTCAATTTCTTAATATTTTTTGACTAGCAATAAAAAAATGACTGTGCTTATTTTATCAAATTCATACATTTTATACATAAATATCAAAGTTGGAAAATGTTAGTTTCAAAATTCATTTGAAAAACTTCGACATTTTTCCAAATGCGGTGTCAATTTGAATAGAAATATCTGCATTTTTGCATTATCATAAATTATTGATCTTGAAAAGTGCAATCAATTTCATTTGTATTTTTTTTGGAAAAAATGTTGATTTGTAAGATTTGAAACAGACTAACATTTTTAAAACTATTGTAATTCGTTGTTATTGAATGTACCCTTCAAAGTGGTCTACCTTTTTGCCGCCGCATCAATGTCGCAATTCTCCACTATTTTCTTGCCACCGTCAACAACCCATATAGAACACACAATGGTGGTCCCATCGCGCCATACCGCGCGTAGCGCACATGTTGGCGTGTTGCACATCCAAACCGTACGTACATTCCACCTGGCGTTTGCCAAGAAAGAGTGGAAAAAAAGTTCACCCACCTCCGGCGGGGGGGTAATCCACCGATCAACCGATGCTGCTGCCACCGCTTCACGTGACTCTCCTTGGGAAATCTCCGACATCTTCAAGAAGCCCGCGACCGGATTCTAGGTGCAATTTAATACGAGCGCGGTTACGGTTCTGTGTGCCAACATGCGAGAACTAGATGAAGAATGACGGTGGCCTTGATCGGATACGAAACTAATGCAGAGTAAGTAGGGGTACAACGTCAACGGAATCGATTCGATGTGAATTCCGCTCGATGTGCGGTCGCCGAGCGATCATCCTCCAGTTGTGATTGCCGGCAAATGTTAATAGATATTTAATTCCACATGTCGTGAGCGGGGTTGATCACCTACCGTGATGATTTTTTCCGAGGAGCTGTCGTCGTCGATGATCTGTAAAAACTGCTACCTTCTAAGCGCACTCGGTGGTGGAGGAGTGTTCATCAACCTTGGTAGTCTAATGGTAGAACCCATTTGTCACGTGAATTGAGGAGAATTCGGGTGTAGACCTCTTGAAATGAGCAATTTGGCTTGAAAGGCCGCAACTCTTGAAAAGGTCTTCTGAAGTAGTTGAACATGGAGCGCGCAATAACTGCGATGGCTTGCGCAATTGCACCGAGTGCCTTGCTTTTATTAACATATTACAATAATTACGCGGTTGCTGGTGGCTGCTGCAAATCCTACGTCCGAATGATTGATACCAGTCCAACGAGAGTGGTTCAGAGAGGCAAAACATAAAAATTCATTTAACGACGACGCGACGGCCACTTGCGCGCGGGCCACATTCCTCAAAGTCTGCAGAAGCCGCGCAAAGTTGGTCAGACATTCGTTGACTTGAAATCAACCAGTTAGTTGGCACCCTGCTTCAACGCGGATACCCATTCAACTCGAATGATTCGAGTGATCGCAACAAAAAGTACTGTCACTTTACGTCAAACGTACTTGAGCCGCACAAAACTCGCAAGGTAAAGAAATTTAACGACATTGTCACCTGGATTTGAACAATTACCGGATTCGATTCAAGGTGACAGCTGCTGCGGCTGCGACTGCCTCAACTCGATCTAATTACCTATCATCAGAATCCGCGAATCAGAGGTCTTGAACCAGAAGTCCACGAACCGGGGTCTCATTAAAATTCCTCTTCTGAACTGGTTACGGACGTAGAGTTGGCGGTTCTGCTGGGGGTGCGCAAATTGGAACCCCCACCATCCGATGAAGGAAGGTAATTAACGCCATTTAGACCACCAACGAGCGGTGATTAGGGTAGGTTTAGAATTGTTGTGTACACCTTTGGCGAGACGTGGTGCCCACCAGGTTTGGTAGTCGACGAAGTCAGTGATCAAACGATCGTCTAACCCTCCTCCACCACTCTAATGAGGGTGCTAATAGGAAGCATAGCGTGCTGCTGCATCGAGTTGATCGATTGCTGGCGCGAGCAAAATCGCTCGAAAGTATCAATTTTGTAGCGCGGATAATGAATTGTCGTGAGGTGGCGATGAAATGGTAAGATATGCGAAGTTGGAGAAAAGTGGTCCTACTTATTTATTTACACTAATGAAAATTACAAACAAATTCAGACTCAACTCCAAACGACCTTCTCGATCCAGTCCACATAGCTGGAAACGCGCGTGTAGACCGCGGCCGAGTTCTCCACTCCACAGGCACCCCCGGTGGACGTGATCGCGACCACGTGGTAGGTGCACCCCGCGTTATCGGTCACGACCTGAACCGGTCCACCGGAGTCACCCTGGCAGGTATCCTTCCGCTCACCCCGTGGCGCCGCCATACAGAGTTGGGCGTCGTTCAACCCGGTGGCCAACTTCCTCGTTCCGGCGAAGATCCAATCGCACACCCGGTTGTCCACAAAGTTGAGCGTTACCTTCTGCAGCGTTGACGACGAGTCACCAGCATCTCCAGTCAGTCCAAATCCGGTTGCAACGCCCGAGGTGAAGTTCATGACTCTTCCAGTCCACAAACATGCTGGACGGATTTGCTTGGAGAACAGAACCGTATCGACCAGCCTCACCAGCGCGATATCGTAATAGCCGAACTTGTACCTGTAGTTTGGGTGCTTGATGAACTTGGCGATGTCAAAGTCCGCGTGATCTTCGCCCCCGTCGTCCAGGTCGTTCTCTCCGAGTCGAACCACCGACGGTTTACCAACGCCCATCAAGAACCCGCAGTGACCCGCGGTAAGCACGAACCGTTCACTGATCAGCGATCCTCCGCAGAAAAAGTTGTACTTTCGGCCACGTTCCGTTGAGGGCCATCCCAGCAGCGCCTGGTGGGGGAACTCATCCTTGCGAGCCGCCTCACCACCGACGATCAGATCCACCGACTTGCTGCAGTTGTAGATGTTGTAGTAGATCGGTTTGGAGGTCAGCGTGAGCGCGACGAGGCCCTTGCGGGCCACCACTTCTTCGCGGTACTCGTTGCACTCTGGAAATTATGATCTGTTGAGTTTAGGACTTCACTTTTAAAAGTTGCTAGGTACTCACTGCGTTCCGCGATTCGTTGTCCTTCGACGATCGCGATCAGCAACACCAGCAACCACCTTGAAGAACTTGGTATTACACGACGTGTGGCCATCCCTGTTTAGACTGCTTTGGACACTAGCTCAGGCCCTAAGCCATCCACTCTTCACTACGGATGCGACACTACTCAGCGCACGCTCAATAATAACCGGTTTGATGAGCTCACTGCTTTTTAGCAGGTTCGCGAGCATATTTGAGATTCACAACAGACCTGGTAGTAGATCGACGGTATTTCGGATTTTCTGACGGGCGTGGAATTCCCAAATGGTGAGACACATCTTGATCAAGCTAGTTTATGTATTTTTAAGCTGGTCAGTCCAATTCCCACACCACTTTCTCGATCCAGTCGACGTAGCTGGACACTCGCGTGTAGATCGCCGGTGATTTCCCGTAACCGCAGGCAGAACCAACCGATGTGATGCCTACGATGTGGAACATGCAGCCCTTCTCTTCGGTCACCGTTTCCAGCGGTCCTCCAGAGTCACCCTGGCAGGTGTCCTTCCCACCGGCGTGACTCCCAACGCACAGCTGTCCCTCGATCAGTCCCATCTTGAACTTTCGACTGGTGGTGAACCCGTTGCACTCGGATTTGTCGAGAACGTCCAGCTGGACCTTCATCAACACGTCCGACGTTGAGCCGTCTGTGAAGAATGAAACCCATTAGTAGCTCGTTTTACGATCGCGTTCATAAACCTTACCAAATTCAGTCCTTCCGAAGCCGGTAGCGATCGCCGACGAGATATTCAAGTTGTGACCTGTCCACAGGCAAGCCGGCCTGATCTGGCGCGTAAAAATCACATTTTGGGCCAGTTTGACCAGCGCCACGTCATGGTAAGCCCTTCGGATGGTGTACTCCGGATGTCGAACGATAGCTTCAATGTCAAAGTCAACCTGATCGTCATCTTCATCGCGCAGATCATTCTCACCGAGCCGTACGACAACCGGTTTCGCACCAGACAAACAATGCGCTGCCGTCAACACGAAGCGCTCACTTATCAGCGATCCACCGCACTTGAACTCGATCTTCCGCGGATCGGACTCCGCCTGGTATCCGATCAGCGCCTGGTGGGGGAACTCCCCCCGCCGGGCAGCCTCACCTCCCACGATCAAATCAACCACGTTCGGACACTTGTAGTCCTCGAAAGAGATCGCCGTAGGACGCAGCGATAGCGTTATCAGCGTTGAAGTCTTCACCGTCAGCTTCCGGTATTCGGCACATTCTACAAACAACTCACATCAGTACTTGATCACCCAACCTCAAGCCCCCTTTTATCAGGTACTCACTCTTCACAGCAATCCGTTCCTGGCCGGCCACACCTACGAAAAAAACCCCAAAATCAACCGTTATCACAAGCCAAACTTTCCCTATTCAAAAAAAAATCTCACCCGCAATCCATCCCTGACCAGCAGCAGCTCCGAGAGCCAACGCCAACAGCAGCCCGTTCAGTGACATCATCTTGAGAACACTACGCGGTGCGATCCTCCGCGCGTCGTGGCTAAGCACGCCGACTGTCACGCGAGCTTCCAGAGCCAAACTCCTGGCCGGGTCGAGACCTCGGGTGCGAATTGCCCAGCTGACTGACTCTGGCAACGCAAACAAAGGGAGAACGGCGGAATTTCGGGAGCGAGTTCCGTACATCTTTCGAGGAAGGTTGCTTGCCAAAATTAGGACCTCCTACCCTATTCTACGAGATTTACGTCGGGAATTTACCGGAAAGAACCGGTTCACGATTATGATCTTGCGCCGGGTTGGGTTTCTGTTGTTGTTTTGCTTTCCGGTGTCCAACGCACGGCAGGGTCCGCGTCCGCGTACAGCAGAGTTCAAAACTTGACACTGTTCAACAAAATTGTGAAAAATATTTTTTTTTTTATTTTCTGATCTAATTTTCCCAATCAACTTAATTTTTTGAAGATGAAAATAATTGACAAAAAAAAAAACATTTTGTTATCCAGTGTAATTGTTGAGTTGGTTTGGTGCCATTTTTTTCGACGTTGTTTACGCGCAGAGAAACTTGTTTTTAGTGAGTGCATTTTTGTACTATGAGTCCGCGCCCGCTGGGATTGAGACACTCTTGAGATGTTGATGTGATTCGACAAGGTAAGGGCCAAAGTACACACGCACGCAGGAAACAGGTTGGGTTTTGCTGTGTGCTAAAGATAGAGTCGTTACTTAGTGTTCTGTTTATTGTTTACTCTCCTGATTGTAGTGAAACGATTAAACTTGTTTCAGACAAACATTTAAATTTTTTATGTTATTTATTAAATTTAGGGAAATTCGAATAATAATATATACCAATATGAAAAAAAAACTGTTTGTATGTTAAGCTCAATTGCTCAAATATAACTCCAAAAATGCTATTAAGTGAACTAGGAATTTGTAAACCAAGATGGCGGCCAATATGGCGATGATAAAATTTTGAGAAAATGCATTTGATAATGTTACTGAACAATTCTCTCTAAAATGAGATTTTCTGGAAATTTATAATGTTTTGATCATATTAAATGTTAAAATCAATTTGAAAATCTGAATGATATTTTTAAACTGAAAGTTTGTAAAATTTCACATTACTTTTATTCTGTGACATTAAAAATCGAACGCATTTTTGCTAAGCTACTAAAAATTTATCGACATTTCAAGCAAAACAATGCCAAAGGGCCTTTGTGGGTTTGTAAACAAAGAGTGTGTCCTGCTCAAGTTAGAGGATGTTTACATCTGGCATGAAAGGGATACACTCTTTGTTTACAAATCCATAACGGCCCTTTGGCATTGTTTTGCTAGATTTCTGTGATGTAGCAGAACACCTCGTGTTTCTTGTGTGATTTAGTAGACTGTATCTTATTGATCAAACCATTTTTTTTTGAAGCAAATTATAGGATTTTTTTCTGATCCAACAAAAACTAAATATTTAGAGATGGTCTTTATCTCTTTTATTTAGGGAATCATAAAAAGAAGCAATTTTGCATAATTAGTTTTTCCATTCAATCTTAATACGATTTTGGAAGCTGGTCATAAAAATGAGAATGAAATTTTGTATATTGGGAAGGGATTTTCTGATCGATTTGATGTCTTAGAAAAAGTAAAACAATATTCCGATTTTTTTTTTCAATTTTATCACTAAAAGTTAAATTCCCAAAAGACTTTTCTTATATATTCGAAACTTTCATATGTATTAGGGGACAAAATAAAAAAATTAATAAATCAGAAAATTTTACAAAATTCGATCAAAAAATCATGTCTCAAAATTTTATGAAGGTTTGTATGAAAAAACTCACTAGGGGAAGGTGGGGCAAGACGACCATATGGGGCAAGAGGAACAATCGCTCGAAAGGCCGTAATTTTTACAATTTTGATTATTTCCAGTATGAAGAATTGTTGCTAGCAATGCAATTAACTGATTCTACTACAACATATCCGCCAAAACGACGTACACGCCACGGGGCGTAAGATTTAATTAAGTTTTTCTCTAAACCTTTGTTTTCTTATAATATTTGGAAAGTACAAAATAAGGCTTTGGGTTCGTTTTAAGGCTCATTTTATCAAAATGCTATTTTTCCTAGATCAGTAGTGTCCCTACCAATGCATTGCACCTATTATAAAGTATGATTTAACTTTTGGTTATTTTTGTTGATAGTTTTAAAAAAATCTTGTTCAGATGGGGCAAGTGTACCATATGGATTTTTAGTATGGAAAAAATAACGAATTGCTGCAACAACATATTTTATTGGGTAAAAAATACATAAAAATATTTAAAAACTGATAAACAATTGTTAAAAAAAAATTGTCCATGCAAAATATAGTGATATTTTTAAAATTTCGTTTTTTTTTCATCCGAGTAATATTTTTTTTCGTAAAAACGATCAATTTTTTAGTAAAATATTATTATTTAATCTTAAAATGAAAGAAACGTTTCAAATACATTCTAACCTGATGTATCTAAGTGATAACAGTTCACTTGTTAGCAAATTGACATGTTGTTACATGAATTGTTCCTCTTGCCCCAACGGGTTGTTCGTCTTGCCCCACTAGTTGCGAAGAACGTACGGAAAATCAAAATTTTTAAAATCAATTTTTTACATTAAAAAGCAGGATTTTTTTTAAAACTTTTTCTATCAAAGTCTTAGTCAAGACCTGCAATAAGATGATTATGAAAAATCCGACAGATTTTTTAACGTTTTTGATGGGTTATAACGAGCATTTCCTTAGCTTGTTACACTTGCCCCACTTTCCCCTATGCAAAATGCCCTCTTGTGACATGGGGAATGGATGGACAAAATTTCATCCAAATAAAAAAAAAAGAAAATTAAAAGTTCGCAAAAAAATGCGAAATCGTAGAGAACTCATATGTAATTTACAATGTGAATGACGTTTCAAAAATCTATAACGTATTAGTCGATAAAAAATAACCATAAATGATAAATGCATATAAAAACAATAAAAATGAATAAAGAAATCAATAAAACAACCGGTCTAACCTAGAGGTTAGGTTGTTAGCTCAATCCAGGTGTAGGAGTCGTCTCTATGGGTCCTGTCTCGGCGGATTCGTTGGTAGGCAGTTAGACTCACAATCCAAAGGTCGTCATTTTAAATCCCGGGGTGGATGGAAGCTTAGGTGTAAAAAGAGGTTTGCAATTGCCTCAACAATCAAGCCTTCGTAAAAGGTCAGATAAATTTTGTCACAAAATATTAATTTGGAATAATCTTTATTTTTTTCTAACCTTTTAAGCTTACCGAAATTTAAATGATCTTCCCTAATAATGGAATCAAAGAATGACTCACCGTCGTGTAAATAAACAAACCAAATTTTATCACCCGATTTGATTAGCACCTACCTCATCCAAACGAACTCTGCTCTGTTGTGGTTCTAGAATCATCGTTCCTGCCTCCAGCTGAAACGACTGTTTGATCAAGCAGGGGAGATGGGGGTAAGACGGCCAAGGATCAAATCAACATTGACAAAATGTACGTCACACTAGAGGTTCTGAGATCATTTGTTCATTGATCATGATTGTAAATACAACTCAACTGTTGGATTATTATAAAGTGGTCCAACATGTTTAGCACAATATTCTAGTAGTTGACTAACTTCTCTAAGTTTAGTAGAAAAACAAAAGAATACCCGTCACCCCTCACCTCCCTATTGCAAAATCCCACAATCCAGAAGCTACAGAACCCAATCAATCAAGGAAACCGAACCCCTTTGACCACACCACACATGCATCGCTCGGTATTTCCCAACTCGGAGTTAACCGCACGAGTTCAACGTTTCCCACCTATAAGATAATTCATCTGCGAAATTGAAATTGACACTAATGGAGCCACCTGATCCAGTTGATAGCAGAACGGCGGTGCTTCATGCTGTCAAAGTTGTGCTCTCCTGACGTAATTTGATTTTGACTGAGGGTTTTTACAGAAAAATAACGTGGTTGCGAAGTTGGTGTCAAAGCATGGGTCGATTAATCTTAAAAAAGCCAATGTTGAAGTAAGCTGAATTGTTGAAAAATTGAAGAAAAGTTGCACTGTTGGAGTTAGTGACAAGAGAGCATAACATCCAAGAGGTGCAGTGTAAATACCAGCTTCTGCAGTAGTGACTTCAGGAGTGACTCGGAGCTTTTCAAGCCCTTTAAAGCGTGTGCATTTCGGTCGTGTATCTACGGGTTGTCATACACCACGTGCAGGTCGGAGGTCTGAAATGTGTATACCCTTTTTTCCACGCCAGCCGTCCGTCCTGAAGCCACCAGAGCAAACAAAAGGCAATTATCTCACCTGTGTGTTTTAATTTATTGCAGTTGCATATCCGTGCATAATAGCAGCCACTTCTACCAAGAGTCAGAGAACCTTAAAGTGTCGGAGTGCTCCGATTCTCGACCGGAGATAATGGGCCAAATGTATGCCACGTCGTCGACATTCATCGCCAAGCCGGCGGTAGCGCCACAATTTGACCTCTTGGCAGGCTCAGTCGGAATGCTCGGCAATGCTCACATGTGGATCGCGCGCGGGTGTTTTATTTGACTTAAATTGTGCACATTAGTAGCAATGGGGAGATTTACGAGGTAGATTAAAAGGAGTGAGCGGCCACGGTATAAGGATCAATCTGGAGAATGGGCCCTTGAGTTTGATTCCGTATTGAAAGGTTTATCATAAATTAAAGTAAGTCTAAAATATTTTTTCAACAACTTTGCTAAATGCTTAAGTTATGGGTTTTCTTGACAAAGTGCTGTTTTCATAACACCTTCTTTTGTATCCAGGTCAGCGGTTGTCATTCACCCTTTACTCGTAATACCTTTATCACTTCTGCCTTCATTTCAATTTGCATTCATATTTCCACCCACCGCAAATCTTTCCGCGGCCATAAATTTGCGATTAAATTTTATTGAATGTAACTCCAATCCTTCCGATGCATCATATTTGCTATGCACCGGACGTCCCAGCGGATCAATAATTTATGCGCAATATTCTGTCCATCCCCAGTCCCAGTTGACCAAACTGACCCCAAAGTGGCCACACCGATGATCGCGCGGTTGCATACCAATACGAAAGAAGGGCCCAAAGTAGGTCGTCGTGCATGGATGCACTTTGCGAAAAAAGGGGCGCCGCCGCCGCGGTGGTCATTTCCAACAGTCACTTTTGGAAGATTTATTGAAATGATCAATTTCTCCAGCGCACAGGGATTATGTAAGGGACCGGTGTGGTCGCTCCAGTGACTTCTTTGCCGACAATGCCTTCATTAGTCAAATCAATCGATATGGACATTATTGCCATACCGCCACGATCGATTGGGGGGTGATTCATTAAAGTTATAGGTCTCTGCAAAAACTGATCATTTCGATATTTTAACTATCGATTATATTTCAGGAATTAATTCCTTTTTGATTTGGAGCCTTTGAAAAAAAAATCGCGGCCTTTTAAAAATTGTGTTGAAAAATCAAAAGATATTTTTTTTAGTTTAACATACCGTAAACAGGGGTGACTTTGATAGGATTTCAATTTGTTTTTGTAAGATTTTCCAACAGGTAAGGTTTTTCTCAAGATTATTATTTTTAAAACATGTACTGGCCACACAAAGTCCATGCACTATTTTGGAAAAAAAGTTTTTGCAATAGTGTTTAGAAAAATAGTTACGTTAAAAATTCTTAGTTTAAATTCCGGGGTGACTTTGATAGTCATAGTTTTTCTTGTCAAAATCATATTTAAGATGTTCAAATTTTATTTGTACGCTAAATGTACCATCACTAAAGTAGCTGATTTAGTTTTTAAGCAAAAAAATCAATGTTTATATTTAGTTAACGAAGTGTTTAAGCTGTTTAGCAAACTACATATTAATTTTAAGTAAAATTGTCGGAATTTTACTTGAAATTTATTAAAACTAGTTTTGTTTGTAAAATTATCGATTTATATTGCATTGTATACTGAATTCGAAGCACAAATCACAAGTTTTCACATTTTACATGAAATTTGTTCAACTGAGATTGCCTATAAATGTGGAGATTTTTTTAATTGTGTTTTAAAAACGCATACTATTTATTATTTACAAACTTTTTTAACCTTCTCCTAGTGGAAAATTGTCCAAAGAATTCGAAAATGTATTCCGTTTTCCGATTCAAAATCATGTTCTTTGAGAAAATCATGACACTTTGAGTAGTTTAAAATAATGACTTTCATCAACATTTTCTTAACTATAGTTAACTAACTTTTTAAACTTTTCAAAATTTTATGAAAAGTTCTTCTCGTGGTACTTTGAACACTTCTCTACCACGGTCAGTATGATTCTAAACCATTCCTTACGTATTTTAATTGTACTCTTCATTTTGCGGAAAAATCGCAAACCTATCAAAGTCACCCCGGCTATCAAAGTTACCCCGTTTTACGATACGTGAAATTTTCCCTTTTTTGCATTTAGCATAAACATGAATTTTAAGAAATATTTGCAATCTTGTTCCATTTACTTAAGGCCGTTGCAAATATTTTTTTAAAGTTTATGTCGACCCCCCGCCCCCATCAACATCGACCTAAAAAAACAGCGGGGAAAAAATATTTTTTTTTCAAAACACTTAAAAAATGTCACTGGAAATAGACGTGCAATCAGCTTAAATCACTTTAAGATGCATTTTCCTGCGTTAATTATCATTTTGAGCTTGTTTTAACATGCTTAAAAATATGTTGAATTTTCTTGAAAATCCAAAGTACAGCACCACAAAAAGTTTTTTTTTCGTAAAAAAAATATATATATATTCGTCATTACTTAGATATATTGAAAACAAATGATTGTAAATAAACTGGACCGGTGTAAAATGCATTTTAAAACACTTTTTTCATGAAAATGTTGAATACATGGCTTGTTTTTTCAATTTTTTATTTTTTGGCCCTACTTCTCTTTATGGCGAAGAAAAAAAAAACTTCATAAAATATTTGCAACGGCCTAATTGTATTTTTTTCCGTTTACCAAAAAACAACAGATTTTTTTTGTAAACTTAATTTTGTTAACTTTTGGTCCGATAATTATCATCTAAAAATTGTAATTTTTGGAGTTTAAATTCAGACTTTGCAAATAAATTGATTCCACATAACAAAATTATGCCTATCTTTTTAAAAGTAAACGATATATTTTATATAACTCATTTCAAATGAAAAAAAATTATTTATATATTTTAAAAACATTTGCTTAAGAGCGAGTCCACGAGCAAAGCATACCCATCTCGCATCGACCTCGCCAATCTGCCTGAAATTTTCAGGGGTTGTTTGTACATATAAAACTAGCATCTTGCCAAAATATGAGCACTCTAGGTCAACGGGAAGTGGGGCAAATCGGGACACAAAGTTTGAAGGTTCAAAAACGTAAAAAATCTTAAAAAGGCTATAGCTTGGACAAAATTCAATTTAATTTCAAAATTCAAAATGCATCTTGAAGGGCTTCAAAAATGCAACAAAATGCAAGATAGAACATCCCAATTGGTTAATTCTAAAGGGAGTTATTGGCCTTTTAGTGAAAAAATAGCATAATTTTCGAACTCAAATAAAAAAGTGTTCCATCCAGATATCAACTCGGATCGACATGCAGCTTGTAGGGGACATCTGGGACTACCATCTGAGACTGAGACCGCTTTGGGTAAGGCAGTTTAACATATTAAATAGACACTTTTTCTTTTAGTGAATTTTTTGGAAGTACATTTTTGCTCGGCGGACCCCTAAGATCCCATTTTCTGGTGATAATTTTATCATAATCGTGTTTCTGAGACAATTTCACATTAGAAACATGCATAAAAATGTTTGTTTTCATCCATTTTAACCCTTTAAAAAATGAAAGGTAAAAAAACTTTGATTCACATTTATTGAAAATCAAGTTCGTTTCCAAGGATACTAGATGACACCAGAAAAAAGCAGCTTCTTAATTTTTTTTATCTTTCATTTTTTAAAGGGTTAAAATGGATGAAAACAAACATTTTTATGTATGTTTCTATTGTGAAATTGTCTCAGGAACACGATTATGATAAAATTATCATCAGAAAATGGGATCTAAGTGGTCCCCCGAGCAAAAATGTACAACCAAAAAATTCACTAAAAGTAAAAGTGTCTATTCAATATGTTAAACTGCCTTACCCAAAGCGGTCTCAGTCTCAGATGGTAGTCCCAGATGTCCCCTACAAGCTGCAGGTCGATCCGAGTTGATATCTGGATGGAACATTTTTTTATTTTAGTTCGAAAATTATGCTATTTTTTCACTAAAATGCCAATAACTCCCTTTAGAATTAACCAATTGGAATGCTCTATCCTGCATTTTGTTGCATTTTTGAAGCCCTTCAAGATGCATTTTGAATTTTGATATTAAATTGAATTTTGTCTAAGTTATAACCTTTTTAAGATTTTTTACGTTTTTGAACCTTCAAACTTTGTGTCCCGATTTGCCCCACTTTCCGTTGACCTAGAGTGCTCATATTTTGGCAAGATGTTAGTTTTATATGTACAAACAACCCCTGAAAATTTCAGGCAGATTGGTGAGGTCCAAACGACGTCTCATACAAAGGGGTATGCCCTGTTCGTGGACTCGCTCTTAAAATGTCATGGTTAAAAGATTAACTAATGTGAAAATGAACTTCTTCAAAAATTATTTTATAATATTTTTAAATAAATAGAAAAGTGAATGGTTATAATTAACTATTTAACAATTATGTTGGATCCGAAATAGGCAATTTTCTCAGATTTCGTTCATCCGATTTTGTTTTGTATTTTTTAAACCAGCTGAAATTATTTTGGTGCCTTCGGTATGCCCAAAGAAGCCATTTTGCATCATTAGTTTGTCCATATAAATTTCCATACAAATTTGGCAGCTGTCCATACAAAAATGGTACCTATATGAAAATCCATAAATCTGTATCTTTTGAAGGATCTTTTTGATCGATTTTAATGTGTTTTAGGGAACATAAAATGCCAACTTTTCAGAAATTTCCAAGTTGTGCAAAAAATCTTTGATTGAGTTATGAATTTTCGATCAACACAGATTTTTTCAAAAAATCGAAATATTGGTCGCAAAAAATTTTCAACTTCATTTTTCGATGTTAAATCAAATTTGCAATCAAAAAGTACTTTAGTGAAATTTTTATAAAGTGCACCGTTTTCAAGTCTATTTGGCTATTTTTAGGTAACTTTTTTGAAAATAGTCGCAGTTTTCCATTTTTTGAATTGGTGAACATTTTTGCCCACATTTGAAAACAATATTTTTGAAGAGCTGAGACAATTTTCTATATTTTGCTTTTTTTGAAACTTTGCTGATAGGACCTTTAGTTGCTGAGATATTGCCATGCATAGGATTCAAAAGCAGAAAAATTGATGTTTTTTAAGTCTTACCCAAACAACCCACCATTTTCTAACGTCGTTATCTCAGCAACTAATGGTCCGATTTTCAATGTTAAAATATGAAACATTCGTGAAATTTTCCGATCTTGGAAAAATTTACGAATGTTGCAAAATGGCTTCTTTGGGTACAGCTGAATTAAAAAATACATAAATTAAAATTAAAAAAAGATCGTTTTCGTAGAGAACTGCTCAAAAAATAAATTTACTATTCATTAAATTCACCATATTTTCCCACCGAAAATGCATGCTATTTTTCTATGGTTTTATTTAAGTTGGGAAAATCTGTTTGAAAATTGATAGTTTGGAATTAGAGCGTCCAATTTTAATTTTCCGGAAAAATTTTAAATCATCATTGTTTTTATATGTACACAAATTTATTTCTTAAATTATTAAAAAAAAAACTTAAATATATTGACATATGTGTTCAATTTTATTACATAAAATAATGACAAACATCAAAAATTTATTTCCCTGGAATTCCCGAGAAATTGGACACTTTATTTGGAATGCATTTTTAAGAATCTTTTAATGTAATGATACAGTTTGAAAAAAATATCGTAAGAAGCGGAGTGAATTCATCAAGAAATGTTTTTTTTACTTTGGGGAAGTTTTTTAGAGCTATGATGTTACCTTTGGTCAGTATAACATAATAACATTCTAGATCCTTTGGCCATGTCGAGAAGGGTGATAAGATAGGGACCTACTTTATACAACAGTATTATAGAGCAGTTCTTGACCGAGCCACGTAGCCCAGTGGTAACGCTTCCGCCTCGTAAGCGGTAGATCGGGGTTCAAATCCCGGCTCGGACCAACACAACTGGTGATCTTTTCCCTTCTAGATTCGATTGCTTAGTAAAGGGAAGGTAGTGTATCGTCACAAACTGGACCTTATCACGACACCTTAGGGAGGCGACCTATGGAATGTTAACATTAATCTTAACATGTTAACATTAAGTTGAGAATGAAACTGACACTGAATCCGCTTTGTAAATGCCGGCCCCGATACTCTTCAAGGGTGTTCCCCTCAGGAACTGGGAAAGATTTACTTTACTTTATTATAGAGCAAACCATTTTGATTTATTTTTCTCAAGTCATTATTTCTTGATATCATTCTACAGCTTTTGATATGAAAAGATCAAGTTGTAATACACTTAAAAAAAATCTTTCTATAACTTTCCTGTATTTTTTTTGGCATTAACTGAAGAAAGAACAAAGTCCGTTGCTCTTTTTGCTCAAAAGTCAGAGCGATTTTAAAGGTATAACAAAAGTTCCTGTTCAAAATCATAGAGTTTGTTGAACGGTATTATGTATTAATCTCAAGGCAAGCAATCGGATGCTGCGGATGAGACTGTGGAAAGGCTGTGGAAAGATAGAACCAAAATCATTTGTAGTTGAATGATGAAGGATTAAATTGAGATTTTTTTTCGAGTTTTACATGATTGATGTTTAGTGGGGTATTGATTAACGAAGCGAACGACGAGTTAAGATGTTTAGCGAGCTGAAATGGTATGGACGGTTTCCACGCGAAATCGACCACTCAAAATCCGGACCATCTCCGATCTTAATAAAACTTGCTGGATTGTTTGTCCTACTCAAATCAACAACTCCTGTGCACTCAGTTTAGTCATTCACAATGGCATTTGACTTTTAGGAATTCTTTTAGTTTTAAATTATTGATAATTACTTTTAAATTGAAAAAATCATATCTTTCGAAGCAGATGTTCAAAAAATCGATCGAAAGTGTGTTTTAACGAAAATCGTGCGCTCTTTTCATTAAAATATTTCCAAAAGCCGAAACTTTCATTTTCGATCAAAAAACAGCAAAAAATCGAATTTTCTTCGAAAATCAGGCTGAATACACCCTTAGATTCAAATTTTGCCATTACCATTCGAAAGAGCGGACAATTTCCTACTTTTCTTCCATAGACACCAAGTTGGAGCGTAAGCGTTTTCGAGTGGTTTGTCAATAAAAATCTTTTTTCGTTTTTTTTTTTTATTTTTTTCCAAAAAAAACTAAATAACATGTTTTATGGCAAATTTTGTAACAGATCCCATTTTTAAACTTAAAATAAAGTTCTGCTTCCGTGTTTTTGAGTTTTTCCTTGACCTACCAGTTTCAAATACATATAAATGGAACGAAATAATTACTAAAGATAACCAAAAAGGTGTACTTAAGGTAACATTTCCTGAACCTCTTTTATTATGGAAAAATGTTTATCTCACTCGTCAGTGTTGTTAATACCTGCAAAATATTTTTTTTCCTATTTTTTTTTGTTCTTAGGGTGATTCCTGTCGCGTCAGGGCGGTTCAAAGATGACAATTTTGAGTATTTTTTAATAATCATTGTCAAACGCCGTTTAGACTGAACTCATGCGTATTTTTCCTTGAAAGCCAAATTAGTCACTTTCCATGTACAAAGTGGATAACTTAAGTTGGTTTAAACAATGTCAAGTTGTTTTTGGAAATATGTGTTTTTTTTTTTTTGCAAAATCGCCATAATTGTCATTTTAAAGCACACCCTGACGTGCCAGGCACGAGCACCTTAGAGTTTGGCCATGCCGTTTGCCTGGAAAATTGTTGTAAGTCACTTAGCAGAATTTTGTAAGATGTTCAATAATTTGTCAACGTGTTTTTTTTTCCTACAATTAAAATAAAATTAAAATCCAACACAGGATTTTTTATTTGTTATCCTGAGAATAATTTAAGTAATAGTAGGACGAAAAGGGAATAAATATCACAGAATTTTACAATTTGCAGCTTTTCTATACAAAAATTGTTGTAGCTTTTCAGAGATTTGATGAAATAGCATGTTTATTCTGCAAATTTATTCTTGATATAATTAGCTTCAAATCTACGCAAATTGTTTTGATAAACACGAATAAATGATGTTTCCAGATGAATTTGGAAAATTAAATGAGAAAATTTTTTTTTACAGGTATTAACAACACTGACGAGTGAGATAAACATTTTTCCATAATAAAAGTGGTTCAGGAAATTTTACCTTAAGTGCACCTTTTTTGGTTATCTTTAGTAATTATTTCGTTCCATTTATATGTATTTGAAACTGGTAGGTCAAGGAAAAACTCAAAAACACGGAAGCAGAACTTTATTTTAAGTTTAAAAATGGGATCTGTTACAAAATTTGCCATAAAACATGTAATTTAGTTTTTTTGGAAAAAAAATAAAAAAAAAACGAAAAAAGGTTTTTATTTACAAACCACTCGAAAACGCTTTCGCTCCAACTTGGTGTCTATGGAAGAAAAGTAGGAAATTGTCCGCTCTTTCGAATGGTAATGGCAAAATTTGAATCTAAGGGTGTATTCAGCCTGATTTTCGAAGAAAATTCGATTTTTGGCTGTTTTTTGATCGAAAATGAAAGTTTCGGCTTTTGGAAATATTTTAATGAAAAGAGCGCACGATTTTCGTTAAAACACACTTTCGATCGATTTTTTGAACATCTGCTTCGAAAGATATGATTTTTTCAATTTAAAAGTAATTACCAATAATTTAAAACTAAAAGAATTCCTAAAAGTCAAATGCCATTGTGAATTACTAAACTGAGTGCACAGGAGTTGTTGATTTGAGTAGGACAAACGATCCAGCAAGTTTTATTAAGATCGGAAATGGTCCGGTTCAAAATCGTATTTTTATGGTCGATTTCGCGTGGAAACCGTCTATGATAAGGTTTTGTTGTTGTTGTACATCGACGACGAACGTGAAAAACCCTGCGACCCGACAGAAAGGCAAAAAAAAATTAAATAACAAGCCACAGTCTCAACATTTGAATAGAAAAAGTGTTTTAAAATGTTAACACTAGTTAACTTGTTTTGCAATCATTAGTTTGCAACAAAAGTATGATTTTACGAAAACAAAAAAATAAGAGAAAAAATTGTTTTTGCGAGACTAAACATCAAAATTTTTCAAAAATTCAAAGGATGTTTAAATCAACCCAAACATGCCAAAAATGATTTTAAACGCAGGGGAATGCATTTTGAATCAATTTCAGCTGATTGCACTTTAATTAGCATTGAAATTTTGAAGTTTTTTGAATAAGTTTTTTTTGCCTCCTGATTGTTCGGACCAATTTTGAAGGGGTGGGGGTGGGTGGCTGGGCGGTTACAAAAACTTTAAATAACATTTGTGCCGACCTTATTTAATAAACAAAAAACATTTCAAACGCTTCTTGAAAAACATTTACAGCAAATAGCTTGTCCTTTTTTTTGGTAGATTTTTGTTTATTTGGGACCTTTTGAATATATTTTTACAGATACATTACAAAGCAAAAGAAAATTTAGTTTTTTTTTTTTCATTATTTTGGCTGTAACGCGAGTTGTTATCCAATCGATAGTACGGTATCAGTTTCAAAATCAACATGAACCTGTATAAAAAAGGTTTAAATGCAATCTTGATGATTTTGATTTTAGCAGTAATTTCAATGAATAATATGATTAAATTTAAATTAAATTTGCATAGTTGCCAGAGAAATTCTCAACAGAGTCATCGCTTTTGCATTGCCACAAAAGGATTGCAAAACACACTGTTTCGAGGGGATATTTGCCACAGCTGCTGCTATCAACAGTGCTACAGTGCAGCGTCATTGTGCCCTGCAACCTTCCCTGCACAATATGACATTATTGATCAAATGGCCCAACTAGCGGGGGTTCAAACAGCAGCCTGCGGCGTGGGGCGACCAAAGTAAGTGGACTGCATTTAATGCAACCGCGAAATGTTTCTCTTAAAAATTGTGTGCTGCCTCAATTAAAGAAAGCTCATATCGCTGGAACACTGAAACCGCAACTCTTGGCACCCTTTTGGAGGGCTGGACAATGAATAATGACTGCAGGGGGAATACCTGCTCTTACGTAACGCCAAACTCCAAGAAGTGCTTAAACCAGAACCAGCTGTTGGAGGCCCCCTGCAAGCATATGGGTTAGCAGAGAACTGGGTAACGAGCGCAAAATCATGATCGCGCTCAAGTCACTTGCAGCCCAGGTCGATGTCGTCGGGTCGGTGGTGGTGCAATTTATGCAAGCATTCTCGATGCTACGGCAGTTCTGGCTGGGTTCCTTGTTCGGAGGCCACCAAACTCCTCTCTTTGAAAATGGCAGGTCACGACGGAATTGAATGTTCTTTCTAGTGGGTTAGCTACTTGATGATATTTGGAGTTTTTTACATTATTTTTAAACTAAAAAAGTTATCTAAGTTTTCAAAAAACTTAAATTGTCAACTAAAATGTTCGAAAAACAAATGACGAGAAGATTATGGTTTTGATCGATTAGAACACGACTTTTAACGAAACATTTGCTCGTCTTTAAACGATAAATAATCTTATTACCTTTCGGCACGACCCATTTGATATGCAAATAATCACTTTAGCTAACCGCCCTTCGTTATCTTCTTCGATCTTCGAACAAAACACACCCTCATCTTTTTGCTGTACGCGACACAACCTATCCGAAAAAAAACCCGGGCTGGTGAGAACATGAAACATAAATAATTTAGCATCTTATTAACTGCTCTCCCTCACCTTCACTAGGGTGGAGTGCTGCTGCATGTACCATAATCGTTATGCTTCATCATTTCATAAATTTATTCAGATTAGCGATCTAGAGACAGTTGCGATGAGGGTGGTTGAGAGGGTTGAGGTTTGCACTTACTTCGTTACATTTTCAGATTTTTGCACAGTTATAAAAATTTTGAACATTTTTCAGAATTTTTTCGTAATTTTTTTTAAACATTTGCTACTGTGCTCAAACGTCCACAGATTCACGATTCTGTTGCAGTTTTTTCGACTACCTCCAACCCTGCTCCCCCCTTTCAACCGTATTTATGTTCGTTCCCAACCGATAGACAACCAGCACCCGCAGCTCTTTGCTACCTTATGATTACCACAGCAGCGCCGCTTGCCCTACCAAGTTCGGCGTGATCTTCTCGACCTCCTCCTCCTCCGCTGCAGCTCTAATTTACGAGCTGATCTTCTTCAGCTGATAGCTGATGACGAGCAGTAGCAGTAGATCACCTCACCAGTGAGTAATATCTTCATCGCACTGATAGACATCTTTTTGTGTTGGCAACTTGTCAGCGATAACGATTCCTCCCCCCCTTGGATTGAACTATCGAGAGGGGGAAAATTCTCAGCATTGGTCACCTAATGACCGAAATTAGCACAGTAAGTCTTCTTTTGAGCACCGAAAGTGCAAGCGAAACCGTAAACCAGCGATTTTTACTGCGGGAGACTTGGCCAATCCACAAGCGACGAACCGCCAAATTTCGCTGGACCTGATGCAACGCGGCTTTGTCACCCGCTCTAAACCAAACCCGCAAAGCTTAGAAGTGCAATTTCCACGGTGCATCCACGATGTACGGCTGTGAAGAGAGCTAATTTAACGCGTTCGGTTTGTTCAGCGTGCGAACCGGTGACGTCACGCAAAACGTGCCCATTGAGAGTGAATGTGACTGGAATAACGAGACTGGCGACGACGACGACGACGCGGACATGGATTGATAGCCGGTCAGTAGTGCCAAGTCTGATCATAACGGTGTCGGTTGTACGACGCGAATCGTTGAAATCAGGCAATGAAGGTTGGGCATTTCTGTCACGGAGACCGTTTTGGCTGGCATAATAAGGGGGAGAGATAAGGAAGTGGTGAAGAAGAAATATTGCAAGTGACCCTTAAGGGGCCTTGACGGGGTTTGTAACTGAATTTTGGCGTTGAGCTCTTTTGAACAGTTTAACAACAAAATATTCGTTCTTATTGGAATAAATATTCCGATTTATAGCAATTGATATTATAAATCAAAATTGATCAAATTCCAATTTCCGGAACAAAAATAAAAACACTCAAAGAAACGCTTCCAAACATAATTTGCCTAACCAGGAAGTCTATTCGACGAAGCTAATTCCTCATCAATTTCAAGGTTGATCAGAAAAACAACACAACCTGGAATCGCGATGCACGCCAGAAGCCCCAGGTGATGATAACAGACCGGTTTGGGACTATCTTAACGCGAACCGAAACGTTCGAGATAGCCTTGATGGCGAGACATCGGAGAGGTGATTCAAATAATTCGATTTTCTAATGAGGCGCTGTTAAGCTTCGATCTAGTTTTTAGTATCTTGATGAGTGGGTTCGTTTACCTTAAAAGCGTTCGAGAACGTTAATTTAAATTTTAGTGTTTTGAGCCCAGCTGGGTATTTTTCCGTTTGATAACACTTGGCTGAAATAAAGGGTTTGTGAAGGACGATTAGTTTCGCTTCCGGTTATCTTAATTAGTTAGTAGGAAATTTGTTCCATAGTTCAATTTTTAATTAATGATTTTTGTATTTTTATATATTTTTTTATTTTTAAGATTTTTTATTTGTGTGAACAGTGGGTGCCCAGAAAAATAACCCCCAGTTTCACAAACGGAAAACGGTTTTTGGGTTATTTTAAGCATCTGTGTAAATTTTGAGCGAAATTGGTTAAGATTAACCCTACTCGTGCCTAAAGTTGGTGAAAAAAATGTTTTTCATACAAAATTTACATTTTTAAATCGCTAACAACTTTTCAGGTGAGTCTTTTACAGCTCTGTACAATTGTACAAAGTTGTAGAACATTAAATTTCCAATAAGGATCTCACTTTTGAGAATATTTGGATAAAAGTAGCGTGCCCTGCAGATCAGGGATGCCACATGATTTTTTAAAATGTCTGTGAAAAAGTCTGTGTATGTCTGTGTCTTTGTCTAAAATTCAAATAAATCAATTTACAGTCATAGAAATCTATCAAAAATTGTGTTTTTAAGCATTTGAAGACTAACGAAATAAGTTTCGATTGATATTTTAACAAAATAACAATTTAATGAAGTTTTTAAAAAGTCTGTGTACCTCAAAAAAATGTCTGACACGAGCTCAAATGTCTGTGAAACACAGACAAATCTGTGTATCTGGCATCCCTGCTGCAGATCAAACCATAAGAAGATTTGGTTTTTCATAGATTTTTCCGATTTTTCCCATACAAACTACTCCCTCGAGTATCAATGGGTAAATTTTGACCGATTTTGCTCATATTTGACCCAGAATCCTAAAACAGGACAAGGAACAATAATCAGCTTCTGGGCACCCTAGTGAACAGCTATTTAAAATAATATATAGATTTCATGAACCAACTTGTGCATCAACATGAAAGTAATCAAATTGTGCCAGAAAATAAAAGAAGAAATGCACCAAAAGAAAAAAAAATCCAGTTTTGAGGAGCAAGAGATTCCCCAAAAACGTGTTTTTTTTAATATCCAGTTGATCTTGAAATAAAATTTGCATGTTATGCCCATTTTTCGATGCATTTTTCGTCCGTTGAATTGCTAATGCATTTTGCCTGAAGGTGGTTTGTTAATCATTCGATCTTTGGAAGGAACATTGAACTTCTTTCCAGTATACTTTTTCCATGGTCATTTTTTGAGATACAGTCGGAGTATTTTAAGCCATCGAAAAAAAAACAATTCGGATAATTAAATGACGAAATGACGATGAATTCAAATATGCTATGAGGTAATTTGGAAATATTAAATCCTAGGTGGCTACCAAAATGGCGGTAATGTAATATTGAGAAAATGGATTCGGTGCAAATGAAAAGGGACAAATTTTGACTTTAAAAATAAAAGTGGTTCAGGATACAGGGGGTGTTTCGGTAAATCTGATCAGGCATTTATCTTTTTTCTAGATAATATGTATTTTGCTAATTCAAACAATTTTGTCAGTTTTTTTAACGAATTGATGAACAATAATTGAACAAAATTTACAAAATATTTTCAAATTACATTAAGGTGGAATCATAACCTATTCTTCTTTTGGAATACAAAATGGAGCATACAAATTTGCTTAGGCTTTTTCGAGACATGCGAGCTTAGAATTGGATCCTTTTAGTTTAGAATAGTTGTAACTTTTGATCAATAATTTCCAAATATTTTTCTCAAAAACGAAAATGTTTGTTTTTCAGAGATCTCAATGTGCTCTGAACATTACTTATCTCTTAGAGCTGGTTTAGGGTTTGTTAAAAAATTACGTCCATGAATAGGGGGTGGGAGGGGGTTGGGGTCTGAGCTTTGTGACAGCCCATGTTAAAGGTGTAGGAAAAGTGCGTGACAGGGGGGAGGGGGGTCTGAGATCCTGAAAATCTCTGGACGTAATATTTGAACAAACCCTTATCAGAACTTTGATCATGAATAGGGCTAGTGATTTTGCACGACGGAAAAAAATGAAATCTCGTCGAATCCCAATTACAAAAGATTGGATTTTTACTAAACCCAATAATCTGCTTAAAAGATATACACAACAAATTTGTTATTTAAGGGTAATTGTGTACAGGAAAGTTATTGAAAAGTTAACAATAAAATATATTTTTTTTAAAAACTGACTCAATTTTGTGAAATATTGCAGATTTATCATCAGCTAAAATTACGACTCAAAGATCCAAAAAAAAAAAAACAGTTTGAAGTGAAAAGTAATTTATGCATAATTTTAATAATCTTTTCGTGCTATGAGAAGTCATTTATTAGGCTAAAAACCACGTGACAAAATATTACCAATTAAAAATAAACTACTAGGAGAACAGCATCTAATTCCAGCGTGCCTCTAATATTAACGGTGTACATTAAACTGAACTTTTGCACCCAGATTTTTGTTACAGCCATCTTAGTATCTTCAAAACTACGGAAACTATCGATATTATTTTTTATTCATCCCTTAAGCTACTATTTTCATAAAGATTTTTAACCAAATTTGTCAATTTTTAAAATCAAATTATTTCCGGAATGGGTCCGTAAGTTCAAAAATTATGGAGTAAGAAGACAACAACTTCCTTGGTTGCAGTGTACCCAGAAAAGCTTTTTCAACTGAAATCGAGTGATAAATAGCTTAATAAGAAGTGAGCAAGCAAGTTTCTATCAAAAGTTTTGCAAATTTAGTTGTTTAAATAGTGAAAATCAGCCATTTGGATGGAGTTAGGAGCAAGTGCTTAACCTGCCAAACATACGAGAATTTCCTCTACTACTACACTGCCCATGTTCGCATAAATGTCCCATATGCATATTGGTCAATTTTAAGTTAAATATTTACACAACTTCGTCTATTGAAGTACTTTATGCTGAGCAAATAACATTAACCATTTTTTTCCATAGATTTGAAAATTAACGGCAGGTTTGTTTGTCCCATCCGAAAAATGTTCAAATATCAGTCCCATCGTGGACTGAGTGCACATTAGGGTGCCCAGAATATGGGACTTTTTCTCAAAACCTCGCTCCACAAGCTGATTATTGTTCCTTGAGCTATTTTAGGACTCTGGGCCAAATATGAGCAAAATCGGTCAACATTTACCCATTGATACTCGGAGGTGAAGTTTGTACGGGAAAAATCGAAAAAATGTATGGAAAACTCAATTTTCTTACCGTTTGGTCTGCACGGTGCGCTACTTCCATCCAAATATTCTCAAAAGTGAGGTTCTCAATGGAAATTTAATGCTCTACAACTTTGTAGAACATACCAAAGCTGTAAAACTCGATTCTGAAAAGTTATTGGTGATTTAAAAAAGTCATTTTTGTATGAAAAACTTTTTTTTCACCAACTTTAGGCTCGGGTATCAATGGGTTAGTCTCAATCAATTTCGCTCAAAATTTGCACAGATGCTTAAAATAGCCCAAAAAACCGTTTTCCGCTTGTGGAACAGGGGGTCATTTTTTCTGGGCACCCTAGTGCACATGCAGTGCCACCTTGCACTTTTCTCATCACAATTAGGTTGACATAGTTTTCGCCACATACAGTTACGAACCATTTTTATCCAAATCATAAAAATCAAACTTTGCCATTTTTGATAGGCAGCATGCTTCGATCGGTCTGGTATGCGAACATTTTGATGAACTATGAAGACTCTTTTGAATAGGAGACCAGAATTAAAACAATAATCAGAACTAACATAACAAGAGAATAAATAGAAGCATCTGTGAGATCCCTGTTGAATGAATTTTCAGTGGAATGATCAAATATTTGGAATTTGCAACAAATACTTCTTCAAACTTCAAAGCTCGTTTTCTCAACTTGCTCAAAATGCATATGGGACATTTATGTGATCATGGGCAGTACAATTTTTTTTTGCTGTCCTATCCTGTTGCACAACATCAATCAGAACCAATATCAGAACAACATTCAATAAATTCAAAATTTCCCGGGAAATCTTACAAAAATTTCCGGGTTCCCGGAATTTTTGTTATCCCGGAAAATTGGACGCTCTACATTTGACTAAAGATTATTGAAAAAATGGTGGCATTTCACGGTATTTACCAAACATCACGGTCAAGAGCAAATGTAACTATCATAAAGTGTTTTTAACTGATGAAAAGTATTTAATAATTATCTAAAGTATTTAATAACTCTGAAAATGTTGATTGAATAGCGACAAACTGCAAAAGTGACGAGAATAGGTCGAAAAGCTTAGTGTGACAATAAACGGTTATATTTATTCTAATAGCTTGAATTGCTACTTTAAAAAATCAGATTTTTGAGAGCTTGCTCTGATGCTTATAACAAAACTAGCGTGAAGGCGTATCTTCAACTAGGTTGCTTGGATTTGCATGTGTAGCAGTTAATATTTTCTATAAAAAATGCAATGGAAAACAATTTCATAAATATTCCTCATGTGTATTTATTATATAAGGAAAACAAGCAAGCATAGAACAAGAGACCACAGAAGCATCGATATATTGACGATTAAATGTTGTTGTTGTTTATTTATCTCTCGCTCTTTTATTACGAAAGATTTGTTTGTAGAAGGGTCCATAATATTTATCGTTCATCAAGTAATAAATCAACCTCTTATTTATGCAAGGAGTGTTTTCATTTGCATTTAACCATGAATTTTTATGATTTATTATCAAATTTAGTTTTTAAGAATAGTCTAGTTATCTAATTTTTCAGGAAAATAAAAAAATGCTGTTGATTTAACAGACAAATACATCTTGAAGAAACCCATAACTTTCTTAATCCGACTGAAAAGTGTAATGTGGTTGTCACATATCAATAATCTACTTTTAAATTTCAAATTAGTTTAGCTAAACGCACACATCCAAAATAACTGGCAATATTGTTTCATACTGAACTTTCCTTGCCACTGTTTACTGTTCCACATCAAAACCTCTTAAAATCTCATCTCTTTAACAGATCTTCACATTCCAAGCAATGTTTTGCAAACTTTCGGCTCACGCTCAAAAAGCTCAAACAATGCCACCTTGGCTCACAGCTTCGTTGCGGAAATTCCGCAAAACCTTGCCCCATTCTGCGACCCCAGAGTTCACCGACACCACCAACAGCGCGTTCTCACCAACCGTCCTGGGCGGGTTGGCACCAAACCAGATCAAGGTTCCGAAAGGGTTTGGTCCCACGCAAAATCAACCGACCGACCGGCAAAACCGTTTCTTGCGATATTGCAAAACTGCGCACTGAACAAACAAACAAAGTCGCGGACGATGCATAACAAGTAGTTTGGCTTGCTGACAACATACTCCACTGACTTACTAACTGGTTTGAAGGAGGTCTCACGGGAGGCCCTCGTTTTCTTAGGGGGCAGGAGGTCACATCCTTCTGACTTCCTCAAGGTCCTTGCAGAACGAACAAACTTTGAAATTATCAGCAAACCGACCCCCATCAACGCGTCGCTGGACATTAACTCTGGTTGATGGTTCAGACGACCGCGACACTGTCCACCGAAGAAGTTCGATCTCGTTCGTCGATCACCGACGCAACTGACCAGCAGCGGAGAGATCGGAAAATCTCCGACTTCGGCTCGCGAGCCAATTTTCCTCTCCTTGATGGAGCAGCGTGGTCGTTGGCAACTCTCACAAAGAGCAAGGGTTGCGCTCTCTCGCGCGAAGCTTTGCTCACTTCTTGGGGTGCAGATTTGCCGGTTTGTCGAGGACGCCGACCACTTCTTCAAACGGGGTTGGTTTCCGATTGGTCACCAAGAGAGCCAAACAGAGAGTGGAGAGTGAGCTTTTTTTCCCGCAAGAGTCGGAGAGCGCGCAACCCCTCGGCACTGTGCGTGTGCTGCTCTGCAGATCGGCGGCCACCCCAGAATGGAACGAAAGTGAATTCGGTAGATTTAAGTAGTATAAAAGCGGCAAGTTAGTACAAATCAGCATCCAGTTCATTGTCTGGGATCGATGCGAAACAATTATAAGTGGGATCGCAATGAAGTTATTTGTGAGTAGAGTTTGGGTTGAAATTTTGCCAAGATTTGTGTGACGAAGGACTTGTGCGACGATTTTTGTGGAGTGTTTTCTGTGCAAAGTGTTTGAGCGAAAATGTGGAAAACGTTCCAACAAAAATGGACAAGACCTCGAAAAAGGACTTTGTGTTTGCAAGTGATAATTTTGTGTTTTTTCTCTGGTTCTTCTGCAGATCTGTCTGTCAGCACTTTTGCTGGTTTCAGCCAATGCTGAATCAGAGCAAAAGAAGCAAAAGAAATCTGATGCCGTGCCGCTGGAGAAGAAGCTGGACAAACGTGGTCTGCTGAACCTGGGCTACGGGTACGGAATCAACGGGCTCGACGTCGGTTACATCGGCGGACATGGCCACGTGGGAGGTGCCTACAGCTCGGCTCCGTCCTACCAGGCGGCTCCGGCCTACGGTGGTCACTACAGTGGCCATTACGGCGGCCAATACGGCCAGCCCTTCCTGATTGGAACGCACGCCGATGTCACCAAAACCATTACCGTCACCAAGGGTGTCCCAGTGCCATACACCGTCGAGAAGCACGTTCCCTACCCCGTTGAAAAGCACGTGCCATACCCGGTTAAGGTTCCCGTCCCGCAGCCCTACGAAGTGATAAAGCATGTACCGGTCCATGTCAAGGAATACGTCAAAGTCCCAGTCCACGTGCCAGCTCCATACCCAGTGGAGAAGAAAATCCCCTACCCAGTCCATGTCCCCGTAGATCGCCCTTACCCCGTCAAAGTGCTGGTACCTCAGCCCTATGAAGTGACCAAGCACGTCCCTTACCCAGTGAAGGTCCCCGTTCCGCAACCCTACGAAGTCGTGAAGCACGTCGCCGTCCCGTACAAGGTGGAAGTCGAGAAGCCCGTGCCGTACATCGTTGAGAAGAAGGTCCCCGTTGAGGTGAAGGTGCCCGTTGACCGTCCCTACCCAGTCCCAGTGCCCAAGCCGTACCCGGTCCCGGTTGAGAAGCCCGTCCCGTACACCGTCGAAAAGCCCGTCCCATACCCAGTCAAGGTTCCGGTTGACCGTCCGGTGCCGGTGCCCGTTGAGCGACCGGTCCCGTACCCAGTGAAGGTGGCCGTTCCGCAGCCCTACTACGTCGAGAAGCATGTAAGTTGTCTCTGCTAAAATAGTTTTGTGGAATTCTGCCGAAATGAGAACCACTGAGGCTCTACGCAGATAAAATTGACAAGTGTCGGTGAGATAACTGTCATTAAACCGAAATTTACAAAAGAACTTTAATTTTGCTGACATATTTTTTACTACCAACACGGAGGAAAAAGTGTTCCCAAAACCGTGAACATGCGTTCATGAAAATTGAAACCACGAACAAAGTGTTAAAATCACATGGTACGTTTTTGAAAAACGATTATTGTTGTTTTTTTTATACGATTTAACGAACCAAAAAACATCTAAAATGGTAAATATTCATACATTTCCACAATTGGCATAAATGAAGATAGATCGATCGCAAAAAAACAGTTAATGTTTACTGTCTTGATTAGTTTTCAACAATGACGCATTTAAGCTAAAGTTTATAAGTTTTAAAATATTGCCCAACAAATAATTCCAGATAATAAGTAATTAGTACCAAGCTAGTAAAAAATATTGCAGAAACTGGTTATTTAAATGCGGAAAGCCAGTTTGTCTAACACAACTATGGTTGGAAATGTTGTTTTAATTGCTTTGATTTTTTTATTTATCAATATCTCATCAATATCAACAATTGATCTTGATTATCTCAAATAATTTAGGAAGCTGTATATTCATATAAAATGATTGTAATGTTACATTTTCGTTTGGTGATAAATTTGGAGTAAATAATGTAAGTTATTAGTTCCTGATAAGTTTCACTTTTTCAAACGTTATTTAGATAAAATTATAATATTTAATTACATAAATTTTCCACATTTCAAAATACAGCCTTATTTAAATGTGTATTTTTATTTTAAAACAATCACAAACATTATATTATCAATTAAAAAAAATTAATAAAATAAATCATTTAAAAAAATTAGAACCGATAAAGGGCAAGAAAGGAATCAGGGCTGAATTCTCTGAACTGAGATCAAATCCGAAATATAAGCTAGGTTGGACGAAAACTCGAGCAGCACAAGCAATATGATTTTTCATACTTTTTTTGAAAAAGTACTTATTTTAGTTAGGGCCATTTTTGAGAATGTTGGCCGCCCAAATCGCAAAAATCAAAAATGGCCTCAACTGAAATAGTGACTTTCCTCAAACAAAATCGTAAGGAAAATTGATTTAGCTTGGGCAGCTCGAGATTTCGTGCAATTTAACCCATATTTTGGATATAAGTTTCATCTGTAGCATTTTCATAATATTTATTGTATGTAATGTGAAAATTGATAACTAAATCAAAATATAAAGACAATGAAACACTTTTAAAAAGCATATAAGAAATTTGAAATGAATTAAAGTAAATCTTTTCATATATTATTGCAATTTGATTTAAACGACATTATCGAATCTATCAGCAAGTGCCAAGATTTGGATCATTTTTATTAAAACAAAAATAATAGTGCGCAGTCATTATCATAAAGCTATGAATTCTTTTTTGAAGTGTATTCAGTTTTAAGTGATTTATGTTATCTTAAATAAAGGAAATAATGTTTAGTTTGTTTCTTGTTTCGCCACTCTTTAATCTCAATCACAGAAATTAATGTTTGTCAATTTAGAATTAAGGGGTTACATACATGTAAAAAATCACAAAATTTCATATAACTGCAAACTTAATAAATCCACTAAAAGACGGGTTTTAATCACTCCCGAAAGTTTCATGAAGATATTTCATGATAAAACTGAGTAAAAGATGTTTAAAGTTAGAAATTTTGCCATGCGCGAAGCGACCTGTCAAACTTTATGAGCGTTTTTCTCTAAACACACACACAAAAAAATATTTTCGAATGTTACATCATTTATGATGTAACACTTTTGCACGTCATTAAACATTTAAATTTATATGCAATTTGATGCAAATTTGCAACAAATTATACGTAAAAACATTATTTTACGTATGATTCAACCGTTTACGTCAAATCTCAAGTTTACATCAACTTGGTTTACATGTGATTCATTTTTTCCGTGTCGAGTAAATTCACATATTTTTTTCTGTGCAGAGTTGCTTTACGGGTCCCACAATATCTCGAGATGGAATGGACCAAATTGGCTGAAATTTGAGATGAAGACTCTCAAGCCATATTCCGTGTCCATAATGAAGCCCAATTTTGAAATTTTGCTTTAAAAAATGACAAAAATAAAAACCTAAAAAAATTTAATATAAAAAACCATTTTTTTTTCAAATAAAGTTTTTGAAAAACGTCATGCACACGGAACCGGTTTAACGAGTCTCCACTAAAATTTTGAGCTTAATTCAAATAGCTATCTTGGCAATGGTACAACCAAATGTCTTCAAATTTATTTTGTTAAACGCTGAAAATGTATATTTTAACGCCCTGAAAACAGATTGAAAAAACGTTTAATTGTGTGCTCAAACCAACCTCTGACATTTTTGCCAATGAACATGTATGTTACCCCTTAAATGTACTAAAAATCATTTTGATTATGATCCAACGTTGAAAAAAACTGAGGTTCAACGGCCGCTTTAGATAGTTCCATAGCATTTATATCCAAAATTAACAATCTTATTTATCGGAAAGATATTCAATACAATTCAACTCTGTCGATTGGAGAATGTTCAGGAAGCTCAAATCTATTACACTTTGAGGAAACTGAACCTTTTACTGACATCGATTTCAAAAATGTCGATTATTGTAAGAGAGTTTAAGTTAATTTTTATCCTGAGATTCATGATAGGAGACAAATATTCAACAACTGAAAATTATACTCAAATAAAATTTCCATCAACCGCCAAACTTCCCTCTCCGAAGGTCCCCTACACCGTCGAGAAGCCCGTCCCCTACCCCGTGAAGGTCCCCGTTGACCGCCCCTACCCGGTGACCGTCGAGAAGCACATCCCGGTGGAGAAGCACGTCCCGGTCCCAGTTCCGGTTAAGGTTGCCGTCCCGGTTCACTACCACCACCACCATGTCCAGCCCCAGCCAGCGGCGCACATCCACGTTCAGGCGCAGCCAGCTCAAATCCACTACGAGCAGCCGGCCTACAAGCACCAGTACGACACCAGCTACACCAGCTTCAGCGGATACGGCCAAGATTACAGCTATCAGCATTAAGTATGTGTAAAGTTTTCGTGTAATGTTACGAGAGTATATTTATAATGCGCGGCCACGACTTCCCCGGAAGTGTTGCCAGTAGTGGACATGTGCCACACACACACAAACACAACCCACCCTCCTCACAAGCTGTGCACCTCCCCACACACGTGCAAGAAGATATTAGAGCGGAGCCGAAATTTGCACCAATTTGCCAACACACACACACACAACCACACGCAACTACGAAAGCACCTTGCCCAATTTGTAACCAATTTTGAAATTTGTCTCCTTTGTTCTGTATCTTCATTGTGTTTTATACTGTTTTTTATTGTGTACTATTTTGAATAGCTACCTGTTATCGATTCCGTCTTTGTCCAACCGTGGACAGACCCCGTCCTGATTACAAAAAATAATCGAAAGTTACCACTTTGGAGCGCGGTTCCAAAAGTTACCAACCAAACCTCCCTTCCGACAGCAAAAAAAAAATATAACTCAAAATCCAAACAAAACGGCTCTACCGTGTACTCCCGCGCAACTTGTAAGTTATTTTTAGTGTGTACAATCGATATGTGATTTTTATTAAAAAGTGGTATTTGTATGAATTGTAAAAAAAACGAAACAAATACGCACCAAACGCAACGGAAAGAAAGTAACAAAAAGAAGAAAAAAGTAAACCGAAAGTACTACTACTACGTAAAGAAACCTGAAGCGCTGCAACCATTTATTATTGTGTATTATTAAACCGTGTAAATAAGTGAACAAAAATAAACGAAAAACGAAATGTTTTATAATGAAAACAAACTGCTTTAACTTTGTTGCAATTGAAAGTGAAAACCACACACAAGTCCTTGGGATGCTGCTGTTTGGCGCGCGCGTCACATAAAGCTGTCTAATTTGACAGTTCTCATGGTTAGTAGCTGCGCGTGGGGCAGCTGTCACGTGGCCTTCAGTGATGCGAATGTCAGTTACTTGGAGCGTGCTAGATGCACCTTAACCGTTGATAGTCGGTGTAATTTTTTTTCGTGGTATTTGAAGACATTTGAAAGAAAAGTTTATTGAAATTTTAATGTTGTTGTCTTTTGAGAACAAATTGATTGCACCTTCCAAAATGGATGAAGTCTCATAGTACAGTCCAGATGCGATTTTCTGAAGCCTCGATTTTCCGAAGTTTCGATAATTCGTAGTTAGATTGTCCGAAAAAAAAACGAAATACAATTCTTTCTCTTTGTTTTTTTTTATTTTCTTGTTTTTGACATCAAATTTGAATTTGGCGACACCATTTTAGTTTAGGTTGAATAATTGATTTATTTATTTCATTACCGCCATTTCGGCCACCATTTTGGATTTCAAAACTTAAAATAATTAAAGAGGTTTTAAGACAACTATATTTTTTTATTTCGTGAAGTGATTATCAAATATGGCATATTTCCACAAAAATTATGACTGACGTCAAAATTCCAACTAAACTGGATTTTATTTTGTGTATGAAAAAAAATGTTTTAAAAAAATGACATTAATCTAAACCAATGGGTTGATGTTTTTTTTAAATGTTTATAATCATATAATAAATAATTGAAAATGTTCTTGACAGCATCTAAACATTAAGTATTGTGCAAGGTTGTAGGTTTGTTTATTTGTAATTTGGGATTTTTTTAACGGCCCATTTTTATGTTTTTGAGGATTGAATGTTTTTGACTCCATCTTTTATAAATAGTGAAATACAAACCAAAAGCTAAAAAAAAATTCATTGATCTTTTAAAAATATTAGTGATTTACTCTTTAAAAAATCATTGATATTTTGTTAATATAATTATGATAAGTTAAATTATATGAAATTAATATTAAATAAATCGAAAAATTCAGAAAGATTCTAGAACTAAATATTTAAAATTTCCATTTTTCCAAGGACACTTTTTTATTTTTCAAATTATTTGTTAGAAAATTGCACGAGAATTTTTTACAACCCATTTTCAAAGTTTTTTTCCCAATTTTTTTAGAAAAAAATATTTTTAGTTGAATAGTATCCTCCTTTTATTTTGAACAAACCTAAGGGTGCTAAACACATTTATTTTAAAGATTCTTAATATTTATCAGTAACAATTTGTAAAACTAAACACGGTAAAAAAGGTTGGTATTGTTCCAAGTCAGGCAATATAATTTAAAATCTTTTTGATTGTCTAGTTTTGTTTCTTATTTGTTATTGATTTCAAAACATCCAAAAGACAAATGTCTAAATATTATTAAATTAAATAATGTTTTCATAAATTTTTTCACACCATCAATTTAATTTCCATATTTATTTTGATAATAATTGTGGATTTTGCAGATTTGTTGTTCTTAAAATTAAGGGCGAAAAAATATTATTAAAATGTTTGGCCTAATGCTTTTATGTTTTAACAAATCTAATTAATTTTTTTTATTTAAAAAATAAGAAATTTTATCAACAAAAGATTCGATATTTTTTAATCTTTTTGAAAAAATATCTGAACACTCGAGGGTTCTCAAACCCTGGTCACGGGTGACATCACGCGCCATCGAGGTTCTATACTCGGTAGATCACGAGGAATGTGTTGTTCCAACATAACAAGAGAAGAAGCCAAGACCCAGAGGTCCATAAATCTTGCATAACAATTGAGGTAACGCCGCCGCCACAAAGCCGGGAGTTCTGCTTTTGTTCTTGTCTGCGAACCTAGACAAGAAAATTGCTACCTTTTTCTTCTTCGGTGTTCAACATCTGTACATCTCTGAGTGTGCGTATAATCATAATCGTAAGACCCAATTGTAATCAGTTGCTAGTAGCAGCTACTAGTTAGCCGGTGCGGCTTTGTTTATTCTTCATCGCCTAGCGCCAAACAATTATCCAATAGAAGCAGAGCGGAGGAAACAGCTTAAAGGTCACAACGGGCACGGCCGATGAGAACCAGAGGCCAGAATCGGCGAACGGAGCGGAGTTCCACACCCACTTCAGAGTGGCAACACAACACATAGGCAGACGAAGAGAACTCGCCAACACTTTTTTCGCGGTGGGAAGGTCGGGGCTTTGTGCAATAGAAGAAGAAGATGCTGGTGATGCTGCTGTGCGGTATGATCAGCAGCGCCGCGGTATGTTCTCATGGGCTTTGAAGAGGGATTGCACACTGAGTACTGAAGTGTGTACTGACTGTTGTGATCACTTGTAAATGAAGTGGAGCTTGGAAGATATTTGTGAAATTATTTTATTGGTGATGTGCTTGACTTAATGGTTTAACTGGATGATATTTGCTTGCTTTGAATTATGATTTTGGATGCAAATAAATATACATGATACGGCTTCTATTTTCTAGAATACTCAGAGTTATTGAAATATGCACTTCTGCATTTTCTGATTTTTTCACTTTTATAAAATTGAAAAATGTAAAACGTGATTTTTTATTACTAATGTTGATCTTTTTTGGAAAAAAATATGTAGAGAAAGGCAAACTTTTCGATGTTTTCCCCGGAAAGTGGTGTTAATTATATAGAAATTTCGACAAGAAATAATATGTGAATAATCCTGTACAATGTTTGATCCGAGATAATCCTAAAAAGGAATTAGCAATTCATTTGTTAGAACTAATTTTTATCTCCAATTTTAACTTTTTTCAGTGACCACTAAACCTTAGCCAAATTGGCATTAGGAGCTTGATTTTGCTTAAGGAATCACGTTCTAAAATCTTTTATGATCGTTATCACCCTTCTGCACTTGTATTTCCATTGAAATTTTGAAATTTTTTTGACATAAACTTTGGGCTTAGGCCATTCAAATTTTAGTTCAAGTCTAAAAATAACAAAACACTCATAACATTTTGCAAACGAGCAATTCTCTGAGATTTCGGTCATTCGATTTTTTTTTTGTAAACTTTTTTGGTGCCTTCGGTATGCCCAAAGAAGCCATTTTGCATCATTAGTTCGTTCATATAATTTTCCATACAAATTTGGCAGCTGTCCATACAAAAATAATATGCGAAAATTAAAAAAATCTGAATCTTTTGAAGGAATTTTTTGATCGATTAGGTTTCTTCGGAAAAGTTGTAGGTATGGATACGGACTACACTGGAAAAAAATGACACACGGATTTTTTTTTTTTTTGATTTTTTATTTAACTTTTTGTCACTATAACTCGATTTGCAAAAAAACATTATTTTAATTTTTTTATTTTTTGATATGTTTTAGAGGACATTAAATGCCAACTTTTCATAAATTTCCAGAATGGCCAAAAATTCTTTGCCCGAGTTATGGTTTTCAATTCAGATTTTTTCAAAAAATCGAAAAATTGGTCGCAAAATTTTTTCACTTTTATTTTTCGATGTAAAATCGAATTTGCAATCAAGAAATACTGTAGTAACTTTTTGATAAAGTGCACCGTTTTCAAAAAATAGCCATTTTCAGGTAACTTTTTTGAAAATAGTCACAGTTTTTCATATTTTAAATTAGTGCCAAGTACTTTTTGATTGCAAATTCGATTTTACATCGAAGCGAAGCAAATTCGATTTAACATCGAAAAATGAAGTTGAAAAATTTCTGCGACCCAAATTTCGATTTTTTGAAAAAATCGGTATTGATTCAAAAAATCATAACTCGGTCAAAGATTTTTGGCCCACTCTGGAAATTTCTGAAAAGTTGGCATTGAAGTCCTCTAAAAATTTTAGTAAGTTTTTTTTTCCTTAATTTTTCTTACTCTTGGTGACACATTTATTTACAAGCAATAATTGTTCCAAAATGGATTATGAGGTAACACACAGCTGAAAGGAACTTCAAAACTATGTAATGTACCTCAAAAGAACTTATTGTATCTTGATTATTCACCAATAAAACCGAATCGAATTGAAAAAAGTCGTCTTAAACACATCCAAAAATAAAAAAAATTAAAATAGTTTTTTTTTGCAAAGTTTTAGTGACAAAAAGTGAAATTAAAAGTCACCAAATTTTTTTTACCCTGTATCATTTTTTTCGGTGTAGTCCATATTCATACCTACAACTTTGCCAAAAACACCAAATCGATCAAAAAATACCTTCAAAAGATACAGATTTTTGAATTTTCATACATCATTTTTGTATGGACAGCTGCCAAATTTGTATGGAAAATTATATGAACGAACTAATGATGCAAAATGGCTTCTTTGGGCATACCAAAGGCACCAAAAAAGTTTCAGCTGCATTAAAAAATATAAAATGCAAAATTAAAGAAAAGAGACCGACCGATAATATTTTTTAATGAATTCTCGTATTAATTTGTGCAGTGGAATAGTTATCTGTGAATCTGCATTATAGTACATTTAACATACTAATATTGAAAACTATGCTAAAAATTGGTAGTTTTGCCATAACCCTTGGCGCTGACTATACACAGATAAAAAAGATGATAATATTCAACAGGAAATGTTGACGGGTTTTGTATCAAACAAAATGTGTAATATTTCATCAGGAGCTGGTGAATTTTCATAAATATGGGCGTGTTTTTGTCATACATATTAAATGTCAGAATTTTTTTTTAAATACAAAAAATTTTCACAAAACTATGTACTTTCAAAAAAAAAATACTTAAAAATTTCAGTTTTTTGCTATATTGGTGTCAAATAATTGGGATTTTTTCATACATTTCGAATGTAAGAACAACATTTATTTTGAAAATAGTCAACATTTTCACAAATCTACGTATTTTCGAAAAAATACTAAAAATTTCAGTTTTTTTGCAATATGGGTATCAAATTTGTATTTGTATTTGTATTTGTATTTGTATTTGTATTTTATTTTTCAACAATATACCGAAGGTAAAACCTTTTTTGTATACATTGACTTAAATGATAAGGACCTTATGTTTCATTAAAACTAAAAACTAAATTAAAAACTAACTTAATCCACCTATGTGGTTGGTGCCTTCCTCACTCTTTTCCAACAATGAGTGATATGTGATATGATAGGTTTGGACACGAATTTTGCCTGATTTCGTTAAGTTCCGGAACACAAAAAACACACATATCACTCAAGGGCTCATAGCTTGAGACAGGGTTGTCAGATCTTCAATTTTTTTGGACTCGTTGGATAGGTCTTTTGATAACCTTACCAACGATGAGCCGAGTGATGGATCCGGACGTTGTTTACATACATTTAAGTGAGATCCGGCTACAAAAAAGTATAAAAATATCACTTAAGTGGTCAGAACTCGAAACAGGGTTGCCAGATCTTCAATGTTTAAGACTCGTTGAAAAGTTCTTTCGATTACCTTACCAACGATGGGTCGGATGATTTATCCGGACATTGTTTACATACATTTAAGTGATATCCGGTTACAAAAAAAGTACATAAATATCACTTAAGTGGTCAGAACACGAGACAGGGTTGCCAGATCTTCAATGTTTTGGACTCATTGGAAAGGTCTTTTGATTACCTAACCAACGAAGGGTCGGATGATGGATTCGGAAATTGTTTACATGCATTTAAGTGAGATCCGGCTACAAAAAAATAATTAAATGTCACTTATGTGGTCATAGCTTGAGACAGGGTTGCCAGATCTTCAATGTTTTAGACTCGTTGGAAAGGTCTTTTGATTACCTTACCAACGATGGGTCGGATGATGGATCCGGACGTTGTTTACATACATTTAAGTGAGATCCGGCTACAAAAAAAGTACATAAATATCACTTAAGTGGTCAGAACTCGAGACAGGGTTGCCAGATCTTCAATGTTTTAGACCCGTTGAAAAGGTCTTTTGATTACCTAACCAAAGATGGGTCGGATGATGGATTCGGGCATTGTTTACATACATTTAAGTGAGATCCGGCTACAAAAAAGTACATAAATATCACTTAAGTGGTCATAGCTTGAGACAGAGTTGCCAGGTCTTCAATGTTTTAGACTCGTTGGAAAGGTCTTTCAATTACCTAACTAACGATGTATAACATGATGATGTTTGGTTCAGTTTACTGCCATTTATTCAACTTCCGAAAATAAGCGAATACACATTTTTATACATAACTTTTGAACTACTTATCGAAACTTCAAACAATTCAATAGCACCGTATGGGACCCTAAACCAAGTCGAATGTGACTGGTTTGGTCAAAATCGGTTCAGCCAGTGCTGAGAAAACTGCGTGACATTATTGGTCACATACACACACACATACACACACACATACACACACACATACACACACACATACACACACATACACACACACATACACACACACATACACACAGACATTTGTTCAGTTTGCGATTCTGAGTCGATATGTATACATCAAGGTGGGTTTTCGAGCTTTAAATAAAAAGTTCAATTTTAGAGCAGGATTATAGCCTTACCTCAGTGAGGAAGGCAAAACTAAAACGAAATAAGCTAAAGATATAAAAATGTCGATAATACGACAAATTACTTGTTTAAGTAGAATTCAGTAATAAATTTAAGACTGATTATCAGTTGTGTATGTAGTTATAAAAGAGTGTGTAATACAAGGCATTGCTTAATCAAAAACCAAAACAAAACTCAAATTGAATTTTTTAAATGCTCTTTACACCTACGCTTGAATTCACTAAATAAAGTTATAGATTTTAAGTTATGCGGCAAATCATTCCACAAACGTGCGCCTCGAACTGCGAATGAATTTCCCATAAAGTTAGTGTGGTGAACTGGTATTATAATATTATTTGTATATTGCGGCTCTTTGAAGTTTATAAGTTTGAATAAAAATAACAACAATTGAAACTGATAGAACTTGCTCAAAGAAAAATCAAAAATTGACCTTTGAAATTGTGAAACATGATCGAATCTCCTTAAATTGTAGATGAAACGGATACAACTATTGAAGCAAACTTGTAGGTGTCTTTCAGTGTCAACATTCATTTTAGAAAATATAACATTGCCGTAAATGAAATGAGGCATTAATAGTGTGTGTACTAGCTTTATTTTAGTGTCAATTGATAATGTGTGTCTATGGCAATTTAGAGTTCGAAGAGTTGAATAGACCTTTTTCTTTATTAGAGATACATGATCCTCCCATGTAAGATGTTTGTTCATTTTAATACCTAAGTTCAAGCATTCATCAACTATTTCTACATTTTCATTGTCGATTTGAATAGGAGGTAAGTGAGGAAGAACTGTATTCTGACGGGAAAAAAATTATTGCTTTTGTTTTTGAAGTATTTAAAACAAGTCCATTATCCTTACAGTAACGAGAAATAGCAGATAAATCAGAGTTTATTAGAGATATTTTGTTAGGAAGCTGATCAACTGGGCAAGAAAGGTAAATCTGTGTATCATCGGCAAAAGATTGTTTATTACAATGAGTTATAAAACTAGGCAAATCGTTAACGGATAATGTATACGCCAACGGACCAAAAACGGAACCTTGCGGTACACCTCTTTTTGTAGACCTAAACTGAGATCGGACTCCGTTAATTTGAACTAATTGCGAACGGTCGCTCAGGTAGCTTTTCATAAGATCACAAGCATCACTAGAAAATTGAAATTGTTCTTTAAGTTTATCTATAAATATTCTGTGGTCAATCAAATCAAAGGCTTTAGTGAAGTCCAATAAGATAAGTACTGTAACATAGTTAGAATCAAATGATGCATTTATATCCTGGCAAACTTTTGTAATAATGGTGGATGTACTATGGTGTTCTCGAAAACCAGATTGAAATGGTGTGATAAGTTTTTTGAATGTAACATATTGAACTATTTGATCCTTCAGCAAGATTTCACAACCTTTTGATAATGATGGCAAAATAGAAATAGGTCTCAGATCGTTAGGATTAGATGGATTTTTTATTTTAGGTATCGGTTTAACTATAGCCAGTTTATATATTGTTGGAAAGGTATTTGTAGAAATGATTTTATTGCATAAAAGCGTAATGTATGGAATCAAAAGATCAAGAAAAAGTTTAACAAATTTAAGTGGAATTTCATCATACCCTATTGCATCAGATTTAATTCTAAGTATAGCTTTATGGGCTTCATCTTCAGTAACAGCTCGGAATTTGAATTGGTCTTCTTCAACGATATCAGGAATAATAGTAGGTTGTCTGTTTCCAGTTGGATAGTTCTCAATTTTTTGGATAAAACAGTTATTGACATCTTCAGGTTTAAATTTATCGTCAAGGTTATCTGGGTCGTCCCTAAATCCAAGACTTTTAAAGTTTTTCCAAATTGTTTTGGATGGCAAGGATGGATCAAATAATTTAGCAGAATACTGTATTTTTGCAATTCTAATCAGATTTGTAGCACGATTTCGAAAACGATTGTAAATAAGTTTGTTTTCAAGAGTTCTATTGTTTTTTCCAAAAACGGTAAGCTAAATCCCGATCTACACATGCATTATATGCTTCTCTAGAATACCATGGGCAGCTTGTTGGTAGAATTGTTTTCGTTTTTAGAGGGGCATGCTTGTTCACTAGTTGAATTAATTTATGATTAAAATTTGAAGCCAAAGTTTCGCAATCCACTATTCCATTAAGCTGATCAAAATTAAAGTTTGGAAAATCATTTCTAACGGCTTCCTTATCAATGCGATTAAAATTTCTGAAAGATATGGTTTTTAAAGACGCAACAGGAACAGGTAAATTAAAAACAGTGTAAATAAGATCATGGTGTGACACGGCTGGAACAGAAACTTGAGAGAATAGAGTAGATGATAGATTTTCTGAACATATGAAATAGTCAAGCAATGAGGAACCTGTGTTATGAAAATGAGTTGGAAATGATTTGTTGACTATTGAGAAAGAAAAACTATTTATAAGACGAGTAAAGTTGTTTGACATTGGATTTGAGACAAGAATATTAATATTGAAATCACCCATAAGAATAATATTATTATAAGTTGAAGATATGTTACCAAGATCCTCAAAGAAAAAACTAAAATCATTCAAGGTTGGGGGTTTATAGATAACACCAACCACAACTTGCAACTGACCTACTTTTAATTCACAAAACATATATTCAATACTATCTCTTGGGGATGTTTTAATATGACAAATGACCGGCACTTTTTCATACATTTGGAATTTAATTACAACATATCATACATTTAATAACAACATTTCAAAATTTCCTGAAAACTACGTATTTTCTAAAAAAATACTAAAAATGTTCGTTTTTCACAATATGGGTATCAAATGATTGATTTTTTTCATTTTATCGAATATAATTTCAACCTTTTATGAAAATATTCAACATTTTCACAAAACTATGTAATTCGGAAAAAAAAGTTTAAATTTCAGTTCGGTAACAAATGATCGAAATTTTTTCGAACATTTCGAATGTAATAAATATTGAAACTTTGAAATTTTGAGTATGTTTTAGAAAAAAATGTAGTTTTGTGAAAATGTTGAGCATTTTCAAAAAAAAATATAGCTATCGAAATTTATTCAAATATCATCATTTGTAAAAACTGAAGTCTTGAGTTATTTTTCGAAATTTTTTGTAAAAATTTTAGTATTTTAATATACTGTGCTACAACTTTCGCAATGTATGAAAAAATCTCTATCGATAGTTATCCATACTGTAAAAAACTGAAATTTTGAGTGTCTTTTTTCAGAAAATATGTAGTTTTGTGAAAAATTTTCTTATTTAAAAAAATGATACTATTTTCGAAATGTATGAAAACAGTCCAATCATTTGAAACCCATGTTGTAAAAACTGAAACTTTGAGTATTTATTGAAAATACGTGGTTTTGTGAATGTTTTTAGTATTTTCAAAAAATGATGTTATTACATTCAAAATGTATAAAAATTCAGATCAATTGATACACTTATTGTGAAAAAAAATACAAAATACGCATTTTTCAAGAAACATTGCATGTTCAAAATACATTGAAAAACGTATTTTTGTTAAAATTTTCATGTGATTATAAGCGCAATCGATAGCTGACATCATCCCGATTCCAAAACACTGTAATTTTTTGATTTTAGTATGATTTTTCATACGATTATAGTTATTGTTTCCCAATGTTCTCCATTTTCAATTAAAAGGCATTTTTTCGATTTTCTAAATACATTTTTTTGCAATTTGAACAAATAATATAAAGGAGACGCACCCCTGCAAGTATATCTTTAGCAATGATTTTGAATTGAGCCTGGACTGTATATTTATTGCAGATTTTTCTAGATTCATCCCGATTTTTCAGGTGTAATAAAAAGTCATTTAACATAATTCCTCCCTCTTTTTTTCGATTTTTAATATATGTTTGATCCTAATAAACTCGTTTCAGGATCTCCTCTTTTAAATAGGTTTGTTTTGATTGGCGCCTTGCTGCCGAAGAATTTGTTTTTCGCTCAGAACCTTTTGGTGATCTTATCTGAAAACAAAGTTTAATCAACTTTGATATTTAGTCCCATCTTCGGAGAAATACTATAAAATTTTCTGGTTCCAGACACACAATCTGCCACCATGTTTTCTTCTTCACGCGTAACCTTCAAATGCCAAGATGATCCTCATCATGTCTAAATTGTTTATTCCAGTTTTTTTTATCTCCCCGATATTTTGGCAATGAGAAAACTGGTATCGATCCTTCTTTTTCGCTTGGAGCTCATTAATATTATTCAAGTTTTGCGCGCGCGTTCAATCCTTTTGCTGCTGCGTTGGAAGATCACACTGTTGATCAGCAGATGAGCTGAAATGCTAATTAAATATTTCTTCTGAATTCTTTGGGAAAGAATATAAATTAGTTTTGCTAGAATTTTTGTAGGCTGCTGGGATATTTAGACTTTTTTGATTGAAAAGCCTAGCATTTTTTTTTTTGTTTTTTTTTTACGATCTGGCATAAAACTTAAAAAAGTAGATAATTTATGTTCCAGGATATTGCCAGGATGAAGGTGAGAAAATTGTTTTCGCAGTGCCACCGCACGTGTTTGCAAAAATTTGGTCAGCAATCAAAACAACTTTGAGTGTCCTTGATGCTCGCGGAAAGGCAGTGTCAACGTCCAAGAAATGGTTGATCTGGTCTTTTCTTTGCAAATTCATATGGCAGTGGGATAACTTTTATCACGTCTTGATGACTCCTTTTCTCCGAAGCAGTGTGGTTTGGCTCAAAAGATGATAATTTTATTCAAATGACTTTCAGCGTGGAATTTAAATTGGATGCAGTCAATTTTGGCTGGAGCCAAAGTGCAATTCAGAAATAGATTTTTGGCAAAATGCATTTTTTTTAAATAAAACTGCAACCTTTAGATATTTCAGCATTTTTCTTATGAGCTCATCTTATCAATTTGTTGCAACCGATTGTTCGTCCTTGATGGACGGAAATCGATACTCTACAACATATTGAGCGCTGAAACAACCGAGCATTCAGAGATTACATCGCGCGGTGATCAACGGTCAAGTCGTGACAGGTCCCTGCCCCGTATCAGCCTCAATTTATCGGGAAGCTTATCGCAACAATTACCTTTCTATGTTGCGACTAACGCTAAGCAAAACAAACAAGCTCTGCAACACACTCACACGCTCGATTTAAGACAGATTAGTGTGCCCCGGGCTACGAGATAGAGTTGTCGGCCACACGAAAACCGCCCGAGATTATCTAACTTTGCTAAGCTCGAAGGCTCGAACCAGGAATTGAAGAAAAAACGAAACCCGCAAGTGACCTGAACCGTGTCTACTTAAGATCTGCCGCAGTGGCGGCAGTCCCTTAAGCCACCCCGGTGCGGCGCCTGTCAATCTTTTTTGTACGACAATTAGTTATCTCACCTTCTTTCTGTTTGCCGCCGGGGAGGTCCTCCTCCTCCTCCTAAAATGACCCCAAGTTCAAACGGCTACCGGTGTTTGCGTGCGAGGGGTTCGTCACTTGCAAAAAACGGCAGACTTGGATCTCTCTCTCTCAGGGAAATGACTTGCCGTTCCGCGACCTCGCGCCACTTTCGGCGCGGTCAGTGTCAGGTCGACCTCGCACAGGGTCTTCGGACATCTACAGAGGGTAAGTACGACGTGCAGGGTGCAAATTGCGGTGTGTTGTGGGCCACGTAACGTGGCCCATTGCGTGCCGTTGACGACTTCACTAAGTAGAAGTACAAGGCCGCAAAAGTACGAGCTTCGGGGTTAAGGTACCATATCTGAGTCATGAGATTGCCGGCCGGAGGGGTTTGTGTGGACTACGTGGATTGTCGCAGGTTTATGAGTTATGTCGTATTGGGTTGTGTTTTTGTCTCGATGACAAATTGGAACTGCAAGGTCAGTGGGGAATGTTCCGAGAGTTGATTGATACAAACATGGTGAAATAATTTTGACTTGTTTTTGGGGGATTTATTGGTTCGATGTAAAATTAAATGGACATGGGTTGTGTAACAGTTATATTCGACAAATGTGTTGACATGATCTCAAAGGTGGTCTAGGAATGATTTTATTTCTTTGCCTTTCCTAATTTTGTTTTTTAAAATAAAATTTATTGTTGCAAATATTTGTGTTTTCCCAAAAAAATTATTGAACTTCAAAGTTATTTTCTTTATTGTTAAAAATTACACTGAGAAACTATTGTTAAGTTAAAAACTTAACTAAATAAGCGTAAATTAAAACATTTTCTATCCAGCCAGATTTGCTCATTTAAACCAAGGTTGTCAATTGATAAAATTATCGTCGATTATATTATCGTCTAACGATAACGTGTTGTTTGTAAAATACTAAAATTTTCGCAAAATACAGCATACCAAAATACCGTGTTGTTTATCGAAAAAATAACTCAAATTTTCAAAATTTGCAATATGGGTTTACGAAGCGAAATTTTGTTTCGTTTTTCACTTAATCCGAGTTTTTTTTGGCAAAACTATTTTTTTTCGAAAATACTCAATTTTTAAATTATGCAATATAAAAGAAAAACGAAGCGAAATTTTGCATGCTTCACATATAAATTCAAATTTAAATTATAAAAAAAAAGTATTTTCAAAAAATAACGATATTTTGTAAAAAATTTAGTGATCTACAAAAAAAATTGAACGCATTAAAAATTTAGCTTTATTTGCGAATCTGAGTTTTTCCGACAAATTTAAGTATTTATAAAAAAAAATTGAAGATATCAACAAAAAAAACTCTAATAAAGTGAAAATGCCTTCCAAATTTCGCTACATTTAAATGAGATCCGGCTACAAAAATGTACATAAATATCACTTAAGTGGTCATAATTCGAGACAGGGTTGCCAGATCTTCAATGTTTATGACTCGTTGAATAGGTTTTTCAATTATCTAACCAACGATGGGTCGGATGATGGATCCGGACATTGTTTACATACATTTAAGTGAGATCCGGCTACAAAAAAATACATAAATATCACTTAAGTGGTCAGAACTCGAGACAGGGTTGCCAGATCTTCAATGTTTAAGACTCGTTGGATAGGTTTTTCGATTATCTAACCAACGATGGGTCGGATGATGGGTCTGGACATTGTTTACATACATTTAAGTGAGATCCGGCTACAAAAAATGTACAAAAATATCACTTAAGTGGTCAGAACTCGAGACAGGGTTGCCAGATCTTTAATGTTTTGGGCTCTTTGGAAAGCTCTTTTGATAACCTAACCAACGATGGGTCGGATGATGGATCCGGACATCGTTTACATACATTTAAGTGAGATCCGGCTTCAAAAAAGTACATAAATATCACTTAAGTGGTCGTAACTCGAGACAGGGTTGCCAGATCTTCAATGTTGTGGACTCGTTGGAAAGGTCTTTTAATGACCTAACCAACGATGGGACGGATGATGGATTTGGACATTGTTTACATGCATTTAAGTGAGATCCGGCAACAAAAAAAAGTACATAAATATCACTTAAGTGGTCAGAACTCGAGACAGAGTTGCCAGATCTTCAATGTTTTAGACCCGTTGGAAAGGTCTCTCGATTACCTAATCAACGATGGGTCGGATGATGGATCCGGACATTGTTTACATACATTTAAATGAGATCCGGCTACAAAAAAGTACATAAATATCACTTAAGTGGTTATAACTCGAGACAGGGTTGCCAGATCTTCAATGTTTTTGGACTCGTTGGAAAGATCTTTCAATTACCTAAATAATGATGTATAACATGATGATGTTTGGTTCAGTTTACTGCCATTTATTCATCTTCCGAAAATATGCGAAAACACATTTTTATACATAACTTTTGAACTACTTATCGAAACTTCAAATAATTCAATAGCGATGTATGGGACCCTAAACCAAGTTGAATGCAACTGATTCGATCAAAATCGGTTCAGCCAGTGCTGAGAAAACTGAGTGACATTATTGGTCACATACACACACACGTACACACACACATACACACACACATACACACACATACACACACACATACACACACACATACACACAGACATTTGTTCAGTTTGCGATTCTGAGTCGATATGTATACATCAAGGTGGGTTTTCGAGCTTTAAATAAAAAGTTCAATTTTAGAGCAGGATTATAGCCTTACCTCAGTGAGGAAGGCAAAACTATACTATAGTGAAAAAGCAAACAAAATTTCGCTTCGATTGATACCTCAATTGCATTTTTATAAATTTGAGTATTTTCGAAAGAATGCTATAATAACTATAAGATCGGGAAAAATCATATGAAATTTCGCTTTGTTCGACACCCATATTGCAAATTATAAAAATTGGAGTTTTTCAAATTTTAGAATTTTCCATAAAAAAACTCAACTAAAGTGAAAAAGCACACAAAATTTCGCTATATTTGTATATTTTGAAAATTTGAGCATTTAAAAAAATGTTTTTTGTCAAAATTTGAGTATTTTTCTAAAAAAAAAAAACTATAAGAAAGTGCGCGTTGGTTTGATACCCATATTGCACATTATGAAAATTAGAGTATTTTTTGAATTTTGGTATTTTCAAAAAAAACTCTAGTAAAGTGAAAAAGCACACAAAATTTCGCTTTGTTTGTATATTTAGAAAATTTGAATATTTTCAATAAAATATGGTATTTTGTGAAAATGTAAGCATTTTTCAAAAAAAAAATCAACTAATGAAAAAGCATTTAAAAGATTGCTTCATTTGATACCGGTCATGCAAATTATGGAAATTTGAGTATTTTCGAGAAAAACACGGTATTTTGTGAACAATTTTGAGTATATAAACTTTGAAACTTACTCCATTTTCAAAAAATATATTCTTAGTGAAAGCATTGAAAATCTAACAGTTAAGGTTTAGGGGTCGCTGTTCGCAAAAATGTTTGAGGAAAAATATCGCTTCAGAATTTTGCTGCCAGGTGAGATTCTTGTAGGAAATTCAATTCCCTACAACTTTCTTCGATCAAAAACCTAACCCTTAAAAGATTTGGCTCAAAGTTTGCATAATTACATACTTATTTTTGCCTGAAGAATCGAGCAAAGGGGTAGGGGGGTCTCTTTAGATTTTCCGAAACATTCAATTTTTCTTGTCACTTTAGTGCTCTGTCATTTATGTCATTTTTTGTAGATCATTTATTGGCATTACCTTGATCAAAACATCTGGCTAGCACACCAAATCCATAAAGATCTTAAAATTTCCTCCCCTGCAAGGCTGTCTCCCAAACTTGGTCAAATCCGCCAGCAGAATCATTTCCTCGTTTTTCCCTGCCAAGAGAATGCCACCGTCATCGCGCTCGGCGGTCAAGGTTGTAGCCAGCACATGGCACAGCTGCATTTGATGGCCGGCGCTAGAACCCACGTCAACCCACCCGATCTAGAGCTGCTGCATAGGAAATCATCTACCAGCAGCGCGGCCTTGTCAATGGCACGGTAATCCAGTTTTATAATCACGTTTAGCAGCCGAGATGTGTTGTCGTCGTGTTGAGTTGAGTTGTTACAACCTCAAGACGGGAAGGTCGCTCCGCGCCGGAATGGCTCAGAGTGGACAATTATCGTAATATGGAGCGCGCGAACGCGGATCTCGATCTCCGTTCTATCGGGCCGCGCGGTCATCGAAGGGGTACGGCAATTCAGAGCCCGGATTCTCAACGGCGATTCTTTTATTACATTAAAACTCGCCCATTCCGTCTTGAGACGAGAGGCAGGTGTTCGGTCGACGTGCCGCGCCAGGCAGTTGTTACCATGATCCGGTTTGTTACGTATGTTTTGCGAGGGGAGCTGCGGTCTGTGGGCAATTAAAGAGGCGGATTATGCAGAATTCAGCGGCAAAATGGACGTTGTCGTTCTCAACGACTTGACGGCGGCATTGTTCGAGACGTAACACGAAAGTGAAAGTATTTATTGCGGGCTCACGGATTTATAGATCCCTCATTGGGAGCTCCCATTTGTAGAGCTGTCGAGGACCAATTGGATGTCTCTATAGGTTGACAGTTCTCTGCATATCGTAATCAGATGTAAAATTTATTATTGAAATGTTTAAAAAAAAACAACAAGAATGTATACATTTTCCAACTTTTCAAATGTTTTTATCATCAATCGACACTTTTAGTTCTTAAAGAATTTATGAACAGATTTCTCTTAGAATGCTTCAATATGCAAATTCCGATTCCCGACTGCTACCATGTCTAATGAGATCGCCCGTGGGTGCCCTCAATGACTTTATTATGTCCTACTGTACGGTTTCAAGGCTTTAAGCTCAAAACCTAATGGAATCAAACCCCATGGCGATATGCTCTAATGCTGGTTAACAAATCATTCAGATTGCATAAATCTTACCCACGTTGACTTCTCTTATTCCCCTCCAGGTGAAGTCACCTTCTCAGCTGGCAGTGTTCTCAGACCTTAAGTTAATCTCATCTGCATATTACAATATTGTAAAAGCGTGAAACACCACTGAGCTGATTTCGTTATGCTGCATTGCTTCACTACTGCATGTACTGAGATTGCCCTACAGGCGATCATCCTTTTTGCCACCACGAGCAGGTGTCACTAGGGTGATACCTTAAATCAATATTTATTCCGAATAACACTTAACCTTTCATCGCCGCTGTAAACGATCAGTTCCTCACAAATTTGCATGTTTGATTAACTTATCACATATTCTAAACTATCTGATTTCATTAGAATATCTTAATCAAATTCACCGTTTTCAAACGTGTCTCTTATTAACATAATATTCGTCTCAAACTTATGTCACATTAAAGACCTAGAGGAAGATAAGTGGGGGCTATGAAAACCTAATGATTCAATTAGCATGATCAACGATCCAGGTGGCCCTATAAACTAACCTTGCCTGCCTTTTTTGAACCGGAAGGTTTAAAATGTGACTTGCTATCAAGCATTACAGAGCTTGTCGAATAATTTGTGCGATGTTTGATGCTATATTTGATATAATAATGAAACAAAAACAAAAACAAAAACAAAAACAAAAACAAAAACAAAAACAAAAACAAAAACAAAAACAAAAACAAAAACAAAAACAAAAACAAAAACAAAAACAAAACAAAAACAAAAACAAAAACAAAAACAAAAACAAAAACAAAAACAAAAACAAAAACAAAAACAAAAACAAAAACAAAAACAAAAACAAAAACAAAAACAAAAACAAAAACAAAAACAAAAACAAAAACAAAAACAAAAACAAAAACAAAAACAAAAACAAAAACAAAAACAAAAACAAAAACAAAAACAAAAACAAAAACAAAAACAAAAACAAAAACAAAAACAAAAAACAAAAACAAAAACAAAAACAAAAACAAAAACAAAAACAAAAACAAAAACAAAAACAAAAACAAAAACAAAAACAAAAACAAAAACAAAAACAAAAACAAAAACAAAAACAAAAACAAAAACAAAAACAAAAACAAAAACAAAAACAAAAACAAAAACAAAAACAAAAACAAAAACAAAAACAAAAACAAAAACAAAAACAAAAACAAAAACAAAAACAAAAACAAAAACAAAAACAAAAACAAAAACAAAAACAAAAACAAAAACAAAAACAAAAACAAAAACAAAAACAAAAACAAAAACAAAAACAAAAACAAAAACAAAAACAAAAACAAAAACAAAAACAAAAACAAAAACAAAAACAAAAACAAAAACAAAAACAAAAACAAAAACAAAAACAAAAACAAAAACAAAAACAAAAACAAAAACAAAAACAAAAACAAAAACAAAAACAAAAACAAAAACAAAAACAAAAACAAAAACAAAAACAAAAACAAAAACAAAAACAAAAACAAAAACAAAAACAAAAACAAAAACAAAAACAAAAACAAAAACAAAAACAAAAACAAAAACAAAAACAAAAACAAAAACAAAAACAAAAACAAAAACAAAAACAAAAACAAAAACAAAAACAAAAACAAAAACAAAAACAAAAACAAAAACAAAAACAAAAACAAAAACAAAAACAAAAACAAAAACAAAAACAAAAACAAAAACAAAACAAAAACAAAAACAAAAACAAAAACAAAAACAAAAACAAAAACAAAAACAAAAACAAAAACAAAAACAAAAACAAAAACAAAAACAAAAACAAAAACAAAAACAAAAACAAAAACAAAAACAAAAACAAAAACAAAAACAAAAACAAAAACAAAAACAAAAACAAAAACAAAAACAAAAACAAAAACAAAAACAAAAACAAAAACAAAAACAAAAACAAAAACAAAAACAAAAACAAAAACAAAACAAAAACAAAAACAAAAACAAAAACAAAAACAAAAACAAAAACAAAAACAAAAACAAAAACAAAAACAAAAACAAAAACAAAAACAAAAACAAAAACAAAAACAAAAACAAAAACAAAAACAAAAACAAAAACAAAAACAAAAACAAAAACAAAAACAAAACAAAAAACAAAAACAAAACAAAAACAAAAACAAAAACAAAAACAAAAACAAAAACAAAAACAAAAACAAAAACAAAAACAAAAACAAAAACAAAAACAAAAACAAAAACAAAAACAAAAACAAAAACAAAAACAAAAACAAAAACAAAAACAAAAACAAAAACAAAAACAAAAACAAAAACAAAAACAAAAACAAAAACAAAAACAAAAACAAAAACAAAAACGATAAGCTCTAGCTGGTTAACAAATCATTCAGATTGCATAAATCCAAACAAAGTTGAAATATTGAAGCGATCATTTTATTATTTACAAAACTTTTAAGCTTGAAACAAATTTCAGTTTTCCCTCTTTTTGTGGTTACCCTTTCGCCAACAGGAATCTCCAAGACCAGCCAAATCTATTATATAACAAACAAGAAACTCTAACTCTAAGAACAAGTTTTTCGCCGTCGTCCGCGTTCAAACAAAATCTTTCTGCGCGGGTTCACTGGTTAATGTAAAGAAAACGATCTCCTGAACTCATTTCGTCTTGCGAGGTGCTGCAAGCCATATCTGATTGCGTAAACTTACTTACTTGCGAGTTTGAAACTGGTGTGTAAAATTGGACCATTTATTACAAGATTTCCTGCCAAAGTCGAGCCTCTTTCTCGAACTACATATCGTCAGTTGTGTGCTATCTTGTGACAAAGACCATTTAGTACTTTTCGAGAAAATCGATTTTTAAAGTTTGTTGGTAAATTATTTCAAAATTTTGAATGATAGAGCCAAACTTTTTGAAGCAATCGGTTTGTATACTATCGCTTAACAAATGCTTCAAGTTTCAAATAATTTGGTTACACCAGTTAAAAGATACAGTAAATAATGTAAACAAAAATTTGAAAAGCACGTGTCACAAATGTGTTTCGAAAGTAAAATTGTACTACGTGTCACAAGTGTGCACAGAATTCCCATACAAACTAAAATAGGCTTAAATCAATAGATTACCCGACTTAATCAGTATATTTTCAAAAACAAAAGGTTACATTGCCTTTAGAAAATATGTGTGTACATAAATTTGTGAAAAACAAGAAAATTTTTCCACATTTTCCAACAACATGTATGACGTGTCACAAGTGTGCACGATCATTTTGATGATAAATTGGCCTATGTCACAAGTGTGTATTGCGATATCCGGGAAACGGAAGCGAGTTTCCAAAATCGGGTTAAAGCATCTTGTAGTGTTTGTTAAGTATAGCAAAAGGCCATCATTAACTCATTTTCGACCAAAATGGTCTATGTCACAAGAAAGCACACAGCTGACGATATGTTTACGCTTGCAGGTTGGCAAATCTCTTTCCAATGGTTTGATCTCGTGTGACGACGACGATGGCGAGGAAATCTACGCAGGAAATCACGCACTGCTCGAGGATGTTATCACTTTGCAAGGGGGTTTCGTGTGTTTTGTAGACACCATGCAGGTATAGTGCGCAGATAGCCGCAGGAATTGGACCAATGATTGCATAAATATTTGTGTAACTTTGATTGAGTTTAATGTGTCCATCAAATTCATGTAATCAAAATAATATGATTTCAGTTATCATAATAGACTGAATCAACTTTTAAATCGAAATTTCAAATTATCCTTTCGAAGGCAGTTTAAATTTTAATAAATTAAACACGGAAGCAAACAAAATTTTCCTCAAAAATCTCAAATCCAAACCACCCGGGCGGCAAGGAAGTATTTTGGGCCACATTTGTGACAGTCAAATCGGCTGCAGTTTAAAGTGCAATTACTCTCGGTGCTGCATTCCAGCTTGCAGTTCTCTACCGACCAACTGGCCACCCGGCCGGAGTGAATGTCGTTTTAATTAGCCCCGGTCAGGCGGACCAGGCCACCAACGAACGCTACAAAGTCTCTCTATCTCTGTCTCGGCATTTGAATAAAGCTCCGAACCCGGCAGCAACTCGGTAGATTGCCATTTGTCGTGCTGCCACAGTTTCGCACACAGTTTCTTGGGGTCTCTTTGTAGAGCAAACCTTGAAGTTCTGCCTCTTCTGAATGATGCTGTTTTGTGTTTGATCACACAAGTGTCCTATATTCAATTCTTGACAATTGCTGTTAAGACACTTTTGCGATCACAGCCTGAAACCATAAATCAGTGCCTTTTTTGCGCATCGCACGCACTTCCCCATTGACTGATGGCCCGCCGGATGAAGTCTCGGACACTGGCGACTGGAGTACACACGTAACCGGCCACCGCGGATCGTTTCGTTCAATCGTTTGCGCCGCACTAAACCGTGACTTCGAAAAAAAGGTGGGAAAATATCTTTGGTTTTCCGCTGTTTTGAGTCGCCGGCTTAGCCACTAAGTCATTGCTGGTTATGGGCGCCTAGATCATGCAAAACTACGCGGCGGTGGTTGGTAATTGTGAGAAAAATCTTAATTTTAGCGAAACAAAATGGAACAATTAACACGGCCAGTCGGTGTGCGACTATATGGCTTCCGGGGTGTCGAGCAGGGCTTTGGACTGCGGTGCCCTTGGAACGGCTTTATGATCCGTGGCACGGTTGTTGACTTGTAGGTGGGTAGGATGTGGCCCAGAAAAGGGTGTGTGGCTTTATTCAAATTATTTGTAGCAAAGTTTAACTGCAACATTCCAAAATTCCTTTGCATTTTCAAAAACTTATCAAATATCCTCAAAAAATATTTGATTGTGTCACCAGCAAAAGCGGGGTGTGGTAAATAATTCTTCTCCCTGAAGCTACTCGATTTGACAGTGTTTGAACTTAATCAATTGTTAAAAAAAATAATTTCTTTCTTTTAATTTAATTCTTTTCGTCATCTACGAAGTGCGACAGATGAATTTGCGGGGAGTGAGGTTTCATTTGCAATTCTTCCCGAAAAACATGAAATTAACATTTGAGATAACAATTAGCCGATGTAAATTTTCTCGATTAGTGAGTGTCAAAACTTTACATTATGGTGCAGATCCTTCCATCTGGAGACCATCCACCATCCCAGGACACTTTTTGGGAAATTTCTTCGTTTTTTTTAAATAATGTAAAAATAAGGTTTCTCAATACTTTAAAATTACTATGTTTCTTGCAAACTACAACTTTTTTTTGTTGTTAGTTGTTGGTTGTTGGTTGTTGGTTGTTGGTTGTTGGTTGTTGGTTGTTGGTTGTTGGTTGTTGGTTGTTGGTTGTTGGTTGTTGGTTGTTGGTTGTTGGTTGTTGGTTGTTGGTTGTTGGTTGTTGGTTGTTGGTTGTTGGTTGTTGGTTGTTGGTTGTTGGTTGTTGGTTGTTGGTTGTTGGTTGTTGGTTGTTGGTTGTTGGTTGTTGGTTGTTGGTTGTTGGTTGTTGGTTGTTGGTTGTTGGTTGTTGGTTGTTGGTTGTTGGTTGTTGGTTGTTGGTTGTTGGTTGTTGGTTGTTGGTTGTTGGTTGTTGGTTGTTGGTTGTTGGTTGTTGGTTGTTGGTTGTTGGTTGTTGGTTGTTGGTTGTTGGTTGTTGGTTGTTGGTTGTTGGTTTTTGTTTTTGTTTTTGTTTTTGTTTTTGTTTTTGTTTTTGATTTTGTTTTTGTTTTTGTTTTTGTTTTTGTTTTTGTTTTTGTTTTTGTTTTTGTTTTTGTTTTTGTTTTTGTTTTTGTTTTTGTTTTTGTTTTTGTTTTTGTTTTTGTTTTTGTTTTTGTTTTTGTTTTTGTTTTTGTTTTTGTTTTTGTTTTTGTTTTTGTTTTTGTTTTTGTTTTTGTTTTTGTTTTGGTTTTTGTTTTTGTTTTTGTTTTTGTTTTTGTTTTTGTTTTTGTTTTTGTTTTTGTTTTTGTTTTTGTTTTTGTTTTTGTTTTGTTTTTGTTTTTGTTTTTGTTTTTGTTTTTGTTTTTGTTTTTGTTTTTGTTTTTGTTTTTGTTTTTGTTTTTGTTTTTGTTTTTGTTTTTGTTTTTGTTTTTGTTTTTGTTTTTGTTTTTGTTTTTGTTTTTGTTTTTGTTTTTGTTTTTGTTTTTGTTTTTGTTTTTGTTTTTGTTTTTGTTTTTGTTTTTGTTTTTGTTTTTGTTTTTGTTTTTGTTTTTGTTTTTGTTTTTGTTTTTGTTTTTGTTTTTGTTTTTGTTTTTGTTTTTGTTTGTGTTTTTTTTTTTGTTTTTGTTTTTGTTTTTGTTTTTGTTTTTGTTTTTGTTTTTGTTTTTGTTTTTGTTTTTGTTTTTGTTTTTGTTTTTGTTTTTGTTTTTGTTTTTGTTTTTGTTTTTGTTTTTGTTTTTGTTTTTGCTCGGCAGTTCGATTTTAACGAAAATCGAGCTTCTTGATTGTATTGATGATAGTAACAGGCTCACCAAATCTGAGTTTGATTTAAAATAGCTGATTAAAATTTGGCTCTTTTTTGTTTACGATTGAGGTGGAACGACTAATTTTGATTTTTTGTTGAAATTCGATTCTCAAATTCAAAATTTTGTAGTTAATCAGGAGATATTTGTCAGATACAATTAAGGGAGCAAAACTCTACCTTCTCTTTACCAGAAAATAAAAATCAGAGATGAAAAGGCTGCAACAGAAAGTTAATTTTAAAACAAAATTTAGATGCAGTTAAATTAAAAACAAATTTGATTTGAGCTATTGATTCTTTTAATGTGACAGTGTTTTTTATAAGAATTTATTTTAGAACAAGAACATCCAATCAAAACTTTCTCACACTTCTACATTATAAACACAACAAATTTATGCACCCTGCTCCATTAATCTCACGGGCGCCTTGCTCCGTGATCTGCAACTCGCTGCTGCTAGCCAAACAAATCCATTAACGCACGCGATCGCATAAAACGCAAAGTTTATAAGTCAATCTGTCGTAATGATACTGCTGCCGCTGCTGCCACTACTGATATCTTGCTTGATTCGAATGTTTACAAGAAACTTGTGGCAGCGACAATTTGCTACTCTCAGCATCAAGCTTCCAATCAATAAATTAAGTAATTATGATCCACGCCATATCAATGGTTCAATCAGGTAGCTTGTTTTTTCTTCTCAGCTTTAAATTGAAATTGGATCAACAACTTTGTTTGTTCAATTCCTTGTGCGGACTTTTTGCTCGTAAATTTTGCCATTCACACTCAATGAGAAGGTGTCAACTTGAAGGTGCAAAGTACATCGCGGCGGCGGTTGCCTTCTGTAAACAGTCTTAACCGCAACAAGAGCGCTACTTAGTTATTCCCTCTAGCCAGTGGCACAAACGAATATCTTAAGTCTTGTGCAACACTCGCGGAGCGAGCGGGGGGGTCCAGCAGATATTAATCAATTTATCACTTGTCGAGCCGCCAAAGCAATTCATCTGTCAACACGCGTGAGTGAGTGTAAAATCAAAAAAGTGAGAGCAAACCGCAGAAATTGAACTCTTGAAACTAGCGTCTCCTAAACATCTGGACGACGGACAACGTATGTTGAAGGGGGAAAAGAACGCGTTGACCAACCGCCGCCATAGAAAAAAAAAATAAACCGGCCAGATTAGTTCAGGTGATCAGCGCGGAGTTACATAAGATGCTGCAACGTAGCGGCGTTCGGTCTGAAAGATCATACCAATTACAGCAGTTCTTGGGGGCCATTGATTTGAACGGAGCACCACCCGTTTGACCAGCGCCAGGAAAATTGCTTGGGAGCGCTGGAGAAAGACACGTGCCCGGATCATTTATCCTATGTTGTTATTTTTAAAAGTTGTTTTTTTTTGCTTTTCTTCTCAATCTCACATGAATGCAATTTTCCAACAGTAGCGTGACTCTTAACGAACCGTTGCAATTAAAAATAAGAGTCTCTTATAATTCCAGACAACATTGTTTTGATATTCGAATTAACTTTTTATTATGCATCAATTCCATTTTAAACAAAAAAAATCTCCGATCGGGCTCAAAATATTTTTCGCGTGGTTTCTAGGGCAAAATAATTCGACCAATTATTTTTTGTTTGGCCTATGTGGTTTCATAAATTTTCGCAAAAAAAATACATTTTCAAACAATCATATTTGCACGCCATTTTAGCAAATTTCAGCTGTTTTGGACGCAAATTAAGCAATAGTAAGCAGTTTCGAAAATGTAGCCTAATATTTGAAAAAGTCAAATGAAAACATAAATGGCATTTTGACAATGTTTAGACCAAAAAGCCTATGTCTAAATATGTTTTTTATCGGATTCCTCGGTAAATTTTACGTAATATACTCAAAAATAAGAGGAGTAGATTAACGTAAAATTTTCCGATGAATCTGGTAAAATATACAGGTTAAATTATTTTGCCCAATAAACCCACAAAAAAGTTTGAAGCCCGATCGGAGATTTTTTTAATTGTTTATGCTGTTTTCAAATGGAATTGCTGTTAATGGTGTAAATTAATATTTCTTAATAGAAATGATTGTAATCATCAATGAATCTTTCCTTTTATAAATTACTGTTGACATAGAACCCGTACAGATAGAAATCTTTTTAGCACATCCAGTAACTTTATGTTTTCGAATTCGTAAACATTCAAACATTTCTCAATTTCTATTCCCAAAATGTAAAAATCATAAACGGATTTAAAACTAATTTCATTGATAAAATAATACAAATTTTTTATGTAGGAATTTCTATATCAAAAATTAAAATTTTCTTCTATTTCGTCAATATTTTTTCAATCTTCGAAACATAAAATCGTTGGTTATCAGATAAGGGGAATCTTCAAATTCGATCAAGCATATTTTTTCAATTTCTTCATTTTTAATGGTTTGATTGAAACAATATCCTGAAACAAACTTCCCACAATAAGCTCCGGTTTGTTTTTACAGAAAGATAAATAAATACATTGATTTCAATATTTGCATAATTGAAAGAAAACAGCGTCTGTAAAAATTTTCAAATGAATTATTTATTAAAAATTTGCTCACTTCCCAGCTTTAATCTTACAAAAAAAAACATCACAAAACTATTATTTTATATCAAGTTATTTATTAAAATCAAACCGGATTTTTTATTTTTTCAAGGCAATCTTTATTTTTTTTTTGTTAATTTTCGTTGAGATTTTGCAAAAAAAAAAAACGGGCTTGTTGTTATTCTGTTTTAAGCATTCATTGATAATGTTTGCATAAAATATTGAAAATTAAGCATGAAAGACCAACTCTCTTTTGATATTTCGCTGTTTTTCTTTCAATTTTAAATAAATGAATACAGTTTTTTTTAAATGTCAGGATTACATTATCAATCTACCTCCAAAGAGTTTATACCCTAGTAACATTTTTAAACTTACAGGTTTTATCATGGTTCTGAAAACCCTGATACGGCCTAAATAGGCTTTTATGGCCTACTTAAAACCTAAAATGTTGCTTGGGTAGTTCAGATGTTTTTTGAAGTTTTATTTTTATTTTTGTGTGACATTCTTTGGATAAGAAGTGATGAAGGCATCAATCAATTTAAAGTACTTTATGCCGATTTCAACCACTTACATTTAAAATTTAAATAGAAGTTTATGCAACAAGTTGCAAAAAGAGATTTTTTCAGCACGAATCGTACATTTATCCAACGAGGTTCACCGAGTTGGATAAATACGAAGAGTGCTGAAAAAATCAAGTTTTGCAACGAGTTCCATACAACATTTTTTGCAATTCCAAAAAACAGTGAGTGAAATTTTATGTCAAATTTTCATGTATTTTGTCAATAAATCAAAAAAAAAAGTTGAAAAGTTCAACTCTTCAGCACCCATTTGAGTGCTGAAAGTAGAACTTTTCATCATTTATTTTGAAAAGTGTTGCTATTCCATTCTGTTATTTTTGGTACAGAAAAGTAGGCTTTTTCGTCGTTCAAGAATGACAGGAAAAGTAAAAAGTTTTTGGACGGAATTGCAAAATATTAGTTTATGCAACAAGTTTACCGAGTTGGACAAAAATGACGAGTGCTGAAAAAAATCAAGTTTTGCAACGAGTTGCTTACAACATTTTTTGCAATTCCGAAAAACGCTTCTTGAATGGAATTTTATGTCAAACATTCATGTGTTTAGTAAATTCACCGTTCAAAACAAAAAAAAATATTTAAAAATGTTACTTTTCGATAATAGTGTTGAAAAGTTCAACTTTTCAGCACCCATTTCAGTGCTGAAAAGTAGATCTTTTCAGCACTGGTATTGAAAGGTATTGAAAGGTATTAATTTTCCTTTCTGTTATTTTTGGTAGGGAAAAGTAGGCCGTTTCGTTTCTCCAGAAGGACAGGAAAAGTTAACAGTTTTACAGCGGAATTACAAAAATATATTTAAAATGCATTTGTCATTGAAACTTCTTCAATCTTTATTTTTTTGTGTGATTTTATGTTTATTTTTCCACGTTAATTAAAAAACTAAAACATCCTCAATGAAAAGTTGTTTTATAATCAATGCTTTCCTTAAGATTTATATTTACCACCATTAAACCATGAAAACCATTAAAAAAGTGCTGCTTGATTTTTTTTAGTCACGTTTGACATAAAATGTCAAATTTAATTTTTACGGATTTTTTAAGAGTCAACCTAAACAAAATTTCAAAACTACAAAATGACTTTGACAAACACATTTTTTATTTATTTTAAATGTTGAGATAAGACCTAAGACCGGAAAATCATAAATCTACCAGGGGGGTTGTAAATAAGTTAAAATTATTTTGCAAATGAACAACTTATTAAGTTCGAGCTTTTTCAAGTTTACAACATACAGAATTTGATTAAGGATCACAACGAGTCATCAATCCAACAAAAAAAAAAAACGAAGTTGACTTTATAGCTGTCGGCCACCATTGCTAGTACCAACCACTAGTGTCTTCCTTTTATCTACAAGGACTTCGCCGCCCTGGGCTCCTAAGTGTATGAAAGTATGGCACGGAGCGACGGCGCCGAATACCCATATTTACACAAAGAATTTTAGAGCGCCCGCCGCGGGATTCGAACCGGCGACCTCTGGATTGTGAGTTCAGTGCGCGGTCCGATTGATCCACACGGGCGGGGGAGTCCATCAATCCAACATAAGTTCATAATAAGATTTAAACGTATAAACGAACCCACATGCGCGTGCCAAACCTGCAATTTCACTGTGGCGGCGTCTCTCCAATCTGAGATCTGCAAAGCGTGATCGCACCGCTGATTAGGTGGTGTGTGACGTAAAAACTTACAAAAGAGGGCAAAATTTATGCTCGATCTTTTTTGTCGACGGGCTGTTTCGTTTGGGGGCATTTTCCTAATCTCATACATGCCACCAGTAGAGACCCCATAGTTGTCATCGTTGATCTCAACCCTCAGCAGTTTAATTTTAAAATCTCTATACAAATTTGAAAATAAACATTAATCGTTCTGATTGAGTTTTAAACAAAGGTTAAGAGGTCTAAAGTTCAGAGGAAAAATGTCAGATAAAGTAAAAAACCGTTTCGCAGTGTAACACCCCTGGAAGGGTGTAAAAAATTGATTTCATGTTCGATCGGATCGTCGGTTCACCACAAACAGTGACCAGCACGATGGTAGTGGGTCAGTAGTGTGCCTTTTTTTCCTCAGGTGGCCACTCTGCAGGGTTGTCGGTTCAGGTCCAGCGCCGGTAGATAATTGGCGTGGATAATGAGGGACTGCGGGTAATCGTTTGGATTGGAATCAATTAAACGTGCACTGGTGGTACTGTACCAACCAATCGCGCGACGTGTGAGGTGCGTGGAATGTTTGGTTACAATGTTGCTTGTTGCTGCTCCTTCTTTAAGAATAAATTGATGTCATTATGACGAGTAGAAGTCGATGTGGTGCTTAGAAATTGAATCTTGCAGTCATTTTAGGAATTTGCACCGGTTGATCTTGTGATGATTGAAGGAGATATTGGTATTTGGATTGAGGTAGAATATGAATTTTGAAGGACGGTCATATTCTCATCTCAACGATTTTCATGATAATTTTTTAATTAGTTTTTCAAACTTGTCGAATTCAGAGTCAACAAAAAGAAGAACATTGAGACATCGACGATTGACATTAAGGGATTTTTTTTTTGAATAAAGTCTTAAATTTTTCAATAGTCCTGATCATATTTTTTTTAAATGTTTTTGAAGACCATTGTATGGGCTAACAAATCTCATAAATCTGCAAAAGCGAATAGAATTGCTCAAGACAGTCTATGCTCCGGAAGCAACCGGATTCCAAGCGATTCAACTTCTAACAACTCGTTGCCGCACCAGTTTTGCAATACAGTTCAATCGTTTCATAGTTCTCCTCAAACCCAGCAATTTGAATGAAAGCAAGTCATGCAGACTAGAGTCTCAAAACCAAAGCCATCAACAGGACAATCCCACCATCGCATTCACAGTGCAGTACATTTGCAGCAGCAAAACCCGAGCATGGGTAAATAACAAGGGAAATGCGTAATAATACCTTTCTCTGGTATCAATACCAAATTTTGGTATTCCTGGACCCTTTAAAATTTGTCTTAAGGATTATGCAAGAGCAAAATGTGGTATCATACCAATTTAAGGTATTGTTTTGATATTGCAAAATTGCAGAATTTGTCAATGATCGAACACCACATTTTGGTATTCTTTTGGTATTACAGTATTTTATCAAATTCCTATGCAACTATGGGAAAATTTTGACCAATTTTGACAAAATAATTAATTTTGCGCTATAATGATGTCTCAAAGCGAATGCTTTCATTCAAAACCGGAAATTTCAAACTTTATTTTAAACATTTTTGATATACCCCCTATAGAAATGACTTGAAATTGTGGAAAATTTTCTAAGTCAGGATGGCACATTTTGGTATTATTTTGGTATTTAAGTGTTTTATCAAATTCCTCTGAAACTATGGGAAAATTTTGACCAATTTTGACAAAATAATTAATTTTGCGCTAAAATGATGTCTCAAAGCGAATGCTTTCATTCAAAACCGGAAATTTCAAACTTTATTTTAAACATTTTTGATATACCCCCTATAGAAATGACTTGAAATTGTGGAAAATTTTCTAAGTCAGGATGGCACATTTTGGTATTATTTTGGTATTAAAGTGTTTTATCAAATTCCTCTGAAACTATGGGAAAATTTTGACCAATTTTGACAAAATAATTAGTTTTGCGCTAAAATGATGTCTCAAAGCGAATGCTTTTATTCAAAACCGGAAATTTCAAACTTTATTTTAAACATTTTTGATATACCCCCTATAGAAATGACTTGAAATTGTGGAAAATTTTCTAAGTCAGGATGGCACATTTTGGTATTATTTTGGTATTTAAGTGTTTTATCAAATTCCTCTGAAACTATGGGAAAATTTTGACCAATTTTGACAAAATAATTAATTTTGCGCTAAAATGATGTCTCAAAGCGAATGCTTTCATTCAAAACCGGAAATTTCAAACTTTATTTTAAACATTTTTGATATACCCCCTATAGAAATGACTTGAAATTGTGGAAAATTTTCTAAGTCAGGATGGCACATTATGGTATTATTTTGGTATTTAAGTGTTTTATCAAATTCCTCTGAAACTATGGGAAAATTTTGACCAATTTTGACAAAATAATTAATTTTGCGCTAAAATGATGTCTCAAAGCGAATGCTTTCATTCAAAACCGGAAATTTCAAACTTTATTTTAAACATTTTTGATATACTCCCTATAGAAATGACTTGAAATTGTGGAAAATTTTCTAAGTCAGGATGGCACATTTTGGTATTATTTTGGTATTTAAGTGTTTTATCAAATTCCTCTGAAACTATGGGAAAATTTTGACCAATTTTGACAAAATAATTAGTTTTGCGCTAAAATGATGTCTCAAAGCGAATGCTTTTATTCAAAACCGGAAATTTCAAACTTTATTTTAAACATTTTTGATATACCCCCTATAGAAATGACTTGAAATTGTGGAAAATTTTCTAAGTCAGGATGGCACATTTTGGTATTATTTTGGTATTTAAGTGTTTTATCAAATTCCTCTGAAACTATGGGAAAATTTTGACCAATTTTGACAAAATAATTAATTTTGCGCTAAAATGATGTCTCAAAGCGAATGCTTTCATTCAAAACCGGAAATTTCAAACTTTATTTTAAACATTTTTGATATACCCCCTATAGAAATGACTTGAAATTGTGGAAAATTTTCTAAGTCAGGATGGCACATTTTGGTATTATTTTGGTATTAAAGTGTTTTATCAAATTCCTCTGAAACTATGGGAAAATTTTGACCAATTTTGACAAAATAATTAGTTTTGCGCTAAAATGATGTCTCAAAGCGAATGCTTTTATTCAAAACCGGAAATTTCAAACTTTATTTTAAACATTTTTGATATACCCCCTATAGAAATGACTTGAAATTGTGGAAAATTTTCTAAGTCAGGATGGCACATTTTGGTATTATTTTGGTATTTAAGTGTTTTATCAAATTCCTCTGAAACTATGGGAAAATTTTGACCAATTTTGACAAAATAATTAGTTTTGCGCTAAAATGATGTCTCAAAGCGAATGCTTTTATTCAAAACCGGAAATTTCAAACTTTATTTTAAACATTTTTGATATACCCCCTATAGAAATGACTTGAAATTGTGGAAAATTTTCTAAGTCAGGATGGCACATTTTGGTATTATTTTGGTATTTAAGTGTTTTATCAAATTCCTCTGAAACTATGGGAAAATTTTGACCAATTTTGACAAAATAATTAATTTTGCGCTAAAATGATGTCTCAAAGCGAATGCTTTCATTCAAAACCGGAAATTTCAAACTTTATTTTAAACATTTTTGATATACCCCCTATAGAAATGACTTGAAATTGTGGAAAATTTTCTAAGTCAGGATGGCACATTTTGGTATTATTTTGGTATTAAAGTGTTTTATCAAATTCCTCTGAAACTATGGGAAAATTTTGACCAATTTTGACAAAATAATTAGTTTTGCGCTAAAATGATGTCTCAAAGCGAATGCTTTTATTCAAAACCGGAAATTTCAAACTTTATTTTAAACATTTTTGATATACCCCCTATAGAAATGACTTGAAATTGTGGAAAATTTTCTAAGTCAGGATGGCACATTTTGGTATTATTTTGGTATTAAAGTGTTTTATCAAATTCCTCTGAAACTATGGGAAAATTTTGACCAATTTTGACAAAATAATTAGTTTTGCGCTAAAATGATGTCTCAAAGCGAATGCTTTTATTCAAAACCGGAAATTTCAAACTTTATTTTAAACATTTTTGATATACCCCCTATAGAAATGACTTGAAATTGTGGAAAATTTTCTAAGTCAGGATGGCACATTTTGGTATTATTTTGGTATTTAAGTGTTTTATCAAATTCCTCTGAAACTATGGGAAAATTTTGACCAATTTTGACAAAATAATTAGTTTTGCGCTAAAATGATGTCTCAAAGCGAATGCTTTTATTCAAAACCGGAAATTTCAAACTTTATTTTAAACATTTTTGATATACCCCCTATAGAAATGACTTGAAATTGTGGAAAATTTTCTAAGTCAGGATGGCACATTTTGGTATTATTTTGGTATTAAAGTGTTTTATCAAATTCCTCTGAAACTATGGGAAAATTTTGACCAATTTTGACAAAATAATTAGTTTTGCGCTAAAATGATGTCTCAAAGCGAATGCTTTTATTCAAAACCGGAAATTTCAAACTTTATTTTAAACATTTTTGATATACCCCCTATAGAAATGACTTGAAATTGTGGAAAATTTTCTAAGTCAGGATGGCACATTTTGGTATTATTTTGGTATTTAAGTGTTTTATCAAATTCCTCTGAAACTATGGGAAAATTTTGACCAATTTTGACAAAATAATTAATTTTGCGCTAAAATGATGTCTCAAAGCGAATGCTTTCATTCAAAACCGGAAATTTCAAACTTTATTTTAAACATTTTTGATATACCCCCTATAGAAATGACTTGAAATTGTGGAAAATTTTCTAAGTCAGGATGGCACATTTTGGTATTATTTTGGTATTAAAGTGTTTTATCAAATTCCTCTGAAACTATGGGAAAATTTTGACCAATTTTGACAAAATAATTAGTTTTGCGCTAAAATGATGTCTCAAAGCGAATGCTTTTATTCAAAACCGGAAATTTCAAACTTTATTTTAAACATTTTTGATATACCCCCTATAGAAATGACTTGAAATTGTGGAAAATTTTCTAAGTCAGGATGGCACATTTTGGTATTATTTTGGTATTTAAGTGTTTTATCAAATTCCTCTGAAACTATGGGAAAATTTTGACCAATTTTGACAAAATAATTAGTTTTGCGCTAAAATGATGTCTCAAAGCGAATGCTTTTATTCAAAACCGGAAATTTCAAACTTTATTTTAAACATTTTTGATATACCCCCTATAGAAATGACTTGAAATTGTGGAAAATTTTCTAAGTCAGGATGGCACATTTTGGTATTATTTTGGTATTTAAGTGTTTTATCAAATTCCTCTGAAACTATGGGAAAATTTTGACCAATTTTGACAAAATAATTAATTTTGCGCTAAAATGATGTCTCAAAGCGAATGCTTTCATTCAAAACCGGAAATTTCAAACTTTATTTTAAACATTTTTGATATACCCCCTATAGAAATGACTTGAAATTGTGGAAAATTTTCTAAGTCAGGATGGCACATTTTGGTATTATTTTGGTATTAAAGTGTTTTATCAAATTCCTCTGAAACTATGGGAAAATTTTGACCAATTTTGACAAAATAATTAGTTTTGCGCTAAAATGATGTCTCAAAGCGAATGCTTTTATTCAAAACCGGAAATTTCAAACTTTATTTTAAACATTTTTGATATACCCCCTATAGAAATGACTTGAAATTGTGGAAAATTTTCTAAGTCAGGATGGCACATTTTGGTATTATTTTGGTATTTAAGTGTTTTATCAAATTCCTCTGAAACTATGGGAAAATTTTGACCAATTTTGACAAAATAATTAGTTTTGCGCTAAAATGATGTCTCAAAGCGAATGCTTTTATTCAAAACCGGAAATTTCAAACTTTATTTTAAACATTTTTGATATACCCCCTATAGAAATGACTTGAAATTGTGGAAAATTTTCTAAGTCAGGATGGCACATTTTGGTATTATTTTGGTATTTAAGTGTTTTATCAAATTCCTCTGAAACTATGGGAAAATTTTGACCAATTTTGACAAAATAATTAATTTTGCGCTAAAATGATGTCTCAAAGCGAATGCTTTCATTCAAAACCGGAAATTTCAAACTTTATTTTAAACATTTTTGATATACCCCCTATAGAAATGACTTGAAATTGTGGAAAATTTTCTAAGTCAGGATGGCACATTTTGGTATTATTTTGGTATTTAAGTGTTTTATCAAATTCCTCTGAAACTATGGGAAAATTTTGACCAATTTTGACAAAATAATTAGTTTTGCGCTAAAATGATGTCTCAAAGCGAATGCTTTTATTCAAAACCGGAAATTTCAAACTTTATTTTAAACATTTTTGATATACCCCCTATAGAAATGACTTGAAATTGTGGAAAATTTTCTAAGTCAGGATGGCACATTTTGGTATTATTTTGGTATTTAAGTGTTTTATCAAATTCCTCTGAAACTATGGGAAAATTTTGACCAATTTTGACAAAATAATTAATTTTGCGCTAAAATGATGTCTCAAAGCGAATGCTTTCATTCAAAACCGGAAATTTCAAACTTTATTTTAAACATTTTTGATATACCCCCTATAGAAATGACTTGAAATTGTGGAAAATTTTCTAAGTCAGGATGGCACATTTTGGTATTATTTTGGTATTAAAGTGTTTTATCAAATTCCTCTGAAACTATGGGAAAATTTTGACCAATTTTGACAAAATAATTAGTTTTGCGCTAAAATGATGTCTCAAAGCGAATGCTTTTATTCAAAACCGGAAATTTCAAACTTTATTTTAAACATTTTTGATATACCCCCTATAGAAATGACTTGAAATTGTGGAAAATTTTCTAAGTCAGGATGGCACATTTTGGTATTATTTTGGTATTTAAGTGTTTTATCAAATTCCTCTGAAACTATGGGAAAATTTTGACCAATTTTGACAAAATAATTAGTTTTGCGCTAAAATGATGTCTCAAAGCGAATGCTTTTATTCAAAACCGGAAATTTCAAACTTTATTTTAAACATTTTTGATATACCCCCTATAGAAATGACTTGAAATTGTGGAAAATTTTCTAAGTCAGGATGGCACATTTTGGTATTATTTTGGTATTTAAGTGTTTTATCAAATTCCTCTGAAACTATGGGAAAATTTTGACCAATTTTGACAAAATAATTAATTTTGCGCTAAAATGATGTCTCAAAGCGAATGCTTTCATTCAAAACCGGAAATTTCAAACTTTATTTTAAACATTTTTGATATACCCCCTATAGAAATGACTTGAAATTGTGGAAAATTTTCTAAGTCAGGATGGCACATTTTGGTATTATTTTGGTATTAAAGTGTTTTATCAAATTCCTCTGAAACTATGGGAAAATTTTGACCAATTTTGACAAAATAATTAGTTTTGCGCTAAAATGATGTCTCAAAGCGAATGCTTTTATTCAAAACCGGAAATTTCAAACTTTATTTTAAACATTTTTGATATACCCCCTATAGAAATGACTTGAAATTGTGGAAAATTTTCTAAGTCAGGATGGCACATTTTGGTATTATTTTGGTATTAAAGTGTTTTATCAAATTCCTCTGAAACTATGGGAAAATTTTGACCAATTTTGACAAAATAATTAGTTTTGCGCTAAAATGATGTATCAAAGCGAATGCTTTTATTCAAAACCGGAAATTTCAAACTTTATTTTAAACATTTTTGATATACCCCCTATAGAAATGACTTGAAATTGTGGAAAATTTTCTAAGTCAGGATGGCACATTTTGGTATTATTTTGGTATTTAAGTGTTTTATCAAATTCCTCTGAAACTATGGGAAAATTTTGACCAATTTTGACAAAATAATTAGTTTTGCGCTAAAATGATGTCTCAAAGCGAATGCTTTTATTCAAAACCGGAAATTTCAAACTTTATTTTAAACATTTTTGATATACCCCCTATAGAAATGACTTGAAATTGTGGAAAATTTTCTAAGTCAGGATGGCACATTTTGGTATTATTTTGGTATTAAAGTGTTTTATCAAATTCCTCTGAAACTATGGGAAAATTTTGACCAATTTTGACAAAATAATTAGTTTTGCGCTAAAATGATGTCTCAAAGCGAATGCTTTTATTCAAAACCGGAAATTTCAAACTTTATTTTAAACATTTTTGATATACCCCCTATAGAAATGACTTGAAATTGTGGAAAATTTTCTAAGTCAGGATGGCACATTTTGGTATTATTTTGGTATTAAAGTGTTTTATCAAATTCCTCTGAAACTATGGGAAAATTTTGACCAATTTTGACAAAATAATTAGTTTTGCGCTAAAATGATGTCTCAAAGCGAATGCTTTTATTCAAAACCGGAAATTTCAAACTTTATTTTAAACATTTTTGATATACCCCCTATAGAAATGACTTGAAATTGTGGAAAATTTTCTAAGTCAGGATGGCACATTTTGGTATTATTTTGGTATTTAAGTGTTTTATCAAATTCCTCTGAAACTATGGGAAAATTTTGACCAATTTTGACAAAATAATTAATTTTGCGCTAAAATGATGTCTCAAAGCGAATGCTTTCATTCAAAACCGGAAATTTCAAACTTTATTTTAAACATTTTTGATATACCCCCTATAGAAATGACTTGAAATTGTGGAAAATTTTCTAAGTCAGGATGGCACATTTTGGTATTATTTTGGTATTTAAGTGTTTTATCAAATTCCTCTGAAACTATGGGAAAATTTTGACCAATTTTGACAAAATAATTAGTTTTGCGCTAAAATGATGTCTCAAAGCGAATGCTTTTATTCAAAACCGGAAATTTCAAACTTTATTTTAAACATTTTTGATATACCCCCTATAGAAATGACTTGAAATTGTGGAAAATTTTCTAAGTCAGGATGGCACATTTTGGTATTATTTTGGTATTTAAGTGTTTTATCAAATTCCTCTGAAACTATGGGAAAATTTTGACCAATTTTGACAAAATAATTAATTTTGCGCTAAAATGATGTCTCAAAGCGAATGCTTTCATTCAAAACCGGAAATTTCAAACTTTATTTTAAACATTTTTGATATACCCCCTATAGAAATGACTTGAAATTGTGGAAAATTTTCTAAGTCAGGATGGCACATTTTGGTATTATTTTGGTATTAAAGTGTTTTATCAAATTCCTCTGAAACTATGGGAAAATTTTGACCAATTTTGACAAAATAATTAGTTTTGCGCTAAAATGATGTCTCAAAGCGAATGCTTTTATTCAAAACCGGAAATTTCAAACTTTATTTTAAACATTTTTGATATACCCCCTATAGAAATGACTTGAAATTGTGGAAAATTTTCTAAGTCAGGATGGCACATTTTGGTATTATTTTGGTATTTAAGTGTTTTATCAAATTCCTCTGAAACTATGGGAAAATTTTGACCAATTTTGACAAAATAATTAGTTTTGCGCTAAAATGATGTCTCAAAGCGAATGCTTTTATTCAAAACCGGAAATTTCAAACTTTATTTTAAACATTTTTGATATACCCCCTATAGAAATGACTTGAAATTGTGGAAAATTTTCTAAGTCAGGATGGCACATTTTGGTATTATTTTGGTATTTAAGTGTTTTATCAAATTCCTCTGAAACTATGGGAAAATTTTGACCAATTTTGACAAAATAATTAATTTTGCGCTAAAATGATGTCTCAAAGCGAATGCTTTCATTCAAAACCGGAAATTTCAAACTTTATTTTAAACATTTTTGATATACCCCCTATAGAAATGACTTGAAATTGTGGAAAATTTTCTAAGTCAGGATGGCACATTTTGGTATTATTTTGGTATTAAAGTGTTTTATCAAATTCCTCTGAAACTATGGGAAAATTTTGACCAATTTTGACAAAATAATTAGTTTTGCGCTAAAATGATGTCTCAAAGCGAATGCTTTTATTCAAAACCGGAAATTTCAAACTTTATTTTAAACATTTTTGATATACCCCCTATAGAAATGACTTGAAATTGTGGAAAATTTTCTAAGTCAGGATGGCACATTTTGGTATTATTTTGGTATTAAAGTGTTTTATCAAATTCCTCTGAAACTATGGGAAAATTTTGACCAATTTTGACAAAATAATTAGTTTTGCGCTAAAATGATGTATCAAAGCGAATGCTTTTATTCAAAACCGGAAATTTCAAACTTTATTTTAAACATTTTTGATATACCCCCTATAGAAATGACTTGAAATTGTGGAAAATTTTCTAAGTCAGGATGGCACATTTTGGTATTATTTTGGTATTTAAGTGTTTTATCAAATTCCTCTGAAACTATGGGAAAATTTTGACCAATTTTGACAAAATAATTAGTTTTGCGCTAAAATGATGTCTCAAAGCGAATGCTTTTATTCAAAACCGGAAATTTCAAACTTTATTTTAAACATTTTTGATATACCCCCTATAGAAATGACTTGAAATTGTGGAAAATTTTCTAAGTCAGGATGGCACATTTTGGTATTATTTTGGTATTAAAGTGTTTTATCAAATTCCTCTGAAACTATGGGAAAATTTTGACCAATTTTGACAAAATAATTAGTTTTGCGCTAAAATGATGTCTCAAAGCGAATGCTTTTATTCAAAACCGGAAATTTCAAACTTTATTTTAAACATTTTTGATATACCCCCTATAGAAATGACTTGAAATTGTGGAAAATTTTCTAAGTCAGGATGGCACATTTTGGTATTATTTTGGTATTTAAGTGTTTTATCAAATTCCTCTGAAACTATGGGAAAATTTTGACCAATTTTGACAAAATAATTAATTTTGCGCTAAAATGATGTCTCAAAGCGAATGCTTTCATTCAAAACCGGAAATTTCAAACTTGATTTTAAACACTTTTGATATACCCCCTACAGAAATGACTTGAAATTGTGGAAAATTTTCTAAGTCAGGATGGCACATTTTGGTATTATTTGAATATTGAAAGGTTTCATCAATTTTCTCTGAAATATGGGAAATTTGTTAAAAAATTTTACGAGTTAATTAATTTTGCGCTAAAATGACTTGAAACCCAAAAATGTTAAAGATGATTTTAAAAATTAGTGTGATATACCCACTTATATTTTTTTCAAAAACGTTGAAATATCTCTAAGTCGGGATAACCAAATACTTTGAAAAACGAGTCAATCGACAGATTAATGAATTTTGGTGAATTTCAATTCAGTTTCATTTTAATAATACTTATTTTTCAATCTTGTTATTTTTCAGAAGCTTCAAGAACTTCAAGCACAGGCCGTTCATCAATGACAAATGCATTCGGTGTGGTGAAGAATATCACTAATAACAACATGGAATCATTAGGTGAGTAGATTTGGCTGTTGCATATGAATAATTTCCGTTTTTTCACTAACTGCAACTGCTGCTGGTATGAAAATACCAAATTTTGGTATTACTTGTTCAAATACCAGCGACCATAATGTGCTCTTGGCTGCCCAGTAATAGATGGTAAAATACCATGAAATCATACCAAAATCATGTATGTGAAAGACCACAGAAATACCAAAATATGATTTTCCAAGGGCGCGGGAATACCTCAAAATAAAACCATGGCAATACCAAGTTTTGGTATTCAAGCAATGTTCAAAAATCCAGAAGACCTCAACTTGGTATTGAAATGGTTTTATTTTGAGGTATTATTTTACCCTTGGAATAACATGGTTTGGTATTGTTGTGCCCTTACACATACAAGATTTTGGTATGATTTCATGGTATTTTACCATCTATTACTGGGCAACCAAGGGCACATTTTGGTCGCTGTTATTTGCCCAAGTAATACTAAAATTTGGTATTCCCGTGTTATTTACCCCTGCTCGGGAAGTGGCGTAATAAATTAATTCGCCTTCATTAAATGTGACTGCAATTATTGCCAGCCCACCACCACCACCACGTATGATTCGTCGTCCACTCAAGTCCTCTAAAAGTGCGGTTTTATGCTAGCTACTCATCAGAATTTGTCGCAGCGACCCCCCTCAGGTCTCTGTCCTTCCTAGAAACTGCTCTCGGTATGAAATGTGCTACACACATGCTTGGTTGATCCGCTGGTCGTCGTACAAAGAACCTCAACAGACATGCCAAGTCAACCTGAGACAGCAAATGAATGTACCGATTTTGTAGCTCCGGCAATTACCTGCCGGCGTCAATCTAAATTCTGAAAAGTGATGAATTTGATTCCAAGCCCCCCTCCTTTTTCCTGTTGCATGAAGAAAAATGGCTCATTTTATGAGAATTCCGCACACACACTCCGTTTCTGCTCAAGTTGGCTGGAAATTGGCTGGAGTTGCTCAATAAGTGTGGTGGCGACGACGATGTCTAGAAGACCCAAATATGCAACCGCGCGGTTGAGAGTTGAACACAGTTTGAAGTGGTCCGAAGGACTCACTCCACTTTGGCGTAGGGTAATGTGAGAAATTTGTACCGGTTGATTGGGTTCAGAGCGGCCTGTCGAAAGGTAACTGTTTGGGGTCTTTATTTATTTTTTGTTGTTTTTTTTTCGCCCTGCCACGTTTGGTAAACTTTATATGACATGTGACCTTGGGGTTCCATTAAGGTCCGCGGTTGCATTTGGACAATGTTGCTCGGATTGATGGACTGCTCAATGCGGGAAGGAGGAGCACATCGGCTGTTGGTTCGGGCCTAATAGCGGTGATTAGTGAGGGAAACAGCAGTAAAAACTGTGGTGAACGGGACATGGATGGTGAGAACTGGATGTAATTAGCGGTGGCTTTTTTAGGTAAGGTTCTTGATGGAATGTGCTTCAAATTGGCCATATAATGTGGAACATTAGGATCTTGAATTTGGGATGAAGTTTTTTGTAGAGTTTCTTCAATAACTTATTAATCAGGTAAAAACAGGGCGATAGCAGAGAGCAGGAGCAGGATCTTAACAGATTATTCCATCGGCATTACAATTTTTTTGGTCCTTAAGAAATAAAAACAAACTAAAGAAATAAAAGGTAGACTAAAAAACTAAATAACTTATTCGATGAACGATGGTTTTTTTTTCATAATTCATACTAATAATAATTACTGATTAAATGTTTTGTAGAGAAACATTATTTCTTCCAATTTGCTTTTCTTTTAAATGTAAATATTGTCTGTGAAACAAATTGAAAGGAACTTACCGTAATGAGATGAAAATTTGGTGTCAAAGGGACTTTCATGTAAAATTGAACGCCCGTAAGGGAAAATTTAAAATGAAAAAAAAATGTTCTTAATGAAAAAATAATTCTTCTGGGTTAATGTAGATTCGAAAAGTATATTAAATTTCCCATAAAATAACATGTTCCAAAATTGTTTACAATTATGTTACGGAAAACGGCAAAGTTTTTCAAAAAATTTAGTGTTTTTTCGATGAATTTTGAGTACGCCATCAAATCGGGTGTCTAACTTTACATAAAAGTCCCTTTGACAACAAATTTCTATCTCATCACCGTTTCAGGCTGAAAATTATTGAAAAAAAAACACGTCTATTTCGCATGTTCAAAAAATCAAGGGGTCGTACCACCCCTCCATCCCGAAATATAAAAAAACGGACCTTGGAGTCGTGATCAGGGACAAAAGTTACCACTTAGGACAAAGTTCCACGCAAATCGAAGAGGGGTCGGGGCAACTTTTCCCGGTTTCGTGTAAGTTTGAAGAGAATTACCCATGTACAATCTTTAAAAATGGCAAACTTTTCGTTAAAGATATTTTACAGGCTTTTGATTGTAATATAACTGTAACCATAGCAAGCTGTGATATTACAACAAATTTAGATTTAAAATTTGCATTTGGTTTAATATTTTTTAAATTTCAGTTTTCAATTTAATTTGTGTTTTTTTAATAATAATAATGAATGTACAGACCTGGTTAACCTTAAATTAACCGGATACTTAAAATTATTTTAAAAACGTGAATGCGACGAAGAAGTAGTAGTTTGAGCAATAAGTTGCAAAAAGAGGATTTTTTCAGCACGAGTCGTACATTTATCCAACGAAGTTCAACGAGTTGGATTAATACGACGAGTGATGAAAAAATCAAGTTTTGCAACGAGGTCCGTACAACGTTTTTTGCTATTCCGAAAACATCCTTTGAACAGAATTATAGAACAAATGTCTATGCATTGATTCAATGAATCGTTTAAATAAAAAAATGTTGAAAAGTATAACTTTTCCAAACAAATGCTGAAAAGTTCTACTTTTTAGCATCCATTTCAGTGCTGAAAAGTAGAATTTTAGCATTTGTATTGAAAATGGTTACCATTCGTTTCTTTTACCTTTGGTACAGAAAAGTAGGCTGTTTTTTCGTTCAAGAAAAAACAGGAAAAGTAAGTAGTTTCTCGACGAAATTGCAAAAAAATATATTTTATTCACCATAAGCTTATAAACAGCTTCAAAAAAATTAGCAAAATGTGAAAATGAATTAAATGAAACATGCAAAAAATGTTTTAAACCCAGTTATTTTTGAGGATTACAAAAACATTGTAATATTTGTTTAATAATGTTCTGCCATTTCTAGAACTATATTTTTTCGATGTAATCTATGTAATTTTAAATCACCTTTTAAAAAAATGATCAATCGTTATCGTAATCATAATACATAATAAATAATTAAAGGTCCCATGACCAAATTTTATTTTTTGGTTTAAGTGTTTTTGAATCCACCGTTCCAAAAAAGTAAAAACCCATAAATTTGCTATAGGGTAATTCTCTACCAACACACACGAAATCGAAAAAAGTTGCCCCGACCCCTCTTTGAATTACGTGAAACTTTGTCCTAGGGGGTCCCTGACCACGTTTCCGAGGTCCGTTTTTGAAACTTTTTTTTAGTAAAATCGCGATAACTCGGGACGTTTATAAGCAAACCCCTTATGTTTATGTATAATTTTTTTTGTTATTAGGTCTATTCCCGTACTGCAGAATTCTGCAATTCTGCACAAAAACGGCAGCAGAGCATTCCCGTACTTTTCTGCAACAAAAGTAACTTTTCTCTCAGGCAGAACTTCGGCAGTGAGAGAGGTAGAAGTTGCAGCAAAACCGTTCCCGTACTTTTCTGCAAGCTCTCTCTTCTCTTTCTTGTTGAAAAGTTACTGCAATTTGGTGTGATGGATGTTGACTACACGCCTCGCTACACGCTTACATAAAATCTGCAAGTTGGGTGAAATTAAGCATTTTATTATAACTTGTAATAATAAATGATTTTGGGATAGTTTTTTAATTTCTGGTTTTATTGAGAACGATTTTTTTATGTAAACGATTTCAGGCTTAGTTCATTTTTGTAAATGATATAGCGATTTTTTTAGTGTTTATATTTTTACCTGATAAAACATTGATAACTTAAGCCATAGTGTGACAGCACGGCTAGTACCCCAACAAAAAATTGTACTAAAGAAACAAATTGTTTTAAAACACTTTTAAAAGACACATTTCTTTTGAGTTTAATAATTTCAAATAAATATTTGTTTAGGAATAATTTTTGATCTTCAATTGTTTTTGAATATACATACCTCAGAATATACTAAATATGTGTGTTAAATAACAAGTATGTTTAATTGGCAAATAATAAATTATACCTTTAACGGTGCTACCAATTTGTATTCTTATATTAACCAAGAAAAAAAAATTTATTTGTCGAAATTAAAATTAATAAATTCTTAAATTCTTAAATTCTTAAATTCTAAAATTCTAAAATTCTTAAATTCTTAAATTCTTAAATTCTTAAATTCTTAAATTCTTAAATTCTTAAATTCTTAAATTCTTAAATTCTTAAATTCTTAAATTCTTAAATTCTTAAATTCTTAAATTCTTAAATTCTTAAATTCTTAAATTCTTAAATTCTTAAATTCTTAAATTCTTAAATTCTTAAATTCTTAAATTCTTAAATTCTTAAATTCTTAAATTCTTAAATTCTTAAATTCTTAAATTCTTAAATTCTTAAATTCTTAAATTCTTAAATTCTTAAATTCTTAAATTCTTAAATTCTTAAATTCTTAAATTCTTAAATTCTTAAATTCTTAAATTCTTAAATTCTTAAATTCTTAAATTCTTAAATTCTTAAATTCTTAAATTCTTAAATTCTTAAATTCTTAAATTCTTAAATTATTAAATTCTTAAATTCTTAAATTCTTAAATTCTTAAATTCTTAAATTCTTAAATTCTTAAATTCTTAAATTCTTAAATTCTTAAATTCTTAAATTCTTAAATTCTTAAATTCTTAAATTCTTAAATTGTTAAATTCTTAAATTCTTAAATTCTTAAATTCTTAAATTCTTAAATTCTTAAATTCTTAAATTCTTAAATTCTTAAATTCTTAAATTCTTAAATTCTTAAATTCTTAAATTCTTAAATTCTTAAATTCTTAAATTCTTAAATTCTTAAATTCTTAAATTCTTAAATTCTTAAATTCTTAAATTCTTAAATTCTTAAATTCTTAAATTCTTAAATTCTTAAATTCTTAAATTCTTAAATTCTTAAATTCTTAAATTCTTAAATTCTTAAATTCTTAAATTCTTAAATTCTTAAATTCTTAAATTCTTAAATTCTTAAATTCTTAAATTCTTAAATTCTTAAATTCTTAAATTCTTAAATTCTTAAATTCTTAAATTCTTAAATTCTTAAATTCTTAAATTCTTAAATTCTTAAATTCTTAAATTCTTAAATTCTTAAATTCTTAAATTCTTAAATTCTTAAATTCTTAAATTCTTAAATTCTTAAATTCTTAAATTCTTAAATTCTTAAATTCTTAAATTCTTAAATTCTTAAATTCTTAAATTCTTAAATTCTTAAATTCTTAAATTCTTAAATTCTTAAATTCTTAAATTCTTAAATTCTTAAATTCTTAAATTCTTAAATTCTTAAATTCTTAAATTCTTAAATTCTTAAATTCTTAAATTCTTAAATTCTTAAATTCTTAAATTCTTAAATTCTTAAATTCTTAAATTCTTAAATTCTTAAATTCTTAAATTCTTAAATTCTTAAATTCTTAAATTCTTAAATTCTTAAATTCTTAAATTCTTAAATTCTTAAATTCTTAAATTCTTAAATTCTTAAATTCTTAAATTCTTAAATTCTTAAATTCTTAAATTCTTAAATTCTTAAATTCTTAAATTCTTAAATTCTTAAATTCTTAAATTCTTAAATTCTTAAATTCTTAAATTCTTAAATTCTTAAATTCATAAATTCTTAAATTCTTGAACTTTTAATTTATACGCCATCTTGAATCATAATAAATACACATTTTTTGAAGTCATATTTTAGGTTAGAAATTAAAATTTAGAGCATTTAAAGAATGAAAATTTTGAATGTTCCTATTTTATTTTTATTTGAGTTTTAAAAATTTTGATTTGCAGATTTTTTTAATTTTACTTGTATTTGAAATTATAATTTCTTTATGTTTCTATCTTATTATTTTCAACTGAGCTTTTGAATTTGTTGTGTTCTGAACTCATAAATATTAAAAAAAAACTTTGTTATTTTATTTTGAATTTTTTCAACCATTTTTTTATTTTGAATTTTTTAAATAAAGATTTTTTGAACTTTAATCATTTTGAAATATTTGGTTTTTAATTATTTGATTTTTTAAGCTTTGTTATCCTGAATAATCTTTCAAACATTCTGCTACTAAACATGTATTTTTGGTCCCTTCTATATTAAACCTTTGTTTGTCTTTTTTTCAAATCATGTTTATTAAACGTACCTGCTACTCTCATTTGTAAAATTGTTACCTAATGTAAATTCTTTAAGTTGTTTCTAATATATGATTTCTACCTAAGCATAATTAATTTCTAGTTACTTAATAAGTACTACATCCATGATTTTTCAAATAAAATATTGTGCTGCATTCCCATTGCATTGCAATGTCCCAGTTCTATAGGTAAACTTCTTTCAATTACTTTTTTTAATCAACCATTTTTTTTAATATTTTGAAATAAAAAAAATAATACCCAATTTGAGTAACTCCACTCGACTGTGTACAATGTTGCAGAAAAAGTACTGGAACGCGCTACCCAGGCAAAATTTTTGCCGCTTCTCTACTTGCAGAACTTCTGCAAAAGAGAGAGATGAAGAGAGCGAGCTAAAAAGTACGGGAACGTGCTGCAAAAAAGTGACTTATGCTGGCTGCAGAATTCTGCAGAAGCTGCAGAAATTCTGCAATTCTGCAAGTACGGGAATAGACCTATTGTCTGCTCTAAAACTTTTTAGAATATTGTTACACTTTTAAAAATAACCCTGCAAAAACACGAAATGTAAAAAAAAATTGTTTTTTGCGATGGAAAATACATTTTTTTCGGAATTCTGAGTAAACCATCAAATCGGGCGTACAATTTTACATAAAAGTCCCTTTGACACCAAATTTCTACCTCATCACTGTTTAAGGCTGCAAATTATTGAAATACACCTCTTTTTCCGCGTGTTCAAAAATGGAAGGGGTCGTACCGCCCCTCCATCACGAGATATCAAAAAACCGGACCTTGGATTCGTTATCAGGGACAAAAGTTACCCCATAGGACAAAGTTTCACGCAAATCGAAGAGGGGTCGGGGCAACTGCTGTGTGTGTTGGCGAAGAATTACCCTTTACAAAAAAAAACCTCAAGTTATGAAAATGTTGTATTTTCATCGTAACCAACTCAATTAGCTACTTTGTAGAGCTGCTTCTTATTGTCAAATTAAATTCATCTAACTTTAATGCTCATACAACACTAATTGGATCTCATGTCACAAATAATTGCATTCGTACATAATTATGCTTCTTGATTGATTGACTCCAAACGTGCTCTTACAACACTTTGCAGTACTCAATTTAGCACCTTGCAGCAAAATAATAATAATAAAAGAACACACGATGCCAACAAATTCCGACCCTAATTGTGATTAACCCCGTACGACCCTTAAATGGAGCCAATTCCAGCTGAACGATCAAGTAAATTGTCGGCAAGTTCCAACCGCTGAAACCCCCATAAAAAATCCACTCATTTGGACTCGCTGTGGAAAAACTCATTTTATGACCTCTTCAACGCTTTTTCAACGGTACAAATTTGGCTTCAATTTGAAAAGTTTCACCCATTGTCTTCGCGGTGCCTAACTTCGGGCCATTTTCCTCCTAACGCCCAACTGCATTTCTAAGACCCCCTCTTAGTGCAAGTGTGTACTCAATGCCAACCCCACCCAGCTTCAGCTATTGACGCGAGGTAACTCAGGGAGAAAATCTACTAAGAGCGCGAGAGCGGAAAAGCTCCGTTGAGGGGGGTTGCGGTTAGGGAAAACTATCTCAGGAGAGTGAGCGAGAAAGAGAGGCGTGGGTGCAACTCTCTCCTTAGAAAAGCTCGCAAGAGAACAAGAGAGCTGTTTGGCCAAGGTTTCTCCTGAGTTTCGCGCCAAACTGCGCGTCGCAAAAACCGGCATTTGTTCCCACCTGCAAGGTCTGCTGCAACGCTGGTTCACGTAGATTTTCCACACACAAGTCGTCGCGTACGTGGTGTCAGACCGTTGGAAATCCGAAGGGGTTGGCCACCTTTTGGACGGCACTTTTGGGGCAGTTTCACGTTGGAGACAGCGAGTGAAGTCGTTACATAAAGCGAGCCTGGCTTAGCTTAAGTCGATCTACTGGCATAATTAGCTCTGTTAAGGTCCAGATAATTTGCAAAAGCGTCCCAGCTGTGCAGTTTGGTCGAGCGTGAAAATCTTGGGAGTTCAAGTCGTCCCGCACCCGACGTCAAACTATTGCGTCGTTATTCAGCAGGACCGGCCGCTTGTTGTTTGTAGAGTGTAACTGAAGGAGAGTCGTGGTGACACAGTCTTTGCAATAATAAAGTGAACCAGTTTTTCCAGCTGCTGCTGTTGCTGTTACTGCACCCAAGTGTTGCAATTACTTAATGGAGGGGTTTTTTTTCAGTACAAATAGCATACATGAGACGGAGAGTCTTGTGTGAAGTTATGAGGCTCGTCAAGGATGATACCTGAAAGCGTGCACTTTGCGGTTTAGTGGCAAGTGGTATTTTCGGGGAAACCGATTAAAAGGCATTGACCTTTAGTGAGGATTGTGGAAGAAAGTGAAAGGATCTTGTTGGTATTTAACGGGTCGGGACTGGTTCGGAGTGATAGGGGCATTGAACTTTAGGAAAGGATGAATAATTGTTGACAAAAAATGCAAAAGTGCATCAAAGTGTGATTTACTTTCAACGCAAAGATAATAAAAGAAAATATTTTTGAGGACACATAAAATGGAAAAACAAAACTAAATATTTGATTGTTCTCTAAATTCGACTCCCTATTTTCAATTGTTCACAAATTTTATTGGACATGACTTTTTTGTTTTTTTTTTTGTTCTATCCTTTTTCCTACAAATCAATTCAACAATTTTGAATTTACTAGTTTTAAAATTATCAAATTTTCAATTCTCGATTAAATTTTCAAAAGGCCCTATCTGCATAGGAAACCCATGAGGAATAGGTTGTTTTGAAAATTTAATCTAGAATTATTCATTTATTTAAATTTTCAAATCTTCAAATCTTCAAATCTTCAAATCTTCAAATCTTCAAATCTTCAAATCTTCAAATCTTCAAATCTTCAAATCTTCAAATCTTCAAATCTTCAAATCTTCAAATCTTCAAATCTTCAAATCTTCAAATCTTCAAATCTTCAAATCTTCAAATCTTCAAATCTTCAAATCTTCAAATCTTCAAATCTTCAAATCTTCAAATCTTCAAATCTTCAAATCTTCAAATCTTCAAATCTTCAAATCTTCAAATCTTCAAATCTTCAAATCTTCAAATCTTTAAATCTTCAAATCTTTAAATCTTCAAATCTTCAAATCTTCAAATCTTCAAATCTTCAAATCTTCAAATCTTCAAATCTTCAAATCTTCAAATCTTCAAATCTTCCAATCTTCAAATCTTCAAATCTTCAAATCTTCAAATCTTGAAATCTTCAAATCTTTAAATCTTCAAATCTTCAAATCTTCAAATCTTCAAATCTTCAAATCTTCAAATCTTCAAATCTTCAAATCTTCAAATCTTCAAATCTTCAAATTTTCAAATCTTCAAATCTTCAATTCATCAAATCTTCAAATCTTCAAATCTTCAAATTTTTAAAAAAAGTTCTTTTATCTTTATTTTTCAATTCGAAAATTACGAAAAAAAACATAAAACATAAAACATAAAACATAAAACATAAAACATAAAACATAAAACATAAAACATAAAAGGGTAATTCTCCGCCAACTCACACAGCAGTTGCCCCGACCCCTCTTCGATTTGCGTGAAACTTTGTCCTAAGGGGTAACTTTTGTCCCTGATCACGAATCCGAGGTCCGTTTTTTGATATCTCGTGACGGAGGGGCGGTACGACCCCTTCCATTTTTGCACATGCGAAAAAAGAGGTGTTTTTCAATAATTTGCAGCCTGAAACGGTGATGAGATAGAAATTTGGTGTCAAAGGGACTTTTATGTAAAATTAGACGCCCGATTTGATGGCGTAATCAGAATTCCGAAAAAACGTATTTTTCATCGAAAAAAACACTAAAAAAGTTTTAAAAATTCTCCCATTTTCCGTTACTCGACTGTAAAAAATTTTGGAACATGTCATTTTATGGGAAATTTAATGTACTTTTCGAATCTACATTGTCCCAGAAGGGTCATTTTTTCATTTAGAACAAAATTTTTCATTTTAAAATTTCGTGTTTTTTCTAACTTTGCAGGGTTATTTTTTAGAGTGTAACAATGTTCTACAAAGTTGTAGAGCAGACAATTACAAAAATTTTGATATATATACATAAGGGGTTTGCTTATAAACATCACAAGTTATCACGATTTTACGAAAAAAAGTTTTAAAAAAGTTGGTCGTCATCGATCATGGCCGTTCATGGTCACCCGCGACAGACACGGACGACGAAACAAAGAGAAACGCAAAAAGTAACTTTTTCAAAACTTTTTTTCGTAAAATCGCGATAACTTGTGATGTTTTTAAGCAAACCCCTTATGTCTATATATCAAATTTTTTGTAATTGTCTGCTCTACAACTTTGTAGAACATTGTTACACTCTAAAAAATAACCCTGCAAAGTTAGAAAAAACACGAAATTTTAAAATGAAAAATTTTGTTCTAAATGAAAAAATGACCCTTCTGGGACAATGTAGATTCGAAAAGTACATTAAATTTCCCATAAAATGACATGTTCCAAAATTTTTTACAGTCGAGTAACGGAAAATGGGAGAATTTTTAAAACTTTTTTATTGTTTTTTTCGATGAAAAATACGTTTTTTCGGAATTCTGAGTACGCCATCAAATCGGGCGTCTAATTTTACATAAAAGTCCCTTTGATGCCAAATTTCTATCTCATCACCGTTTCAGGCTGCAAATTATTGAAAAACACCTCTTTTTTCGCATGTTCAAAAATGGAAGGGGTCGTACCGCCCCTCCGTCACGAGATATCAAAAAACGGACCTCGGATTCGTGATCAGGGACAAAAGTTACCCCTTAGGACAAAGTTTCACGCAAATCGAAGAGGGGTCGGGGCAACTTTTCCCGATTTCGTGTGAGTTGGTAGAGAATTACCCAAAACATAAAACATAAAACATAAAACATAAAACATAAAACATAAAACATAAAACTTAAAACATAAAACATAAAACATAAAACATAAAACATAAAACATAAAACATAAAACATAAAACATAAAACATAAAACATAAAACATAAAACATAAAACATAAAACATAAAACATAAAACATAAAACATAAAACATAAAACATAAAACATAAAACATAAAACATAAAACATAAAACATAAAACATAAAACATAAAACATAAAAAATAAAACATAAAACATAAAACATAAAACATAAAACATAAAACATAAAACATAAAACATAAAACATAAAACATAAAACATAAAACATAAAACATAAAACATAAAACATAAAACATAAAACATAAAACATAAAACATAAAACATAAAACATAAAACATAAAACATAAACCATAAAACATAAAACATAAAACATAAAACATAAAACATAAAACATAAAACATAAAACATAAAACATAAAACATAAAACATAAAACATAAAACATAAAACATAAAACATAAAACATAAAACATAAAACATAAAACATAAAACATAAAACATAAACATAAAACATAAAACATAAAACATAAAACATAAAACATAAAACATAAAACATAAAACATAAAACATAAAACATAAAACATAAAACATAAAACATAAAACATAAAACATAAAACATAAAACATAAAACATAAAACATAAAACATAAAACATAAAACATAAAACATAAAACATAAAACATAAAACATAAAAAATAAAACATAAAACATAAAACATAAAACATAAAACATAAAACATAAAACATAAAACATAAAACATAAAACATAAAACATAAAACATAAAACATAAAACATAAAACATAAAACATAAAACATAAAACATAAAACATAAAACATAAAACATAAAACATAAAACATAAAACATAAAACATAAAACATAAAACATAAAACATAAAACATAAAACATAAAACATAAAACATAAAACATAAAACATAAAACATAAAACATAAAACATAAAACATAAAACATAAAACATAAAACATAAAACATAAAACATAAAACATAAAACATAAAACATAAAACATAAAACATAAAACATAAAACATAAAACATAAAACATAAAACATAAAACATAAAACATAAAACATAAAACATAAAACATAAAACATAAAACATAAAACATAAAACATAAAACATAAAAAACAGATTGTGCCTAGATTTTCACAAACTGAGTTTAATCAATTTGCCTTACATTTTTTTGTATAGATTTCCAAGAAATTGTAGGGAAATTTGTTTTCGAGTTTTTTTCTTATTTTTAATAGTATTTTTTTTAATAGTTTTGAAATGCAGCACAGGTAAAATGTTTTTGATATATTTTCAAAAAATGACCTGCATTTTTTTATTTATATTTTACTTTATCTTTTTTGGTTTTGTCAGGAATTCGTAATTTTATGCAATTTAAATTAAATTTGAGTTCTTTTAAAACTAGGCAGCTTTTAAAAAAATATATTTGTGAGGATTTGCGTTGATTCGATTCTTTGAGAACATGATTAAAATTAATTTCTGGGAGAAAGATTATTTTTAATTATGTTTATGATTACTTCCTACATTTACAGATATTTTACCATATTAGTAAAGATTACCTGTTACAAAATAACACCTGTTAAAAGTACCCTGACGTAATAAACTCATGAGTCGAAATGTTAATTTTCCTAATCGCCAATTATGACCAATGAACAACGGTGTTTATCATCATAAGAGCCTATTAATTAGCAATTAATAATTTCCAACATCACCATATCGCTCCACACGCATCTACCCATTTTCCCCAGGTCATTAATTTTCCCTTCTAGTCATAATTTCCAACACCATGCTTCTCAGCCCCGTGCGCGGTTATGCGATGATGATGGCACACACCACGACCGAACCGTCATTCTTGGGCAACACAACCTGTCAGCGTACAAAGTTACCCGAAAAGTTTCTTCAACCATTTCAACAAACTAGCAAAAATTTACAAAAAGCTCCCGGTGACTTTCCGTCTTCATTCGGCAAACTTTGCCGCTGGCCAAAGCTTCAACTCATGTTTGTTTCAACGTTGTGTTGTGTGCTATATTTGCCAATAAGTTTATGCTTGAAGGAAATCCTGCCCACCCCATCCGAGGCAACGAGGCCGGCCTTGTTAAAAAGTGTGACGATTGTCAGTTTTTTTGTGTAAAATGAAAAATTGGTAGTTTTGAATTGATTGTAATACTAACTGTTATTATTTTATTCTAGTTAAAAAAATAAATGTTATAATAATAAACTATTCTGAATTAATTTTTCTTTATTATTTGTTGACTTTAATATTTCGATGAATTATTTGATTTTTTTCCTAAATTTTTCAAAATTAAGAACGTTAGCGCTATACCAAAGAAGCTCATCCCCTCACTACTAGCTGCTTCCGTTTGGCAAATATTTGCCAAACATTGGCCACAGGCCACTTAAAAACTATACCAACTGCCCTGTGGCAACAATTCATCGTCCACCTTCGACGGTTGCCAATCTTCCACCGGGGTGGGCCAAGAAGCAGCAGCACACATATAATTGGATTTGATGAAACAGCAGCAGCAGCATGGTAAATGTGCATGAAATTAGTACATCATCTTAGTGCACACTAAAGTACGTGTGCTGTGTTTGACAATGTAAACAAAATCGGCGTTGAAGCAATCAAAGTTGGAAGGAAAAAAAACAAAAGCAAATTATTTGTATATTTGCGCGTACACGTGTCTGAGCGTTTGTTCACGTGTGTGTGTGTTTGTGTGAATTTTGTTAGGAAAAGCCGGCACAACTCTCAACGAACGAATGAATGAGAGAAAATCAGTCATAAATGGAAAACAACCACCTTCCACCCCTTTCGACGAAGCCGCTATGGAGGAAAAACGCAGCTGAACGTGTGTGTGTTTGTGTGTGCAAGAACAAAGTCAAAACATGCTAATGAATTAAAAAAAAGTTGTGTATTGTAATAAAAATGTTCCAACATAATAGCAGCCAGTGTTCTTGCCACTTATTTTTGCCACACTTTTAAATTTCTGCAAGGCCAGTTTGAGGGGCACTTAAGCCAGCTGGTTGAAGCATCGTGTCTTCATAAATTTGTGTAGATTTTTGCACACTCTCCCTGTCTTTGTTGATGGAGACTTACCAAGAAACGAGATTTGGCTGACTTACCTGAAATGAAAAAAAGAAATAATCAATAATTGACTTTAATAATTTCCAGCTTACTTTTTAAGGAGTCCATGGCGGAGAGGACCTTATGGAAACATTATTTTTGAATATTTTTATGTTTTTGATTTCTTTAACCCTTGTTTTGCTAAAAGCACATTTAGAACTCTGTTGATAGCATAATGATTCATGTTCAGCAATTGAAGAATTTTCATCAATAAGGTTTTAAGTGGATAGTGAGCGCCCATCAAGATAGAGAGGAGCCTCTACTGTTGGCGTGGTAGGTTGGCCTAAACGGTTCGCGAATTCAAAATGCATTTTTTATTGTGAAATGTAAATGTTAATATGGCAAAAGGTGTTTAAATCGTCGCGTGTGTACATTTTCCTTGTGAAAAAGTTGGAGTTTAATGGGTTTCCCAAGAATACTGGGAGAAATTCGTGAAATAAATTTGTTTTCCAAGCGTCTCCAAGATGACAGCTTGATTTTGAAGTGGAAGCAGAAACAGAAGACGTGTGCCAGTATTGGTGATGGTTCATCGTGCTGGGAAGCACACGATAGTATTAGTGCGACCGCTTGGTTGTGGGAGAGGGAGGGGAATTCGAGAGAAAATTTATGCTGTTCTCTTTTGGTGTGTGTTGCAAGCTTGCCGGTGACGCTATGTTTATGGGTTGCTGCGATGAGAACAGCCTGGTAGCATAAAAAAATGGGTGCGGAAGAGAGCACTGAAGAGACCTGAAAGCTAGAGTTAGAGCGAGATATTTGTCCAGTATGATCAGTCTGATGAGCATCAGTGTGTTGGCAAGAAAGAGAAAGCAGTTTTAGCGTTTGCTTTGTTAGAAAAATTGTGTTGTGTAAAAGTTACATGAAGAAAACTTTTTATAATAGAGTGTGCGACATGTAATACTGAAATTTGGTTGTTGAAGATGACACACCGCAAGATCGTGTCCGCAGCTGCCAAGGCAAACTTTCCAGAATACACTCGCCAGGATATGTGTCGGATCGGCAAGAGGAAGATCAAACTGTCCGCGATTTGCGACACGCAGCTGGCCGTCCGGACCCGTACGACTAAAAGTAGCTGGCAACGTCCGGATGTTTAGAAGCAGCCGATAAAGAAGGCTACCGGGATTCCAGAAACTTGGTGAGATCTATCCAAACTGAAACTGTAAAATTCTGCCTACTTATCAACAACCACTAAATACGCGCTGATCTCATTTTTGCCTTATGGGATTGGAAGTCTAAAGATAGGTCGAGGACTCTTCTGGTTCTTGGTCTATGTTTGGGCGGGGCCAGACAATGCCCAATGACCTCGGAATTGGACCGCAAGGAGCTCTGTCATTCTGAAACGGGTCATTGGAAGCAGCGCGAGGGCTGTCACCACCTAATACCCGGGACTGAGATAACATGTATCAGCATAACCCAAGACTGATACAAATTATACTTTCCCATAATTTCGCTGCCGGCCAGCGGGTATTGGATTGGACCACACACACACACACATAGTGAGCGCCCATCAAGATATTAATTCAAAAGAGATCAAGTCTCTGTTCTCTCTTGCATTTAATATTTGAACAACTCTCTGAGATTTCGGTCATTCAATTTTTAATTTGTATTTTTTAATTCGGCTGAAACTTTTTTGTTGCTTTCGGTATGCCCAAAGAAGCCATTATGCATCATTAGTTTGTCCATATAATTTTCCTTACAAATTTGGCAGCTGATATGCGAAAATTCAAAAATCTTTTGAAGGATTTTTGGTGTTTTTGGCAAAGTTGTAGGTATGGATATGAACTACACTGAAAAAATAATACACGGTAATTTTTTTTGGTGATTTTTAATTTCACTTTTTGTATCAAAACTTGATTTGCAAAAAAAAACACTTTTTTTTATTTTTCTGATATGTTTAAGGGGACATACAATATCAACTTTTTAGGAATTTCCTGAATGGGTAAAAAATCTTCGACTGAGTTATAAATTTTGGAATCAGTCCTGGTCGCAAAAATTTTTCAACTAAATTTTTCGATGTAAAATCAAATTTGCAATCAAAAAGTACTTTAGTAAAATTTTGATAATGTGCATCGTTTTCAAGTTAAAGCCATTTTTAGGTAACTTTATTAAAAATAGTCGTAGTTTTTTTTTTTAACTATTGCCCATGTTTGCCCACTTTTGAAAAAATATTTTTGAAAAGATGAGAAAATTCTCTTTATTTCGCTTTAATGAACTTTGTTGATACGACCTTTAGTCTCGCCCAAACAACGCACCATTTCCAACTGATGGTCCGATTTTCAATGTTAAAGTGTGAAACATTCGTGAAATTTTCCGATTTTTTCGAAAACGATATTTTCAAAAATTTTAAATTAAGACTAACATTTCAAATGGGCGTAATATTGAATGTTTCAATTAAAACAATGATATTTGTTCAATAAATTCTAATTTGGTTGTAGATCAGTTTCAGTTTGTATTTCTGCATAAGCTTGTATTTAAGTTTTAAATTTTATTTTGGATTATTTTGAGCAGCAAAAGCCACTATAGCAATGGCACTAAAATTTACTACTTTTGAAATAATAAAAATAATACAAACTAAAAATACATAGGTAACAAAAAAATAAATCTGGACCCAGAGCTACACTTTCGTGAGGAGCTCAGATACAATAAGTTTAATTTGGGGATACAAATATTCATCTTGGAGGAATTATTGCTAACAACGAGGAGGTTATCATAAAGTAAGATATATTGATAAGAAGCTCACTAGTTTTAATATTTCGTCATGTTTGAAATTCAAACAAATTCTGATATAAACAAAACAAAAAAAAAATCTTTATTTTTGCATAACATTTTTGAATATAAATTATAAAAATGACTATATATCTTAATTCAAGCATAATATTCAATTTTTTTTGGCAATAAGTATCACTAAACTCTAAACACTGTGTAACAGTTATTTTACATTCAAAAGTTTGCAAAATGTAATGAATTCATGTAATAAAATCTTGAATTAACGTATTTTCCGATCAATTTTCAACAAAATTACCCCTTATTGACTTTGTAACGGTTATGTTACTGTTAAACGAATGCAAATTAAAAAAAAATGAGAGAAAAAAATCGTGAATTTCAATTATTAGATCAGAAATCTTAAAATCAAAATTTGTTTAAAGCCTAAGGGACCATCTATAAATCAAGTGGACACTTTAAGGGGGGGGGGGGGGTTATGGCGATTGTCCACGATCCATACAAAAAAGTTTTTTTTTGTATGGACAATTGTCCACAAAGGGGGGGGGGGTAACAGATTCACAAAAAAAGTGTCCACAACTATAAAAAGAACTAAACTTATATATTTACGCATAATTTTCAAAATTTTGAAACAGAACTCTATACACTGTACAACGGATATTTTTCAGTCAGTTTGCAAAAATCGAACGGATTCCTGTAGAAAAAAAACTTTAATTTCACGTATTTTTCCAATCAATCAAATCAAATCAAATTTTAAATGAGATTTAACCCGTAAAAATATTTTTTTCCGAAATCACAATTTTTGAAGGCACTTTGGCCACTTATGCGTTTACTTTCATCATCATTGGCCTGTAGGCCAGATCCGTATGCATGTTTTGGTATACATAATATTGAAGTTTTGAATAACCTGGAGCTGAATACAAACCTTTTTTATCAATTTGATATTTATGAGAAAGAAAATCCAAAATCCTGAAATAAAATCTAAATTAGGAAAGCGAAGAATTGTTAAACAAGATTGATTAAAGTAAAAAACATTTTTTTATAATAACTTAAACCAAGTGAAATGGGTAACCATTTGAAACGATTATTTAGGTTTTATTGAATGAATTTTATTATATTTTTTTAAAGGAAAATAGCTTGCAGTCTGTGTGGATCAATCGGACCGCGCACTGGATTCACAATCCAGAGGTTGCTAGTTCGAATCCCACGGCAGGCGCTCTAAAAATTCTAAGTGAAAATATGGGTATTCGGCGCCGTCGCTTCGTGCCGTACTCATACACTTAGGAGCTCAGGGCGGCAAAGTCCTTGTAGTTGAAAGGAGGACACTAGTGGTTGGTACTATCAATGGTGGCCGACAGCTATAAAGTCAACTTCGTTTTAGCTTGCATATAGGGAAAATAATCTACTTAAAAAAATGTTTTTTTTTTATTTTTTTCTTTATGTTAAAATCCTTATAAATGTTAAAATAATTACCTTGACTTTGTAATCATAATATTCGATTACAGAAAGCTTAAAAATATAATAAAATTCATCAAAACTGATCATAATTAAAAAATAAATTATAATAAGTCGTGAAAAATAAACGAAAATTTTCTACAGAAAAAAGTCAACCCATGAACAAGAGTTATTATGTTATTAAAACGTACCGAAGTGCCCAACAATTTACAACTCAAACAGTCCAATTAACTCTGAAGTGCATCAAAAGTAAAACCTTCCCGCGTTCCTCTCACTCTGTCCGTTCCAAATCGCCAACCCATCAATCTCTACCCATTTTCCGCGTCAATTTTCCCACTGTCACTTTGACGGCTAACGCGACGATGGTCAGCCGGCAATTCCTCAAGAGAAAGGCAACAGCAACAATGCTCGATTGTAAACAGTCCCGCGCAAGACCTTCACGTGACCAATTCGGTTGCATCAATCGCTTCTCTTTTGCTTTCATTGTGTGTGTGCCCGGCAGATTCTTCTGAATGCACTTCTTTTGCACGGCTGATGCCGCAACACCTCCTGCTGTAACTCTTTTCAACAGTCTTTCTTCCCTATTTTGGGAAGCCGATCACCGCCGATCCCCATTTGTTCATGGTGATGATCTTTTGTTGAACAGGCGACGCTCGCAACCTAGTTAAGTCACTTTAGACCCCATCTCGCGGGAGCTGATCTCGTCGAATGTCACGAAGTCACGGCAGCGATTCAGCTGTCAGCGCAGAAGAGGATCAACAATCGATCTCTTTATTGTAAAAAGTCGAACATCGTAGTCGGCTGGACGGCATGAACACCTGTATTCAAGCCCCCAGGTCACAATGCGCACTGTCAACGGGCACGGTAGTCATGGCATGCTATGCACTTTGCTGCATACCAAGTACCTTCCTCCCCCTTCTGGCTTGATGTAGGTTCAGTAGCTGCTTCTGCCGACAAAGTGAGGTTAGGTAATTAGTTTTGTGGGCCTGTATTGAGCATTGACCCTATATTGATAAAAGTCCAACTTAGAAGCAGTAACTTTCCTAGTCCCTACAAAGCACCACCCACCCTATCTACCTCCTTCGCACACGTTTTGCGGGTGGAAAAAGTGAGAAAAAGTCCGGCAGAAGCGCGTTGGTGGTCAACGATGAGGAGGAGGAGGAACCGGCAAAGCCAAGGCAAGGCCTAGAGCGGATCGAAAGTGAAATTGAAATGGCGTCATCAAACGGTTGGTCGGTTGATGCAATGATGAACAGGTGTAATGGTGATGGGAACTGCAAAAAATAGACTGAGTGGAAGCGATTACGGTCGAGTTGATTTTTGCCCCGCGATCAACGAGGTGACGGAGTCCGCGAGGTGTACCCGAGCATGGGTAAATAACAAGGGAAATGCAAAATAATACCATTCAATGGTATCAATACCAAATGTTGGTTTTCGCGAGCCCTTGAAAAAATGTCTAAAGTGTAAGTTAATACCAATCTCTGGTATTATACCAAATTTTGGTATTATTTTGTTATTGAGCAAATGTTAGAAAAATATCGAATTTTGACATACTGTTACTTACTTACATACTTAATAACGCAAATCTACTCCAAATTAAAGCCAACTATTTTATTTTGGTCTAAAAAAGTCATTTGATGATCTTTATAAATTAGGGAATACCATACATTGGTATTGTAAAGGTATTTTAAATAAAAATATTATAAAATAAAGGTGATTCATAAAACAATCTATTTTAAATGATGTTTAACATTCTTAAAAGTATGCTGATACATTTGAAATTGATAAGAAAAACATTTATATATTTAGACGATTAACTTTACGACAACAATAGGTTTAACGTGAAAAAATTTAAATTTTAGAATGGATTTTATTTAACATTGTGTGCCTTTTGCGTTATAATCGATAAACTCAAAAAAATAATGTCAATCTTTGTTAATTTGATGAAATAACTCTTTCAATACCAAAATGTTGGTATGCATGTGGTATTCGAACTTCGTTCTAAAATCCTTTTAATATTGAATTTGTGTTGAATCCTATTCAGTTGGAATCATGCATCCTCAAAAATCTCACGAAAAATGCCACGCTGCCTGGGCTATAGCCTTTCTCGTTCTGGTTTAGTTTGTTTCTCTTTCGTTTCCTGATATTTTTGCCTGCAGCTAAAACATGTTGATGCAGCAGCAGCTCGTTTTCAACAAGCGTTGATAGCTCAGTTGGTAAACGGGTAGCTAAAATGGTGTCTACACCTTACCTGTCATGAGTTCGATTCCAGTATTCCTCTAGTTTTCTTTACCTGATATTTTTTGGCTCTCCAAGCAAGACTTCGTTTTCCTGCCTGTTCGAAGAATTTAAATATAGCATCACAATTCTACCCATATCTCATTGCAATCCCATTAGCCAAATTGAATTCCCGTTGTAATTCTATAGAGAATTCTTATTGTTTTTTGTCCAATGAGATTTTTATTTACCCGGAAAGTTGTAATTTGTCTGGTATTCATTTGCCCCTGGAATGGCACGTTTTGGTATTGCTTTGGTCTTCCCCATACAGTTTTTTGGTATGATTTCATGGTATTATACCATCTATTACTGGGCAACCAAGGGCACATTTTGGTATTTGTTATTATACCAAGTAATACCAAAATATGGTATTCCCGTGTTATTTACCCCTGCTCGGGTAGTGTAGGTATGTAATGGTGGACGTGTGTGACTGGTACACACAGGAAAAGCTGATAAAACAAGGTGTTATCGAATTAGGAAGATGTTTGAGTAGTTGATGACTGGAGGTTGCAGAAATTGCGAAGATCGGTTTTTGTGAATATGTACACAATCGGTTTTTGAAGAATATGTACACAATAATGAAATATCATTACATCAAAAAATATAAAATAAAATCAAAAGCAAGGATAACATTTTCATGATTGTATTTTAATTTCATCAAAAAAGATTTTTGGTTTTTTTTCTGAAATTCGTGAAATTTTCCGATCTTTTCTAAAAAAATATTTTGAAATTTTTTTAATCAAGACTAGATTTTTAAATGGACGTAATATTCAATGTTTGGCCTTTTTAAAATGTTAGTCTTGATTTAAAAATTTTCAAAATATTTTTCGAAAAGATCGGAAAATTTCACGAATGTTTCATGTACTAACATTGATAATCGGACCATTAGTTGCTGAGATCATTAGAAAATGGTGGGTTGTTTAGGTGAGATTAAGAAAACTTCAATTTTCGTGTTTCTTTTTCTTAAAGCGGCTCTATCTCAGCAACCCGAGGTCCAATCTTCAATGTCTCTTAGACATTTTTATAGCAAATTTTCTGAACTTTTAAAAAAAAATATTTTTAGAAATGGTCACTTATAGTCACTATTTTTAAAAATTGAACAACTGCAAATATTTCCCTCATATCAAACTTTCGGTGGCTATATAAAAAAAACGGAGCCCTTTATCAAAAAATCTGTAAAGTACTTTTCGATTGCAAATTCAATCTTGCATTAAAAAATAATGTCGAACTTGTTTTTGCATAAAACTTCGATTTTTTCCAAAAATCACTATTTTTAAAAAAATTCATAACTCGGTGGCAGATTTTTTGACCATGTTTCTCTATGGCTCAAAAGTTGCGGATATTTGTCCCTTAAAACAAAAAATCAAAAATCTCGAAAATCAAAAAATACATATTTTGGGAAATTGGGTTTTAGTGAAAATAAAGTTGATTAAATAATCTGCAATTTTTTTTCCCGTGTACCTATTTTTTTCTCGAAAGTCCTCAATAATAACTACAACTTTGTCGAAGACACCAAATTATTCAGAAAATTCACTCAAAAGTTACAGCTGTTTGAATATTTACATACCATTTTTGTATGGACAGCAGCCAAAATTGTATGGAGACTTGTATGGGTGAACCAATCACACAAAATAGCTTATTTGGTCATAGAAAAGGTCCCCACAAAGTTTGAGCCAAATAAAAAAATACAATAAGTTTATGTCATCTCCCCCCCCCCGCTTCAAAATTGGTCTGAAAAATCAAGGCGCAAAAAAATATTTTTCCAAAAAACTGTAAAATTTCCATGAAAATAGAAGTCTAATCAACTGCAAACAATCTAAAATGATTTTTTCTGCATTGATAATCATATTTATCATGTTTGGGTTTGTTTAAAAATGTTTAGAATTTTTATGAAATTTCAATGTAGAGCACTGCAAAAATGTTATTTTTTGCAAAAAATAAAATGTTCGTGAATGCTTAGATATTTTGGAAACTAATGATGGCAAAAACTGGACAAGTGTATAATGCATTTTAAAACACTTTTTTCATTAAAATGTTGAAACCATGGCTCGTGATTTCAATTTTTATACTTTTTTATTTTTTTTGCCCTCCGCCCGCACCCCCCCCCCCCCCCCCCTCAATTTTGGTCAGAGTCGAGAGGGGGTTCATAAAATATTTGCAACTGCTTTATTATGGAAATATCATTTATTTATAAAATGGGCTATCAATTGAAAATGCAAAAAAAATGTATTTGATTATTTTTCTAGATGTGATGATTTCATTTATTATAATGGATATAACAATTTTAATTTTTTTGTCCCTTATGTCCCATTGCAAAAAAAAAACGGAAGGCAAGTTTGTCCTCACATAAAGCTACATGTAAATTTTTCTCGATAAAACGGGATTTTCTTTGGATTTTTTGAACAAAGTTTTGCATATCTTTAGTTTTTGACATAGGACTATGTCTCTATTTACTATATTGGGGGGCCAGTTCAGAAATTCGATCGAAAGCGTCACTTTTAAGCGTTAAAAAGGGGACATTTTGAACGCTTATATCTTTTTTCCCTGTGAATCAATACAGACGGTTGGACCACCAAACGAAAGAGGAAGACTTCAGCTATTGTTTAACTACATAGATAGTTTGACTAAACATAGTTAAAGCACTTAAAACATGCAATCAAAATGAGTAATTTTTCAGTACAAATCGAAACAGATGACCAATCAGAGCGAGCGTATGCATTCGAGACCGCGCCCCTTTTGTGCCGTTCTCCGGCTCTGCCGCTATTTAAGCAGAAAATTTCGCAAAAGCAAGTCACTTTGGAACGAGCACTCGAACTGTGCACGTCGGGCCGGCACGGAGCAGTAGCAGTAGCGGCCAATAGAAGAAGAGGACCAGCAACCAGAAGGAAGAACCACCGGCAGCAGAAGGAGGAAATTCGAGCGAAGCGGACGGCGTGGAAGTCGCTATGATGCGGCGGTTCTCATGAAAAATGTCGAATTGGTGGTGGAAAAAACCTGGAGTGGCCTCGAAGTAGGTTCCCTCGGGGCCTGGGGGGACATTTACAGAACCATACTAGTTGTGGCAATATGGGTATCAAAATTCATGGTTTTTGATACTGAACATAATAATGGCCATTTCGACAGTAGTGGCCACAACCTGGAGTGGCCGGTGCTCTCAAAGAAGGTTCCCCCGGGGCCCGGGGGAACTTTTACAGAACCATACTAGTTGTGGCAATATGGGTATCAAAATTCATGGTTTTTGATACTGAACATAATAATGGCCATTTCGACAGTAGTGGCCACAACCTGGAATGGCCGGTGCCCTCAAAGAAGGTTCCCCCGGGGCCCAGGGGAACTTTTACAGAACCATACTAGTTGTGGCAATATGGGTATCAAAATTCATGGTTTTTGATACTGAACATAATAATGGCCATTTCAACAGTAGTGGCCATAATATGAAGTGGCTGGTGCCCTCAAAGAAGGTTCCCCCGGGGCCTGGGGGACATTTACAGAACCATACGAGTTGTGGCAATATGGGTATCAAAATTCATGGTTTTTGATACTGAACATAATAATGGCCATTTCGACAGTAGTGTCCACAACCTGGAGTGGCCGGTGATCTCAAAGCAGGTTCCCCCGGGGCCAGGGGGAACTTTTACAGAACCATAAGAAGAAACGAAGTTGACTTTATAGCTGTCGGCCACCATTGCTAGTACCAACCACTAGTGTCTTCCTTTTATCTACAAGGACTTCGCCGCCCTGGGCTCCTAAGTGTATGAAAGTATGACACGGAGCGACGGCGCCGAATACCCATATTTACACAAAGAATTTTTAGAGCGCCCGCCGCGGGATTCGAACCAGCGACCTCAGGATTGTGAGTCCAGTGCGCGGTCCGATTGATCCACACGGGCGGGACATAGTAGTGGCCACAACATGGAGTGGCCGGTGCCCTCAAAGAAGGTTCCCCCGGGGCCTGGGGGGACATTTACAGAACCATAAGAGTTGTGGCTATATGGGTATCAAAATTCATGGTTTTTGATACTGAACATAATAATGGCCATTTCGACAGTAGTGGCCACAACATGGAGTGGCCGGTGATCTCAAAGCAGGTTCCCCCGGGGCCCAGAGGGTCTTTTACAGAACCATACGAGTTGTGGCAATATGGGTATCAAAATTCATGGTTTTTGATACTGAACATGAAAATTTACATTCCGACAGTAGTGGCCACAACCTTGAGTGGCCGGTGATCTCAAAGCAGGTTCCCCCGGGGCCCAGAGGGTCTTTTACAGAACCATACGAGTTGTGGCAATATGGGTATCAAAATTCATGGTTTTTGATACTGAACATGAAAATTGACATTTCGACCGTAGTGGCCACAACCTGGAGTTGTCGGTGCCCTCATGGAAGGTTCACCTTGGGAGAACATTTATGACAATTTTGCCGACAAATCTATGAAAAAAAATAAAATAATCTTATTCCAGATTTCACTAGCAATCCAACAACACATTCAAATTGTTTGGTCCTATGTCTTTCGGTTATGTCTCTGACATACCATCTTGAACTTTTTTTTCTGAAAGTGCACATGATTTCGATCCAATCTGCATGATTATCTGCAAAGTGATTAAAATGCAATTTTTGAGTAAAGCAGTATTTGTGCACCTTTTGTTTACCTTTTAAGTTTGTTTTCATTTTTCATCATCAATTTTGAATTAAATTTATGGTAATCAAGCGAAAGTTCTGGCATCTGTAAGCAATCACGGATAGAAATCCTGTATACAGATCTGATAACTCTGTGTTGTCGAATTCAACAACATGGAAATATTTCCAAAACCGCATAATTTTTTTTTTCGATTTTGAATAACATTTGCAGCGAAATCGAAAAAAAAATATCAACGATTTTGGAAACATTTCAGTGTTTATGAATTCAAAAACATAGAGTTTCCGGATTATCTTACAGGATTCCTATACGTGGCTGAACTAAAGAAAAGAATTACTCCCAATTCCTAAAAAAACTAAATTTAACATCTTTTGTTTATTGTTTTTATCTTTACTAATTAAATTTTATGAGCCATAGAGTAATTTATCGAAAAAAGGCAAGTGAACATAAGTCAAAGTACTTAACTGATTCAAAATCATAAATTTAAAAAAGCTGAAATTTCTGGACCTGCACAAGAAACTTTTTTTGTCTCGGAACATTAAAAATAGATCCAGGTGTCAAAATGATTATGCGAATTATTATACTGTTGCCAGAATTGTAGATCAGTTCATTTTTTTCAATGTGTCATGAATTCACCTTTAAAATAGATTTTTTGCTCGCATACAATTTGTTTTACGATATTGTTAACTTCTATTGTTCAGAGATTTTTTAGCATCAAGTCTTGTCCTGGACAAATTGGTTGGCAACGTTGGCAACACAGAATTCTGGGAATTATGATAAAAAGAACAGCCAAGTTAGTTTTCTAAGAAATTGCCTCTTTACAAACAAAGGTTGGATTGTAACTAGAGGTTCTAGATACAATTTAAAATTGTCTTATTCGTGGCCAATTTGTTAACGTTTACTTTGCTTTTCCAATCTATAGTCTAGCATTTCCGACAGTGTCAGATTATGAACATTAAACATAGTCAGCTTTACTCTTTATAAATATTTACATCACTTACATTAAACATTCGCTACCGCGTTGCCAAATTCAAACCCAGTCGCGCGCTTCTTTTGTTGCGTTCCGTGGTAACTACTCTTCTGATCGCCAATCCACACTCAAGCTGGCGGAAAGACCTTCATGCCACCAGAGACGGAAGAGGAAACTCCGCTCACAATTTGATCTCATTAAGTGATGCACTTTTGTGGTTTCAATTTCTGTTTTGTTGACGACCCGCCGCCGCCGAAAGTCGAACCAATCCAATCCGGTTGTAATTTCTTACAAATATTAATTTTATAAATTGACGTTTCTGATGGCGGCATTGATTGGAGATTTCCTCAAGTTTACCGACAAAATCGCTGCAAACATCGTAAAACGAAAAAAAAAATCATCCGCTGCCATTAGACCCTAATTCGTCCAAGTTGATAACTCCGACGCGATCGACACCTCACGGTCACCGATTTTGACGGCACCGTTTTACGACACCAGCGCAAAAGCGCACACACGCATTAAATTTCACTCTGGTGCCGACCTTCGGCGGCTTAGTCAACGAGTAGATTTCCAATTGGGGGCCTTTTTTCAGCCAATCGCGGTGTTGCAGGTCGTACGCAGCCAACCAACTCGACGCACGTTCAGGAAAACGGTCGATGCTCTCTCAACCAGCGCTTTTTTTTTGCCAGCTACGTCGAGGACCCGCTGCCGACCTTGGGCTCGTAACTAATAAAGAAACGTGGTCCGCGGCCAGTTGGCCAAAGTGGCCACCTGAAGGGAAGTGGGGACGGAGGTTGAGTTGACGCGTCACGTCCACCGCTTTTTGCCGTCCTAAAACAGAATTAATTTAAACTTGCACTTGGTACAGGTATTTGAGTAGAGGCACTTGCTAATAGAGGGGTACTTGGTGAAGTGCTGATTTTTTTTTTGCCAAGTTTGTATGAAGCAAGAGCTGATCTTGTTATTTGGAGAAGAAGAGGGGGATTGTAACTTTACCGCCGCAGGTATCGCGCTTCTGCAAATGCATAATTGGAAGTGGTGGAACATCGTCGTGAGTGGTTCAAGAACGGCTGCAAATAATGAGAGTAATTGGTTCCAGAGTGGACTAAGAAGAGTATAACATCAATTTGCACTCGCAAATGTGGTTCACTTTAAAGACGAAGTGTCGGAAGGCTAAATATGGTAATAATTATAATTACTACATTCGTACAAAAATGGACAGCAATAGAAGGCAGGCGTCACTACACTTGACAAATTTGAACAATTTAAATATGAGCAGTTCATATTCAACGCATACTACCGTAAAACAATTGAAGGCATGCCACGAACATTTCACCAATAGTCTGCTGAATTGTATACCGAGAAAATATTGGAATCTTCAGCTATTGAATCTACATTTAAAAAAAAAAATACAGTTAAACCTCGCATAGTGCGCAGGCGTTACGCGTTGTATTTCTTCGATTACTCTAAAAAGACACAATATTTTTGCAATCTTTTTAAAGCTAATTGTAGATTGGAATAAGACGAACAAGTTGTTTGAAAAAGACTGCAAAAATATTGTGTCATTTTAGAGAAATCGAAGAAATACAATGCGTACCCGAGCAGGGGTAAATAACACGGGAATACCAAATTTTGGTATTACTTGGGCAAATAACAGCGACCAAAATGTGCCCTTGGTTGCCCAGTAATAGATGGTAAAATACCATGAAATCATACCAAAGTCTTGTATGTGTACGGGCACAACAATACACTGAAAAAAATCAATTCTTGAAATCGTGAATTAAATTCACGAATGCGAGAACAACGAAGGAATATATTCACGTTTATAGTGCAAATGCACCATACTCTTGAATAAATTCCTTCGTGGTTCTCACATTCGTGAACTTAATTCACGATTACGAGAATCGTTTTTTTCTGTGTACCAAACCATGTTATTCCAAGGGTAAAATAATACCTCAAAATAAAACCATTTCGATACCAAGTTGAGGTCTTCTGGGTTTTTGAACATTGCTTGAATACAAAAACTTGGGATTGCCATGGTTTTATTTTTAGGTATTCCCGCGCCCTTGGAAAATCATATTTTGGTATTCCTGTGGTCTTCCACATACATGATTTTGGTATGATTTCATGGTATTTTACCATCTATTACTGGGCAACCAAGATCACATTTTGGTCGCTGATATTTGTACAAGTAATACCAAAATTTGGTATTTTCATACCATTTTTAGTGCAGCAGTTGCAGTTAGTGAAAAAACAGAAATGATCCATATGCAACAGCCAAATCTACTCACCTGATGATTCCATGTTGTTATTAGTGATATTCTTCACCACACCGAATGCATTTGTCATTGATGAACGGCCTGTGCTTGAAGTTCTTGAAGCTTCTGAAAAATAACAAGATTGAAAAATAAGTATTATTAAAATGAAACCGGATTGAAATTCACCAAAATTCAATAATCTGTTGATTGACTCGTTTTTCAAAGTATTTGGTTATCCCGATTTTAAGAAATTTCAACGTTTTTGAAAAAAATATTAGTGAGTATATCACAAAAAAAATCAGCTTTAACATTTTTATGTTTCAAGTCATTTTAGCGCAAAATTAATTATCTCGCCAAAATTTTTTAAAAAAAATCCATAGTGTCAGAGAAAATTGATGAAACCTTTCAATTTGGTATTAATAATACCAAAATGTGCCATCCTGACTTAGAAAATTTTCCACAATTTCAAGTCATTTCTGTAGGGGGTATATCAAAAATGTTTAAAATCAAGTTTGAAATTTCCGGTTTTCAATGAAAGCATTCGCTTTGAGACATCATTTTAGCGCAAAATTAATTATTTTGTCAAAATTGGTCAAAATTTTCCCATAGTTTCAGAGGAATTTGATAAAACATTTTAATACCAAAATAATACCAAAATGTGCCATCCTGACTTGGAAAATTTTCCACAATTTCAAATCATTTCTGTAGGGGGTATATCAAAAATGTTTAAAATCAAGTTTGAAATTTCCGGTTTTCAATGAAAGCATTCGCTTTGAGACATCATTTTAGCGCAAAATTAATTATTTTGTCAAAATTGGTCAAAATTTTCCCATAGTTTCAGAGGAATTTGATAAAATACTGTAATACCAAAAGAATACCAAAATGTGGTGTTCGACCATTGACAAATTCTGCAATTTTGCAATATCAAAACAATACCTTAAATTGGTATGATACCACATTTTGCTCTTGCATAATCCTTAAGACAAATTTTCAAGGGTCCAGGAATACCAAAATTTGGGATTGATACCAGAGAAAGGTATTATTATGCATTTCCCTTGTTATTTACGCATGCTCGGGTTACGTTTTCCGAAATTGTCTGGAATGACACAACCTTTTTGCAATCTTTTAAAAGCGTTTTGTAGGTTTTGTTCAGTTCTACAAAACGCTTTTTGCAGCTTGAAAAAATATTGTACGGTTTAAGAGAAATCGACGAAATAAAAGCGTAACGCCACCGCGTAAAAAGAGGTTTCTCTGTATATAAATGTTCGAAAATCTGTCTCTTTTGAAATAAGTTTCTGATCGCTATTGTGTTTTCGGCAAAGTTGTAGGTATTGATGATGTTTTTAGTGAGGTATGGATTGGTTCTTTTAAAAAAAATTAACGATTTTGATTAACTATTTTTTAAGCATAAGCATAGGTGCCCACCCGCAGTTGCTACTTCGTTATTGACCAGGACCTCCAGAAGTTACATCCACGAGCCGTGGAAGATAAGTGGGAGCTATCTTTCCTCGCTTCGCAACTTCTCAAAGGCCCCTATCATGCTGATCAATACCGGCGCCGGCCACGACCAGTGGTAGGGTCACGAGGAATTGGATGGGAATGATAGTCCGATACTTGAGTGATAGAGACCGCCCAATCGACTGCATCTCCGACAAAGTATCACATGAGTTTTGAGGGGGTTAGTAGATGGGTATGAGGTCAGGATTCACGAGTGGCAGTGATGGCAGTGATGTGACCATGAGCATTTTGTTTATCGGTTGAAAATTTTAAATCTTAGGCAGCCAGCTGCGGAAAGATAGATAATTGATTATTTAAAAAGTTTTTTTTTATCGAACGCGTGCCAGCCGAGCAGTAGTGCTATGGGCTGGACTTATCAGTATATTTGGTCAAGCACTTATCCGATTTTGACTAACTATTTTTTTCACAAAAACATCAATTTCTAAAAATCTGTATTTTGTTTTTGCTATTTTTCAGGGGACAAAAAAACAAAACTTTTGAGCCATACAAAAGTATGGACAAGAATTTGCCGCTTAGTTCTAATTTTTCAAAATAAATGTGATTTTTGGAAAAATAGATATTTTACTCGAAAAAACTTTTTAATTTCCGTTTTTGTGGTATGGTTGAGCGTTATAGCAGAATGCATTACTATGTGCACCGTGTTCAAGGTACTGTCAATTCCTGAAAATATAAGACAGGGTCTCAACTTTTGAATGCAAAAAGTGTTTCAAAATGCGTTTTACACTAATTCCGTGGTTTTGCAATCATTAGTCTTCAAACAAATTTAAGATTTGATAAAAACAAAAATTTCAACGAAAAAAAAAACTTTTTGCAATGCTTCAGATAGAAAACATTCAAACATCTATAAATTTTTAAATTCAAATATGCTAAAATTATTCTAAACGCAAGGGAATGCATTTTAAATTGATTTTAACTGATTGCGCTTAAACTTCCATATGGGTAATTCTCTACCAACTCACACGAAATCGGGAAAAGTTGCCCCGACCCCTCTTCGATTTGCGTGAAACTTTGTCCTAAGGGGTAACTTTTGTCCCTGATCACGAATCCGAGGTCCGTTTTTTGATATCTCGTGACGGAGGGGCGGTACGACCCCTTCCATTTTTGAACATGCGAAAAAAGAGGTATTTTTCAATAATTTGCAGTCTGAAACGGTGATGAGATAGAAATTTGGTGTCAAAGGGACTTTTATGTAAAATTAGACGCCCGATTTGATGGCGTACTCAGAATTCCGAAAAAAACGTATTTTTCATTGAAAAAAAAACACTTAAAAAGTTTTAAAATTCTCCCATTTTCCGTTACTCGACTGTAAAATTTTTTGGAACATGTAATTTTATGGGAAATTTTATGTACTTTTCGAATCTACATTGACCAAGAAGGGTCATTTTCTCATTTAGAACAAAATTTTTCATTTTAAAATTTCGTGTTTTTTCTAACTTTGCAGGGTTATTTTTTAGAGTGTAACAATGATCTACAAAGTTGTAGAGCAGACAATTACAAGAAATTTGATACATAGACATAAGGGGTTTGCTTGTAAACATCACGAGTTATCGCGATTTTACGAAAAAAAGTTTTGAAAAAGTTACTTTTTGCGTTTCTCTTTGTTTCGTCGTCCGTGTCTGTCGCGGGTGACCATGAACGGCCATGATCGATGACGACCAACTTTTTCAAAACTTTTTTTCGTAAAATCGCGATAGCTCGTGATGTTTACAAGCAAACCCCTTATGTCTATACATCAAAATTTTTGTAATTGTCTGTTCTACAACTTTGTTGATCATTGTTACACTCTAAAAAATAACCCTGCAAAGTTAGAAAAAACACGAAATTTTAAAATGAAAAATTTTGTTCTAAATGAAAAAATGACCCTTCTGGGTCAATGTAGATTCGAAAAGTACATTAAATTTCCCATAAAATGACATGTTCCAAAATTTTTTACAGTCGAGTAACGGAAAATGGGAGAATTTTTAAAACTTTTTTAGTGTTTTTTTCGATGAAAAATACGTTTTTTCGGAATTTAGAGTACGCCATCAAATCGGGCGTCTAATTTTACATAAAAGTCCCTTTGACACCAAATTTCTATCTCATCACCGTTTCAGGCTGCAAATGATTGAAAAACACTTCTTTTTTCGCATGTTCAAAAATAGAAGGGGTCGTTCCGCCCCTCCGTCACGAGATATCAAAAAACGCACCTCGGATTCATGATCAGGGTCAAAAGTTACCCCTTAGGACAAAGTTTCACGCAAATCGAAGAAAGTCGGGGCAACTGCTGTGTGAGTTGGCGGAGAATTACCCATATCAATTTTGATTTTTTGAAAAATATTTTTTTGCCCCCTTTTTTTGGCTCAATTTTGAAAGGGGGCAACACAAATTTTAAATAAAATTTGTACCAGCCTCAATGAAAAACAAAAACAAGAATTTTTTTTAAGTCCAATCAAGTTCAATGATATTCTTTCGTAAAAAAATATTATGATATTTTTTCAATCAAGACTAACATTTCAAGTCGGCGTAATAAAAAACATTTGGCCCTTTTAAAATGTTAATCTTGATACCAAAATTTTACAAAATATTTTTCCGAAAAGGTCATAAAAGTTCACAAATGTTCATTTGTAAACATTGAAAATTGTACCATTAGTTGTTGAGATATTAGCATTAGAAAATTAAAATAAATTTAAGGAAAATTCCCATGATTGTAAAAAGCTACCTTCAAAAATAATCTAATGCAATTTTCCATCCCACAGTCAAAAATTGATAAAAAAAATCAGGGAAATTACAAACAAGTAATAAAAATTCACAAACCAACAATAATTTTGAATTCAATTAATTTTATTTACCGATATAACAATTTTACAACTTGTGAGCATGCCTGGTTCATAAAGCTTTGGTGTTCCTTGCAACCATTTATTTTTCATTTACCGCTTGGTAACAAAAGGTTCTTTAAAAGCAATTAATCAAAAACTAGTGAAAAATTGGACAAAAACGAATGGATCAAAATAAACCAACCAAAAATTATAAACAATTCTTTCCTGGATATTTACTCAATTGTGAACCTGGTTTAAAAGAGGGTAGATTATTTCGAGCATTGGCAAAAGTAGCAAAATCACAAAAACCGAATCTCATTTTTTATGTATATTTTGTGATTCGATAAATTATTTTTCTCTGCAACTTCCAACAACCCATCAAAATTCAACAGAGGTTCAAACAAAAATAAGTGTCACAAACATCGCACACACAGCGTGCTGATCTCCGATCATCGCATCAATGTTCATCAATTCGAGACGATCTCTCCTCGAGCCTCAACCATGTGTGTTTATGTGTGTGCCTCGAAATTACCCACGTGGGGGAATGCTCCACCGCGGTGAGGTTTGGCAAACCACGATCCAAGCCTAATTGCGACGACTCTTGGATGCACCGCGCAGGAACCACGCAGTTCGCACTCCATTCGGACTCGGTTCTGCAGCGAGACTGTAGCGAAGAACTTTAGCAATTCAGCCGAGGGTCTCCCTTGAGCTGTTTGGTTGGAAATCGTTTGTGCGAGTTCTGCAAAAAAAACTAAAGAGTTCGATGCCACACTAGCACAAAGAGTTCGATCAGATGGCATCAGGTTGATTCGTTGAAGGTTTTGAACTAAAAGTGGAAAAAGAGTTGTGCAATTCGAGGCAGACAGACTGGCTGGCGTACCAGCGCGGTGAAATAAAACCCACAATGCACCCCCCTCAGAAGTTCGTCCGTCCACGTGGTCTTGAGTTTCTTGGGCAAACACAAAGTCGAAGAGATCGAAACGGCGATGATTGATAGACCAATGTTCATATGCAATTAAATCCATGTGGAAATTTAATGTGGCTCGTTGAGTACGTTGAGGCTGGCTAACGTATAGACCACCAGTTGTCAACACTAATTATGCTGCAGAATTAGAAAAGACCGCGTTCGGTGCGGGATATGAACTGGCGTATTCTAATAAGTGGGTTTTGTTGAGAACCTTTGATGCAATTCCATGGAAAATTGCAATGAAAAGGTTTTAACCTGAAAAATTCTTTAAGTCTTGGAGGTATAAAAATTGCATTTGGTAGAAAACTCAATTTTCACCTACAATGATGTTTAATGTTTAAATTTGTCATGGATTTTTCCAAGTGATGTTGTAAACAAATCCTTTTAAAGAACTCTATCCATCAAACAGTTTCCTAACAGCCAATATATTTCCAATTATGCTACTTCAATTACACTACTCGACAAAACAAAACTTGTGTCAAGGGATTGACGATATCTCATCCGTTCCTGAGAGAAAAGGCATCCCCGAATCCGATGCAATCGACAGAATTTGATTTTATGTCCACGCGGACTGATGCGAATCTGGTAAATTTTTTAACATAAAAAATCGAACAATTTAAAAAAAACCATGCGTCTCCTCCCAATTATATGAGCCATCTACAAGAATATGGAAGCGCCTGGTGCATAGCCATTTCCTTTAAGCACAACGGAAACAACCAATACAAATGTATAAAAAAGTTGTCAAGTTCTCGGGGGGTCCACAGCTAGCATTTTTTGTACGATTATAAAAAATAAATATTAAAAGTTTAAAATTAATTTATTTAAAAAACATATTTTTTGATTTAATTGTTTACTAAAAATTTATGTATCTCAAAGGTCTATGGGTACTTCGGGATGTCCATGGTCATCCAAGGGCTGCCTGGAGTTAAGATCTACGAGTCTACCGCCGTAACAAGTAAGAGGTCGTCGGATTTTGACCCCGAATCTTGTGTGTATAGCATCAGTGCATATGGTAGACTACTATATGAATGTGTTGGGATGTCCATGGTCATCCAAGGACTCCCTGGAGTTAAGATCTACGAGTCTACCGCCGTAACAAGCAAGAGGTCGTCTTATTTTGACCCCGGATCATGTGCGTATAGCATCAGTGCATATGGTAGACTACTATATGAATGTGTTGGAATGTCCATGGTCACCCAAGTCCCTGGAGTTAAGATCTACGAGTCTACCGCCGTAACAAGCAAGAGGTCGTCGGATTTTGACCCCGAATCTTGTGTGTATAGCATCAGTGCATATGGTAGACTACTATATGAATGTGTTGGGATGTCCATGGTCATCCAAGGAGTCCCTGGAGTTAAGATCTACGAGTCTACCGCCGTAACAAGCAAGAGGTCGTCTTATTTTGACCCCGGATCATGTGCGTATAGCATCAGTGGATATGGTAGACTACTATATGAATGTGTTGGGATGTTCATGGTCATCCAAGGACTCCCTGGAGTTAAGATCTACGAGTCTACCACCGTAACAAGCAAGAGGTCGTCGGATTTTGACCCCGGATCATGTGCGTATAGCATCAGTGCATATGGTAGACTACTATATGAATGTGTTGGAATGTCCATGGTCACCCAAGTCCCTGGAGTTAAGATCTACGAGTCTACCGCCGTAACAAGCAAGAGGTCGTCGGATTTTGACCCCGGATCATGTGCGTATAGCATCAGTGGATATGGTAGACTACTATATGAATGTGTTGGGATGTTCATGGTCATCCAAGGACTCCCTGGAGTTAAGATCTACGAGTCTACCACCGTAACAAGCAAGAGGTCGTCGGATTTTGACCCCGGATCATGTGCGTATAGCATCAGTGCATAGGGTAGACTACTATATGAATGTGTTGGAATGTCCATGGTCACCCAAGTCCCTGGAGTTAAGATCTACGAGTCTACCGCCGTAACAAGCAAGAGGTCGTCGGATTTTGACCCCGAATCTTGTGTGTATAGCATCAGTGCATATGGTAGACTACTATATGAATGTGTTGGGATGTCCATGGTCATCCAAGGAGTCCCTGGAGTTAAGATCTACGAGTCTACCGCCGTAACAAGCAAGAGGTCGTCTTATTTTGACCCCGGATCATGTGCGTATAGCATCAGTGGATATGGTAGACTACTATATGAATGTGTTGGGATGTTCATGGTCATCCAAGGACTCCCTGGAGTTAAGATCTACGAGTCTACCGCCGTAACAAGCAAGAGGTCGTCGGATTTTGACCCCGGATCTTGTGTCCCGCCCGTGTGGATCAATCGGACCGCGCACTGGACTCCAATCCAGAGGTCGCCGGTTCGAATCCCGCGGCGGGCGCTCTAAAATTCTTTGTGTAAATAAGGGTATTCGGCGCCGTCGCTCCGTGCCATACTTTCATACACTTAGGAGCCCAGGGCGGCGAAGTCCTTGTAGATAAAAAGGAAGACATTAGTGGTTGGTACTAGCAATGGTGGCCGACAGCTATAAAGTCAACTTCGTTTTTTCTTGTGCGTATAGCATCAGTGCATATGGTAGACTACTATATGAATGTGTTGGAATGTCCATGGTCACCCAAGTCCCTGGAGTTAAGATCTACGAGTCTACCGCCGTAACAAGCAAGAGGTCGTCGGATTTTGACCCCGAATCTTGTGTGTATAGCATCAGTGCATATGGTAGACTACTATATGAATGTGTTGGGATGTCCATGGTCATCCAAGGAGTCCCTGGAGTCTACGAGTATACCGCCGTAACAAACAATAGGTCGCCGTTTGGCCTCCAGAGAGTCCTCGGATGTCCATGGACATCCCAACACATTCATATAGTAGTCTACCATATGCACTGATGCTATACGCAAATGATCCGGGGTCAAAATCCGACGACCTCTTGCTTGTTACGGCGGTAGACTCGTAGATCTTAACTCCAGGGAGTCCTTGGATGACCATGGACATCCCAACACATTCATATAGTAGTCTACCATATGCACTGATGCTATACGCACATGATCCGGGGTCAAAATCCGACGACCTCTTGCTTGTTACGGCGGTAGACTCGTAGATCTTAACTCCAGGGAGTCCTTGGATGACCATGAACATCCCAACACATTCATATAGTAGTCTACCATATCCACTGATGCTATACGCACATGATCCGGGGTCAAAATAAGACGACCTCTTGCTTGATACGGCGGTAGACTCGTAGATCTTAACTCCAGGGAGTCCTCGGATGACCATGAACATCCCAATACATTCATACAGTAGTCTACCATATGCACTGATGCTATACGCACATGATCCGGGGTCAAAATCCGACGACCTCTTGCTTGTTACGGTGGTAGACTCGTAGATCTTAACTCCAGGGAGTCCTTGGATGACCATGAACATCCCAACACATTCATATAGTAGTCTACCATATCCACTGATGCTATACGCACATGATCCGGGGTCAAAATCTCACGACCTTTTGCTTGTTACGGTGGTAGACTCGTAGATCTTAACTCCAGGGAGTCCTTGGATGACCATGAACATCCCAACACATTCATATAGTAGTCTACCATATCCACTGATGCTATACGCACATGATCCGGGGTCAAAATCTCACGACCTTTTGCTTGTTACGGCGGTAGACTCGTAGATCTTAACTCCAGGGAGTCCTTGGATGACCATGGACATCCCAACACATTCATATAGTAGTCTACCATATGCACTGATGCTATACGCACAAGATCCGGGGTCAAAATCCGACGACCTCTTGCTTGTTACGGCGGTAGACTCGTAGATCTTAACTCCAGGGAGTCCTTGGATGACCATGAACATCCCAACACATTCATACAGTAGTCTACCATATGCACTGATGCTATACACACAAGATTCGGGGTCAAAATCCGACGACCTCTTACTTGTTACGGCGGTAGACTCGTAGATCTTAACTCCAGGCAGCCCTTGGATGACCATGGACATCCCGAAGTACCCATAGACCTTTGAGATACATAAATTTTTAGTAAACAATTAAATCAAAAAATATGTTTTTTAAATAAATTAATTTTAAACTTTTAATATTTATTTTTTATAATCGTACAAAAAATGCTAGCTGTGGACCCCCCGAGAACTTGACAACTTTTTTATACATTTGTATTGGTTGTTTCCGTTGTGCTTAAAGGAAATGGCTATGCACCAGGCGCTTCCATATTCTTGTAGATGGCTCATATAATTGGGAGGAGACGCATGGTTTTTTTTAAATTGTTCGATTTTTTATGTTAAAAAATTTACCAGATTCGCATCAGTCCGCGTGGACATAAAATCAAATTCTGTCGATTGCATCGGATTCGGGGATGCCTTTTCTCTCAGGAACGGATGAGATATCGTCAATCCCTTGACACAAGTTTTGTTTTGTCGAGTAGTGTTATCTAACGATTAGTCGGCTAATTAAATCAATGCCTCCACTAAATTGACCAAGTGTCTGCGGCATTCCATTTTGCCCAATGAACCTTCACCGTTAATACGCAGTACACTCTTGTAGCATTTTGCCAACATTTAGAGACATTCCACGTGCAATGCAAAACAACAAAAAAACCCATACGTCATTCCAGTTCATTTCGCGGTTATTTGAACGATCGCGTGCCAGCCCGACAGTCGGTCAGTCAGTCATTCGGTCAATCCTCGTGACGGACAGTATCTCTGTGTCACACGCGACGAACCCTCACGGACGAGCTTTTGCTGTACAGTTTCGAGGCACCGTGCGTGCGGAAATTTTAATTCGTCTAACGAATTCGATTATGTCACACGCACACACAGCCCGCTGTGCAAGTGGTTACCGTAAGGCGTGAAGAATTTGACGACCAATTGGTGGATTGGTGGTGGGTGTCCGGATGATTTGGGGGACGTCACGGACGAAACGTAGACGGATATTACGGTGGTCTCTTTTGAGGGAAAGGAGGAAAGTTGAAATAGTTACCTTGAGGTTTGCATCTCTGTTTTGTAATTCGAATCTGAAACTTGTTACATTAGCTGTGTGCTATCTTGTGACATAGACCATTTTGGTCGAAAATGAGTTAATGATGACGTATTGCTATACTTATCAAACACTACAAGATGCTTTAACCCGATTTTGGAAACTCGCTTCCGTTTCCCGGATATCGCAATATACACTTGTGACATAGACCAATTTATCATCAAAATCAGCGATTCTCAACGGGAGTACCGGGCCTACTTGATTTACATGGCAGGGGGTACCGGCCTAGAAGAAGGTTGAGAATCGCTGATCAAAATGATCGTGCACACTTGTGACACGTCATACATGTTGTTGGAAAATGTGGAAAATTTTCCTTGTTTTTCACAAATTTATGTACACACATACTTTCTAAAGGCAATGCAACCTTTTGTTTTTGAAAATATACTGATCAAGTCGGTTAATCTATTGATTTAAGCCTATTTTAGTTTATATGGGAATTCTGTGCACACTTGTGACACGTAGTACAATTTTACTTACACGTGCTTTTCAGATTTTTGTTTACATTATTTACTGTATCTTTTAACTGGTATAACCAAATTAGTTGAAACTTGGAGCGTTTGTTAAGCGATAGTATACGAACCGATTGCTTCAAAAAGTTTGGCTCTATCATTCATAATTTTGAAATTATTTACCAACAAACTTTAACATCGATTTTCTCGAAAAGTACTAAATGGTCGTTTTAACAAGATAGCACACAACTAACGATATATTCAAGTGAGATCTGGATATATGTGAAAACACATTTTTATACATAACTTTTGAACTACTTATCGAAACTTCAATCAGTATAAAACTCGATCTATAGGACCCTAAACCAAATGCAACAGGTTCGGGTCAAATCGGTTCAGCCAGTGCCGAGAAACATGAGCTAGTTTGTTGGTCACATACATACATACATACATACATACACACACACACATACACACACACATACACACACACATACACACAGACATTTCAGTTTTCGATTCTGAGTCGTTTTGTATACAAGAAGGTGGGTCTACGACGTTTTTATACAAAGTTCATTTTTAGAGCAGGATTATAACCTTACCTCAGTGAGGAAGGCAAAAAGCTATGAAGACGACTACAAAAAGGGTGATTTTCAACATAACCTCAAATGGCCGGGTCTGATCGTCACGACAAAGCCGTGTAGAGGGATGCCATTTTCTTCAAAGGTGGTGTCTGTATGTTCGAGACAAAAAGTCTGTAGGTAGATGGATTTTTGCCTTCCTCACCTTACTGAGGAAAGGCTATAAAATCACTCGGAAAATGAACTTTTTAATTAGACCTCCTAGACCTACCTTCATTTGTACATATCGACTCAGAGCTGAGCAAATGTCTGTGTGTTTGGCTGTTTGTAGACATGTGTAACAAATCAATGTCACTGGAATATCTCGTCACAGGCTCAACCGATTTTGGCTGGAATGGTTTTAATCGATCCGTCTTAACGTCCCCTAAGTTGCTATTTAAATTCATGCAGTTTTATCATATAATTAAAAATTTATGTTAAAAAATCAAAAATCAAATTATTCGCTCTACAGCATTGCCTTGGCGTTCTCGATTGCGAGATTCCTACTCGAAACTAGGTGTTCGAAGGCTTGAATGTTGAGGCAATTGCAAACCTCTTTTTACACCGTAGCTTCCATCCACCCCGGGATTCGAACTGACGACCTTTGGATTGTTAGTCAAACTGCCTACCAGCGACTCCACCGAGACAGGACCCAGGGAGACGACTCCTACACCTGGACTGAGCTAACGACCTAACCTTTTTTTAGGTTAGTCCGGGGCCAACATTCACTTCCCGTCCGACGGAAGGCGTGATCAGACAAATCTCGTCTCGAAAAATGCCACCGGGGGTCTGGGATCGAACCCAGGCCGACTGGGTGAGAGGCAATCACGCTTACCCCTACACCACGGTCCCGGTTAAAAAAATCTGTTTCATATTAAATTAAAATTATGGTAAAAGGGGTGGTTTTTTCATGAAATCCTCACATGTTATATATTTTTAGAAAGCATATGATAAGACCTTTCTTGTGGATTAAGAATTTTCAAGATCTGACTTACCTATCCTAAATTACAAGCAGTTTAAAAAATGGTCTGAATTCACATAACCTCAACTGGTTGGGTCTGATCGCCACGAAGAAGCCGTGTAGAGGGATGCCATTTTCCTCAAAGGCTGTGAATTATTTGAATGAATCTATAAATGAGAGGAAGGCATCAACCAACTAAAGGGGGAGTAAGTAACATTTTTTCAAATGTAACTACAACTTTAGCTCCCTTAGCAGGTGTAAATATGCATATTTGTAGAGATATGATAGATCGTAGATAGCATCTGGGCTTCTTGATTGTGCAGCTCAAATAACTGATACAGTATAAACAGATGTCTACACAAAATACAAGTTGTGCTGATGGGATTGGTACGAGATACCATATAGGGTTCAATATAAGCTACCACTTTATTCCATATTACAAAATCTGCTACAATATTGATAGCTGTTCAGTTATTTATTCAAATTATAAACTGTTGGGTGATGCTTTCAACAATGCCTCAAAAGTAAAGCGAGCTGAAAAAAAATTTAAGCCGTTTGCTTGTAAAAAAATTCAAACCGATAAGCTCTTTAAAAAAGCTTCTCAAGAAGTCAACCCAGACACAATCAACTGGTACTGCCAAAGGGGTCACCTATTTCCAGATCAAGACGCCCCTGTGTTCTCATGGAAAGAGGCCACGTATTCTTTCGGAAATTGGGCTCCACAGTCAAACGTAAGTTTTAAAATTATTTACTAAAGTATATTTTAAATTAAATCATTTTAGAAAACAAACTCAGGAAACGGCAACTGGCTTGAATTAGAAAAGATGGTCTCACATATGGCTATTGCTGGAAAATTGAAATTCAACATATTCAGCGGAGTTTTATACAGCAAAAATAAGGCGGAAAAAATATTCTTGGATCAAAAATCATCAATAATTGAAATTCCTCAGTGGTTTTGGAAAGCTGTTATATCTGAAGACAAACTTAACGCAATGATATTTTTCGTGTCGAATAATTCAACTAGTTCAGATTACACTAATCAACATTTTTCAGTTTTGCAACGGAACAAACAATTGTGATGAATATGGATGGGATTTTGATAACGACGTAGAAAAAGGAAATATTTAATGTTGCAATCAAACATCTATTAAAGAAGGTATACTTCCAAAAGAAGTAGATGTTATTGTCAAAAATAGCAACACTGATTTGGGAAGAAAAAGATCTAGAAGTAAATCAAACTAAAAAAATAAGTTAAGGGTGCACAGCAACCAAGGAAGTTGTTGTGTTCTTTTACCAAAATTGTCAAACTTACGGACCCAATCCTGCAAAAATGTGATTGTAAAAATAGTCAAACTTTTTTGTAAATTATTTGGTAGACTGTACTTTAAAAGATGAATCAAAAATTATATCGATAGTTACCGTAGTTTTCAAGATACTAAAATGTCTGTAACAAAAATCTTGGTGCAAAAGCTCTGGTTAATGTGCACCGTTAAGCCCTTTTTGAACCTAATTAGAGTGATAATTTTCAATATTTGGCAGGTAAACGTGTTTGTTTTCTGAAAAGAAATTAAGATAGTTTCAGATCCAAACAATTTTGGTTTGTAGCCTTGCCAATCCAAGCAACTTTATCGAAGCCGTAATCTAAGCCTTCTACGACCAAATTTAAAGAAAGCATCTTAGGTAACCTTCAAAAATCAGTTTTTTGAACTTGGCAACTCAGGGTTAAGTTTTTTTCGGAGCAGTTTTTGATCTCTGAAAAATAAACATTTTTATTTTTTGACTAGTCACAACAATTTTTAAGGTAAAAAAGATGCAAATTTAAAACTTAAATATCTCAAAAAGGCGTAGACCAAATTTAACGCATTGTATTCGAAAGAAATATGAAAAATCTCAGTGGGGATTTTTCTTTGAACTCGAGATATCTTCATTTGAAAATGAATAATTTTCAAGGAAAAAGTTATGGTATTATCGTAACGAGATTCGAAAATTGTCCAACTACATGTCTTACCAATACCGATTTTTGGTGATATTTTGGGTTTCCATGTAATTTTTTTTATATAAACTCTAAATATGACCGAAAATCGATATTTTGGAATGGAATTTTAGGTTAGACATAGGTTTATTCGTCTTGAAGATCAGAGGGCTTTTGTTAATTTGATTTGGTTAACCGCGGTGGATTTTCTTGAAATAATTCGAGCTGTCAAAAATCCACCAAAGCATCTACCACATTGATCGCACAAAAATCTGTGGTAGAAAAGTATCCACCGGTAGATGCTTTGGTGGATTTTTGACAGTTCGAATTATTTCAAGAAAATCCACCGCGGTTAACCAAATCAAATTAACAAAAGCCCTCAGACCTGCATCGATCCTACATTTCTCAATGGGCAATATTAGTTTCTCATGGTCCATATTCTAGCATGGCTATAGAAGCAACTACGCTAGCATAAATACACAAAATTATCATTTTTAATTGAATCGATGAAAACCAGATAATTTCCCAGCAGTCAATCAGCTCTGCGATAAAATCAGCACCACCTTCTTTGCTACTCCTTACACAAAAGCCTCATTCCATTGCTTGTAAATTTGCAAATTTTGTACTCTAATATCGCGAAACGGGACCATTAAGCGCACCTCGACCAGACTCAGCAAATGTGTTTAATTAAATTATACAACAATATTTTACGATCAGTTTTCCAGCGATCCAACTGACGTTTCTGGGTGCACACTTTTTGCAATGTTGAGTTATGCTTTTGAAATTGGCCCCGGCACAAAGATGCAAAAGTGCTGCACACTCTTAGGCTACTCGACGCTCAACAATTACCCGCGCGCACCTGTCCAGATCACGGATTTGTGGTAAAGGCTTCACCGGGGTCTCCTGACCGTAACCGGGACCAGAAAGGTGGGGGGGTAAAATTGATTGCAACTCTCATGTAGGACTGCCTTCGAAGAGCTTTTGGTCTGCATGACTCCGTGATGCATTGGGGTGCATTAAGTGTAACCAGGGTTTGAGAATAGGTACAATTTCTACAAAGAGATGTGAAAGGACTTACAAGCATAAAACCAAGAAGAACGTTTCGCGTTTCAGGATTTCGCAAACGAGCTTCGATGAAAAATCGGACACTTCCCGAGCAGACGGAAATAACTTGGGAAGGTTAGTTTTTGATATTGTGAGAAGATCTAAATATGTTATTGGGATGATCGGATTAGTTGTTAAAATAACAAAAATCAATAACAAAGATTTGTTCGAAGAATAACTTAAACTGTTATTATGTTGTTATTGCAATAACAAACCAATAACACAGAAGGAATCATGAAGGAATAACAAGATTTGTTATTTTGTGCGGAGAGGTGGAGCAGCATAATAACAAAAAATGTTATTGAAGTGGTATGTCTCCATAACAAAAAAAAGTTATTGTTTTGGTTTATTTGTAGTTTGCAAATAAACCTGCAGTTGCCATAACTCTTCTGTACTAGTCAGGGCTGCAGAGTCGGGTACCTCCAAGCGACTTTGAATCCATACTTTGAAGACAACTCCGACTCTGGATGCAGGATATGACGTCAACGATGACTTCAGCTCTCCAAAAATACCCGACTTCACAGATTTCGACTCCAAGTAAAAGTTGCTGAAAACTAGCTGAATCCGATACCGTCTCCGAGGTCTCACTCCAGCTCGAACTTCAACGTCAGCTCCGACTTCCTGGCTCTGTGAAAATAATAACAGATTTTGTTATTCACACTTCAAAAATTCTCAATGAATAAATCAATTCCGTTAGGGAATATAACAAAATTAAAAAAATGAACTCACAAAAGTTAATTTTATCGGATTAATTTTAGCTTGAAATCCCATTTCATGGTGAAATAAATGACCCCGATGAAATTGTCCCATAGTTCTAACCATTTTAAAAAAAGTCCTTTAGGGGGTAGATCAAATAATTTAAAAAATCAACTTTCGAAATTTCAACATTTCAGAATAATTTTAGCTTAAGGACCCCATTTCATGGCCAAAATAATGACCCTGACGAAATTGGTCAAAATTTTCCCATAGTTCTAACCATTTTAAAAAAAGTCCTTTAGGGGGTGTATCAAATAATTAAAAAAATCAACTTTAGAAATTTCAACATTTCTGAATAATTTTAGCTTAAGGACCCCATTTCATGGCCAAAATAATGATCCCGACGAAATTGGTCAAAATTATCCCATATTTCTAGCCAATTTTAGCAAAGTCCCTTAGGGGGTATATCAAATAATTTAAAAAATCAACTTCCAAAATTTCAGCTTTTTAGAATAATTTTAGCTCAAGGACCCCATGTCATGGCCAAAATAATGACCCCGACGAAATTAGACAAAATTATCCCAAAGGTCTAAACATATTTAACAAAAGAAAAAATAATAACAGATTGTGTTATGGACACTTAGAAATTTTTCCATTTGTGCGATTTATGGTAATTTTATTTCTTAGTCAATGTACCGAACGAATAACAAATTTTGTTATTAGGAGAGTTTTTGAATTGTATAACATTTCCTCTTATTAGCGTGTTATTAAACATTTTCAATATAATATCACTTCAATACCAAATTTTGTTATTTTATCAGAAACTGTTATTATTTTTTCTTCTTGACGTTGAACTTCATGATAAAATAATAACACTTTTTGTTATTTTAACAGGATTTGTTATTGAAATATTATTAATTTTGTTATTACCGTCTGCCCGGGTTTAGTGGAGTCCATTCGACTCGCACTCAGTAATACTCAGTTCACCGCGTGCAGTTGGGTTCATCTAGTTCAAGAGAACCGAAAGTGACGCAAATAGTATATTTCTGATCTCGTTTTCGATTTTCCCCGGTACGGCCACGACTTGGCAGGTCACTTGGGTTCTTTTGCCCTAGTAGAAGCTAGTTTTGCTGCGTAATGATATGCTAGTGGGGTCGGAAACGAACTTGCCTAAGCTACAAACCTATGCGAGGCTTTCCTGGCCGCCAATGACGACCGCCCATTGACGCGGAGTCCAAGCGTCTAATGAAGTGAGGTGATGAAATTATGAAATATTCACTTTGCTGGCAGAAGTAAAAAACAACAACGCTCACATAAATGTCGTCTGTCAGGTTGAGGTCTTGTTTACCACGCGGATTGGTGCCACTTGTTGGTCATGCGGGATATTGAAACGTTGTGGAAAATTACGTGAGAAGGAGATTGAAAAGAGTTTGCTGATTGAGTATTTAACTTTAGTTATCTAAATTCGATAATGGTGTTAAATTTGATTAAATTTCTTTTTTTTTCACGAACACTTGCCAGCCAGTACTGTTCAACGTAATATAATTTAACAAACTCGAGCCCACCTTTGCGGAAGCGATCCTTCGCTGACAAGTTCAAGATTAAGAGCGAATTAATTAAGCCAACACTGATTTGAAATTCACGAGCCTCGCGGAACTCGTTCTTTTTTTTTTCGCTGAACCAAAACTCCTCAAACGGACGATGCCTATCAAACCACCCGGCAGAGAAGAAGACGACGAACCCCGAGATACACTTCTCGCGATAAGGCGACGAACACGGCTTTACGGCCTTTTTGCCTTTTGCAGATTTTTCCGGCAGCCCATTAAGGCACTTTTAATCTGCTGTGGGTCGGATTCAAAACAAGCTGTTTTCCAACTCTAGTCTAGTAGGAGAGGTTGTTTTTATGGGTTCCAGCGAAGAAAAAAAGAAACCAGCCAAGTTCTGTCCACATCGCGCTCAAAAGTGTTTGCTGATTTACGGGCTCGACTCGTTCTGATCTTTACGCGATCTGTCTGCTAGTGTAATTATGTGATATTTTTACTGTGTGGGCTTTTACTTTTGTGCTAATCAACGAGCAAGAGACGCCTCGAGGGGGCTGCCACAACAAACTACCAACATTCTTCTGAACTCTGAACGAGCGATCAAACGGCGATCAACGGCTCTACGCTACGGTTGTAGCCGCCGCTCCGAAGTTTGTAGAGCAAACCGGTATAGATGTTTACATTTTTCATTTGAGTTACGCAAGAGTGATCTTGTGAGAGAATATGTGCAACACGTTTGAAACGATCTGCACGTAATTGTTTCTATCAAAGTCGTTTGGTTTCGGTTAAGAATGCGTAGGACTCACTGTAATTAAAGTCAAACATGCTCTAGTTCATGATCACGAAGAAATTAAACACTTCTACTCAAGACTCTTTTTGTATGTGCGCAAAATTTATAATTAAAAACACATTTATTGCGAAATCGCACTTACAGACCTACATCACTAGCAAAAAAAAATCTGCATCTAAATGACCCACAAAGTACCTCCTCTCATCATACCATATAGCCATCAAACCCGTCTCAACCATCAATTACCCTGTAAATCCCTCCTCCCCCTTCTCTCTCTTCACCACCCAGCACCCCGGCAAAACTTCTCACGCTGATGTTTGCAACTTTTACTTTTCGTTCTGCTCTGCTCATTTCCATGCCACTTTACTCGCAGCCAGTTCTTTGCGTGTGTAGTAAAGTCTCTGCCATTGCAGAATGCAAATCTACCACGCGCTCTACCAGTGCAAAAGCTTCTAATTGATACAGTTTTTTTTTCTTGCTTCTTAATTGTGCTACTATATTAGGTATGGAGTGGTGACGATGGCACTGTGCTAAAAGTGTACTTGAGGGTAACGTCAGTTCGTCACACTTGTTGGATGGGATGTGGTGGAGTGGGGTATGCGGCTTGTTTATTTCAAATAGTATGTCTTATTCTACATAAAACTTCTTTTGTCACCAAATTTACAAATCATCTCCAATTTAGGCTGCAAATTATAGAGAACCGCGTGTTTTTTGAGTTTTCGAAACCATCACGAGATATCGAAAAATGGACCTCAGATTTATGATCAAGGATCAAAATTACCCCTTAGGACAAAGTATCACAGAAATCGAAAAGAGGTCGAAAGTTGGAAGTTGGCGGAGAATTACTCATGTATTTGAATAGTTTACAATCGATTACACAACATTTTAAAATTATTTGCACCTGTCCGGATCCATCATCTAACCCTTTGTTGGTTAGATATTTGAGAAACCTTTCCAAAATATTGAAGACCTGGCAACTCTGTATCGAGTTATTGTCACTTAAGTTCTAATTAAGTTACTTTTTTACTCAGGTCTGAAAAATAGCTGAAATGTGTATCCAAACCACTCATATTATCCATTGTTGGTAAAAGTAAAGTGAGGAAGGCATGAACCACTTAGGTAGATTAAGCTAGTTATTCGAAAAATTAATTGCACAGCAATATTTCTTCAAAATACTTCAAAACTTTATCGCAAAAAGAATCATAATCAACTAAAAACAATTTAAAGTGCTGTAATTAATATCATATTAAGCAGGTTTGGGCTGGACTTAAACATTTAGATTTTTATTTGTCAAATTCTAATGTGCAGTATGACGAAAAGTTTTTCTTTCGTGAAAAAAATCCTCGATACACTGATATTTTGATAACTAATGATTGCTAAACAACTGGACTGGTATGGAATACTTTTCAGAATACTTTTTCTATTCGGATGTTAAAACCATGGAATTAATTTACATTTTGTATACTTCTCCCTCCTCTTTGTTCCTTCTCCTTCCCCTTTGGTCAGAGGCGACGGACATAAGTTTCAAAAAATATTTACAATGGCCTTATCCTTAAAAAGTGAAAATTCATAATTATAGAAGTAAGATTTTTAAAAAAGATGTTACGGCCATCAAGGAACCATTAAAAAAATATAAAACGCGAGATTAGTTTATTTTTAAAGAATGTATAAACTCACAAAATATTATACAGCACAATTTTCTTTAAAGATCTGCTCATGTTTGAAAGAATTAAAAAACAAACAATTTTTTTACGACAATCAATAATAGATTGTTTTCAAATCAAAAATCAAATTATTCGCTCTACAGCGTTGCCTTGGCGTTTTCGATTGCGAGATTCCTACTCGATACTAGGTGTTCCAAGGCTTGATTGTTGAGGCAATTGTAAACCTCTTTTTATACCTAAGCTTCCATCCACCCCGGGATTCAAACTGACGACCTTTGGATTGTGAGTCCAATTGCCTACCAGTGCACTATGGGGTTTCAGGCGGCCATAAATCGAAAAACCGACATACTCTAATTATTTTTTTGGTATTTTTTTTCAAAAATAAACATTCTAACTGAGAAAAATCCGGAGTTTGAAAGTTGTAGGTTCAAAATTCACTGAATTGCAGACCTTCAAAGGCGAAAATGGTAAGAAAAAACAAGTTTATTGACAAAAAAATGATTATTTTTCATAGTTGTACTGTGTAGCTTTTTATGTATTTTTTCCTGCATCATTATATATATTCAGAAAGGTAATTGATTCAACTTTTCAATAAAATTTAACAAAACACACTTTTACAGCCTAAAAAAAATAATAAAAATCAAAAAAGATGGATTTTTATTCAAAATTTAGTTTTTTTCAACTTTGTTAATGGAGTACTTTTTTGTGTGCATTTGTGCGATCTGAAAATTTTGCAGCTTAAAATTTGAACCATGTCCTAACTTGTCTCCAAACTTCAAAGTGCACTTAGTGCACTTTTTGAGTTATGCCATTTTGAACATTTTGATTCATGCAAGAAAATTAATGATTTCGCGTAAACGCTTGGTTAAAATCACATTATTTACCTGCGGAGGCAGAAATGACGTACCTGCTGCTATGTATGTTTTGAAATTGATTTAATATTCATGACTTTGTTGGTACTTATGTACGTTTAAAAAAATTAGAAATTCCTATTCTAAGTATTTTACAGAAATGATTCGTCGAATATTCATATCAGTTCGTTGTTGTGTTCTTTTGAAAGTATGGATAATAATACCGTCCCTGTACGATATAACGAAGCACTATTCTGAAAACGTGAGAACTGCTTTCGAGTATATTGTAAGAATTACAAAATTGCAGAACCATCACATGATAAACTCAGGGAAAAACCACAGAGGAAAAACTACGCACGTTGTTCTGTAGCTTCAAAACGAGGTATACAAAAGCCCATAGAAGAAGTTCATATTTTAAGTAATCTAACGACAATCGGTTACATAGTGATTTTGATTTAGAAGAATTTATCGTGGAAAACGTGAATTTTGCAAGTGGATTAACAAAAAACGTGGACGAGAATCCATACAATGTTCCATAAAACCCGAGCAGGGTTAAATAACACGGGAATACCAAATTTTGGTATTACTTGGGCAAATAACAGCGACCAAAATGTGCCCTTGGTTGCCCAGTAATAGATGGTAAAATACCATGAAATCATACCAAAATCTTGTATGTGTAAGGGCACAACAATACCAAACCATGTTATTCCAAGGGTAAAATAATACCTCAAAATAAAACCATTTCAATACTAAGTTGAGGTCTTCTGGATTTTTGAACATTGCTTGAATACCAAAACTTGGTATTGCCATGGTTTTATTTTTAGGTATTACCACGCCCTTGGAAAATCATATTTTGGTATTTCTGTGGTCTTTCACATACATGATTTTGGTATGATTTCATGGTATTTTACCATCTACCCGAGCATGGGTAAATAACAAGGGAAATGCGTAATAATACCTTTCTCTGGTATCAATACCAAATTTTGGTATTCCTGGACCCTTTAAAATTTGTCTTAAGGATTATGCAAGAGCAAAATGTGGTATCATACCAATTTAAGGTATTGTTTTGATATTGCAAAATTGCAGAATTTGTCATTGATCGAACACCACATTTTGGTATTTTTTTGGTATTACAGTATTTTATCAAATTCCTCTGCAACTATGGGAAAATTTTGACCAATTTTGACAAAATAATTAATTTTGCGCTAAAATTATGTCTCAAAGCGAATGCTTTCATTCAAAACCGGAAATTTCAAACTTGATTTTAAACATTTTTGATATACCCCCTACAGAAATGACTTGAAATTGTGGAAAATTTTCTAAGTCAGGATGGCACATTTTGGTATTATTTGAATATTGAAAGGTTTCATCAATTTTCTCTGAAACTATGGGAAATTTGTTAAAAAAAATTTACGAGTTAATTAATTTTGCGCTAAAATGACTTGAAACCCAAAAATGTTAAAGATGATTTTAAAAATTAGTGTGATATACCCACTTATATTTTTTTCAAAAACGTTGTAATATCTCTAAGTCGGGATAACCAAATACTTTGAAAAACGAGTCAATCGACAGATTAATGAATTTTGGTGAATTTCAATTCAGTTTCATTTTAATAATACTTATTTTTCAATCTTGTTATTTTTCAGAAGCTTCAAGAACTTCAAGCACAGGCCGTTCATCAATGACAAATGCATTCGGTGTGGTGAAGAATATCACTAATAACAACATGGAATCATCAGGTGAGTAGATTTGGCTGTTGCATATGAATAATTTCCGTTTTTTCACTAACTGCAACTGCTGCACTAAAAATGGTATGAAAATACCAAATTTTGGTATTAGTTGTTCAAATACCAGCGACCATAATGTGCTCTTGGTTGCCCAGTAATAGATGGTAAAATACCATGAAATCATACCAAAATCATGTATGTGAAAGACCACAGAAATACCAAAATATGATTTTCCAAGGGCGCCGGAATACCTAAAAATAAAACCATGGCAATACCAAGTTTTGGTATTCAAGCGATGTTCAAAAATCCAGAAGACCTCAACTTGGTATTGAAATGGTTTTATTTTGAAGTATTATTTTACCCTTGGAATAACATGGTTTGGTATTGTTGTGCCCTTACACATACAAGATTTTGGTATGATTTCATGGTATTTTACCATCTATTACTGGGCAACCAAGGGCACATTTTGGTCGCTGTTATTTGCCCAAGTAATACAAAAATTTGGTATTCCCGTGTCATTTACCCCTGCTCGGGTATTACTGGGCAACCAAGACCACATTATGGTCGCTGGTATTTGAACAAGTAATACCAAAATTTGGTATTTTCATACCATTTTTAGTGCAGCAGTTGCAGTTAGTGAAAAAACGGAAATTATTCATATGCAACAGCCAAATCTACTCACCTGATGATTCCATGTTGTTATTAGTGATATTCTTCACCACACCGAATGCATTTGTCATTGATGAACGGCCTGTGCTTGAAGTTCTTGAAGCTTCTGAAAAATAACAAGATTGAAAAATAAGTATTATTAAAATGAAACTGAATTGAAATTCACCAAAATTCATAAATCTGTCGATTGACTCGTTTTTCAAAGAATTTGGTTATCCCGACTTAGAGATATTTCAACGTTTTTGAAAAAAATATTAGTGGGTATATCACACTAATTTTTAAAATCATCTTTAACATTTTTGGGTTTCAAGTCATTTTAGCGCAAAATTAATTAACTCGTAAATTTTTTTTAACAAATTTCCCATAGTTTCAGAGAAAATTGATGAAACCTTTCAATATTCAAATAATACCAAAATGTGCCATCCTGACTTAGAAAATTTTCCACAATTTCAAGTCATTTCTGTAGGGGGTAAATCAAAAATGTTTAAAATCAAGTTTAAATTTTCCGGTTTTGAATGAAAGCATTCGCTTTGAGACATCATTTTAGCGCAAAATTAATTATTTTGTCAAAATTGGTCAAAATTTTCCCATAGTTTCAGAGGAATTTGATAAAACACTTTAATACCAAAATAATACCAAAATGTGCCATCCTGAATTAGAATATTTTCCACAATTTCAAGTCATTTCTATAGGGGGTATATCAAAAATGTTTAAAATCAAGTTTGAAATTTCCGGTTTTGAATGAAAGCATTCGCTTTGAGACATCATTATAGCGCAAAATTAATTATTTTGTCAAAATTGGTCAAAATTTTCCCATAGTTGCAGAGGAATTTAATAAAATACTGTAATACCAAAAGAATACCAAAATGTGGTGTTCGATCATTGACAAATTCTGCAATTTTGCAATATCAAAACAATACCTTAAATTGGTATGATACCACATTTTGCTCTTGCATAATCCTTAAGACAAATTTTAAAGGGTCCAAGAATACCAAAATTTGGTATTGATACCAGAGAAAGGTATTATTACGCATTTCCCTTGTTATTTACCCATGCTCGGGAATAAACCGTCTAAAATTCTAAAACACCGCAAAAATCAAATTTTAATTGGAGGGGGAGGGGCGGGGGGTCTTCAAAGAGAGGTGGATTTTAACTCAAGAAAAAGGGGAGGGAGATTGAACGTAAATCAGACACTTTAACATAGCATAAACCGCCATTCCGTGCATCAAATAGACAGAGCAAGAATATTAAAATTCACCACTTTAATGCATGTGGCCTCAAATATATGAAAAAATCGAAAATTAAACTTTTTTTTTGGAAAATTCATTTGTTTTCATTATACTTAGTACAAACAACACAAAAAAGTCACAAAAAAGCAAAAAAAATATTTTTGGCCGCTAGCTTATATGGAAATACCCCATAGTGCAGTGACTGCCTCCACCGACACAGGACTCAGGGAGACGACTCCTGCACCTGGACTGAGCTAACGACCTGACCTTTTTAGGTTAGTCCGAGGCCAACATTTACTTCCCGTCCAACGGAAGGCGTCTCGAAAAATGCCACCGAGACCTTCTGGGATCAAACCCAGGCCGACTAGTTGTTTTCAAAGAATGAAAAATACATACATATTTCAACATATTTCTTTTCACAGAAATGAAAAAAATTACAAAATAATTTAATTTAAGAACTGCTTACGTTTAAAAGAACCGAAAAAGTCACAAAAAATTACGACAATCAAGAAAAGTTGCTTAAAAAAATACCATCAAGAATAGCTTGTTTAGAAGAATGAAAAATCTCTTGTAATATTTTTAAATGCCAGAATTTTCCTCCCAAAAAATCGCTGATTAAAGATGCGAATAACTTACCATATTATCACAAAAAAAAAGTTTTTAAGGAATGGGAATATACTTTCAAAAAAAGGAAGTCATGCTATTCATTTGAAAGAACTGCTCATTATTGAAAGAATGGAAAACCTCAAAGAAAAATATGGATTTTTATGTAAGAAAATTCTCAAAAATATTATAAAATTTTGTTTCACTTTTCCAACATTTGATCTTTTGTCCATTCGACCATATGTCTTCAACGTTTGTCGAACATTATTTTTTTGTATCCTTATTTTTCAGTGAAAAATTTGAAGGGGGGAATATTTATCTAAAAATAAAATTGCCATTGATTTAATTAGGTAACGTTTATAAAAAAAAACATAATTTTTAAACTCAACAATGTAAAAAAAAAACAGAGAAAGAGAACTTTTAAACTTTCAGAGACGAAAAAGGCTTTTTATTAATATTGTGGTTTGGTTGAGCGTTTTAGCAGAATGCATTACTGTGAATACAAAGAGACGAGTTGTTCCTTTTAATTCCGCTATATATTTTTAATATCTTGACAGATACGTATTTTGTCTACTAATTGCAGACTTCATTAGTGTTCAATTCGTCTCTTTATATTCAGAGTTTGATTAATTTTATTTTTAGTTCACTAAAGTTCTATTTGATTGCATGCTCAGTTTAACATCTAAAAATCATTTGAGGAAATTTGTTCAAGTGTTCAAGTTTGTGTGTCAAAAACCAATGTTGTTTATTCAAATATAATTAATTTGGCCAAAACAATCCGTTCGTCCTAGATTTCACACTTTTTGTCAGAATTGCAGAGTCAGGTACTTAAGTAACTTCAACTCCGGCTTCTGACGATTTAGTGGTTCAGACTCCGGCTTCTGTGTATTTAGCAACTCTGATTCCGAATCCGACTAAAGCTCTTTAAAAGACCCAACTCTGATTTTTGATTATTCATGGACTTCGACTCCAACTGTCAATTTAGCGTGCAATATTTTCCGAAGAACCCTAAAAACAGTTTTCCACTTGTAGACCATAAAGTATTTTTTTCTGGGCATCGTCATACACTTATAAATATTCAATTGAAAACAAAATACATCCAATCCATTTAACCTCATCATCACCAAACCGACCATCAAACTTCTCGATCATCTGTAGCACCAATTCCGACGTGCACAACATTTCATCACCAACGACGAAAGGGTTCGTCACCAGTGTACCCTTCAACGCTCACCAATCCGCTCCGATCTCATCGCGTGCATAACCCTGGCATTTTATTATCTTGCTCATGTTCTCGATCCCTTTTTTTCTTTTTGCTGCTGAACTACATTCCGCTAACCTCTGCAACATATTAGCTGCACTAGTGTAAGACCTGTGACGAGCCGGTGACTTCAACGGCATCGATGGCCTGCCATTTGATTCCCCCAGAGTCCGGCATCTCACGACTGCGACCACAATTCTCGATCGTGTGAGAGGGGGGAATCGGAGGTGAGCATGACTTGTTGCCTCATAATCCCTCGTGGATGTTCAAGGCCGTGAAAGTACTTTGGCATATTCAGGTCCGGTTCTGGAACTGGTCCGTTGGCGCCGATTTGAATGTAACGGTTCGGAACTGTTCTTTTTCGGATGTGATCTTGAACTAGTTTCAGTTTCGTTGCCAGGTATTGAAGAATTGGTCAACAAACATCGCCAAAAAGCACGGAAAATTTTGCAACACTCGCGGTTTTCCCGGTGCCATTGTTCAATCCTAAGCTCTTCAGAAAATCAACTCTCTAGTTGGCGTTTAATTTTATATAATGGTTTTTGCCTGATTGAGTTTGCTGTGGTGTGGTCACCGACGATGCGATCGTTCATGGTTCATCGCGAACCCTCGTGGCCAGTAGTCCGGCCGGCGGTGCACCTGACGGCAAAACGGCGACGACCAACGAAGATGAAAGCACTTTGTTGATCTGTTTCGCCCGATTCACACTCTTTCCAAATCTTAAGGCTGGTGAACTAAATTGAAGCTTTGTTTTACGGCATCATTGTTACAATTCTCTTAGATAACTAATTTGTGAATTAATGCGCGTTCAACGCTGGCAGGCAGCCTTCGCTAACCATATAATCGCTGAAGAGGGTGAATCTGCCCAGGGGTCATCCAGAAATTACGTGACTAAAAATGTCATTAAAAAATCTAAAATCTTTCGTTTGCTAAACATCTTGTTATACTAAGACCATGTTAAATTGACGTAGTTTATGGATGACCCCCAAATCTCCTCCAATTGGCGTGCGCAGTGGTGCCTTCAGATGAGAGTGATAGCGAGCTGCTGGATGATGGAAGGTTGGGATCAGAAAATCATAGTTTACACTCGTAAAGTGGCATATTTTATGTTTATCTGACGTTTGTGGTGCACGAGGGAGTGGCTTTTTAGCGCAAAGGGTGAATTCGAGGGTGGTTAATTAGTTGATCTGCTGATTTAAATTAATTTGTGCAGTAGCAAGGTAGCAGCGGATGAAATTGCACAATTAAAGCATGGCAACAATATCAGAGAACTTTAATTGAAGGGACTGGAAAAAAACATAAATTTCATTCTTCTTAATAATGCTTACTGATGAACTGAAACTGGTTTCAAATTGGTTTGCGGCATTTTTTAAGTTCTTTTCTAAGGAGCTGACTTCTATTGAACATTTTGATATTTTTAACAGCTAAATAGTTGAATCATGTTGAATTCCAAGTATTTAAAAAAAGCATACTACTTATTAAGAAAGAATATGAAAACCCGTATCACTTCCTTTTCACCATCAAAAAATTACTTGAACTCAGGAATTTATTTTTCTCGCAGATTTTACAAATTTGAAAAAATATTGGAGTGAATTTTGGATTAACAGTTGTTGAACAATAGTTTTAATAACCAACTATTAACCAATGAATGTTATCAATTTTCAACAAGACTATCAGTTTTAAAATTTGTTTTATAACTTGCATACTATTGGGTTTATCGGATTAGCTAAGTTTTTATTGAATTATCGTTTTTGGTATTTTTTAAGAATAAGAGTAAAAAAAAATCACAAAATTTATTCATCAAACCAACATTAGTTTTTAAATCATTTTCAATTACTGTCTAATAGATTAGAAAAAAAATCAATGTAAATGGTATCATTTGATTAAAAACAACTGATTTAATTTTTTTTAATTGTTTAAAAAAGATTTTTTTATTTTACAAATTAAAAATTAATTTTGCGTCAAATGTACATAGGTTGCCGCTAACGTTTCTTAAAAACAAAAACTAAGGTTTTATTTAGTTAATTCGGTTTAGAAGCATAAAAACGAAATACATATATATTTTAAGGTAAAATTGTCAAACAACAAAATTTTGCTTATTTTTTTAAACTGTTTTGCTTGGTTTATAAAAATATTGATTTATGCTGCATCGTATTCAGTTTCTAAATCTAAGCACGAAACAATATTTTCACGTTTTTAATGATGATGACGTTTTTTATACTTTTTGATTTGGATGAAATTTGGTATATAATTTCATTTTGACTTTTATATTTGACTTCGTCTTTTTTTTAATATTTTTATCGAAATAGAGAAAAAATTTACGACACACCTAAAAAAATGAATATTGGATATATGAAAATTTGGTTGGTTGAATATTCTATCTTTTTGTGTAGTTTTCCTTTACAAAAAAGTAAAAATGTGAACCTGATGAACGATCATCAAAAATAAATGAAAATTGATCATTTTCTGAGGTAAAATTAATCTTTATTTTGACACATAATCTGTCATCATTTCCAGATGAAAATTACCATCATTTTTTTCTGTGTAGTTTATCTTAGTAATTAACTTGCAGCATTTTTCAAAAACGTTCAATCTATAATGTCTTTGAAACAAGTTTATAGAAAATCATCTGATATTATAAAAACAAATAGGGGAAACATATCCTATCTCAGCCTATTTCCTTTATCGGCCTATCAGCACTTTGATCATACAGCTTTCATAGAGTGTTTTTGACTGTTCCCCAGTAACAAATAGCTCAAATAAAAGTGAGCAAGCAACTCTCCATTGTTGATGTATCTAAAATGTTGATTTAAAAGTGGAAAACTGCAAAAGTGATCAGAATTGGTCGAATGGCTTGGACTGATTAAAATGGGTATAATTCCCCTATTTGAAGAAGATGGTTATGAATTTTACAGGTAAAAAAAGTCACGTATCTAACAAAAAACAGTTTTAGTTGTTATGACTTAAAAATAGGTCTAGTTTGTCTTTTTTGTAGGGCGTCCAATTTTCCAGGGTTTTAAATTTCCCGGGAAACGGGAAAAATATTTTTGAAATCCCTGGAATTCCAGGGAAATTTTTTAAACAGTAATAAAATCTATGTTTTCATTATATTTGGCATATTTTCAATTTATTATCATAAAATTTGCTCAATACTATTCATTGGTGATAAACTACACTTTAATTGAAACTAGGATAGCAGTTTATAGATTTTTTTTGTTCTTTGTTATGTTTTAGTTTTGAAATGCACCAAATTTTCTAATCCAATGTGATTCAAATTATATAATTTTTTTTTCTGAATACCTTTTTTTTCATGACATAACCAGAAAAGCTTAAAAAATCTTTTTAAATGACTATAAATGACTATCCAAAGTATTTTATAATTTTGGAAATCAATGTTTTATAAAAAAAAATATTTTACAAATTATCTTAAAGTCACTACCGTCAACTGGGGGAAATCGAGACTACAGTCTGAATAAGTCCGGGAGATTTTAGAGTAATTGATTTAGAGATTGGTGTACTAATTGTTTTGTTTTCTTCCTGTGACAAAATATTAAAAAAAAACCCAGGATTCAGGAATTCCCGGTTTCGGAAAAATCCCGGGATTTCCCGGGATGGGCGCACTACTTTTTTGTCATCCAAAAACGAAAATTTTCAGAAATTGTTATTTTGGACAATGTTTTTGTGTGAAAATTCCGATTAAAAATTGGGTTATTTTTTACAGTGTGACTGTTTTTTAAAGATACAGATACAGATTTTGAACATTCAAGTAGTCTCTTTTTATAAGGACAGCTGTCAAAATTGTATGAAGGCGTCTGTGGTCGAAGTAATGATGCAACATGTTTTTTTTTTCAGTCATCTAAATCAAAAATAAATTTGTTCATTCCATTCACATGCTTTAAAATTTAAAAGGGATTATGTGCAAAAAAAAATGATTTATCTAAAATCTTATTGAGCAGTTCTCTACGGAATCGGAATATTTTTTTCGAAAAGTACGGAAAATTTCACGAATGTTTCATATTTTAACATTGTAAATCGGACTATTAGTTGCTGAGATATCGACATTAGAAAATGGTGGGTTGTTTGGGTGAGACTTAGAAAACATCAATTTTCCTGTTTTTTAACCTTTGCATGGTAATATCTCAGCAACTAAGGGTCGTATCAACAAAGCCCGAAAAAGCAAAATACAGAAAATTTTCTCAGCTTTTTAAAAATATTTTTTCAATAATGGGCAAACATGGGCACTATTTTTAAAAACGTTACTTAATCCACCTTAAGGTGGTTGGTGCCTTACTCGCATTCATGTTGTATTTTAGGTGGTATTTACAAATTAATTTAAGAGTTTTTTTTTTTAATTTTTTTGCCTTTCTTACAAAAGAAAGGTTTAAGGTTTGCTTTTGGAAAAACGCTTTTTTCAGAAATCTAAAAAAATTCGTGCATGGCGAGGATTCGTCCCAGGAAAAAAATCCTATTACTAAATTGAAGGTTTAGATGCGTTCTTTCGATTGAATTTTGGCCCGAAACCCGGAACTCAAAGTCTGATTTTTGAGAGCTCTTTTTCTGAAATACATGGCCGATGTCTGTATCCACTCTTAAAAATTTGTGTCTTCCATCACTGGAAAACCGCTCGTAAAACCCACAATTTTTAAAAGCCAGATCTGTAGCCTTGGGGTCGGAGACGAACATTTTATTTTTCGATTCTCAATTTTCGACCAGTAAATGTGGTCAAAGCCATTTTTGGAGGTATTTTTTGGACTATTTTACAGATAACACTATCAAATTTAAAGAATTAAGTTTCAAACAAAAAGCCATTCCAAAACATGCGCCATAAACTGTTTGGGCCCAAAATTTTAAGCTTTTCCAAAATGTATTTCCAGAGATATAGCGATTTTAGTGTTTTTCGTCTTATTTTTACCCTATTTTTTCCTATTAAATTTTTGGATTATACAAAATCATATACTGAACATCAAATTCGAAGTCCCGGCTCGTTCTCGCTCGAAAGCTCGACAAATCGTCAAGCCGAAGCTTCAACGCCAGCGCTTTTACGCTTGCACGTTTTACGCTGCGCGTGAAAGTGTTCTTTCTGGCTTCTCATAATTGATCGACAAAGTGCAATAGCGATACATATTTTTTTAAGTTAATCATAGACTAACATTATAGACTGAGTACCCTTTATTTTTTTTTCTAATAATGTCAATCCAATATGTTTTTCTTAATTAAATTTAAATGTCTTGCGACAAATAATGTACTTCTGAAATTAAAAAAAATGGCATTTGAGGTTTAGCCTTAAAAGATTCGAAGCTTTTGGTAAAATTCTCACTGGATGGTATCATTATGTTTTTGAAAAAATAATTGCACCAATATATTTCTCGGAGTTTCATCATTTTGTAAGAAAGGCTCTATTTCACCTCTGGTGATATTAAATCGGGTTTTTAATTTTTTTTTTTCATTTGTTTTTTTTAATTTTTTGATTTTACTTGAACAGCAATTTTCAATTCTTTTTTTTGACCAATTCCTCAAAATAAAGGTGAAAAGTCTCATGAGTTATATATTTCAGTAAAAAGTTCGTGTAAATCTTTGTCGAGACAAAATTATGCAGCAACATAATTATTACAGATTTTTTCCAGAAGAGACGCAGACACTGCTTAAGCGATGTGGCAACCGGGCGATACGCATGCAAGGAGGTGTGGCTACCAATCCCCCGCGTGGTCAAAAAGTCAAAAAAGCAAACAGACCCGGCCTTTGAGGTTATGCAAAAATCACCCTTTTTTGTAGCTTCAAAAAAACTTTTTCTTGGCATAACTTTAAAAGTACTTCACTAAACAGAATAAAATTTAATAGGGTCTTAGGGGACCCCATAACGAACAGAATAAGGCGGATCCGGCCAAAATCGGTACAGCCAGTTCTGAGATAATCGTGTGGAAAAAAATCATGTCTACACACATCCCCACAGACATTTGTTCAGAATTTGATTCTGAGTCGATAGGTATACGTGAAGGTATATCTAGGAGTCATATTTGAGAAGTTCATTTTTCGAGTGATTTTATAGCCTTGCCTCAGTGAGGTGAGGAAGGCAAAAATGAAAAACTGCGACTATTTTCAAAAAAGTTACCTAAAAACTTGAAAACTTAACTTGAAAACGGTGCACTTTATCAAAAATTCACTAAAGTACTTTTTGATTGCAAATTCGAAAAAATTGCGAACCAATATTTTGATTTTTTGAAAAAATCTGTATTGATTCAAAAAATCATAACTCGGTCAAAGATTTTTTGCCCATTCTGGAAATTTCTGAAAAGTTGGCATTTTATGTCCTCTAAAACATATCAAAAAATAAAAAGAAATAAAAATAGTGTTTTTTTGCAAATCAAGTTTTAGTGACAAAAAGGTAAATTAAAAATCACCAATTTTTTTTACCGTGTATCATTTTTTTAGTGTAGTCCATATCCATACCTACAACTTTGCCGAAGACGCCAAATCGATCAAAAAATTCGTTCAAAAGATATAGATTTTTGAATATTCACATATCGTTTTTGTATGGACAGCTGCCAAATTTGTAGGGAAAATTATATGGACAAACTAATGATGCAAAATGGCTTCTTTGGGCATACCAAAGGCACCAAAAAAGTTTCAGCTGGATTAAAAAATACAAAAAAAAAAATCGAATGACCGAAATCTCAGAGAATTGCTCTATTGTAATATTCACCAAATAGCCTTTCAGGTTCGGAATTAAAGATTTTTTAAGCATATTTTTTAAATATTTTAGCGACGTATTTTTTTACGATTCAAACTTGGGTGTTTGTGTTTGTGTTTGTGTTTGTGTTTGTGTTTGTGTTTGTGTTTGTGTTTGTGTTTGTGTTTGTGTTTGTGTTTGTGTTTGTGTTTGTGTTTGTGTTTGTGTTTGTGTTTGTGTTTGTGTTTGTGTTTGTGTTTGTGTTTGTGTTTGTGTTTGTGTTTGTGTTTGTGTTTGTGTTTGTGTTTGTGTTTGTGTTTGTGTTTGTGTTTGTGTTTGTGTTTGTGTTTGTGTTTGTGTTTGTGTTTGTGTTTGTGTTTGTGTTTGTGTTTGTGTTTGTGTTTGTGTTTGTGTTTGTGTTTGTGTTTGTGTTTGTGTTTGTGTTTGTGTTTGTGTTTGTGTTTGTGTTTGTGTTTGTGTTTGATTGATTTAAGATGAAGAATTGTTGACACCCCTAAAGCAGAGAAATAATTCAATTAATTGTCATTTTCACTATTGTAGTTTGATTTACCCAAAAATAACCTGAACAGTAATCGTTTTTGTGCTCGTACATGAAAAACGATCAAGATCAAGAACATTTAAGATATTTCAAAGTAGGGGAACAGCATCTAATTCCAGCGTGCCTCTAATGTTGGCAGGTCAGAACTTTGACATTCAATTAAAACTCATTAAAAGCGATTTCAACAGAAATCGAGTGATAAATAGCTCAATAAGAAGTGAGCAAGCAAGTTTCTATTAAAAGTTTTGCAAAATTAGTTGTTTAAATAGTGAAAATCAGCAAATTGGATGGAGTTAGGAGCGAGTGCTTAACCTGCCAAAGATACGAGAATTTCCCCTAGAATGTATTTTTTTATTGTTATTTCGATCCAATTCAATCAACATTTCGTCAAGGTTGTAGTTGGAAACCAATGGTCGTGAAATGCAAAACAAACAAAACCAGTCATTAAACGATTCACAACAACCCAATGACGGGTCGTAAACATTCACCAATTTGTCAATAGACGCCACTTTGCAACTTTTCAACGTTTCTGCACTAATTTCTTCTTTTATGGATTTGCAAAACAACGCCTTTAAAACAAGTCGCTCAAGTTGCTCAAACCTCCCCGTCGTAAACCTTAACAGCAACAACAGCACCACCCCATAAACTGCCTAATTATCACCGGCATTAATCTGGTGGACGCGCGCCGCCGTGCCGCATGTGTCAATTGTCACCACTTTACCCCAATTACACAGAAATCCGGCAGAGAGACCCCCGTTGTAATCATCGATCAAAACTTTACGACCCTCGCGATCAAGCGCGCGATTGTCCACTGCAGAAAGAATCGCGCGCCAATTTCGCGATCCAAGCACGTGGAGTGTGACTTGAACGGGAGAGAGCGAGCGACGAACTTGGTGAGAAGTCGAAGTTTTCTCTCCCGAATCGCTCCCTTGGGTGGTTTCCACTCAACAACCCCACGGTCGGAAAAGCTTCAACCCCTAAATCGAGAGAGCGCTTTTTCTGCGAGAGTGAGCGCGTTGGTGGTCTCTCCGGGTCTCTTGGGCAAGAACTGGTCGCATGGTGGCGAACGCAAGACCTCCTGAACTTGTCCGAGTAACGTTTTGTATAAAAGACCCTGCCACCGGGCCAAACACCATCCAGTACCCAGTCGAACTTTGGAGTTCCAAGTTCGGTTTTTTACTTTTAAAAAACCCACCGTCCAGCAATAAGCAGAATCACAATGAAGATATTGGTACGTGTGTGAGCATGGCGCGCAAAAAGGATTAACTGAAAAAAGTGTTGTGTGTTTGGGAGATTTGGTTCTTGAAAAAAGTGTTCTTGCAACGAAAAAAAAAACTTTCAAGTTTTGTGAATGGACTGTTACGCAAGAAAAACTACAACGATTCAAGATTCTGAAAGTGAAACCGAGCAGGACTCGTCGAGCAGATACGAGCTCAGCCAGTGGATCAATAAACAAGAAGAACAAGTTTCTGAGCTGAGTGTGGAGTTGGTTGGGGTGGTGCAAAATGTGCATTTGCATAACTGGAGCTGATCAAAGCAGCGGCAGCAGCAGAACTTGTTTGTTGATCGTAGTTTGAGCAATACGGAAATTTGTGATTTCGACACACCTTCTTGTGTCCACGATATCGTGATTGATCAAGAAGGAGACACACATTCTGCTGATAAGTGAATGATTCATAAGTGAAATTATTAACTCATCTTGACTAAATCCATTTAATTTTGGAAAAGAAAGTAGAAAAAAAATATGAATTTTTGCAACAATTTCGATAAGTAAAAATATTTTATGTAAAAACAGCATTAAATTCCTTAAATCAAAAAGTGATTCGTGTTGGACCAGAATAGTTGTTGAAATTCTCAAGAACATGATTATCATTTTAAAAACAACTTTATGAAAACGACGTCAAAGCCTTTCATGCCATCAAAAAATAAATAGAAAAATCCGAAAAAATTCCATCTTATGATACCAATGTTCTCAGATTAGAAAAAAAAACTCAATTTATTTTTTTAACTAACAATTTTCATAGCTTTGTAAGGATTCCAATTCTTTAAATTTTATTAAGATTAAGTTTTTGAACATTTCCTCACATTCATCTTTCTTGTTCATTTAAATCTCAATACCAACGTAAAAATAAATCAATTTTATTCGAGTTTTAAACTATTTCATCCACGGATTCTTGACAAATATTTAATTGTCTGTAAAAAAATCTCTTATTTTAAAGCAAAGCTGTTTTTTCTGAACTATACAGAATGTTTCTTATTTTCTTTTCTAAAATGAAGTTTAGTGTGATTTTTTATAGCAGTATTTTTTTCAATAAAAACGAAAACTCATTTTTACACATGATTTTTGCTCAAATTTTTTTTATACTTCTTATTCTCTTAAAAATGGTACAGAATATCATGAAAAAAATATGAATCTGAAAATTAAAATCGTGGAGAGCATTTAAAAAAAAAGACTGAAGATTTTTGAAAAGGTTGAAACAATTTTAATAAATGATTCTATTACATTTGAAAAAGATAATTTTATTTTAAAATTGCATCATTATCGATAAAAAAAAGTTAAAATGTTTATAAAAGAAAAGAATCATCACAGACAAAAAGACATACAAGTTTGAGTAAATTTGTGACCAATGCATAAGTCCGATATTGGTTGATTTTTGTCACCGTGTTTTACAAAAACACAATCACAATAAAAAAAATTAAGCTCTTAATGAAACCATCATTCTAACTCTCTTTCTGGCAAATTTTGACTTAAAATTGCCGTTAGTTTTACAATTCAAATGGTAGATGGACGATGAAGCCATTTCTCTCCGACCAACAAGAGATTTGGTGAATTACGATAAGATGATGATGATAAGAATATCTACCAAACTCTCAACAGAATATCAAAGAGTGAACGATTTTTTCAATGTTCTCTCTGTTGTTTCTGACAGCATCATCAGATTCCATAGTTTTAAAATTGTTCACAAACATTGCTTGCTGAATAATCTGACAGTTCTTTTAGTGCTTTTACCTTTACATTTTACCTTTGAATGTATTAGTGAAATCAATATTTCCCTCGAAATCTTGAAATTCATTTTTTGAGCATTATTTTCGCTTAATCTCGTGAACGAGAGAGGAGAGACTTGACATCTCTCGATTGTTTTTCTTTTTCAGAGTGTAATAAGTAGAACTCTTTTTAAAGAAGACTCTTCTATCACTTAACATTTTATAAAGCTGTATGAAAACTGCCTATCATTCATCTTCAAATGTATTAGTGAAATCGGCATTTCTCTCGAAAATCTTGAAATTCATTCGTTCAGTTCATTCAGCATGAGTTTCACAGAATCTCGTGAAAGAGAGAAGAGAGGCTTGTTCTCTCTTGAATTGCTCATTTCTGTGAGAGCTCTGTGTAACTCTTTTGATGAAGATTCTCTCAACCCTCATGATTTTATTAAGCTGAATGAAAAACCATTTTTTCCAAGTTCAATCGGCACATATCGTCTTAAACATGACAACGCAATTTTAACACCTCTCTATCCACTTGCAGGTGTCGTTAGGTCTAGCCACGCTGCTGGTTTTAAGTTCTGTGGCCGCCGAGGACAAGAAGGCCGAAGAAGTGAAACCAGTCGCGGCGGAGGCGGAAAAGAAGCAGGATAAGCGTGGAATTTTCGACCATGACTTTGGTGGACACGACTTCCACGAGTTCGAGCACGGCCATCACCACCAGGTTGAGTACCAGCCCCACCACGAGAAGACGGTGACCGTGGTCAAGAAGGTCGCCGTGCCGTACCCGGTTGAGAAGCACATCCCATACCCAGTGGAGAAGCACGTCCCATACCCGGTCAAGGTTGGCGTGCCCAAGCCATACCCAGTCTACAAGACGGTGCACTACCCGGTGAAGGAGATCGTCAAGGTGCCGTACCATGTCCCAGCTCCCTACCCCGTTGAGAAGCACGTCCATGTCCCAGTGCATGTCCCAGTTGACCGACCAGTCCCAGTGAAGGTGTACGTGCCAGCCCCATACCCAGTGGAGAAGAAGGTCCCAGTCCCCGTTAAGGTCCATGTCCCAGCTCCGTACCCGGTTGAGAAGATCGTGAAGGTCCCGGTCAAGGTTCCGGTTCATGTTGAGAAGCCATACCCGGTTGAGAAGATCGTCCACTACCCAGTCCATGTCCCAGTCGACCGTCCCGTCCCAGTCCATGTTGAGAAGCCCGTCCCAGTGCCAGTCGAGAAGCCCGTCCCATACCCAGTTTACAAGAACGTCCCATACCCCGTCCATGTCCCATATGACCGTCCCGTGCCGGTCCATGTTGACAAACCAGTCCCAGTCCCAGTCAAGGTGCCATACCCGCAGCCTTACCCAGTCGTCAAGCACATCCCCTACCCAGTCGAGAAGCACGTCCCATACCCAGTGAAGGTCCCGGTCGACCGCCCAGTCCCGTACACCGTCGAGAAGCACATCCCGGTCGAAATCGAGAAGCATGTCCCATACCCAGTCAAGGTCCCAGTTCATGTTCCAGTCCACCACGAGGAACACCACCACGAAGAGCACATCCAGCACGATGACCACCACGACTTCCACCATGAATACCACCACTAAGGAAAAAATTGTGATAAAACCTTCCCCTCAAACAACCCCCACTCCCCCAATCCCAATTGTTCCTGTTAACCCCAAACATCCCCAAGAGAAGAGAAAGAAAAAATGAACTCAACGGCTAACTTCAGAGCAACAACAAAAAACTGCCCCCAAAGAAACTAACCTCTCGAACGTGAGACAAACTACCAACAAACCCCCCCATCCTGTATCGCATAACTTGTCGTGTGATATTGACTAAGTTACCATATTTGTCGTCGTTACGCTTAGAGAGAGAGATCGAGCAAATACTCACAACCCCCCCAACCCAAATCAACCGGATCGGAAAATTTACCTCCAAACGGGCGAGTGGCTTCCTGCGGAAGAGCAGCGCCCGTTTCGCGAATAAATTTTCATGAAAAATCTCTTTTCCGATCCTCACCCACTCCCACACCCTATAAAGAAAAAGTTGGAAAAGTTTACCAAACAAAAATGAAAGTTGAGCGCCCCACGCCCTGCCCCCTGCCTTAAATTGTTATATTTGTTTCACAAATTATTATTATTATTGTACCGAATCGACCGAAGAGAGCGAGCAAGAGAGAGTGAGAAAAAAGCGATAAAAAAGACTTATTAAAAAAATGAACCAAAAAATCATAAACCATCCGTTGTTTTAATAACTCGAAAAATTAAGCCGAAAAACGCACCCGACTATGACTTCATAAACATTATAGCGGCAGCCCCTTAAAACGTGGTGAAACTCGCGCGCGTCAATTTATGACCATGTTGGGCGATCCCATCCCTCCACAGATTATAAAACCTCGAAAAAAAACATCATCAACAATTTCCACTTGGGTGAATTTGCCGTGCACACCATAAGCCACCCCATTTCAAGTGATCGAATGAGTTTAATCGAAAGCCACTTCCCCTTAAGCTGTTTTTGTCGCAAACTAACCACAACTTGGCACCACCTGCTTCACCGGAGGTGGTCAGTGTGCATTGTACCTGAAGAAATGCAAATTTCCTCTTCCAAATGCACTTGCAGAAAACATCAACTGTTACAACATCGCACGTCACACGTCACCACCCGTCAAGGTAACAAGTCAACAAACAGTTTTTAAAAAGGAAAGAAGTGGGGAAAAATCAGAAAAACAAAAAAAAACGAAAGTCACGATCGACTGACCCAGATTGCGGAATTTCAAAAGGTTCGACGACCACCATATGTGGTTGTGTGTTAGGACGCAGTGACGAACTGGTTTGACGGATCGATTAAAGTCGGGGTGTGGAAATGGAACTGAATGCACTTTTGTGCAAGCGGGTTGGGTTGCATATGATTTTTTTTTGCATTTAACAGAGCCGGAAATTATGAAATATTGCTGTTAGTTTTGCTGGATATTTTGTCCTTAACGGTGCACATGAACCAGAGCTTTTGCTACGCAGATTTTAGTATCTCCAAAACTGCGGTAACTACCGATATGATTTTTGATTCGTCTCCTAAACAACTGACATCAAAATAATTTACAACTCATTTTAACTATTTTAACAATCACATTTTGCAGAATTGGGTCCGTAAGTTTGACGATTTTGGAATAAGAAAACAACAACATCTTTGAACTCAATATTAATTTTCAAACCTGTATTTCAAAATACAGGGCGATAAGTATCACAAATTTTTTCATGAATCATTATTTTTTTTAATAATTTGCTAAACTTTAATGAATTTACGAAAATATATTTTTCTTCAACTTTCTGTATTAAAAATAAATAAGAATTAAACAATGCATTCTGAATAGTTTACTATCGAAAACAAAATATGTTCAGTAAAAATTTAAACTGTGTCAGTAATTTTTCCCCTCAGGGAGGGAGGGGAGATGAACACTTAAAATAAAATTTGCAAAGACCAAATCTAAAAACTAACCTTTCCACTACATTTCTTTTTTCATATTTTATAACACTGCAATGAATAATTTCACAAAAAACAATTCAAATGTTCTTCTAAGTTTCTTGTAGTTTATTTGTCAATAAATATTTTGAATACATTTTTCAATATGTATAAAATTGTTTTTTTGACGAATATCTATGACTTGACTTTTACTATTGAAATTCACCTAATTTGTCTGAATTGATTTATGTCTAGTATTTTCTAACATAGTTTCTTTTAAACAAAATATTTTTAATGAAAATAAAACAAAAAAAATCAACACAAATAAAACTTATTGAAAAGAAAAATTTACAAATAAAATCATGATACATTTTTGTAAGCCTTTTCTTCTCCTATCCACTGTTGTATGTAAGTTATTTTTAACTATACAAATCTATACACTTGGTAAAGCATTTGTCAACAGTTATAACTAGGCTTAGTGGTTTTCCACGCTCAAAAATTTCAAATTTCACGGGGACCTAAATGTCAAAACACCAAATTTCTCGGATTTTGGCGGAATTTGAAAATGTTATAATAATTCTGAAAATCCTTTGTTAAAATTACAAAAACTACTTTTTATGCAAATTATATATTAATTTTCAATAAACTAAAAACATTTTTTTCAATTTCAACGTGGCACAAAAAAAACTTTTCCAAAAAAATTTTAACGTCATTCATTGAACTGCTGTTTTATAAATTCGACTTACATAGCTTAAAATTTTTCACTGATTTGCTTCTACTTTATTTTTTTAAATTTTATTGAATTTCACGTCGGAGCAAGATTAAAAAAAACTTGTGCAACAAAAATGTTTGGAATAACTTGAATTTTCTGCGCATATTTAAGTATTTTTTTAGGCTTTCATCTATCTTTCCAAATTTAAATTAAAAATCAAAAGGCAAAAATAATTAAATCTGTAACGATATCTTAAAAATGTTAAACAAAATCGGAACAGAAAACATCACGCTTTTTTTTAAAACTAATAAAATCTACATAAAAAGTCTTTATGATTGAAATATTTATTATGTTAATATTTTCAAGAATTGATTTGAAAAAATGATAAATTTCACGGAAATTTTCACATTTTCTAACACGTTCACATTCACTAACCCTAGTTATAACTGCTCCAAGATTGATTATGAACACAGCTGAAGAAATTTCAAAACTATTTCATGCACATAAATAAACTAGTAATAACTAGGAGCGGCCGTGGCTGACTGGTCACGGTGTTCGCTTTGTAAGCGAATGGTCCTGGGTTCGATTCCCATCTGCTCCCAACAAGAAAGTACACAGAAAAAAAAATGATGGTAATATTCATCAGGAAATGGTGACAGATTTTGTGGTTAAAAAAATGATGAATTTTACCCCAGAAAATGATGAATTTTCATCAGTTTTTGATGAATATTCATCAGGTTCACATTTTTACACATTCTTTATGTAATATTACTCAAAAAAAGAGGTAATATTCAACCTACCAAATTTTCAACATTCCAAAATTCAACTTTTTTTTCTGTGTATACGAAATATAAATCTTGAAACTGAACTGAACATGAACGAAAAATCAAAGTCGCTCGAGCCGGGGTTCGATCCCCCGTCCTTTGGATTGGTAAGCAAAAATGCTAACCACTATGCCTTCGCGCCCTGGTGAGCTATGACTGGAATTAGGAATACTGTTACTATCAACTATATACGCGCTGGGTCCTTGTCCACTTGACAAGGGTTTGGAAGTTCTAAATAACGTTTGAATCCGATTGGTCCAGACGTTCTTCAGGGCGGGGCTTGTCGATAAAGCTGAAGTACCTCGCGCTCGGCTAGCCAGCGTAGAATTTTAGAAGCAAACTATCTACATTGAAAGCAAAAAAAAAACAATTATAAAGATAATCCAAAGATACTGAATTAATAAGTAAAAATAAAGAGAAGAATGTTCTAATTCAGAATTGAAAGAAAATTACATAGAACTCGACAGAGCCTCGTTGGACACATGTACGACTCGTGCTAAAAAATCAACAAAACAAGAACTAAAAAGCTGCTAAACAATTGAAAAAAATAAAACATTTAAAAACATTTATTATTCCAATTCTTATGAAACACCTAATTTTAAATAAATTTTAAGCTGGTAGTTTTTATAATATATATTAAATAAAATTATACCATATTCACATTAGCAGCCTTAAAAATTTTAAGAGACTAAAATGAGTAATGTTTTATTAAAATAATATTATTTTGAATGTAAATCAACATTTAAAGGTTTGTTTGTTTTAAATTGCATGCATGCATTTAATAAAAAAAAATTGACATCAATTCATCAACTGAAAGTAAATCAGAAAAAGTAATTTCATTCAATCCTGTTTCCTACTGTAAAAATATGACTCAGTAAACTCAGCGCCCTGGAAGTAGCCTAGTAATTAAACGATAACTAACCTCTACCCCTACACTACCAAAAACAACTAGTTGGTTCAAGTACCTACTAACAAACCCAAAGTGCACCCCCCTACGACAACTTGGGCAAGCTTCGACCCCCTGGCAAGAACAAGCCACCAAGGGCCAAATTTCGCAACCCTCTCACTCGGCGCTGCGGCACGACGTTGCACCAAAAGCTGCCCCTTAGAAGTCACGACCACGAGTTGGACTTTCAGGTTCTTGTCTTTCCCGCAGTGAATTAAACTGGCCAGCACAACAAGAACACATTTACATCGACTAAACATGGCAAGCAGCAACTAGGAAGGGGTTTAAACAATGGCCGATTCTAATGTCGTTTTCATGTTTAAAGTTCTGAGCTTTGTGACTAGGTAAATTCTTTGGGAAATGAGATTTGTTGCTAAAATATGCTTCTTGCTTTTTTTTATTCAGTTAAACTATAGTCACTAAAAATATTCATAAATGATTGCTTGCAAAACTTTGAAATTTTTTTAAAAAAATAATGACGATATATTATAAAACTACCAGCAACTCAAAACATTACTTCTGACCTCAACCAATCTTCAGAATACCACAAATACCGCCGGTCATCGATCCGTAACACCGTACTGACAGGCCCCCCGAAAAGAAACCTCGAAAACAAGTTCAATTTCAAGGTCGACCAGTTTTTACCCACCCCCCTCACCGGGCGCGAAACCCCACACCAACGAAAAAAAAGCCACAATAAAAAAGAAAATGATCGAAGGAAAAAAAGCAAACTCAAGCTCAGACGCTGCGACGCCCCCCAACAGGTCGCGGTCAATTAAAGCTCCCGCACAACAGTCACAGAGTGTACGTCGTCGGTGTGAAGTTCACGATCTTCGATGCGAGGGTTGCATCGAGGAAGGTGGCATCAATCTCATCTGAGATATTGTAGCTTACGGACGAAAACATAACCCTCGACTGATCAAATATATTCTGTTTGATTACATGCTTTTGTTTTGGCCTTCTTTTTTATTAATTTGTAAAAAATCTAATTTTTATTTATTTTTATATTTTTATAAATTAATTGCTGTATCGCTTCATGTCATCTAGTGACTTGACCTGACACATCTGACGTTGAAGTCTGGTGTGCTTATTCAAGACGTGGTGTTGTGTATTTTTGCCTGAAGCAGATCATCTTTTAAACATCCCCTGGTCGGTCACCGGGTACGCAGTGAACCAAACAGGCGCAGAAAGAGAAAACCTTTTGGAGCTTTTTGAGCTATTTTAAGGTGGGTTGTTTACGGGCCGGTGTCACGCAGAGGATGGTCACTCTGAGGTAACCTTAGTTAATTGAACCGTAGATGCCGGAAAATTGAAAGGTTGTGGATTACGACAGGATGTGTTACGGCTTTGGCATAGGTGAAGAGGTCTAAACAGATTTGGAGTGAGTATATCTTGGACTTGATGACCTTTCGACCGATAAAATTGATTTTTAGTTGAAACAAGCTAAACCCAACAAATTTCGTCTTGACGTTTTTCCTTTTCTTGACGTTTTTAGATTGTTTGCCTAATCAGCCTCCTGTGATCAAAATTTGATTTTACGTAACTGCAGATTTTGGGTCTTTTGATGAATAACGCAAAGCTTCATCCATTTAAATCAGAATTTTCCATTATTTTGTGATTTTGGTAGGCCACCAGGAGGCAATAGAACAGCAATTGATTATAATGATTGTTTGATTTTTTTTCAGTGTACCTTCCAATATTGCCAAAAACTGTACAAAAAAAGTTTTGGGTAATACTCTACCAACTCACACGAAATCGGGAAAAGTTGCCCCAACCCCTCTTCGATTTGCGTGAAACTTTGTCCTAATGGGTAACTTTTGTCCCTGATCACGAATCCGTTTTTTGATATCTCGTGACGGAGGGGCGGTACGACCCCTTCCATTTTTGAACATGCGAAAAAAGAGGTGTTTTTCAATAATTTGCAGCTTGAAACGGTGATGAGATAGAAATTTGGTGTCAAAGGGACTTTTATGTAAAATTAGACGCCCGATTTGATGGCGTAATCAGAATTTCGAAAAAACGTATTTTTCATCGAAAAAAACACTAAAAAAGTTTTAAAAATTCTCCCATTTTCCGTTACTTGACTGTAAAAAAATTTGGAACATGTCATTTTATGGGAAATTTAATGTACTTTTCGAATCTACATTTACCCAGAAGGGTCCTTTTTTCATTTAGAACAAATTTTTTCATTTTAAAATTTCGTGTTTTTTTCTAACTTTGCAGGGTAATTTTTTAGAGTGTAACAATGTTTTACAAAAATGTAGAACAGACAATTAAAAAAAATTTGATATATAGACATAATGGGTTTGCTTATAAACATCACGAGTTATCGCGATTTTACGAAAAAAAAGTGCTATAAATTAATTTGATAACTTTGCTAAATCCACCCAAATACCTACATGATTGGTTAAATAGACTTCCCTGAAAATCATGATTATTTTGGTTAAAAAAAAACAAGTTTAAAATGTTATAAAAAACGTTGTTCAACAAATTTTATAATTTGGCTATGTGAATTTTATATTATTGTGACCAAATTTCATGAAAAACTATGAATTTTTAACTTAAATATACCCAATTTAATTCAAATTAACTGGTTTGTGTATTTTGTTTAGAATTATTAAATCAAAATTATGTAAAAAATAATAAATTAGCGACTTTTATTAAAAGTTTGAATGGAGTTCATACTATTCAATGAATTTTGCTTTATCACAGTAAGGAATATTGACGAACCGGCAGTTAAAAGCATTTTGATAAAAAATTGATGGTTTGATCCAAAGTATGTCAAATATGTCTTAACAGTCAAAAATTCTTCAAAAGTGATACCTTTATAAAAAAAATTACAAATTACGGGTGGCCGTCTTGCCCCCAAATTTCTTATTTTATAAACCATTTTTTGCAAATAGCTCAACGCATTTTAAACTTTTTCGAGGGACATAATCTTGGGAAAACTTCAATTTAACATGAAAAAATATTTAAAGAAAGTGTTACATATTGTTACCTAACCAAAATTCTTAGTTTGTAAATCATAAAAATTACATCCAGTTTCAAGTTAAAAAATATTTGTTTATTTTGAGCTATTTTCATACTATTTCAAACAATAGGTTTGGCAAAGGTGACTCCATATGGGTCATTCCATCTCAACTGTGCACGAAAAAGAGCAAATTTGAAAATTACCCTCTCCGATCCTGCTCAAATTTGGCTGAGCTGTTGATACTATCAAAACATGCAAGAATCCCGAATTTCATCCAAATCGGACCACCCCCTCCATTTTTGTACCTCCCCAAAAAATTGACTTTTTGGCGATTTTTGGCCAAACCTCCTAGTTTCAAACGGCGATAGCTCAGGAACCACAAATCTCAGAAGGTCGTTCTTGGACTCAATTTTGAAGGAAATCGGACGTAGAATCCATTTACGTGATCATAATGTTGATTAATTTATTTTTTCTACCTGTATTGCGCAATTGAAAACATTAAACGGCCGTATCTCAAAACACCCCAACTTATTTTTTTTATTTTACCTCACCATTGTGTTCTCCGGCCAATTTTACATAAGAATCACCTATCGACAGAAATGAATATGTTTCGTTCCAGAGCTATCGAATTTTAAAGTTTTGTGTTTTCGAGATTACCTGCATCAGCTTCATTCGCCGCATCTGCTAGAAGCACACAGGCGGGCTGATCAATAACTGCTACCTGACCATTTATTGAAATAATATTTCATCATAAATAATCTTCATCAAATTGAGCAAAAATTAACTGTATAATACTGTAGGAAACTGAAGTTTAATCGCAAATGTTTATCTGCTCAAAAAAATTAATGAAGTGGAGCAAAATAGTGCCATTCAGCAAAAACCCCAAAACCTGCTTTATTATTATCATTATTATTATAGTTTATTATTGACACTTTACCATAATTCTGATTTATGGTTTAGATTGATCATATTAAATTAATTTTTATATCGTGAGCCAGCTCCATTTCATTAAAATATGATTTTGGTCAAGGTACATTTAATTAAAAAAATCCTTATACGTAGGAACAGCAGCCGTATTGTGTTCCAAGAATCCAAGAATGATAGGTGAAAAAAAAACACTGTTGTTCGGACGGTGTCGAAATCATCGCAACTAAATTTGGAGAATTAGCCGCTTTGCAGCAGATCAAACTTTGTGATTTTCTTACATTTTTCAGTTTTATACATTCCAGAAATCCTTTTCCTACTCCTTGTGATCGTCCTTCACTAGAATACAACGTATCAAAAATTTTTATTCATTTTAATTCATATTTTTACTCAATAATGTATCGTGCACTTATTTTTCAGTGTTACTAACAAGATTAATTGCATTTTCCTGCTCGCTCCGTCGGAATCCAATTCTGCCCTTTACTGTGTGTCGTCATTGCTCTGTCCAGTGGGTTAACACAGAAATTCACTTCATTAATTTTTTTTGAGCAGATAAACATTTGCGATTAAACTTCAGTTTCCTACAGTATTATACAGTTCATTTTTGCTCAATTTGATGAAGATTATTTATGATGAAATATTATTTCAATAAATGGCCAGGTAGCAGTTATTGATCAGCCCGCCTGTGTGCTTCTAGCAGATGCGGCGAATGAAGCTGATGCAGGTAATCTCGAAAACACAAAACTTTAAAATTCGATATCTCTGGAACGAAACATATTCATTTCTGTCGATAGGTGATTCTTATGTAAAATTAGCCGGGGAACACGATGGTGAGGTCAAATAAAAAAAATAAGTTGGGGTGTTTTGAGATACGGCCGTTTAAAGTTTTCAATTGCGCAATACAGGTAGAATAAATTTTGATCACGGAAATGGATTCTACGTCCAATTTCCTTCAAATTTGAGTCTAAGACCGACCTTCTGAGATTTGTGGTTCCTGAGCTATCGCCGTTTGAAACTAGGAGGTTTGGCCAAAAATCGCCAAAAAGTCGATTTTTTGGGGAGGTACAAAAATGGAGGGGGTGGTCCGATTTGGATGAAATTCGGGATTCAACAGCTCTGCCAAATTTGAGCAGGATCGGAGAGGGTAATTTTCAAATGCTGTTCCGCTTCAGATGGAATGACCCATATGCATTATTTAGCATGAGGAGCAGTATTGCTTAACATTTTAGTAATATTCATTAGTATACTTAGTAAAACAGTGGGTTGGCCGTCTTACCCCCAGCTCCCCTATTATGAAAAAATGCAATCCGAGATTTTGGGGTCTATCGTTTCCTTACACCATAGCGCACCCTTGGGCAAATAATAAAAACATTCGCTGATGTAGTTTTCGAGATACAGCCATTTTAAAGTGTTATTTCCGACTTTTTCTAAGATTTTCTAAGAAAAAGTCGGATATAACATTTTAAAATGGCTGTATCTCGAAAACTACATCAGCAAACCTTCTGAAACTTGGCCCAGAGATACTTGACAGTCAAATGAAGCAAAATTCATCATTATCTCGAATTGCATATTCATTGAAATGCTAAAATTGAATAGATTGTTTTGGATTTTTTATTGAAAATCGGGCTGTATCTCGAAAACTACATCAACATATATTTTTATTTTTTTTGCACATAGATGCGCTATGGTGCAAGGAATCGATAGGCCCCAAAATCTCGGATTGCATTTTTTTCATAATAACGGTATTTTGAGCACCGTGACATCACCTTGGCATTCTCTATGACGAGATTCCTACTCGAAACTAGATTTTGAAGCGGTGAGACAATCTAAACCAATTTTTACACCAAAGCTTCTATCCACCTCAGGATTCGAACTGACGGCTTTGTGAGTCCTAGTGCCGACTAGAGACTCTACCGAAGCAGGATTTTTCACAGGGAGAAGACTTCTTCACCTAGAACCTGGACTGAACTAACGACCAAATCTCCAGGTTAGGCCATTATTAGGTCGTACTACCCCGCCATCACGAGATATCGAAAATGAACCTCGGATTCATTAGCAGGGTCCAAAATTACTATGAGTTTCACGGAAATCGATTAAAAATTGCGGACTCTTTCAAATTTAGCAACCAATTTTCACTAACTATAAATCAAATTGATGGTTCTAAAACATGGTCTTGGCGCAAGATTGTAAGATTCCTACTCCAAACAAGGTTTTCGAAGGCTGTGAGGCGATTCGAATCTCTTTTTAATCCCTGTAGCTCCCATTCTACCCGAGATTCGAACTGACGACCTTTGGATTTTAATCCTACTGCCGACCAGCGACTCTGCCGAAGCACGTTTTATACTTTTTTCAAAGTGACTCCTGAAACTGGACTGATCTAACGATCTAATCTCCTTGCTGGGCTGGAACCAACATTTACTTCCTTATCTAACGGAAGGCGTGACCAGACAAATCTCGTTTAAATTGATTGAGAAGCAACCGGACCCCGCTATATGTTGCATTCAATATTGCATGCCAGAAACGCAAACGAATATCGCCGCTAGAAAACAGTATCGTTGCCTCAGAAACGCCTTAACGTAGGCAATCTATCCGCATGAGTTGCAATGTTATACTGCTTTTCGCTATGATACACATCTCAATTTTGCTCAGGTTTTAATTTAAAGAGGAACAAGACATAGCATTAACACATTTAAGAAAATATAAATTATATAAACAATATAATTATTGTTATACTAAATTCTTATAACATTAATTTAAGCAGCTCGATTAAATAAAAAGAAAAAAAGATTTTAAATTTAAACAAACATGAAGCTTCTGCATTATTTTATACATTTGAAATTAAAAGAATACGTTATAGTGTTAAATTTCACAATATTTAAAAAAAGACTGTTAGTCCAAATTTGTTGTATCCAAAGTAAAACACATAAATCTTTTTTGCCTTCCTCACTGAGGTAAGGCTATAATCCTGCTCTAAAATTGAACTTTGTATAAACACGTCGTAGACCCACCTTCATGTATACATATCGACTCAGAATCGAAAACTGAACAAATGTCTGTGTGTATGTGTGTGTGTATGTGTGTGTGTATGTGTGTGTGTATGTATGTATGTGACCAACAAACTAGCTCATGTTTCTCGGCACTGGCTGAACCGATTTGACCCGAACCTGTTGCATTCGACTTGGTTTAGGGTCCCATAGATCGAGTTTTATACAGATTGAAGTTTCGATAAGTAGTTCAAAAGTTATGTATAAAAATGTGTTTTCACACATATCCGGATCTCACTTAAATGTATGTAAACTATGTCCGGGTCCATCATCCGACCCATCGTTGGTTAGGTTATCAAAAGACCTTTCCAACGAGTTCAAAACATTGAAGATCTGGCAACCCTGTCTCGAGTTATGACCACTTAGGTCATATTTATGTACTTTTTGGATGCCGGATCTCACTTAAATGTATGTAAACTATGTCCGGATCCATCATCCGACCCATCCTTGGTTAGGTTATCAAAAGACCTTTCCAACGAATCCAAAACATTGAAGATCTGGCAACCCTGTCCCGAGATATGTCCACTTAAGTGATATTTATGTACTTTTTGGATGCCGGATCTCACTTAAATGTATGTAAACTATGTCCGGATCCACCATCCAACCCATCCTTGGTTAGGTTATCAAAAGACCTTTCCAACGAGTTCAAAACATTGAAGATCTGGCAACCCTGTCTCGAGATATCCCGACTTAAGTGATATTGATGTACTTTTTGGAAGCCGGATCTCACTTAAATGTATGAAAACTATGTCCGGATCCTCCATCCGACCCATCGTTGGTTAGGTTATCAAAAGACCTTTCCAACGAATCCAAAACATTGATGATCTGGCAACCCTGTCCCGAGATATGTCCACTTAAGTAATATCTATGTACTTTTTGGATGCCGGATCTCACTTAAATGTATGTAAACTATGTCCGGATCCACCATCCGACCCATCGTTGGTTAGGTTATCAAAAGACCTTTCCAACGAGTCCAAAACATTGATGATCTGGCAACCCTGTCTCGAGATATGCCCACTTAAGTGATATTGATGTACTTTTTGGAAGCCGGATCTCACTTAAATGTATGTAAACTATGTCCGGATCCACCATCCAACCCATCCTTGGTTAGGTTATCAAAAGACCTTTCCAACGAGTTCAAAACATTGAAGATCTGGCAACCCTGTCTCGAGATATCCCGACTTAAGTGATATTGATGTACTTTTTGGAAGCCGGATCTCACTTAAATGTATGAAAACTATGTCCGGATCCACCATCCGACCCATCGTTGGTTAGGTTATCAAAAGACCTTTCCAACGAATCCAAAACATTGATGATCTGGCAACCCTGTCCCAAGATATGTCCACTTAAGTAATATCTATGTACTTTTTGGATGCCGGATCTCACTTAAATGTATGTAAACTATGTCCGGATCCACCATCCGACCCATCGTTGGTTAGGTTATCAAAAGATCTTTCCAATGAATAAAAAACATTGAAGATCTGGCAACCCTGTCTTGAGATATGTCCACTTAAGTGATATTTATGTACTTTTTGGATGCCGGATCTCACTTAAATGTATGTAAACAATGTCCGGATCCATCATCCGACCCATCCTTGGTTAGGTTATCAAAAGACCTTTCCAACGAGTCCAAAACATTGATGATCTGGCAACCCTGTCTCGAGATATGCCCACTTAAGTGATATTTATGTACTTTTTGGATGCCGGATCTCACTTAAATGTATGTAAACTATGTCCGGATCCACCATCCGACCCATCGTTGATTAGGTTATCAAAAGACCTTTCCAACGAGTTCAAAACATTGAAGATCTGGCAACCCTGTCTCGAGATATTCCGACTTAAGTGATATTGATGTACTTTTTGGAAGCCGGATCTCACTTAAATGTATGTAAACTATGTCCGGATCCACCATCCGACCCATCGTTGGTTAGGTTATCAAAAGACCTTTCCAACGAATCCAAAACATTGATGATCTGGCAACCCTGTCCCGAGATATGTCCACTTAAGTAATATCTATGTACTTTTTGGATGCCGGATCTCACTTAAATGTATGTAAACTATGTCCGGATCCACCATCCGACCCATCGTTGGTTAGGTTATCAAAAGATCTTTCCAACGAATAAAAAACATTGAAGATCTGGCAACCCTGTCTTGAGATATGTCCACTTAAGTGATATTTATGTACTTTTTGGATGCCGGATCTCACTTAAATGTATGTAAACTATGTCCGGATCCACCATCCAACCCATCGTTGGTTAGGTTATCAAAAAACCTTTCCAACGAGTTCAAAACATTGAAGATCTGGCAACCCTGTCTCGAGATATCCCGACTTAAGTGATATTGATGTACTTTTTGGAAGCCGGATCTCACTTAAATGTATGAAAACTATGTCCGGATCCACCATCCGACCCATCGTTGGTTAGGTTATCAAAAGACCTTTCCAACGAATCCAAAACATTGATGATCTGGCAACCCTGTCCCGAGATATGTCCACTTAAGTAATATCTATGTACTTTTTGGATGCCGGATCTCACTTAAATGTATGTAAACTATGTCCGGATCCACCATCCGACCCATCGTTGGTTAGGTTATCAAAAGATCTTTCCAACGAATAAAAAACATTGAAGATCTGGCAACCCTGTCTTGAGATATGTCCACTTAAGTGATATTTATGTACTTTTTGGATGCCGGATCTCACTTAAATGTATGTAAACTATGTCCGGATCCACCATCCGACCCATCGTTGGTTAGGTTATTAAAATACCTTTCCAACGAGTCTAAAACATTGAAAATCTGGCAACCCTGTCTCGAGATATCCCGACTTAAGTGATATTGATGTACTTTTTGGAAGCTGGATCTCACTTAAATGTATGTAAACTATGTCCGGATCCACCATCCGACCCATCGTTGGTTAGGTTATCAAAAGACCTTTTCAACGAGTCCAAAACATTGATGATCTGGCAACCCTGTCCCGAGATATGTCCACTTAAGTAATATCTATGTACTTTTTGGATGCCGGATCTCACTTAAATGTATGTAAACTATGTCCGGATCCACCATCCGACCCATCGTTGGTTAGGTTATCAAAAAATCTTTCCAACGAATAAAAAACATTGAAGATCTGGCAACCCTGTCTTGAGATATGTCCACTTAAGTGATATTTATGTACTTTTTGGATGCCGGATCTCACTTAAATGTATGTAAACTATGTCCGGATCCACCATCCAACCCATCCTTGGTTAGGTTATCAAAAGACCTTTCCAACGAGTTCAAAACATTGAAGATCTGGCAACCCTGTCTCGAGATATCCCGACTTAAGTGATATTGATGTACTTTTTGGAAGCCGGATCTCACTTAAATGTATGAAAACTATGTCCGGATCCACCATCCGACCCATCGTTGGTTAGGTTATCAAAAGACCTTTCCAACGAATCCAAAACATTGATGATCTGGCAACCCTGTCCCGAGATATGTCCACTTAAGTAATATCTATGTACTTTTTGGATGCCGGATCTCACTTAAATGTATGTAAACTATGTCCGGATCCACCATCCGACCCATCGTTGGTTAGGTTATCAAAAGATCTTTCCAACGAATAAAAAACATTGAAGATCTGGCAACCCTGTCTTGAGATATGTCCACTTAAGTGATATTTATGTACTTTTTGGATGCCGGATCTCACTTAAATGTATGTAAACTATGTCCGGATCCACCATCCGACCCATCGTTGGTTACGTTATCAAAAGACCTTTTCAACGAGTCCAAAACATTAAAGATCTGGCAACCCTGTTTTGAGATATGCCCACTTAAGTTACATTTATGAACTTTTTTGAAGCCGGATCTCATTTAAATATATGTAAACTATGTCCGGATCCACCATCCAACCCATCGTTGGTTAGGTTATCAAAAGACCTTTCCAACGAGTCCAAAACATTGATGATCTGGCAATCCTATCTCGAGGTATGGCCACTTAAGTGATATTTATGTACTTTTTTATTCCGGATATTAAAAATAGATTAAATTTTTGTACAATTCCATCATATCAGCCATTGTTGGTAATAAGTGAGGAAGGCTCCAACCACATAGGTGGATTAAGTTAGTTTTTTTTTTAAATTGACAGTCTTAAAAAGTAAAATACGCTTAATCTTTAAAATCGCCATAGCCATACTCATTCCATCGATCAATAACCCCTTTCGTGGCGTAAACCTTCACTTCTTGCGACATTGCGCCAGGTTCAAGCTGCAGCTACCGTGCAGTCCCCAGAACCATAATGTAGCACACGTTTTCCTCTTGAAACCCCCTCCGCCGATGACGCTCGACAACACACGTGATATAATCTCTCTCACTAGACAGACTTTGCCCAGAAGAAAAATTGCAATTAGCATTGACTTTACGGACACTAATCAATGATTAGGGTGATTGGACCTATTTGAGGCTGTTGGATTTTTCGAGACTTTTCGCCAAAAACATTTAAGATGTAACTTCAAACGTAAATTTCGTTGAACCTCGAGGTCAAAATAGGGACGTTTACCCTACTTGTCTAGAAGTAGTATGTCGCTGGTGGGAATTGAACCGGCCACACTGCGGTTATTACTCCGGGGGATGTTTTGCAATCGGAACGAGAAAAGTCGATGCTGTAGCTGTATGGATTCAAGAAAGTCGCAGGAAAATGAGAACCTGTTTCGAGAATCTAGTTTAATGCTTCACGTTTGCTCAACACTTTAGAGAGCATGCTGAAGTGACTCATGTGATCAGCTGTCCGTGAGCGAGGACTGCGCGCGATCATAATCGAGATCAAGCGACGGGAAGGTTGCTCAACCCGTTGCACTTTGATTGAAAATTACTCGAAAGAAAATTGCCAAAATAAAAAAAAAAGGCCGATGGTTGATTTTGAACAAACGAAGCAAATTACGTTTCTCCGTACGCGTGCAACAATTTAATCAACACCTTTCCATTCGATTGCACTTCAATTCTTCAATTGTCCGTTCAGAAAAGCCATTATTAGTGCTGTCAGCTTGGAGAAGGTTTCGACACTCTGCTAGCAGCAGCAACGACGTCCTTGAGAGCACTTAGGTTTGATTTGTCGGTAATTTTCACAGCCAGCCTAACAGCAGTGTTTAGGGGCCAACTTTGGTAACTGTTGGACAATCCCGGCAAAAGAGTTCAGTGCCTCCAAAAACTGCCCCCGGTGCCGGGCCGGGCCGGGTTTTGCCAAATCAGCAGCCTTTGTTGACCGCAGCGTGCGATTTGTGCGATTTTCAACGGTGCGATTTTGCTGCTGCTGATTTAGGAGTGTCTTTTTTTCTCCATGCATCTGCAGATTAATTAGCCCGATTTGGGCTGCACGGTGGAGAGCAGTATTAGGCAAGGCATTGAAACAGCATGGCGTGAAATTTGCATTTGAATGCAGTTTTGGCAAAAAGCCACTTTCCTTCAGAAAATTACGGCATGTGATAACGATTGGATCCCTAAGGGTTTTTAAGATATTTACTGTGGATCGTTGACTTGATACATATTTAGAAAACTTACTTACTAAAAAAACATGAACATCTAATCAAATCATGTAAAATCCTTAGTAAATAGAGTAGAACAATTTTACTAAAAGATTTTTCCAGCACAAGTCGTACAATGTTCTAACGAGGTTTGAAAAATACGATGAGCGCTGTAAAAAAACAAGTTTGGCAACGAGTTGACAATTTTTTTTTACAACTCCAGTACACATCCTTAGAATCGGATTGTTCAGTGAAAAGCAGTAAGTTAATACCAAATTCCAAGCAAAACAGAAAAGTATTGCTTTTCGATACCAATGCTCAAAAGTTAAACTTTTCAGCCCTCAAATGGATTCTGAAATAGAAGTTTATGCAACAAGTTGCAAAAAGAGGATTTTTTCAGCACGAGTCGTACATTTATCCAACGAGGTTCACCGAGTTGGATAAATACGAAGAGTGCTGAAAAAATCAAGTTTTGCAACGAGTTCCATACAACATTTTTTGCAATTCCAAAAAAACACACACTGAGTGAAATTTTATGTAAAATTTTCATGTATTTTGTCAATAAATCGTTTGAATCAAAAAAATGTTGAAAAGTGTTACTTTTCGAAACAAGTGCTGAAAAGTTTAACTTTTCAGCACCCATTTGAGTGCTGAAAAGTAGAACTTTTCAGCATTTATTTTGAAAAGTGTTGCTATTCGATTCTGTTATTTTTGGTACAGAAAAGTAGGCTATTTCGTCGTTCAAGAATGACAGAAAAAGTAAGTAGTTTCACGACGGAACTGCAAAAAGTACATTTCAGTCCTGTTATTTTTGACAGTGGAAAGTAAGCCGCTAAGTCATTTAGAAATGACAGGATAAGTAATGATTTCACATCGTAATTGCAAAAAAAAAATTACTGATGTGCTTTTTGAATTTCGGTGATAAGGCCAAATGCTTCTTGTTTAAATAAAAATTTCTTCAAAAATTAGTTCCAAATTTATGTTTTTTTCATGGATTTAAATTTTTTGAATGAACTCGAAAAGCAATGAGCTTAAGGCAAATATATTTAAACATTCTTAAAATTTTAAGCATATTTGAATTCAACTTGAAAAATACATACATTACATTCACATAATCTCAAAAAGTGTTTATCTTTGAAAACACCTTTTAGTCCAAACATTATGATTCACTTTAACATGTTTATAATTATGAATGCAAAACAACAGAAATCATGCAACATGAAATAGTTGTTTAACAAGTTACAAAAGATTTTTTACAACGAGTTCCATACACCATAACGTCATGATTCGAATTCCCGGACGCTTCGAAACCCGGACACCTCATCTTGTTTTATCAATTATTTGGATATAAGACCGTTGCAAATATTTCTTGAAGTTTACGTCCCTCGACTCTGGTCGGGGCGAGGGCGGGGGAGGCAAAAAATGAAAAAAAAAATAAAAATTGAAATTAAAAGCCATGGTCTCAACATTTGAATGAAAAAAGTGATTTAAAGTGCATTTTACACCTGCCCAGTTGTTTTGCAATCATTAGTGTTAAAAATATGCAAGTATTGAAGAGATTTTTTTTTTCGCCGAAAAAAAACTTTTTGCGGTGTTGTACATTGGATTTTCACAAAAAATAAAATATTTTTGATCGATCCCAGACATGCTGAATATGACTTTGAATGCAGGAAAATGTATTTCTAATTGTTTTTAGTTTGTTAGACTTATACTTCCTTTGAATTTTTTATGTTTTTTGAAAAAAAATTTTTTTTTTGCTTATGAACATCATGAGTTATCGCGATTTTACGAAAAAAAGTTTTGCAAAAGTTGGTCGTCATCGATCATGGCCATTCATGGTCACCCGCGACAGACACGGACGACGAAACAAAGAGAAACGCAAAAAGTAACGTTTTCAAAACTTTTTTTTCGTAAAATCGCGATAACTCGTGATGTTTATAAGCAAACTCCTTATGTCTATAAATCAAAATTTTTGTAATTGTCTGCTCTACAACTTTGTAGAACATTGTTACACTCTAAAAAATAACCCTGCAAAGTTAGAAAAAACACGAAATTTTAAAATGAAACATTTTGTTCTAAATGAAAAAATGACCCTTCTGGGACAATGTAGATTCGAAAAGTACATAAAATTTGCCATAAAATGACATGTTCCAAATTTTTTACAGTCGAGTAACGGAAAATGGGAGAGTTTTTAAAACTTTTTTAGTGTTTTTTTCGATGAAAAATACGTTTTTTAGGAATTCTGAGTACGCCATCAAATCGGGCGTCTAATTTTACATAAAAGTCCCTTTGACACCAAATTTCTATCTCATCACCGTTTCAGGCTGCAAATTATTGAAAAATACCTCTTTTTTCGCATGTTCAAAAATGGAAGGGGTCGTACCGCCCCTCCGTCACGAGATATCAAAAAAAGGACCTTGGATTCGTGATCAGGGACAAAAGTTACCCCTTAGGACAAAGTTTCACGCAAATCGAAGAGGGGTCGGGGCAACTTTTCCCGATTTCGTGTGAGTTGGTAGAGAATTACCCAGCTTATTTGAGACCTAAAGAATGCCATTCACTAATATTTCGATCCAAATTTGTGCGATTCATTAGTAAAAACGAGTGTCCGGGATTCAAAGCACAACAAGTCATTTTAATTTTTAAATTCTGATGAAAAATTGTTAGAAAAGACATATTTGTATACATTCTCCTTAAACTGACTGTTAATACTACATCCTGATGATATTTCTTCATTTCCAACTTATTACATGATTTTTTGTCAGCTATAACGAAAATGATATGCTACTAAGTGTCCGGATTTCGAATCATGACGTTAGTTGCATTGTTAATTTGATTTTGATTAACCGCGGTAGATTTTACTGAAAAATCAAGTTATCCATATACAAATAGCCAAATTATTGCCAAAACTTCTGTTCTTTTAACCGTTTTAATTTTTGCAAAAACTTCACAAGGATTAGACTAAGGACAATGGTCAATATGAAGACATTTATGTAAAATTTTCTGGAGAATTAGATGCCCATATTCGGGGTTTGAACATTTTTACGTTTTTCAAAAACGTTTTCAGTTTTAGTAAATGATTTTTTTTTCGTATTTTTTAGAAGAGTTGCTCCATTTTACATTTTCATGAGTCTTTTTAGGCTTTTTTTCACAAAAAAGGAAAAAAAATTGTTGGCTAACCTTCAACTTTGACTTTTAAACTTAAACATCGAAAAAGCTTTTAAAAGTGGCGTGTATTTTTTTTTCAGACAACCCGTTCAATTTCCTACAAGTTTGTCTTAAACCGCTTTTGGATGCAATGCAACGGCTTCGAGATAGAGTAATTTTTAAATTACATTTTTTTAAATATCTAACGATCTTCTCAGAATTTATTATCGAGTGAAATTGGATCCATTTACGCATATATAAGCGTAGGATAATATGTTTACAAAGTTTCATTCAAATTGGAGAGGGTCGAGAAAAAGAACCTAAAAAAATCTGTTTTGGACTGGAATTGCTCTAATCGGTCAGACTTTAAAACGGTAGAAAATGCGCACATTCAAATGTATCTTAAATAAGACTTTAGAGCATATAATTTATTATAAAAAAATGGGTTTTGTAATCTTTCTTAAGTGAAATTATGACGGAATAAATCATTACATTTTTTATTATTAAATTTTCGTAATGGTAGAATGTTTCTAAGTGGGTAAAACACAGGCCAATGTTCTTTAAACTAAAACAAAATCAGCAAATTTAAATCTTATAACATTTTCCAACGTGGCAGTGCGTGGCCGAATGGTTACGCTGTCCGCTTTGTAAGCGGATGATTCTGGGTTCGATTCCCATCTGCTGCAACCTTCCATCGGATGTGGAAGTAAAATGTCGGTCCCGGCCTTGGTTGTTAGGCCGTTAAGTCATTCCAGGTGTAGGAGATGTCTCCATGCCATAAGTACAAACAACACACCAAACCAAGCCTACTCCGGTGGAATCGCTGGCCGCGGTTGGACTCGCAATCCAAAGGTCGTCAGTTCAAACACTGGGGTGGAAGGTCCCTTGGAGTAAAAAGAGGTTTGGGTGCTCTCCCCATTCAAGCCTTCGGACTCCTAGGTTCGAGCAGAAACTTGCAATAGAGACCACAAAAGACCCGTGGGTCGTTAATGTGGATGTTTTGATTTTTTGAACATTTTCCAACTATCCACTTTTGCGACGAAAAGTGCTACTCTCATACAACCCTTAAAGTGAAAAGAACAACAATCGCTCTGGCACGCTGCTTCCCTAAAATTTGCCATCAACAAGCAACATCAATTGCCAGTCTCGGAGTGGTAATAATGTTGCTGCCAACAGTCAAGAGGCAGCGACTCCCTAGCCCACTGACTGACTGACTGACTGAGAGAGCGCGCGAGGGTCTATTTAGAGTTGAGTTGAGCAGAAATTGCGCGCTTCTTGGGGAGATGATGTACTTTGCCCACGATCAAGAGCCCACTTGCCCAGATTGGCGGTTTCGGTGTGCGGTCAACTGAAGGTGGGTGATGTGGGGTGAAGTAGGAATTTTTGAGCAAAATATTTTTTGAATTTATACTTGAAATTTAGCAGTTGAAATTTAGCAGTTGAGTTAACTGGTGACTGGTCAATCTTACCCCAGTTCTCCCCACGTGCGCCGGACTGTTTACTCATTTGCGTTGGAATTGCGGTCGTTTTTGCTGTATCAAATGTTGTGTGTGCTGTGTAGCATTGCAGTCATTCCGCCGCCGCCACCACTGCCGAGGTTGTTTCGCGCACGAGAGGTGCCTCTGGTAATTGCATAATTTATGGTCGTAGAAAGAAAAGTAAAAGCACGCCCCGTAAGCAGGAAAGAGATGGCCGCAGTGAAAGACCACCGCCGCATGGCTTCATGCCATACGCCGGCCACGCGATCAGCTGGCTTCTGTTGATCGTAGGGTAGGCTGTAGACTGTTGGCCTGAAAAATGTTGAACATTGTCTTGAATCAATCCTAAATTTATGTTTAGCCCAAGATCGACGCTCTACCCTACATAAGGCCGCCAATCGAGTAGAAAAGAAAGAGAGATGCGTGTATGTGGATTAGTCCCACGTGGATTGTTATGAGCGGCTTGGAAAGGCTTCCCCTGCCAAGTGACTGACTTGCACAAACAACGAGCCGTCGCATTTCGCCGGTTGCAACTGGCCAGGCAGGTTGGTTGGTAGGTAGGTGTCGACATCGGCATGTGCTACAAAGTTAAACGAGCGCCGGACAGCCCACTTCGTCAACCTAGACGAATCTAGGAGGTTCTAAGCGATTAATTTCCTGCAACATGGATTTCCTTCGTGGTGGATACGCAAGTCGCGGATAATCGATTAGGATTTGCACTGAATGAGCACGGAATTTGTTCTAGTTTGTGGATTTTGAAACATTGCGTTTAATCATGTGGTTGGCAAGTCAAATATGACAGACAGAAAAAAAATAAACTTAATTTGCATGGAATGTGATAGATGCTTTACCAGAAATTTTATTTTTTTGTAAAAAAAAAAATGTAATACCTAACGTCATGATTCGAATTCCCGGACGCTTCGAAACCCGGACACTTCAACTTGTTTTATCAATTATTTGGATATAAGTTCGCATTATGAATGTCAAAACTATGTTATTTGATGGATTTTAACATCAACTTTCATTTAAAGTTTGTTTGAACGCTGTAGTTGATGCCAAAACAATTGAATCAAATAAAATTATAAGTTTACCAAAAATGCGAAACATTTCACTTGAAATATTTCATAGGCGTTCGAAGCACCGGGAAGGCAAAGTAGAAATTTATGGTTTCGATTTCCTTAAATTCTAGCAAAATTTTATATAAACTATAGATTGTTTTGATGTTAACAGCTTACTTGAGACCTAAAGAATGCCATTCACTAACATTTCAGTCCAAATTTGTGCGATTCATAAGCAAAATCGTGTGTCCGGAATTCGAAGCAAAAGTGTCCGGATTTCGAATCAGCTTTTAACAGTGTCCGGGATTCGAAGCACAACAAGTCATTTAAATTTTCAAATTCTGATGAAAAATTGTTAGAAAAGACAAATTTTGTAGCATTCTCTTAAAACTGACTGTTTATACTAAATCCTGAAGATATTTTTACATTTCCAACTTAATACATGATTTTTTGCCAGCTATAACAAAAATAATATGGTACTAAGTGTCCGGATTTCGAATCATGACGTTATCCAATAAAGGGAAGCATTGTAGATCCGAACAAAATTTTCATTAAAATTACTGAGTCCCTGGATCAAAGAATTGTATAATAAACACTTAAATGGCTATTCCATGAGAAAGGGTTGCGATTCATTCAATATTTATGACTTTTTGAAAAGATCTTCCATTTAAAATTCGGAAATTTTTTATAACTGAAATCTGCCATCAAAACATTGTACGATAATAAAACAAAAATTCGCAATTACTATGGGAAATTTGGACTTTTTGTTCAAACGCTCCTACAAACTGGGAAAATCAATCAATCATTCCTAAGAGGAATGGTCTGGGAACACTTTTCCCGAAAAGAGCATAAGGATTCGTTGTAGTTATGAATGGCGCATCAACCCGAGCATGGGTAAATAACAAGGGAAATGCGTAATAATACCTTTCTCTGGTATCAATACCAAATTTTGGTATTCCTGGACCCTTTAAAATTTGTCTTAAGGATTATGCAAGAGCAAAATGTGCTATCATACCAATTAAAGGTATTGTTTTGATATTGCAAAATTGCAGAATTGGTCAATGGTCGAGCACCACATATTGGTATTCTTTTGATATTACAGTGTTTTATAAAATTCCTCTGAAACTATAGGAAAATTTTGACCAATTTTGACAAAATAATTAATTTTGCGCTAAAATAATGTCTCAAAGCGAATGCTTTAATTGAAAACCGGAAATTTCAAACTTGTTTTTAAACCCTTTTGATATACCCCCTAAAGAAATGACTTGAAATTGTTGAAAATTTTCTATGTCAGGATGGCACATTTTGGTATTATTTTGGTATTAAAGTGTTTTATCAAATTCCTCTGAAACTATGGAAAAATTTTGAACAATTTTGACAAAATAATTAATTTTGCACTAAAATGATGTCTCAAAGCGAATACTTTCATTGAAAACCGGAAATTTCAAACTTGATTTTAAACATTTTTGATATACCCCCTACAGAAATGACTTGAAATTGTGGAAAATTTTCTAAGTCAGGATGGCACATTTTGGTATTCTTTTGGTATTACAGTGTTTTATCAATTTTCTCTGAAACTATGGGATTTTTTTACCAATTTGGACAAGATAATAAATTTTGCGCTAAAATGACTTGAAAAAAAAAATCAAATACATTGAAAAACGAGACAATCGAAAGATTATTGAATTTTGGTTAATTTCAATCCAGTTTTATTTTAATAACACTTATTTTTCAATCTTGTTATTTTTCAGAATCCTCAAGAACTTCATGCACAGGCCGTTCATCAATGACAAATGCATTCGGTGTGGTGAAGAATATCACTAAGTACAACATGGAAACATCAGGTGAGTAGATTTGGCTGTTGCATATGGATCATTTCCGTTTTTTCACTAACTGCAACTGCTGCACTAAAAATGGTATGAAAATACCAAATTTTGGTATTACTTGTGCAAATATCAGCGACCAAAATGTGATCTTGGTTGCCCAGTAATAGATGGTAAAATACCATCAAATCATACCAAAATCATGTATGTGGAAGACCACAGGAATACCAAAATATGATTTTCCAAGGGCGCGGGAATACCTAAAAATTAAACCATGGCAATACCAAGTTTTGGTATTCAAGCAATGTTCAAAAATTCAGAAGACCTCAACTTGGTATTGAAATGGTTTTATTTTGAGGTATTATTTTACCCTTGGAATAACATGGTTTGGTATTGTTGTGCCCTTCCACATACTAGACTTTGGTATGATTTCATGGTATTTTACCATCTATTACTGGGCAACCAAGGGCACATTTTGGTCGCTGTTATTTGCTCAAGTAATACCAAAATTTGGTATTCCCGTGTTATTTACCCCTGCTCGGGAACAATACATCCGATGTCTCCGGAATCAACGGTTTTCCCTGCAAAACGAATATATTAAGCAGACAAAAGTGTTTAATTTAGAACGCATCAACCCAAATTTTCAAGCACTACAGTCCCAGAAGCTAGCCGGAAAATATGAGTTTATTTAGTTAAGAGCAGTTCTCTAGGATTTCGGTCATTCGATTTTTTTTTGTATTTTTTAATCCGACTGAAACTTTTTTGGTGCCTTCGGTATGCCCAAAGAAGCCATTTTGCATCATTAGTTTGTCCATATAATTTTCCATACAAATTCGGCAGCTGTCCATACAAAAATGATGTATGAAAATTCAAAAATCTGTATCTTTTGAAGGAATTTTTTGATCGATTTGGTGTCTTCGGCAAAGTTGTAGGTATGGATACGGACTACACTGGAAAAAAATAATACACGGTAAAAAAAATTTGGTGATTTTTTTATTTAACTTTTTATCACTAAAACTTGATTTACAAAAAAACACTATTTTTATTTTTTTTTATTTTTTGATATGTTTTAGAAGGCATAAAATGCCAACTTTTCAGAAATTTCCAGGTTGTGCAAAAAATCACTGACCGAGTTATGAATTTTTTAATCAATACTGATTTTTTCAAAAAATCGAAATTTTGGTCGTAAAAATTTTTCAACTTCATTTTTCGATGTAAAATCAAATTTGCAATCAAAAAGTACTTTACTGAAATTTTGATAAAGTGCACCGTTTTCAAGTTATAGCCATATTTAAGTGACTTTTTTGAAAATAGTCGCAGTTTTTCATTTTTTTAAATTAGTGCACATGTTTGCCCAGTTTTGAAAAAAATATTTTTGAAAAGCTGAGAAAATTCTCTATATTTTGCTTATTTGGACTTTGTTGATACGACCTTTAGTTGCTGAGATATTGCAATGCAAAGGTTTAAAAACAGGAAAATTGATGTTTTCTAAGTTTCACCCAAACAACCCACCATTTTCTATCGTCAATATCTCAGCAACTAATGGTCCGATTTTCAATGTTAATATATGAAACATTTGTGAAATTTTCCGATCTCTTCGAAAAAAATATTTTTGGAATTTTCAAATCAAGACTAACATTTCACAAAGGCCAAACATTCAATATTACGCCCTTTTAAAATGTTTGTCTTGATTTGAAAATTCCAAAAATATTTTTTTCGAAAAGATCGGAAAATTTCACAATTGTTTCATATATTAACATTGAAAATCGGACCATTAGTTGCTGAGATATTGACGATAGAAAATGGTGGGTTGTTTGGGTGAAACTTAGAAAACATCAATTTTCCTGTTTTTAAACCTTTGCATTGCAATATCTCATCAACTAAAGGTCGTATCAACATAGTCCGAATAAGCAAAATATAGAGAATTTTCTCAGCTTTTCAAAAATATTTTTTTCAAAACTGGGCAAACATGTGCACTAATTTAAAAAAATGAAAAACTGCGACTATTTTCAAAAAAGTCACTTAAATATGGCTATAACTTGAAAACGGTGCACTTTATCAAAATTTTAGTAAAGTACTTTTTGATTGCAAATTTGATTTTACATCGAAAAATGAAGTTGAAAAATTTTTACGACCAAAATTTCGATTTTTTGAAAAAATCAGTATTGATTAAAAAATTCATAACTCGGTCAGTGATTTTTTGCACAACCTGGAAATTTCTGAAAAGTTGGCATTTTATGTCTTCTAAAACATATCAAAAAATAAAAAAAATTAAAAATAGTGTTTTTTTGTAAATCAAGTTTTAGTGATAAAAAGTTAAATAAAAAAATCACCAAATTTTTTTTTACCGTGTATTATTTTTTCCAGTGTAGTCCGTATCCATACCTACAACTTTGCCGAAGACACCAAATCGATCAAAAAATTCCTTCAAAAGATACAGATTTTTGAATTTTCATACATCATTTTTGTATGGACAGCTGCCGAATTTGTATGGAAAATTATATGGACAAACTAATGATGCAAAATGGCTTCTTTGGGCATACCGAAGGCACCAAAAAAGTTTCAGCCGGATTAAAAAATACAAAAATTAAAATTGAAGAAAAAAGACCGATTTCGTAGAGAATTGCTCTTAAGGTTTAGTTGCTCCAGTTTGATCTGAAGTTTGAATGGAATGTTAATCAATTTAATTGATTTATTTTTCACTTTTTAACTCTTCTTTTAAAAAGTTTTCCTTCCTAGGATTTGATCCCGAAAAGAACAGGTTATTTTTTGAGCATGTTTTGAAAAATTGAAATTAAATATGTCTTTATTGAACTTTCTTATAATAATTACATTTCATTTACATTCTAAGTGGTATGGCTACATGCTCTTCATCTTTGTTATATTTTTCGTTTTCTTGTTAACTGTTCACATTCATTTATTTACTTCAAATTGTTTTACATTTTTGCAATGAATCGAATACATTTGGGTAAAAAAGAAAAAAAATCACTTATACAACTAATCCTAACTTAAAACTAAAAAAGCAAATTCATTGAAATATTCAAAATCATTAGAACGAGTAAACTACGAACTGTATTTTAAGATAAATCCTCCAAGCGTTCTTATTTGTTCCGCACGAGTTTTGCAACCACGCAGTGTTGTTGTCATCTCGATGAAAATGTTCAGGAGTTCTTGTGGTGAAAACAGGTCACTACTGCCTTCATCCGTTGATGCTGGTTGATTTTCCCTCGGTTGCTGACTGAAGCCTGGAGGTGTTGTATTCTCTGCAACTCTTTGCCGCTGATTCAACGGCAATGGCTGCAGATTTGGGACCACTCGAACAGATCCTGCTCCTGGTGACGCCAAAGCAGGAAAATCCACGTCCGTGTATGCTGGTGGTGTTTTGCGACGATTTGGTTGGTGCCTCGTCGTCGCTTGCTGCCGAATTTTCACAAACTCAGCACATTTTGGGCAGCTTCGATTCTTGGTAGAATGGTCGCCGCCGCAGTTGAAGAATTTCGCTTCGATGTTCTCGTTGATTGTTTAGCAAGCTTGAGTTTTGTGCTCACCTCCGCAGGTTGCACAACGACTCTTGATGAAACAGTTCCTTCCACCATGTCCAAACTGCAAGCAGTTCGAACATTGCGTCACGTCACGGTGCACTGGACGATAACGTTCCCAAGTAACGATGAAAATTGCCCGAACTGCTTTCAGCTCAGACGGCGTTGTCGATCCTTTCTCGAGATGAACCAGGTACAGTTGATCACGATACTTGATGTCCTTGTTGTGTCTCGTCTTGCCGAAAAAAGAAAACTTATAAAATCATCCGATATCTTTTCGGGATCAATTGCAATGTTCTACGGAGTTGTTCTTCGGATCATAACCCATAAGAAACTTAAGAATATGAAAGTTTGATAGGGGTTTGAGAAATTTTCTCCAAAAAAAAAATTCCGGGATGAGAAGTTTTTTTTGTTAAATTCAGATTTAAAGTGAACAAACTTTATTTTTACGTCAAATGTACTCACTGTGTGTTTTTTAGAACAAACTTATGTTAAAAAATTCGGTATGTCTGATATTTGGCACCGTGAAAGAAGGACTCTTTCCCGACATTTTGCGGGGATTACCGAAATATTTCGTCGGGAGCACCTTTTTTTTTTTGAAGATTCAACATACATTCAACATAATTTTCCTAACAAGCCCAACCAATGACCTTTCTTTTGAATTGTGGCGCTCTGAAGTTGGTGCAGCCGTTTCAGAAATATATGTTTTTAAATGGATGTTTTTTTTACGAAAACCTAGGAAAAACGAAAATTTTTGGACCACCATAATTGCCATGCCAAATTATGGCCGGTTTGACTTGGAATCGTTGATCTAAGGAATAAAGGATTATCACAAATCGATAGCGGTGTGCTCTCTTATACTATCTGACATTTTGGTAGTTGCGAGAAAATCGATTTTTAAACTTTGAATTACTGTTTCTGGAACACTATTTGGCAAACAATTGTTCTAACAATTTTTAAGTATGCTCCTGACATTACTTGAAGACATTGTGAAATATAAAAACTTTTGAAATGCTAGAAAAATTTTGGCTGAGAAATTACGAAAAAAAATCATGCTTGCAATTGGCACAAGCGTGTTTTGGGAGGTAATTTGTATGAGTTATCACAAACGTTCATAGGGCTTTGGTACAAAAGCGTGCAAAGTCATTTTATTGTTAAAACAGTTCAATTTAGTTGTCAAGCCATGTTGAAAAATAAGAGAGCACATCCATGATGCGTTCGAAAATGCCAGTTTGTACAAATGGTTGCAGGAAACGCGTAGGAAACGAATTTTTCAGATCTGTTGAAAGCGATTTGTAGGGAAATTAATTAGCTAAAAGATGGCATCATTAACTCATTTTGGCCCAATTTTCAGTTAGAACATTAGAGCACACCGCTATCGAAATATCGCAAATTTTCCAAATGGATCAACAAAAACAGCCAACATACAGCTTGCGTTTGTTTGCGGTGTTACACTTGCAAGCTGAAACACCTGTACCGACAACGGCGCGATACATGCCATGCCATCCAACAGCTGATGATTGATTATGGTGCCCTTTTCCAACTGTACTGGTTGGAGCAGTTGTAGTACAACCAGTAAGTTCAGTCGAAGACGCTCCAGCGCGACTGTAATCATGAGGTATTAGGTGGCATAAACACATGCTTTCGATTTCATGTTTTTACCCTGGTGAATGAGTTTGTTTGATGAGCGATCTGAGTCGTTTAAGATTTTTCGGGGGAGATCTAATCGATGGGATCAATACTCTTTTGATAAATTTGCAAAACGAATGGGAAATTTTCTGTTGAATTCTCTTTATGAGCGCAATCGTAGGTTTCTGCGCGCGCAGGTAATTGGATTAGGAGTTGCTTCGCCGTGGGTTAGCCAACCCGTTCAAATTGAGCCTAACGGGCCCCGCGTTTGCAGCAGCAAGTGCAATAATGGTACTTTACTTCACATTTACGGTGCAATATTTAATAGCCACGATGATTGCCATCAAATGTACACTAAGGCAATATTTGCTCGTACTGTGGCCACCTTAAGCGCGTTGATTGTTAACCACTTTCGGCTGGCTTAACTTCTTCCAGCGCGTTGAAGCACGTTGACCGGGCCGATTTCTACTGGTCAATTCTAAGCGTGGTCAATGTCACTCGAATTGCAACATCCAAACCCCAAAAGTGAGTCTTAAGCGATTGGCCGCCAATCAATACCGTACCGAAATCGATTCGCTGTGACTCCTGCGCTGATCCGTGGCAAATCCGAGCCATACAAAGCATCCATATCTATCGTTTTTTTTTCGACATCTCCCCGCCAACCAAAGTGGAGCAGACTGGTCGCCGCGTCAACTGTTGCCCAACTGTCAGAGACTCAAAACATCAAACCCAAACGAAACAAAAGAGACATGATTGAGAGCACTGCCGGCAGCGGCAGCATAGGCGACGAACCCCGATTTGTTTGGCCCGCAAGCAATAATTGCAAAAATTCACACGCAAATGTTGTTGTTATTGCACTCGAGTCGTTTCAAGTCGTTCAATACACAGTAGTCAAGAGATCATCAGCAGCATCAATAGGTGAATTGCCGCCGCATGGGTTGGATTGGCCTCTGCACATGGAGGCGCAGAATTTCGGTCTCGAAAAAGTGCAACATAGTCCATAAACAGCAGTTGTAGAGCAGTGTTTTGAAAAATCTTGCAAACATCGGTCTCCTCTAATAGCGTGACCCAGTTTGGGCTGTGACCGGTTGGAGTTGATGGCTATTGAGTTCTCTCCACTGAAAGTCTCCAATCAACTTGGATATGATTATTTTGCAATTTATTGCCAATCCAGCAGGATCCAAATCAAACTTGTTACAATTTAGGCGATGCTTGAAGACTGATTTTTTAGTGGTCTTTGCAAATATATAAATCTAAAACTTGGTCCCGAAAAAATGTTGAAGCTGCAAAATGTAGGGAAATTTACTGACAGCAGCTAAAAATTTATTTTTCTTCTTTTGAAATATTCCGAATAATGTCAAATAGGATGAACAAAAAATTAAAACCAATAAAGTATTGTTGTAAACTAATAATAGCAAGGCAATTGTAAGCGTGTTTACTATGAATCAATCATCATAATGTCTGATTTAGTATAAAATTTTAATATAAATTTGTGTAAAAGTTATTGAATATCTATATATAGTCATTTACTTTAAAACTTTTAGCATGGGAAACATTTTGTTTAAACATTTACATATCATGAAGATCTTGAATATCTACTACAAGATTTTTCAGTGCCAATCACACAACTAAAACAAACAGGAAAATTTATGGCACGGATGATTGGTTTCATGGGACGGTCGTCTAGCCCCCTTCCGACCCATGCTAGGTAACATAGCAAAGATCTTCAGAGCCCAGAGGGCCACTCTAAATCCGTCAACCTCGGACCTCGACCAGCAAGTTGCCACTCCACTTGACGACGCCGTTTTGTTTACCTTTTTTCTGCAGCTCAACCGGGAGCTTTCAACAGACATTTTCCACCCCAAAAGCAGTCCCCCCTCTCTCTCTCTCTGTATGTTAGTGGCTCCAAAGTAAAGGGATCGTCCACGGGTTGACCTATGTGGAGAGCCAATAAATCAATTCACGCCAAAAGTCACTTCACAGCCGAGAGACCCTGAGCGCGCACTGCCCAAGGGTTGAAGTGGTCAATTTCAAGCTGTAATTGATGTCGCAACGAAATGAGCTCAACCTTTGGCTCTAGCGCGAATAGATCATCGAAAATTATAACTGTTTTGATTTCAGGGTGGAATTGTTTATCACAATAAATTAAGCTTTATACAGGGTATGTGGAAGAAAATAGCTCTGATAGCAACATGCTCCGTTGGATTCAAAAGGAAAAAAAATCAAATTAATCCAACAAAATCGCTTACATCCCAAAAGATAACCTCTAGGCGATCATCAGCTGTGATCACCGAGCAAATCGAGTCTGTGCGGTATGTTTTAGCGGTTACAAGTGAATCACGTAATTGGTGTTGTGCCAACACCACCAGATGCATCGTCTCTTAGTTCAGGTCGGTCAGAAGGAAAAAAAATCGAATGCATCAGATGTGCCAGAGCTCATCATAATAGTAATCTTCATTTTTGCACTACAAAATTGTTGAACAGCATCAAAGGGGGTGAATCTAGGTAAATTGCGCTCTAATTTTGGCAATTGTTTGATGGACCTGGGATAACACATGAATGTTTGTTTTAGAATCATGGTTACCTAACTCTTTTATTTCAAATAATCTTTAATGATTTAAAATTCATTAAAAAGAAATTAATTATAACTATTCAGAAAACAATAGGAACACGGAAAAAAGTGATGATTTTTCAAAAAAAAATATTTTTTCACAAAAAAAAACAATTTTTTTTTGTAAAAAAATGAATTTTGTAATGGAAGACTACTTAACCTTTTTTTCTGAAGCGCACCAGTTTCGAAAATATAGCCATTCAAAGTTAAATTTTGTCCGAAAAATTCTGCTTTTTTTAATAGTGTGAATGATTGTCTGTTCCTGGAGATGATGAAAGAAAAAGAAACAGAAAAAATGTTTTTTTTTTGTCTCACCCAAAAAACCCTCAATTTTGTAATGTCAATATCTCAGCAACTAATCTCCGATTTTCAACGTTAAAATATGAAACAATCGTGAAATTTTCCGAACTTTTCGAAATCATTTTTTTTTAATCAAGACTTACATTACAAAAACGCCAAAGATTCAATATTATGCCATTTTGTTAGTATTGAAAAAAAACCAAAATATTGTTTTCGAAAAGATCGGAAAATTTCAGGAATGTTTTGTAAAAAATATATTTAGGAATGGACAATCATGGACACTATTTAAAAAAATCAAAAAACCGGAATATTTCGGACAACTTTGAATGGCTATATTTTGAAAACGGTGCACTGGTCATAAAAAAATAATTTAAGTACTTTTCAATTTCAAATTCGATTTTCCATAAAAAAATGAATTCGAAAAATTTTTAGTAGAAGATTTTAGTTTGCACAAAAATCACTATTTAAAAAAATCATAACTCGTCGGCAAAATTTTTGTTCAAACTTCTGAAAGATGCGGGGTTTTGTCCTCTAAAACATAAAAAATATAAATGTATAAATACGGATTTTAAGAAATTGGATTTTTGTATTTTTTTTTTTTTCAAAAATAGTCATCGCCACTTTCAAATTTGTCTTATAGGAAATTTTCTCAGCTTTCCAATGCTTCTAAAAGCGAAATGTTTCATCGGAAAATTTCTGAGATATCTCTATTTTAATTTTTTTGGTTTTAAATTCCTTTATTACTTACTGGAAACTTTATACTAACAGTTCAGAAAACTTATCAAATGATGAGTTTCATGAGTCATTTACTCATTAAAGTGTTTGCACATTTTGATGAGTAAGACAAGAAACAACTTTGTAGAAGGTTGCAAACCGCTAAACATTTTGAAAATTATGTTTTGTCTAAGTTTTTGAATGTATGGGATTTATTCAGAAATTAAAATCAGAAAACAGTGTAAAAATGTATTTTTTACAATCATTGTTTGATAATTACATATTTTTTGTGTACAAATATCACGTGTCTGATTTAGTTTGTTCAACCGAAACTTTGGCAGGTTTGTGATTGTTAATGGTATTATTGAATTTTAATGAAAAAATTTGATATTTTCTTAAGCAAACATTAATCAGGAACATAAATACAAATATGATTTGAAATCGAAAATGTACTACATATTAATGTATAGCAAGCTTCAAAAGTCATATTTTCATGAGTATACAATAAAGATAAAATTTTATAAAATGTTTTCTGTACACCCAACCGGCTGTCGCATGATTGTGATACATGGCGGCATGAAAGTATATCAGAATCTGCATGAAATCTGTCCTCATGCACTTTTTGCGATTTAGGGGTATGACATTTTTGCCCGTTACCGACAATTATCGACATTACCGACGGCTGAATGATTGTATTGCAGAAAAAAAATCTAAACAGAACGAGGATTGAACCATCAACTTTTAGGTTGCAGATCCGACACGCTACCACCGCGCCATGAACGCTTGATGAATTGTGAGGGACAGAACGCGAACATATTGTTCTCTCTGGAGTGTTGCTCGGGGACGCGCCAGCATTATATGTGTTGGTGAGAACTGCAGATCGCTGACATGTTTACACGCGGGCAAAATTGAGCTATGAGCTTGCTGCAAAATCTGTTATAAAATGTAACTATTTCTGCAGCAAATCCACTGTTGCAGATTTTGAGCTATTTATTTCCTTTGGGTGTAGAAAATGCACTTAAAAGTAGCAATAAAACTCGAGTCTTCCAATTCAGAATTCTGAAAACATCGTCACAAACATTTTTTTTTTTTTTTTGAACAAAAATTAAATAGTATTTTAACAAAAAAAATCTACTAGAAACTTGATTTCCAAACTATTTGAACAAAAATCAAGACATATATGTTTTTAAGATGAGATTGAAGATTGAATTCCTTGTTCATTTAATACAAAAAAAAAACTGAAACAATCATTTTATACTAATGAAAAGTATTTCTCCTAAAGCTAGCAACAGTAATTTGCAGTATAATTTCAAGTATAAAACATGTTTTGTATCCATGCAACTAGTTAGTGTTTGATTGAGGAAATATGATATTTATTCATAAAAATCTTGTTATACCTTATCAATCTCAAACCTGTAGAAATTTCGGTTGTATCAGCTAATTCCAAGCTGTATCAGAGCAGACCGGTGTTATTTGTACACAACAATTATGTTATAATCTATTTGTTCTTGTAAAATAATATTTCAATGCGGTTTTATTATTTTATTATTTGAATAAATCCCACATATTTAAAAATTCGGTTAAAACTTAATTTTTAAAATGTTTAGCGGTTTGCAACCTTCTACAAAATTGTTTCTTGTCTTATTTTGCACATTTTGGTCAGTAAAATACACATGAAACACATCATTTGACAAGTTTCCTGGACTGTTATTTAAAAGTTTCCAATAAATGATCAAGGATTTTAAAAGAAAAAACTTAAAATAGAGATATCTCATAAATAGCTGAGAAAATTTCCTATAAGACACTTTTGAAAGTAGTGATGACTATTTTTTCTCCTTAAGGTTGCCCAGAAAACACGCCGTGGCCTATTTTTCTGAATAGTCCTCATCAATACCTACAACTTTGCCGAAGACACCAATCAATAAAAAAAAATCCTTGAAAAGTTACAGATTTTTAAATGCCGTAAACATTCGAAAATCTGTAACTTTTCAAGGATTTTTTTACCATTTTTGTATGAACAGTATGTTTGAAGATTTGGTTGAACAAATGACACAAAATGGCTTCTTTGGTGATAATTGGATAACTTTGGTGATAAATAAAAAAATACTGTAAATATAAATGGTGGAAATCAGCCGAGTTTCGTGGAAAATTGCTCGTATGACTTAATGATCATTCGCACAAAAAAAAGATTTTTCTCAAGGTAAAATATATTTTAACTTCATATTTCACGTTACTCAAAAAACCAAAAAAAAACTTTATATAATGGAAGTTTTAAGAAAGATTTAGATTTTTAATAAGTGTTTTATCATCCTCACTGAGGTAAGTATTTTGCATTATTTTGGACAAGATTATAGGCTAAAATTAATAAAATAGAATGAAAAATTACCAATGTGACATCTTTAAAAAAAATCTGGAAATTATCAATATTATTTTCCCGTTTCCCAAGAATTTCTGAACCCATTAAAATTGAACATCCTAACCACCATAGGGAGCACAACATGAACAACCCATAAAAAGCCTTTATTTTCTCTCTACTTAAAAAAGAAACGCCTAATTTTTTTGTGGAATGTTGGTGAAAAACCATCAGTGACGGTCATTGTCCCACAAAAAAAAGCTTAGAAACTTAAAAAAAAGCGCAGACTTTGCCAGAGTGGCTTTTCGCAAAAATCAATTTTGATCAATGACCGACTATAATTTTCCACGCCGTACATAGGGGCAACACTCGTGTACATACCGACCATTTGCTGGACGGTTGGGTTGTTCGTGTTTCGTGTGCAGTTTCGGTGGTTGTTGAATTTTCGTCAATAATTTTCCACGCCACGGCAGTTTTCTTTTGCAGTGGGCGAACGTGTGTGTGTGAGTGCGCGTGACGGTGATTTTACGTAACGATGCAATTAAATTTATTATATTTCTTTTATATTTATTTAGCCCCAAACAGTGCCGCTGGCCAGCGAGAGCCTGGTGGCTGGCCATTCAGCGATCGACCACCTACCAACAGAAGCTTAAAGTCATCAGGAGAAGAAGACTTACATTTATTACAGATGGTTCATTATTTTATATGTCTTGAGAAAAGTTTGAAAATGGCTCTACAGTCAAAAATTTTTAAAAATAACTACTATTCAAAATCCATCATATCTTAAAATGAATAAAAAGGTTTCTTAGAACCTCACAATTTATAAAATAAAACTTTATCAAAACAATATTTCGACGCTCAAGGCACGTGTTGCTAGAAAACTGCGAAAAAAAAAATTAACCTCGGCACAGTGTGGCTGTGCAGCAGCCACTTTTAAAAAGTTGCAGTCATGGACGAAGAAAATTCAGCTCACTCATAAATAAACTGATTGGCAGCGAGGGCGGCTTCTTTTTGGTGGTGTTGGAAAACAGCATGTGCTGGACGATGGCATTTCTATTGCATTGGGTTTGGTCCGAAAAAAATGGAGATTGCATGCCATCGATTTAAGTCGAGTTAAGCAATTAATTCAAAAATTGCACGATTGGAATTTATTGCAGAGGTGTTGGTGATTATTGAACTGAAAATGAGAACAATAAATGAAATTGTTCAATTAAACGTTGCATGAACAAAAGAAAGTAAAGTAAAAATATGAATTAATAATAAAAACCTAAAAAAGTTATTGAACAATTTGGAACCATCAGGAATAAAAAAAAATACGAAAAATTTAAAATTTGAAAATAAAAAACTTGTTTTTTTATTATTAGAAACCAAGGTTTTTCTCGGTTGTTGGCCCCAAATTTGAAAAAAAATATCACAAAATTTCAAACAAGAAATGCACCACTTTTTAAGGTTTCACCTTCTTTCCCGCAGGTATGCCAGTAAAGGTAGCGGCGTAATGCCGGTAAAAATCAATGGGCAGCAATTGCTGTGTTTGAAACAGCCTTTCTCAACGCCTCCGTAGCCGCTTTTATTTACCTTTTGCATGACGCCGGGCCCTAAGCCGCCACATTTGAACGTGTGAGTTTTCCCCACGTGTGGAGCTGTTGCAACCATTTCTTGCTGAGAGTTGGCAGTTTGGACGCGGTTGGTTTGAAAATTTGAATTATTGTGAGGTATTTATTTTTTGATTGATTGATTTCAAGCAAAACAAAATGTATTCTTATAAACAGGAATAAAACCATTCAATTAAATCTGCCAAAAATAGAAAAGTAGATCTCAAATTCGATTATCTGAAATTCTCGCAAAAATAAAAATCTTTTCGGATAATCACACAAAGTGCTCCAACGTGATTTTTGTTTTAAATTCATAATGGCGGTGATGAAATATTAAGAAAATTTTTATGGTTAAATAACAGACAATCAACCACAAATTTTTTATTAAAATGGGAGGAAGAGCACAAATTTACTGTCTAATTGAGTAAATAGTTTCAAAAAATCTCATGATTCGATTATTCGAAATATTAAAAAAAAATAGATAATCTAAAGTTCGGATAGTAGAGATTTTTGATAATCGATTCTGTACTTAATCAAAATTCCACAATAACTTCTTTTCTGTTGACCAATGAATAAGCAAGAATTAGTTTGAATTCCTTCTGATATTAAGCATATCGTAAATTAATCAAGAGCTAAATAGTAAACATTTAAAAGAAATTTAAAATAAATAATTCCGGATGTGCGACAAAAGGTCGAAAGACATAAGGTCTAAAGGACATAAGATCGAATGTCAAAAGGTCGAAAGACATAAGGTCGAATGGACAAAAGATCGAATGGACAAAACGTCGAAAGGACAAAAGGTCGAATTTGAAAAAATAACCAAATAATTAAATTAATTTAAAAAAAAAAATCTGATTTTTTATGTACACCCAAAACTGGCAGCGCTAGTCCGAGAGAATGATGGTCTCGAGTCGAGAGAATAGTGGTACCATTCACGGACGCAGAGAACACAGCTCGAGATGGGCGATAGAACTATTCTCTCGAGGTTCATTTGCAAAAAAAGTTCATCCGTCAAACAAAAAACCAAAAGTGTCGACAACGGGAATCGAACCAGAGACCTTTGACAAACCAATCCAATGACTTAGCTGCCTCGGCCACCACAGCTTGGTGACCATGGAGAAGTCAGAAGTCGATGTATGACACTTGTTGGAGATTTATTGATTCAACTAACGAATGAACTCATTTGTTATGATGGTGTGAGTTGGTCTAAAATATTTTGAAGGTTTATTTTTATTTAAAAAAAAAACAACCTTTGCTCGTACGTCATAATATTTTTGTGAGTTTTTCCATTCTTTCAAACAGTTCTTTGAAAAAAGGTCGACCTCTAAAATATTTTTTAAGTTTTTGATTTATTTTTAAAAACAACCTATTCTTGATTGCCCAGATTGTTTTTGTGAGTTTTTTCCATTCTTTAAAACATGTGCAGTTCTATGAAAAAAAAGTTCGACTTCAAAAATATTTAGAAGGTTTATTTTTATTTTTAAAACAATCTTTTCTTGTTTGTCAAAATATTTTTGTAAATTTTTCAATTCTTTCAAATATTAGCGATTCTTTTAAAAAATACTATTTCTAAAATATTTTGTAAGTTTTTATTTTATTTATAAAAATCGTTGGAATATTTTAGAGACTTTTACATTCTTTCAAATTTTAATAGTCCTTTTTCAATCTATATTTCATGGTCACAATAGATCCTAAGAAAAATCTGACTTCAAAAACAAAGGTACATGTATTAAAAACATCGTTCGTATTTATTTATATTTTTCAAGATAAACCCCCTCTAATCCCCCCTCCCCCCTCCCTATCAAAAAGTTTCCAACAATCCGGGGGCAAGTTTTTATTCAGAAGACCTCTCAACTTTTAAGAATATAGAAGTGAAATTAAAGAAAAACGTTCAAATCACCTTTCCATAGCTGGGTTTGAATATTTGTGTATTTAGGCTCACATTAAAACTTTTGTAAAATGTTTTTGTTTTAATTCGACCTTTTGTCCTTTCGACGTTTTGTCCATTCGACCTTTTGTCCACTTTCAACCTTTTGTCCATGTGATCATTTGTCCATTCGACCTTTTGGCATTCGACCTTTTGTCCATTCGACCTTATGTCTTTCGAATGTATGACAAAAGGTCGAAAGACATAAGGTCGAATGCCAAAAGGTCGAATGGACAAATGGTAAAAAAAGCCATAAAAATCAAGAAATTTTTTCGGACGATGAAACTACATTCTCTACCAAGAAAAAACAGAATGGAAAATCAATAGATTCAAAACCAGTGCTGAAATGTTTTACTTTTCAACACTGATTTGGGCGCTAAAAAGTTTGACTTTTCGGTACTAGTGTTTAAAAGTAACGGTTTTCATTGTATTTTTTCATTTGAATTGAACGGTGAATTTACTTTACACATAAATGTTAGTAAAAAAGTATTTTTTTGCAAATTGTTATAAAACTAATAGAGCATTATGTAAAAAATAAGCAAAACAAAAATAAACAGTATGTTGACAAGTTTGTCATTTCAGAACAGGCCCGTAGTCAGGGGTGGGCTTCGGGCTGAAGCTCCCCTCGAAATTCTTGGAAGTGAGGGAAGAAGAAACAAAATTTCTTCTTAAAGCCACCCCCCCATCAAAATGAACTTAAAACATGATTATTGAATTAAACATAAAATTTTATTCCTTTATGTTTTTTTTTTTGCATAGGAAAACATATGAAAGTTGCAGCTTCAGATACATTTTTTTTTTCAACACAATTTTGAGTAATAATCTCCTCCTCATGAAATCTAATTATTTCGTTACAACCTGACTAGAATCATATAACCACCGCAAAGAACAATAGAAAATTAAGAATTTAACCTGTTAAAGCACATGAACTAGAATCTCAAAAAAATCGATTCAAACCTTCTGGGATCGAACCCAGGCCGACTGGGTGAGAGGCAATCACGATTACCTCTCCACCACGGGTCCCGGAATCTTATGCATCATAAAACTAAGGCGAATTTCGGCACAATTTGCGATACTATGTTATTGGCAAAAAATGAATATAAAACAAAATCAGATTATTTTTAAAATCAAACAGCTCGAACTTGAATCAATTTGGTGTCCTCGCAAAGTTGAAGGTTTTGATGTGGAAAACACAGAAAAAATATTTTTAGACATTTTTCGCTATTTTATCATTTTTTTTATTTTTTTGTGTTTTAGGCGACAAAAAATGTCTTTTCAGAAAATTGCATTTAAATTATTTTTTATATGAAATCAAATTTGCAATTAAAAAGTACTTAACTAAAAGATTAACAAAGTGCACCGTTTTCAGTTTAAAGTCATTTTTTGTGCCTTTTTTTAAATATGAGCAGTTTTTTTTTTATTTTTTTCAAATAACTCCAATGTTTTTAACAGTTTTTGAAGAAAAAATATTTCCATTCAGCTTCTACATTTTAAAAGATTGTTAAATTGAATTAATAATAAAAATTATTAAAAAAAAAGAATTAATAAGCATTATTAAAATTGTAGAAATAATAAATATACGTTTTTAAAGGGTTTTAGCAATGAGCAAAACAAATTTGCATTTAGAGCTTAATGATGATGATCAAAAAAATCCTTCAAAATATACAGATTTTTTTTATTATCACATACGCACTATTTTTATATGGACAGCTGCCAAATTGGTTTGGAAAATGATATGGACAAACCAGGGGTGTGTTTGATGGGCTTGAGCTAGGTAGATGCGCATTTGGCTGAGGGCGCCTACAGTGCATACATGATTTTTAGGGCGCTGCCAGTCACTAACTGATATGGGAGGCGCTTATAGTAAAAACGTATTTTTAAACTTAATAATAAAACAAAATCCTACAGTACCTAAACATAAACAAAGCGTAGATTAAATTAAAAATTAAAATAATTGTATGCTAAATTTACCTATTTTAACAAAGTAGTACTTATACTTATTACTTTTTGCATTAATTTTATTTTTTGGTACGATTTCTGCTGATAATTTTTTTTCTGTGATTTTGAATCAATGTTATTAGAAATTAAAAAATGTCTTGTCGCAAAAAGAACGATACACGCCTGTGAATCCGTTGCCGAAACCGCAAGGTTTAAGTGGCTAGATTATAAGGTGTTACGTAGATTCCGCATTATCAGAAATAAAAGTTACTTTATGTGTTTGATTTGTTTTTATACAAAAATGTGCGCATCTTCCCGCAAATTTGTTTTAGGAAAACATAATAAAAAGAATTTCAAAAATTCTTTAAAGATTAGTAAGGTAATTCGTTTGGCTAAACACTTGCTAAAAAGTTTTAAAGATTTCGAGAACCTATATGTTTGTAAACATTATTTAGTAAACTTCAAATATAAGATCAAAACAGACAAACAGTGACTTTTGCCCTTAACTTACACAAACTTCACTTTATTTATGAAAATTCATAAAATTGACTCTAAACCTAGTCGTAAACCCTTTCTTTGTCCCGTCTTACTCGATAATGAAAATGCCCATCCCCCAATGTGGACAAATAAAAAAAAATTGTCTGCAGCGTGGAAAAACGCAACCCATTGCAATGAAACAATAGAATCTTCTAGTTAATTAAAATTTTTAATGTCGCACCTATCATAAAAAGATAACTCTATCTACACATAATTAAATTTGATCCATTTTGGAATTGATAATAAAAACTGACTCTCGCGTATTCAATCCAGAATTATATATTAACAGGGTATCCACGATAAGTTTCGGAGAACAAATCCAAGATTAAAGTGAGATGTAACTTTTGGTCGCAGTGGTACAAGGCTCTACAAAAAAAAAAAAAAAAAACTTTTTGAATATTTTTTTTATTGATTTTAAGGTATATTTCTATGAAAAAATCACATGAAATTGATAGAAACACGTACATTCATATTTATCAAATTTGTCATGAACATGCCTTGAATGACTTGAACGGGACCATCCATAAACCACGTGGACACTTTAGGAGGGTATGGTGATTGTCCACGATTCATACAATTTTTTTTTTTTTGTATGAACAATTGTCCACGAGGGGGGGTGGAAGGGTGGGGAAGGTAACAGATTCCCAAAAAAGTGTCCACGTGGTTTATGGATGGTCCCAACTTGATAATAACATATAAAAAAATTCCTTATTCAGTTATCCGAAAAACCCAATTACTTAATAAGGAAAGAAGGCAGAATTCCTAAAATAAAGGAATTTCGTACTTTTTATTTATTTCAAAAAAATCAAAAAATCAAAATCAAATTATTTACTCTACAGCATTGCCTTGGCGTTCTCGATTACGAGATTCCCCAAGTAACCATCCAGCACTAAAAGAAATCATAAATTAGTTGGTAAACGGCATGCACCAGCTAATCAGCTATAAAACAGCTAAGGTGATAGCAAATCAGCTCTAAAACAACTGCTCTAATAAAAGCTGGAATAGAGCTGATTTGAAGCAAACGCTGGCAACACTGTTCTGATTTTTCTTTGAAAAACTGGCACCACTGATAGAATTTTGGGAGCGAGTGCGAGAGTGAGCGAGAAGAAAAACAAAATGATGCACAACTCTCGCTCGCTCGTTCGTAATTTTATCAACACGGCAATAAAAATCAAAACCAGGAAAAGTTGCAGCATTTTCTGCCAATTTCGTAAGTTTTACACAAAATGCACAGTTTTACATAAAACATTAATAAACAAATAACTTTCAGGAAGCAGGAAATCAAGAATTGGAGCTTCAAAGTGGGATCTACGCTGAGGGAATATCATTCATTCTTTGAACATTGGCTGGAAAGGTGTTTTAAAAATTAACAATTTCTAAGCTGATTCATCCGACTTTGGAAGCGGTCATGGCGTGGTCGTGGTGCTCCTGCTGCAGGTTCAAGATAAAGTGTTCTGAACAGCTTGGATAACTGTGCAATACTTGAATACAATTCATGAATAAATGTGTTTGAGCCTGATCAAATTGTTTGATGTTCTTATCTCTCAAAAAAACATAATTACTCATGGCTTCGAGTGACACAAATTTAGACAAAGACTTTGCTATCATGATTACGAGAGTTACTTATGATAAGTAGCAGTAATTGAAACAGTCCAATCACAACGTTTGAACATTCCCCAAACAGGCGTGACGACACGGGCGCAGGAACCATCAGTAAATCACTTCTGGAATCTGGCATCACATCCCCAACAAAGCAAGTTCAATCAAATAAATCGGCTTCTCCGCTCGGTCAGCTGAGTCGGTAACATGGTAAACAAACTAAAAATAGAATTGAGAGAAGAGTGTGAGAGAGCAATATTTTTGCCTCTCTCAACTTTGTTGACATTTTGCAGGGGTGGAACAACAACAGTAGGGGCCAGCTGGAAATCAGAAATATAAAGTCCAAAATGAGCTGCAAATCAGCTGCAAAAGCGCTTTTCATGCAGATGTCAAAACTCTTTAGCATTAGCTCGCAGCTGTAAAAGCGCTTTTAGTGCTGAACAGTGATTTGTTTTAATGCTGTTTGGTTACTTGGGTCCTACTCAAAAGTAGGTGTCCGAAGGCTTGATTGTTGAGGCAATTGCAAACCTCTTTTTACACCTTAGCTTCCATCCGACCCGGGATTCGAACTGACGACCTTTGGATTGTTAGTCCAACTGCCTACCAGCGACTCCACCGAGACAGGACCCAGGGAGACGACTCCTACACCTGGACTGAGCTAACGACCAAACCTTTTTAGGTTAGTCCGGGGCCAACATTTACTTCCCGTCCGACGGAAGGCGTGATCAGACAAATCTCGTCTCGAAAAATTGACTAGCTCTCAATAGAATAATCTGATGCGATTTAGTATTACCTAAAGCGTCCAATTTCCCGGGGTTACAAAATTCCCGGGAAACGGGAAATTTAAAATTTATCCAAAATTGTTCTTATATTGGTTCTGGTTCTGGTTAATATTCTTCAACAAAATTGTATAAAATAGCAACTTAAATGATCAAAATATGTGCGAGGGTCAATTAATGCTTTAACTGCTTGCAAAAACATTTTAAAGAAAATAGGGGAATTATACCCTTTCTCAGCCTATTTATATTATCGGCCTATCAGCACTTTGATCATGAATTACAGCTTTCATAAAGTGGTTTTGAATGTTCCAAAGTAATAAATAGCTCAAAAAAAAGTGAGCAAGCAACTCTTCATTGTTGATTCATCTGAAAATGTTGATTTAATAGCAGAAAACGGCAAAAGTGATGAGAATTGGTCGAACGGCTTAGAGTGATTAAAATGGGTATATTTCCCCTATATTGATATTCTAAATATATAGGCTATTTCTAAATTTATTAGTATTTTTTGTGCAGTGTTATTTTCCAATCACAGTCTTTGGACAGCGAGTAAAATGAATCCATGCTTCAAAACCATAACATTGCTATTGAATATGGCTCTGTGAACAGTTTGTGAGAATATGATAAAGAATAATATTGAGACGACGTGGAAATGAAAATAAAAAATAATGAAGAAAATATGGATTTGTTGGCAAATCTTTTTTCTTGAACAAGTCTTACTTCTTTGAGCTCATGAATAAACAGATAAGCATTGAATTCACCTTTAAAATCAGCTTTTTCACTTGAAATATATTTTTTTATAAAATCGCCTTCTATATAATACGAAGTAGTTTTTTTAATGATTCAGCTTAATAAATGACTTCGTCTTAAAGAATTTTCATAGCAATAAAAGTAGCTTAGTTCATATTAAACCTCTTACGCGCTTGTTAGCTCAAGTTTTTTTTATTAATATTACACTGTTAACACTTTTTAACAAATTTACCAAATTCTTTTTGAATAACCCTCTCTGAGACATCAATTGATTTTTTTTTCAATTTTCATCCAATTTGGCCATGGTAAACAAAATCGTAAAAAAAAAAACATAATTTGATCTTGACAGAACAGGATACCTATGTTTCAAATGATATAACAACAATTTTCGTTTAAAAAACTAACCAGAATTATGATAGTAAATTTTCATTTCATAATATCGTAATTTTTGTTGCTCAACGAATAAACAAGATCCCAGTTGTGAAAGCTTCTGGAACGAATATTTTTTTTAAATATTCATATTTTCATATGAAATTTTCAGACGAACTGAATGTGTATAAGAACAATAAATTAAAATGAATAATATTAAATTGAGTTTTTTTCATAACTATTTTTTTTTTGTAAATTAAAAAAAATGTGCCAAAAAGTTAGGAAAATGTATACTTTCGCTTGAGTTTCGGGAATTCCCGGGAAATTTACAACTCTAGTATTATCTAGAAATTGGACGCTCTAGTATTACCTGAAATTATGAAATTATATTATGCGCAATAATCGTTACTTTTAACAGCATTGCTTTATTGAGACAAGAAATTGATATCAAAATTTTATCTAATTTCTTTAACAAAATAAATATGAGCATTCAAAATGTCTCAGTTACCGCTTCCTATTGTGTAACTAAGCGAAATTCACATATCTCAGCTAGTAACGAACAAATACTGATATTTTATTATGAGAACTTGTTCCGAAAATTGTTCTTAGAGATCTAATTGATAAAGTCTAGATTATACAAAGTGGAATCAAATTAGATAATTTAGAAGAATATGTGCAATTTGCATAGATTATGTATATGTATTAGGATGTAACAAAAATTACATTTTGGCGGGCATTCAGAGGTTTGTTCCGGTGGTCATACTGAGCTCCAATCCCAAATATGAGCTTGATTGGATGTAACAGGAGCTGGCGCTTTGCATTTGAATTTTAAATGGGATTTAACCCGTAAACAAGATTTTATTCAAAAATGTAATTTTTATTAGGCACTTCGGCCGCTAAAGCGTTTATTTTCAACATCACTGGCGTGTAGGCCAGATCCTTGCACATCTTTTGGTATAAATAACATTGACATTTGGAGCACCCTGGAGCTCGGTACAGACTTTTAAAGTTTGGCATTTTTTTCAAAAATCAGTCCCAGCAAAATCAAATGGTGTCTCGGACGCCGCGAGATGCGACGTATATCTTTTTCACAATTCAGTTGCCAAAGAGCCTATTGTTTCTATCAATTTTCAGTGACTTTCATAAGAAACATTTGATAAGATCGTTATAAAATTCTATCACTGCGAACAAAGCCTTATCCAGAAGCGAAGATCTCTCTCATCAAAAAATAAAACAGCAATTAAAAATAATATTAATGGTACTGATTTCAGAAAAATTCTTTTTTTCAAAGCTTCGGGGTAAATGTTCCGAAAAACTCTACCCGTCAAAAGTCATCCTCTGTTAGAGGATAAAAAGAGTAAGTCAGCCTACACAAGTCTTCTGTTGGAAACATGTTAACACAGCGATGCATAAGGTTTGCATGCCTTGTGAGGCTGTTGCTGCGAAATGGTATAACAAAACGCATTACGCAAATGAATGACGAATTAGATTTTGCGCACTTCCAAACAAATAAAAAATAAATCAATGCGCTTGTGCTTTTAAAACGAGCTAAAAAATATTAACCAGTTCGGAGTCTGGATTCACCTAAAGGGAAGACTTACTCCTTCAATCTGAGAAAGTCATTTGAAATCATTGGTCCAAATTTGATACATTTTGGTGAGCGAGTCGGCTTCTCTCGCTTTTGGGGAAACATATAGTTGCGTGCGCACAACAACCAAAAATCATTGAGTCAAATAAAAAAAAACTTATGCATCGCAAGAGTGACAAAGCTAAATTTAAATAAAGCAAACACCAAACCATCGCGCAGCGATCGCGCAACGACTTAGCGACTTTGCGACTAACTGCGACAGCACTACACTGGAACACTGAAATGTTTGGTTGACTTTCCAGGAAGAGTGCATATGACTTGAAAAAAAGAAAAGGGCGCTTTAAAATTGAGCCAAGAAATTGGTGAAACTTGGTGCAAACCCTTTTATGGTCAAAAATATCGTTTAACTTGAATATTTTTCCTTCAAAAATTTAATAAATTTAAGCAAACAGCTAAGTAGATGTCATCTACTCAAATCTACCCATAAGCACACCCCTGTTCAATTTTTTTTCAGCCATAAGGGCGCCTCCAGCCAAATTTTCATATTGAGAATTTCAATACAATTTTTTAAGTCGTAGGGGCGCCTCCAGTCAAATTTTCATATTGAGAATTTCAATACATTTTTTTAAGTCGTAGGGGCGCCTCCAGTCAAATTTTCATATTGAGAATTTCAATACATTTTTTAAGTCGTAGGGGCGCCTCCAGTCAAATTTTTTATATTGAGAATTTCAATACAATTTTTTAAGTCGTAGGGGCGCCTCCAGTCAAATTTTCATATTGAGAATTTCAATACAATTTTTTAAGTCGTAGGGGCGCCTCCAGTCAAATTTTTATATTGAGAATTTTAATACAATTTTTTAAATCCTCGGGGCGCCTTCAGACAAACCTCATTTAAAACATATCGCTCCTCGACTTGGCGACTTTGCGACTAACTGCGACAGCACTACACTGGAACACTGAAATGTTTGGTTGACTTTCCAGGAAGAGTGCATATGACTTGAAAAAAAGAAAAGGGCGCTTTAAAATTGAGCCAAGAAATTGGTGAAACTTGGTGCAAACCCTTTTATGGTCAAAAATATCGTTTAACTTGAATATTTTTCCTTCAAAAATTTAATAAATTTAAGCAAACAGCTAAGTAGATGTCATCTACTCAAATCTACCCATAAGCACACCCCTGTTCAATTTTTTTTCAGCCATAAGGGCGCCTCCAGCCAAATTTTCATATTGAGAATTTCAATACAATTTTTTAAGTCGTAGGGGCGCCTCCAGTCAAATTTTCATATTGAGAATTTCAATACATTTTTTTAAGTCGTAGGGGCGCCTCCAGTCAAATTTTCATATTGAGAATTTCAATACATTTTTTTAAGTCGTAGGGGCGCCTCCAGTCAAATTTTCATATTGAGAATTTCAATACATTTTTTAAGTCGTAGGGGCGCCTCCAGTCAAATTTTTTATATTGAGAATTTCAATACAATTTTTTAAGTCGTAGGGGCGCCTCCAGTCAAATTTTCATATTGAGAATTTCAATACAATTTTTTAAGTCGTAGGGGCGCCTCCAGTCAAATTTTTATATTGAGAATTTTAATACAATTTTTTAAATCCTCGGGGCGCCTTCAGACAAACCTCATTTAAAACATATCGCTCCTCGACTTGGCGACTTTGCGACTAACTGCGACAGCACTACACTGGAACACTGAAATGTTTGGTTGACTTTCCAGGAAGAGTGCATATGACTTGAAAAAAAGAAAAGGGCGCTTTAAAATTGAGCCAAGAAATTGGTGAAACTTGGTGCAAACCCTTTTATGGTCAAAAATATCGTTTAACTTGAATATTTTTCCTTCAAAAATTTAATAAATTTAAGCAAACAGCTAAGTAGATGTCATCTACTCAAATCTACCCATAAGCACACCCCTGTTCAATTTTTTTTCAGCCATAAGGGCGCCTCCAGCCAAATTTTCATATTGAGAATTTCAATACAATTTTTTAAGTCGTAGGGGCGCCTCCAGTCAAATTTTCATATTGAGAATTTCAATACATTTTTTTAAGTCGTAGGGGCGCCTCCAGTCAAATTTTCATATTGAGAATTTCAATACATTTTTTAAGTCGTAGGGGCGCCTCCAGTCAAATTTTTTATATTGAGAATTTCAATACAATTTTTTAAGTCGTAGGGGCGCCTCCAGTCAAATTTTCATATTGAGAATTTCAATACAATTTTTTAAGTCGTAGGGGCGCCTCCAGTCAAATTTTTATATTGAGAATTTTAATACAATTTTTTAAATCCTCGGGGCGCCTTCAGACAAACCTCATTTAAAACATATCGCTCCTCGACTTGGCGACTTTGCGACTAACTGCGACAGCACTACACTGGAACACTGAAATGTTTGGTTGACTTTCCAGGAAGAGTGCATATGACTTGAAAAAAAGAAAAGGGCGCTTTAAAATTGAGCCAAGAAATTGGTGAAACTTGGTGCAAACCCTTTTATGGTCAAAAATATCGTTTAACTTGAATATTTTTCCTTCAAAAATTTAATAAATTTAAGCAACCAGCTAAGTAGATGTCATCTACTCAAATCTACCCATAAGCACACCCCTGGGACAAACTGATGATACAAGCCAGATAAAAAAAACACATAAAGTTAAATTTAAAAAAGGTAAAATATGTAGAGATTTACATATTTTTATAATTAAAATTGCAATGATTACTCAAACATAAAATATTTGCTTTCCAAAATTACACATTTATTTTCATGTTATCTCTAAAAATACAACATTTATCATTTTCACGGAAAAGCATTTAAAAAATAATTTTAACTTGTTTTTTTCTTGACCGTTCAAGTAGATTGTTATCTGATAGCCATTCAAATATTTTATCTCGTTTTTACATCCTGTTATTAATTATGAGGAGAAATGATAAACTATGATAGAAGACTTAAAAAAAAACAGGAAATTAATTAAAATAGTCAGGTATGGATTAAATCCGTACAGATTATGGCTTTTGTAATAATCAACTGATTAATTTATAACAGGTGTAGAAGTCGTCTCCATGAAAAATTACAAACCTGAATTCCAGAAAATAAATATAAGTTCAAAATTGAATTGCTCTTAGGCAGTGGATGACCAAGTAGGTATTTTAAATTTGCCTAAAATAAACGAACAACAACAATTTCTCTAATTTAGATAATAAACAGCTTAAAGCAACTTCATTTAGAATTTTGAATATATTTTTGACACAAAAAAAAACAAAAATACTATGGTTATGTATCACACTTCGATTGATTCGAATTTGATAAAACTTTTGAAGCAACTTTTCACACTTTTCATCCTTAAAAAACACACCGTGCTAGCACGTGCACCATTTCTTTCTGCTCCCCCCGACGTCTCTCAGGTGTGCAGGGAACCATTACGATCAGCTGATTTTCGCATCCACCTGTGTGCATGGCAGTGAAATGCAGCCAAAACCAGAAGAGCATTACTAATGAAAACAAAAGAATTTATAATCAAGAAAAGTTGAATTGAAAAAAATGCACCAATCACGTCTAGCTGAATAGAACGATAAAACTTTATTCGAGTGAAAACTTTTCTTTGCAACAATGTTTGGCTCAAGTTTGCAAACTCTAAACTTCCAACGATGTCCACCGCTTGGGGTGAAATTGAACACTACTGCTGCTGGTTTGCGCTGCTGCCGAGGCCGATTGCCTGTAAGAATCGTCGTCAGCGGTGTGGTGTTTACCCTTAATCGAATCGAGAACAATCCACAACCAAATTGTAGCTTCTCGCCAGGGGGGTTACCCAAGGTTCAAGCTACAGGTGTGAAAAGTGTTATTCGAAGCCTCATCCTCGGCTCGTGGAAAAGAGGGCGGGTGGGTGGAGGAGATGCTTTGGGTGGGGCTCGTCGGGCGGCCAGCGAAGCCCACGAAAACTGCGACTGCGACGACGACGATCGTGGGCTATGTGGCTCGGCCTATGTGGGGCTGAAGAAGTGATCGCGAGCGGGGAATGGAGCAAGAGGGGGTCTGCAGAAAACCTGGCCTGGTATAAAAGCTGAAACCATCGGTAGACTCACCATCAGTTACCTATTTGCTTGTTTCACAGTTACATTTCACTCGGATTAAATATGAAATTGTTGGTAAGGAAGAATTTGAGGTGGAAAAGTGTGGTTTTTGGGGGGTGTTCTAACGTGATGAAGTTCTGGAATAAAAAAATGGACGTTGAAAAAGTGATTTTAAAAAAAAATCATAAAAAGTGCAGATTCAAAGGACGATTACCAGTGAAAATACAACATTTTCAAAAGGAGTTGATTGCAAGTGAAAAACGCAGCACCCGATTGATCAATTAGATCCTGCTTTGGAAACCAGCTATTCGTCTCGAGTTTGTTTTCCCCATTTTCCCGCCAAGTTTGTTGTGAAATGTGCGGAATGGCACTTTGAGACCTGAAATGTGTTTCGAGAAAATGAAAGAGAGCGAGAGGAGGCTGCAATTTCGTGGTCATTCACGCCGTGAATGGATCGATCGTGGCGCGGGAAAACCAGTTGCGTGAAAAAGTTCGAGAAGAAAGAGAGCAGCGCCAGCGCCATTGATGGATTGTTGAATGGAGCTCTTTTTTGCGTTTGATTTTTTTGTTTGTGTGGCTGAATTTGTGCTTAGATCAGCAAACATGCAACGAAAGTGAGCTTTGAGCATAGTTTCGGCTTTGGTTCGGAATTTGGCGATCGAAAAAGTGAAACACTGCAGTACGAAGGTGCTCAGTGAAACTAGAAATGATTTGGTTAAAGTGAATTGTTGAAATTTAATCAGCAGTAATACGATTGATAAAAAGCCTTTATGAAGTGTATAGTACATTGTCCTTGTTTTGTGAAAGTGACAGTAAAAATAACTTTTGTTTAGATACGTGACATTATTTCCATACAAATTACTATAATTCATTTCATTGAACTGCAGGATTTTATGGATCTCTAAACTCTTGTAATGAAGACTCTAGATTCCAATGTAACAACCAATTTTTATTTCAAATATACATTAATATGAAATGAATGTGATCCTTTCTTAGCCTAATGCAAAAATAATTATTATTTTGAACCTCATAAATTTCTAATTTTGAATTTCCTGACAAATTGATCTCAAATTTTTAAGTATGATTGTTCTTCAAGCCTTGACATTCCTTCCCTAGAGTCTTGATAAAATAATAAAAAATCGAATATTAGAGATGGGCCAATTCTGTCATTGTCAATCGGGCGTCGAATTTTCTAAATGAATATGTCTCGAGAAATAATCCGATTACGTAGCTTGACCTTTAGTCCGAGCCAAAAGCAAAATCTTTACCTTTCTTTAGTAAGAAAGGCGACAAAAATCAATTTCTTGCAAATATAGGAGAATTAAAAAATATAAATGTAACTTGTTCGCGTGATTTGCCCTAAATAAAAAAAAAACTATTTTGTGGATCAACTCTTAAAGCATTTTGATCAAAATTCCATATTCATAAAGTCAAAAAGGTGATTCGAAATCTTGTTTAAACAAATGGAATATTATTCAATGCAGATAATCTCTAAACAACTCATTATTGATAAAAAATAACATAAATCAAAATCGTAATGATTAGAACTGTGATTTTTAGAGATACATTTCTTTACCGTGAATAATTACATCAATCAATTTGATCAATTTAATACGTAAAGAATTAAAAACATATTTTCCGAAAAATAAATCTTACGATAATTCTTTTAGATTGAAATATCTGAATACGCTAAGTGAAACTTTTAACATGAGTTTCATCAAAAATCTAATCACCATCGTTGATGATACTGTTGATCATAAAATAAAAAGTTAGAAAATTAGTAGTTTTCTAGAATTATTATTAATCATTTTCAAATCATATTGTTTTCCAACGCTTATATTTTGAAATAGACAAGAATCATTCGAAATTGAATTAATTCATTAAAAAAATATTCAATTAAGCTAAATTGATTTCTGACAACCCAAAATGAATGTTTCATAACAAACATCATCAACCAAATTAAAGTTCCATAATTAACAAGACTTGGAATTTAGATCAACTATTATTTCAAGAATGATGTTGCAAGAATTATTGAAAAACATTTCAGTACAAGTTACTAACTCACTTATTTGTCCAGTGAATTTTAAATCCCAAGATCAGTAACAAAGTAATGAAGAAGTAGAATTTATTAATTTAAAGAAAAAAATACTGTCAAAAATATCCAGCATCTTTTTGATAACATAATTAAGTTAAAAATTAAAAAAAATATTAAATTGTCTTTCACAAATTTCTTCTTGTCTTAATAGCTATCGTAGCAATTAAAAGTTTCTCCACCATAAGATTGACGTCATGATAACAGATAACGCAACCAATTAAGAAGTGATCGCAATCTTTCCGCATTGTGATTATATAATCCACCAACTCCATAACATGCACCAAACTATCCAAATAACAATTCGATGAGTGCCAAATTATTCCATTAATGCACACTTTCTTCTCTTGTCTCACTTTCCTCCATCATCAGGGAGTTGTCTGTCTTTTTGCCTTGGTGCTTCTTGCATCCGCCGAAGATGAAAAGAAACCAGTGGCCGAAGCTAAGGTAGATGACACCAGTGCCGCCGAGAGTGCGACCCAGGAGGACAAAAAGCAGGACAAGCGCGGCCTGCACGACTGGACCGGCAGCTATGGCGGTGGCTTCGAGGAAAAGCACGACGTTCCCCACTTTGAAACGCACGAGGAGAAGACACTGACGGTGGTCAAGAAGGTCCCGGTGCCATACCCGGTTGAGAAGCACATCCCCTACCCGGTGGAGAAGCACGTCCCGGTTCCGGTCAAGGTTGGCGTACCAAAGCCATACCCGGTCTACAAGACTGTGCACTACCCAGTGAAGGAGATCGTCAAGGTGCCGTACCATGTCCCAGCTCCTTACCCAGTTGAGAAGAAGGTCCCGTACCCAGTCCATGTGCCAGTCGATAACCCAGTCCCGGTCAAGGTTTACGTGCCAGCCCCGTACCCAGTGGAGAAGAAGGTCCCGGTGCCCGTCAAGGTCCATGTCCCAGCTCCTTACCCAGTTGAGAAGATCGTGAAGGTCCCGGTCAAGGTCCCAGTTCATGTTGACAAGCCATACCCGGTTGAGAAGATCGTCCACTACCCAGTCCATGTCCCGGTTGACCGCCCAGTCCCCGTCCACGTTGACAAGCCCGTCCCAGTGCCAGTGGAGAAGCACGTCCCATACCCAGTCTACAAGAACGTCCCATACCCCGTCCATGTCCCATATGACCGTCCCGTCCCCGTCCATGTCGACAAACCCGTCCCAGTTGAGGTCAAGGTCCATGTCCCAGCCCCGTACCCGGTCGAGAAGGTCATCCCCTACCCAGTGGAGAAGAAGGTCCCATACCCCGTGAAGGTCCCAGTCGCGCGCCCCGTCCCGGTTGAGATCGAGAAGCACATCCCGGTCGAGGTCGAGAAGCACGTCCCAGTCCCCGTTAAGGTGTCCATCCCGGTTGTGCACCACGACGAACACCACCACGTCGAGGAACATCACGATTTCCATGAGCATCACTAAGTCAAGAAGAGCCCCCATCATTTCATTATTTATATCGCAGAACATGTGATTTTAGTTTCTAAACGACTAACACCTCAACTACTAACAAAATGCGAGAAACCCTACCAAGCTAAGCTGAGAACCGGTAAAATAACTGATCAAACAAAATAACTGTATCCTAGCCCAAGCAAGCGATCCGCGCGCGCCGCCAAACCAACGAACGATCCGACGAACCGAGTGCCGACCGCCTAACCGGGTCCACGAAGTGAGCTCTCGGCGATCGACCCGCGACATTCCAGCAGCCTGCCAACTGCGGAGAGATTGGGGAATGTCCGCACCAGGTCCACCACCAACGATCTGCCTTTGTGGTCCCGCGGCACTCCGGTTCGGATCTTTCGCCCCCAACATCCACCGTCGCGCCGGATTCGCCCAGAGAGCCAAATAGCTATGGAAATTTTAGTTTTTCGAACCGAGCCGCCACCCTGCAAACATCGCCAAAGAGTCCGCCGGGAAGCGCTGGTCGGGTGTTGATCCCTTCGTTGATCAGCAGAGTGCCTTCCCCGGGTGGGGGGATGTCTGCCTCCGTGGTTCACCCCTTGCGCGGGGGCAACCCCCCAAACGGCGGCCATCCCGATCAGCAGCCCCTCCAGTGAGGACTCGAGGCTCGGTTCCGAACAAGAAAATTTCGCACCCTGTTTTCCTCTTTCAACACCAAAATCACTAGAACAAAAATCCTGTCCTCACGCTGAACGCTCAGTTACCAAGGCACACTGTTGTGAAATGCTACCTTTAAACCTTATTTTTGTTGTATAGATTTTTAGTACGTGAAACAAGCAGACAGAAGAGCTACCCGACAAAGATCTTTTTTGTTTTGTTAATTTTTTTTGTTAAACAAATGCTGTGTACATAGTAGCAGTCCATCCAATTATCGCAAAGAGAAAAAGAAGCCCTATTTTTTGCTGCCCAAACGTTGTTTTTTTGTTTTATGTCGAGAAAAAATTGTACTAGCGAGGAATGTTGCCTAAATTTGCCTAGTTTTACTACTGTAAGCTGCCCCTCCCACGAGTATACTTTATTGCGAGTAATGTTCTGTTTATATTTTTTTACAAAACAAGCGAAGAAAAAAACGAGCCAAAAAAAATGGAAATAAAAATTGTGATAAAAAACGAAACGAAAAAAAGCACTTTCTTTTCATTTTTGTTTTAAAAACATCCGAAAATTACACAAAACTCAAAATCGAAACGCAATCGATTGCGTGACGGGAAAACCCGCCAACCAAAAAGTGTTATGCAAAAATAGACATGCAGCTTTCTACATTTCAAAATTAGCGCCAAACTTTCGTAACAGAGTGTGCACGATGACGCCTCCGAGCAGAACTAATTGGAGACGAAACGCGATCAACCCCCTTTCGGTTGGTGGCGCCTCAGGTCAAATCTTCAACTTCGAAACTTCGAGAGAAGCGACACGTTGTGTCATACGAGGCTTTAATTGTGGCGTGAAACGTGGTTTTTCGTAACTTTCAGTTGTAATTAATGAGCTTGCAATAATTCATTACGCGCACGAGGGAAATTCGAGCTTTTATTAGGTGGCGCATCGGGCCATGTTCTTCACGCACCCAGCTGAATGTTGCGAACTGTTGAACTACCTTCAACTTGGTTACGAGGTGAGTGGTGTAGGTTGGTTGATTGCTCAAAGGGGTTTTCTTGTTCAGCAAGTCCCCACGCCCCCCACTTCATGTGAGTTGGGTTAATGTGAACATTAAACATAAGTCAGATAAACAATGTGTTTTTTTTTTCGCCGGTGAAGTCATGTAAAAAGTTAAATTGAGAAGGTTGTAACATATCGCGATGTACTGATAACCTGGTATTCGATTGATGGATGTGATTCGCACTTGAAGATGCAATGTAAATTGACTATAATTGGATTCTCCATATAAGTATTTATGAAATTTTGGGTCTATTTATACAAAAGTATTATTAAAATATAAACTCTCTAATGCCCAAGTCTTTGTTGGAAAATTTTATTTTTCCCGTGGAGGTAATTTTCAGCCTTTTTATTTTTCAAAGAAATACGGGTAATTCTCCGCCAACTCACACAGCAGTTGCCCCGACCCCTCTTCGATTTGCGTGAAACTTTGTCCTATGGGGTAACTTTTGTCCCTGATCATGAATCCGAGGTCCGTTTTACGATATCTCGTGACGGAGGGGCGGTACGACCCCTTCCATTTTTGAACATGCGAAAAAAGAGGTGTTTTTCAATAATTTGCAGCCTGAAACGGTGATGAGATAGAAATTTGGTGTCAAAGGGACTTTTATGTAAAATTAGACGCCCGATTTGATGGCGTACTCAGAATTCCGAAAAAACGTATTTTTCATCTAAAAAAACACTAAAAAAGTTTTAAAAATTCTCCCATTTTCCGTTACTCGACTGTAAAAAATTTTGGAACATGTTATTTTATGGGAAATTTAATGTACTTTTTGAATTTTTGGTTTTGTAGAGCAGACAATTACAAAAAATTTGATGTATAGACATAATGGGTTTGCTTATAAACATCACGAGTTATCGCGATTTTACGAAAAAAAGTTTTGAAAAAGTTGGTCGTCATCGATCATGGCCGTTGTCTGCTCTACAACTTTGTAGAACATTGTTACACTCTAAAAAATAACCCTACAAAGTTAGAAAAAACACAAAATTTTAAAATGAAAAATTTTGTTCTAAATGAAAAAATGACCCTTCTGGGTCAATGTAGATTCGAAAAGTACATTAAATTTCCCATAAAATGACATGTTCCAAAATTTTTTACAGTCGAGTAACGGAAAATGGGAGAATTTTTAAAACTCTTTTAGTGTTTTTTCGATGAAAAATACGTTTTTTTCGGAATTCTGAGTACGCCATCAAATCGGGCGTCTAATTTTACATAAAAGTCCCTTTGACACCAAATTTCTATCTCATCACCGTTTCAGGCTGCAAATTATTGAAAAACTCCTCTTTTTTCGCATGTTTAAAAATGGAAGGGGTCGTACCGCCCCTCCGTCACGAGATATCAAAAAACGGACCTCAGATTCGTGATCAGGGACAAAAGTTGCCCCTTAGGACAAAGTTTCACGCAAATCGAAGAGGGGTCGGGGCAACTTTTCCCGATTTCGTGTGAGTTGGTAGAGAATTACCCATACTTAACTTATCTTGTTTGATGTTTTCTTGTTCCATATTAAGGCCGTTGCAAACATTTTTCAAAGTTTATGTCGCCCCCCCCTTCCAAATTTGTCCGAAAAATCGGGGCCAAAAAATTATTTTTTTAAGAATCTTCAAAATATTAATGAAAATAGAAGTCAAATCAACTTAAAAAAACTAAAACGCATTTTTCTGCACATATAATCATATTTAGCATGTTAGGGCTGGATTAAACGTATTTTGATTTTTTTTTTATGAAATTCCAATGTACAGCACCGGGGGGCACGGCCCCTTCCATTTCTTACATTGCGAAAAAAAATGTGTTTTTCAATAATGTGCACCCTGCAACGGCGATGAGATGGAAATTTGGTGTCAAAGCGACTTTAATGTAGAATTGAGTAATTCTCGCTGAAAGTGGACCACTATTTACACAAGGTGCTCAAAAATCAAAAGCAATGTACTTTTTCAATAGCCCCCACCAATTTATGAAAGAAACCATGTTTGGTTGGTTGAATTTGTCCTCACCTCGGCGCCACGAAGCTAAAACATTTTTTTTAATTGGTAATTTTTTGACTTAGGCGCGTCTACAAAATTGCTAATAACTTTGCAAAACTTCAACGAACCCTTGATGTTTAGGGGTGTTTTGGAAAGGAAATGAGCAGAGCTTTCGAATGCACTTGTCAGAAAAATACCGTTCCATACATTTTTTAGGCATAAAACAACAATATATTTTTAAAAGTCATTTTTGAAGGCCGGCGCCCCGCTTTATCGAAAAACTGACAAATCCATTCGAAAGCTGAGACGATTTCACATAAAGGACCAATAAATCTTAGGTGTATGTTCCTCCTATCTTTTTTAATCTTATTTTGATTCTGAGAGCGCAGCGCTCCGTTCGTATTTCGGGCGCCCAAAATGTTGCATTAGCTTGCCCCAATTTAAGGTTTTGTCAAACAATGTAGGTGCTCACTTTTTAAATGATAGTTTATTATCCAAGGATCAAGATGCACTATTGATAATTGACCAATATTTAAGGTTTTGGGTTCTGCTAGGCAAATAAATGTCGAAAAGTTGTTTTTGTTTACTTTTTTTTGTTGTTAAATGCTTATTTACAATTTGGTGGACATTTTTGCAGTATAAATAATGAATGTAGCATGTAGGAAATTTCACTACGAACATTTTTCTAGAGGAGAAAACGTAATTTCGATACTCCAACGCAAAGATATTTGAGTTTTAGTGAGAAAAAAAGTGACAATTTTACAAATTTCCCAGAATTAACAAGCACGGCCTATTATTTACATGCGGCATATGTTTTGGAAGCCAAAGTATGGTTTCTTTTAGTTATTTAGATCGCTGAATTTGGATTTGCAATCAAATTTCAGATAAACAGTGAACAGTGATATTTGAGCCACGCCTAAATGTCATTTGCATGTGGTGAAAATGGTTGGTAGCGATTTTTATATTCCTTGCAAAGTTATGGAAATCATCATTAATTAATGACTGACGTATACAATCGTTACACAAAATCATAAAAAAAATTCCTTAAAAATCTAAAGTTTTCATTTATTTTTAAGTTTACATTGAAACCAGCCAAATCACAAAACGAGGTTTTCTTACATTCTCAAAACAATCAGGACTTGAAAAAAACATCCTTCATCAAAAATACGTGAGTAAAATATCAATTAAAGGTGAGCAAAAGATGAAATATGACCGAATTCACTAGCGATTAAAATTACAGCATATTACCGCAAATAAGTTTTGGGTGTGGCTCGAAATTTCACTGTTTATCTGAAATTTTATTGCAGATCCGAACTGCGCTACCTAAATAAAAGTAAGAAGCCATACTTTGGCTTCCAAAATATATGCCGCATGTAAATAATAGGCCGTGCTAGTTAATTCTGGGAAATTTGTAAAATTGTCACTTTTTTTTCTCACTAAAACTCAAATATCTTTGCGTTGGAGTATCGAAATTACGTTTTCTCCTCTAGAAAAATGTTCGTAGTGAAATTTCCTACATGCTACATTCATTAGTTTTACTGTAAAAATGTCCACCAAATTGTAAATAAGCATTTAACAACAAAAAAAAGTAAACAAAAACAACTTTTCGACATTTATTTGCCTAGCAGAACCCAAAACCTTAAATATTGGTCAATTATCGATAGTGCATCTTGATCCTTGGATAATAAACTATCATTTAAAAAGTGAGCACCTATATTGTTTGACAAAACCTTAAATTGGGGCAAGCTAATGCAACATTTTGGGCGCCCGAAATACGAACGGAGCGCTGCGCTCTCAGAATCAAAATAAGATTAAAAAAGATAGGAGGAACATACACCTAAGATTTATTGGTCCTTTATGTGAAATCGTTTCAGCTTTCGAATGGATTTGTCAGTTTTTCGATAAAGCGGGGCGCCGGCCTTCAAAAATGACTTTTAAAAATACATTGTTGTTTAATAACTAAAAAATGTATGGAACGGTATTTTTCTGACAAGTGCATTCGAAAGCTCTGCTCATTTCCTTTCCAAAACACCCCTAAACATCAAGGGTTCGTTGAAGTTTTGCAAAGTTATTAGCAATTTTGTAGACGCGCCTAAGTCAAAAAATTACCAATTAAAAAAAATGTTTTAGCTTCGTGGCGCCGAGGTGAGGACAAATTCAACCAACCAAACATGGTTTCTTTCATAAATTGGTGGGGGCTATTGAAAAAGTACATTGCTTTTGATTTTTGAGCACCTTGTGTAAATAGTGGTCCACTTTCAGCGAGAATTACTCAATTGGACTCCCGATTTGACGACCTACTTAGAATTCCA